>NC_140496.1:87904140-88542265 GCF_964271855.1 Acomys minous | reverse complement strand
ACACAGATTTGTAGAGCTATGGACTAAACCCAGGACCTTGTACGCGCCAGGGAAATTCAGTGCTACTGAGCTACAAGCCTAGCCCTGCTGCCTCGTGTGTGTGTGTGTGTGTGTGTGTGTGTGTGTGTGTGTGTGTGTGTGTAACATGTTCTTGCTAAGTTACTCAGGCTGGCATCGATCTCACCCTGCAATCCAAGTTAAACCCACAACCCTCTGCCTCAGCCTCCTGAATGGCTGGGATAAGGCGCTTGCAACACCATGCCTGGCTTGGTCCACCCTTTGGGATCTGATTTCTTCATTATTTTTATCTATCTATTTATTTATTTATTTACCAGCAATGTGTGGCCCAAAGGCTGGCTAGATCACATTAGCTAGATGTACAAACTGTAGCAGCAAGGTGCTTGCCTCTTCCAGATAGCCAGAGGCTGGATTTGTACCAAAAACAAGTCAAAATCTTTCTCAGAGAACAAAGAGGTGAGAAAATGGATAAGATTTAAAGGGAAAGCCTGGCGTGGTGGCACACGCCTTTAATCCCAGCACTTGGGAGGCAGAGGCAGGCAGATGCTCTGACTTCGAGGCCAGCCTGGTCTACAAAGCGAGTCCAGGACAGCCAAGGCTACACAGAGAAACCCTGTCTTGAAAAACCAACCTCCCCCCCCCCCAAAAAAAAAGATTTAAGGGGAAGTTTTAAAGAGAAAACTAGAGAATATGGCTGGACAATGGAAAGAATAGCTTTTCCTGGTGCCGAGCCTCTGTCTCCATCCTTGCTCGCGCAACTCTTGTGAAAACTGGAGGGGAAAGTAAGTTAATGGGAGCATTGAACGCTTAAGGCCCAGAGAACTCAAGGAGCCCAAAAGCCGCTGCAAGAAAGCTGCATGAGTGAAAACCGCTCTTCTTCCTAAATTGTGTGTGAAGAGCAGCCAGGAACACTAAATGCCAGAGTTTCTCCTCTGAAGAAAAGTTCCGCAGCCTGAACTCAGCCTGACAGAGGAATTCACTCTCCACTGGGGGTGATTCAGAGCAGGGTCACCAACCTCCAGTGAAGAAATTGAGAGCAGCTGGTGCGAAGCTGACCCCGAGCTGGGCCTGTGCCTATGGATAGTCCGGGCTCACAGAAAAACAGAACAGGGCTGGAGCCAGGCCTTCCTGAATTGATCCTGACGCCCGCATCTGTGATACAGAGGCCAGGCCAAGTCCTCTCCTCTGGGCTCTGAAGCCCTGAATCAGCCTTGGGCAATAGGTCCAGAAATGTCTTCATGCAGAGTTCAGATAGCAGAGAGGTCCTGGGAAACTTCCTCGTCGTGCAGTACAGATGGCCACGGGGCAGCCATCTCTGAATCAGTCCGTCCTTCCCACTGCATCAACTATGCGCGCAGCCACTTAAGACAGTGTAAAGGAGTCCTGTGCAGATTGGAGTGATGATAAATAAAACTGGGCAGGGTTCGCAGAGGGATGTGGGTTGGAGTGAGCACTGTATTAATTCATGTTTGTTATTTGCTATCGAGGCACTCCCTTAGTTTATAAATTAAATGGAGACAATTACACCTACCCTCAAGAAAATGGCTGAAGTGACACCTCTCTTCTCAGGGTCGTGGCTGCCACTGTGCACTCAACAAATGGTGTGCATTGGAGGTTAAATTTCTGTAAATGTGGGATTTTACTTGGAATTGATTAATGTCAGGAGAACAATTTTTTAATTTCAAAACTCTGCTCATGAGTGTTTCTCACAAAAATATTGATCATGAAGATGAGGAAGAGTAAAAATGGTGTTATTCAACTCATGGGAAATTTACAATAGACAAAGCCAGAGACTTGGGAAATCATGGCCATTGCTGCCCTTTAGAGGGAGGATGAGGGTCGGAGGTGAGTGTGACTGAGAGAGAGCAGGAAACGGGGAGAAATCTGCTTCCGGAGTCCTGATAATCTTGCTTTTGTGTCTTGAAACTGGTTACATAGGTACATTTATTTGATTAAAAACTCACAGACCTACAATTGTGATTAGTTTCCTTTACTCATACATATTGTGTTTCATTATAAAGTTCACTGAACTTTAGGAACGTAAGTCCTAATGGCTGGAAGATGGTTAAGAGCTTGGGCTGCTCTTGCAGAGGACCAGAGTTTCGATTCCTAGCACCCACATCAGGTGGCTCACAAACAGCTGGAGCTGCTGCCCGTGGGAGCGCTGATGTCCCTGACTCCCATGGGTGCTTGCTCTCGTGTGCACATACCAATACAGACATACAAATGCATACATAGTTAGGACAGGCATGGTGGCACACGCCTTTAATCCCAGCACTCAGGAGGCAGAGGCAGGCGGATCATTATGAGTTTGAGGCCAGCCTGGTCTACAAAATGAGTCTAGGACAGCCAAGGCTACACAGAGAAACCCTGTATCGCGAAAACTAAATAAATAAATAAAAATAAAATGTACACATAGTTAAAAATAAAATAAACAAGTAAATAAAATCTTAGTGTGCATCAAGAAAATAATCTTAATAGATAAAAGTTTTAAACTGGGCATGGTGGCGCACACCTTTAATCCTAGCACTGGGTTACATCATAGCTAAGGAGCTGACTGAGAATACAGATAGATTGCATTCAAGATTCTGATATCTCCTTGGGAGGCAGAGGCAGGCAGATCACTGTGAGTTTGAGGCCAGCCTGGTCTACAAAGGGAATCCAGGACAAGGACAGCCAAGGATACACAGAGAAACCCTGTCTCAAAAAAAAAGAAAAGAAAAGTACTTTCTCACGGGACAAATGGACTCATTACATGTCCTGCCTGCTTTTCAGAATATATTTATGGGTTACCAACTCTGTAAGGAAAAGAGATTTAAAAAAAAAAACCACCCTGGGATTTTATAGACCACACATTGATTCTTTGAGTAATGTCCTTGTTGGAGACATAGGAAAGATTTTTTTTTCCTAATTCCAAATATAATTCTCCAAGTCCTCTTTGCTTTCTAGGGAAAGTTTCCTGCTACTTTCATGGTTTCAAATGTGAGAAATTCCAAAATAATGCCTTTTAAAAAATTAGTAGAGAGAGCATTTAAAAGAATCAGTTTCCATTAAAGACCCTATTCCCCTACAGCTCAAAGTCATGAGTGACATCAACAGATGGAAGATGACAAAGCTTTAAGGCCTCGCTTCCCCATGGAAACGTATAAAACAATAGCAACAACAACTGCCTAAAATAACTTTATGCATATTCTAAAAAGCCAGGCAAGAGGCAGCAGCAATTAATCAAATACACTGTCCAGAAAAAAAAAATTAAAAAACAAAAAAACTCCACTCATAAATGTTTCTCTCTCCAAGTAACTGCTGGTCTTGTTTTCTCTTTAACTCTCCTGTGTAGGACACACTAATGCTCACTCCTTGTTCTTCCTAACTTAGACCTGAGAGAGTGAGTAGTAGTGTTTGCTCGGGAGAGTTAAAGAGAAAAGAAGGCCAGAAGTTACTTGGAGCGAAAAATGATGAGGAAAACATGTAATCGGCTTGCTAAGGCTCTGAAAAGCTGAGATTAGACTCTTTGGAGCAAGTAAAAAAAAGTAAAGTTTTCAAAAACTCTCTCCCTTTCTCTCTCTCTCTCTCTCTCTCTCTCTCTCTCTCTCTCTCTCTGTGTGTGTGTGTGTGTGTGTGTATGATCTTAAATGTCACACACAGAGGAGGGTTGAAGGAAGGAATAGCTAACACTAAGGGTGTTGATAAAAGCCATATGGAAATCTATTTTATAGGCTCCCTGCACGTATGTGTGTGTACATATTCATATAAAAGAGTTTAATTGAAGTTATACACAGAGGGTCAAGCTCCTCCCCCCCCCAGAAACCTAGGTTGCCAAAAAAAAAGCTCATTGCTGGGTGTGAAATACTCCTCCACTGCACCCCCACCCTCAATTGTTGTTGGTCAGTGGTGTCTCCAAAGCCCCCAGACAATACAAACTATTGCCATTGCTCTTGATTGCCCATCAGAACTTGGTGATAAGTTTCCATTGCTGAAGACAATACACACTTTGGCCACAGAACATGGAGAAATCAACTTGCTACTAATTGGAACGCCACCCCCTTGCTGGCTAGGTTTTGTAGACTGCTGTGGGAGAAGGTCATCAACAGTATTACTCAGCTGTGAATCTTTGAATTATAATAATAACTAGCTTGGTAAGATATGCCCATGATATGCACATGGGTGAGCAGACATACAAGCACGCAAAACACCCATGCACATAAAATAAACTAAATTTAAAATGAAAGTAAAAACACAAATCACAAGGTGGAAAAATAATATTTGGGACCAGGAGAGATGGCTTAGCATTTAAGAACACTTACTGCCTCTCAAAAACAAAAACAAAAACAAAAACACTGCCCATACAGGGGATCCAGGTTCAATTTGCAGCACCCACATGTTAGCTCAAAATTGCAAAATAAATTCAAGAGAATCTGGATCCCCTTTTTGGCCTCTGCAGGCACCAGTCACATGGTCAGTATACTTCTATATATATAGGCAAAAATATTCATACACATAAAAAATAAATCTTGGGAAAAAAAGATTTGACCATGAGTGTATTCACAGCATGAATGTTATGTTAATAACCAGCCACATTCTTACTGTTCCACAGGAAGAAATGAAAGTCTAATACTGTGAATCTGACCGAGAACCTATGACTATGCAGTTCATAGGCACCAAGGGTGACCTACTACTATTATTTCACTAAATGAATAGTATCAAGTTGTCCCTTCAACTCCTATCTGTGTGACTATAGACTAGTACAGTTCTCCGACCTCATTAGAGAAGTTGCTTTCAGCATTGAACAGTGGCTAATACAGACATGATGTTAAAGTGCTGAGAAAAAGTTTCTGTGGAATGCTTAGCTCTAAATGATGTCACACCTTTTCCCTTCAAGGCTCAGGGAATGGGAGAAAAGGAGTCTGAAAGGTATAAGAGCCAGAGGTTGGGGAGGGCTGGCTTAAAACAAGGTTCTTAGGACATGGCAAGACATGATATCCGTTAACTCACAGTTGCTATGGTTGCCAACACAAGACCTCCAATAGACCAAGCCAGTCAACATTCTGGCCTGGAGGTAGAGGGGATGCTAAGTCTCCTACCCACAGCTGCTGAGCTATGGAAAGGAATGGCTACTTGGGGAAAGCGAGTCAATTTTCTTCAAGGGTGTGGCCCTTGGTAGGCAGATTGGCATTGACCCTATGGATGGTCCCATACCCATAGATATATGGGCACCATAAATCAGACTCGATGGGTTATAAAAAACAATAATGGCCAGAAATAGGAAGGGGATAGGAGCAGTGTGTCTGAGAAAAGTCTGTATGAACGAATGAAATTACCTAATAATTAATAAAATGTAATTTTTAAAAGTCACATACAGTCCCAGAAAAGACCTAAAAAAAACCAACCAAACAAACAAACAAACAAAAGCACTCCTGAGCCAGACTCAGTCTGTTAAACATAAAAGAAGTAGTTTTTTATATACCTAAATGTCAACAGAAATTCATAATTCATAGAAATGAACAAGGCAGCATGCATATCTACTTCAAAAAATTAATTGATAGCCAGAATCCCACAAATACACACAGAGAACAGGCATCAGTCTTACTAGACAGAGTTTAAAACAATTCTCTTGAGTTTAAAACAATTCTCTTGTTCAACAATAAAGTCCAATTAAAAAATCATCAGAGGGTTCAAAGAAAAATATAGAAATATGTCTAGTAAGTATAAGAGTAGATGCTTGGGCCAGGCGTGGTGGTGCACACCATTAATCCCGGCACTTGGAAGGCAGAGACAGGCAGATCACTGTGAGTTCGAGGCCAGCCTGGTCTACAAAGTGAGTCCAGGACAGTCAAGGCTACACAGAGAGACTCTGTCTCAAAAAAAAAAAAAAAAAGAGAGAGATGCTCAATATCACTGTCATTAGGGAAATGCAAACCCACAATTAGGTGTGGTCTGCTATCCATTAGGATGGAAATAAGGAAACAACAAACAAAATATTGTTGAGTATATGGAGAAAGAAACTATAATCCTTTGGACACTGATGGAAGAAGTGCAAGTTGGCATAGCTATTTTGGAAAATAGCATAGCAGCCCCTCAAACAACAACCATTTGGCCCACTTATACTCTAAGATACTGTTTTTTAAAGACTCAAAAGGAAACACGCAAGCATGCATAAGTATGTGTAGTAGATTTACTCACAATAGGTGGACAGAACCCAAATGTGCATGAATAAGCAGGCCAACCATTGTGTATTCATATAATAAATACTATTTGGCTTCCAAAGAAGGACATTATTGACTACAATGTGGATGAACCTTGAATATATTATCCTTAGTAAATTAAGACAGACACTGGGAATGTAGCTCAGAGGTGGAGTGCTCGTCTTACATGCACTACTTGGCTTCAATCTGCAGAACAGACAGAGAGGAAGATGAAAAGAAAGAGAACGTGCCAAGCCAGAAGTATGTGTGTCTATGGAACCCACAGGACAGACACAGAGACTGTGCTGGTTGGAATGAGTGTATCCCCATAGGTTCAGATATTTGAACACTTGGTTCTCAGTTGGTAGCACTTTGGGGCAGGTTTAGGAGGTGAGGACTGTTGTGTCACTGCGGGTGGGCTTTGGGTGTTTAAAGACTCCTGCCATCCCCAGTTATACTTTCTGCTCTGGGCTTGCTTGTAAAAATGTGAGTTCTCTTTTTACTGCCCAGCCACTAATTCTACCTGCTGCCATGCCTCTGAGCCATGATGGTCCCTTGTCTCTCTGGAACCATAAACTCAATGGTAAATGTTGTGTGCAATACATATTTTACCACAATAAGCACAAGTGTCTTAAATGTCCTCAAAGAGCTAGCAAAAGATGGACAAAGAAGTAAAGAAAATTAGAGCAATGATACATAAACGAAATAAGAATATGAAAGAAAATTATATATAAAAAAGCATCAGATAGAAATTTTAAAGCTAAAAGATTTGATAATTGAATTGAATTTACTTTTCAGGTTCACTAGTAGATCTACAAAGCCACAGGAAAGAATCAGCAAATTTTTTGATGACATGAATCTTAGGAGTAGAAAGATATTGATTATCTCTTAATATCAGTGATCTCAGCTCCCAATAAAAAGACATAGGTCAACAAAATGAAATAAAAAAGGATCCATCCTTCTCATGCGTCCAAGAAATAAACCTTAACATTAAGGATAGACATGACATCAGAGTAAAACAATGGGAAAAGGTGGTCTAAAATATGAACCCAAGAAGCAAGCTGGTATAGACATTTTAATATTTAATATCTGAAAAAATAAACCAGAACTAATAAGAAGAGAGATGGATGACATTACATACTCAGAGGAAAAGTTCATGGAGAGGACATGGCAACAATTCTTTTATTTCTTTTTGTTTCTTTGTTTCTTTGTTTTTGTTTGTTTGTTTGTTTTAGAGACAGGTTTTCTCTGTGTAGACTGGGCTGTGTAGGCAAGGCTGTGTAGACAAGGCTGGCCTTGAACTCAGAGTTCCACTGCCTCTTGAGCGCTTGGATTAAAGACATGCTCTACCATCATTGCAATTTGAAACAACTATGCCCTAAACACAAGGCACCAAGGTTCATAAAAGAAACACTACTACTGGCCAGGTGTCTTGACTCACACCTTTAATCCCAGCATTCAGGAAGCAGAGGCAGGTGGATCCCTGTGAGTTTGAGGCTAGTCTGGTTTACAAAGCAAGTCTAGGATAGGCAGGGCTATTATGCAGAGAAACTCTGTCTTGAAAAACAAATAAACAAAAAAGAAACACTACTACAGCTTATCATATATTAACTATCACATTGTTGTGGGAGACTTCAGTATCCCACTGCCAGCAATAAACAGATCAACTAGACAAAAACTTAACAAAGGAATGCTGGAGGTAACTGATGTTATAAACAAAAATGGAACTAAGAGATATATAGGTGAAACAGAACATTTCACCCAAACACAAAAGAATACACATTTTTTTTCTGCACCTATTGGAAACTTCTCCAACATTGATCACATACTCAGACTCAAAGCAAGCAACATATACAAGAATATTGAACGAACGCCCTGAATCCTATCAGACCATCATGGATTTAAGCTGGATAGAAACAACACAATGCTTATAAACTCAGGGAACTGAACAACACACTACTGAATGAAAAATGGAATTAAAGAAATAAATTAAAGAAATTAAAGCCCTTTCAAGAAATGAATGAAATGATCATACAATATACCCAAACTCATAAAAGTTCATAGTTCTAAGTATCTATTTTTTAAAAAATGTAGAGCTCTCATACTAGTAACTTAGCATCACAACTAAAAGCTCTACAATAAAAAGAAGCAAATCAGCCCATAGAAGTAGATGCCAAGAAACAGTGAAACTCAGGGCTGAAATCAATGAAATAGAAACAACTAAAACAATACAAAGAATCAATGAAACAAGAGTTGGTTCTTTGAGAAAACCAAGAAAATTGACAAACCCTTATCCATATTAATGAAAAGGTACATAGAGAAGATCCAAATTAACAAAATTACAGATGAAAAGTGATACAGGAAAAGATGTTCTAAACAGAACACCATTTGTACAGGGACTATAAATCTGACTTCATGAAACTGAAAAGCTGCTGTAAGGCAAAGGATACCATCTTTAGAGCAAAACAGAAGCCTAAAGAATGGTAAAAAAAATGTTCTCAACTATATATCTGATAGAAGGCTTATATCCAAAATACAGGGAAAACTTTAAAAAAACATTACATCTCAACAAAGCAACTCTCAAAGGATGAAACTCAAATGTCTGAGAAACATGTAAAGAAATGTTCAACATCTTTAGCCATCACAAAAATGAAAATCAAAACTACTTGGGGATTTCATCTCACGTGCATCAGGATGGCTAGGATAAGTAAAACTGATATGTAAAGAAATTTGAATCCAGCAACATGGCTGCTTTGATCACATTCAGAGACATTCTAGGTCTTTGTGCTCTGCTTGGAATGCAAACATGCCACACACCTTTTTTGTTTGTTTGTTTGTTTGGTTGGTTGGTTGGTTGGCTACCTTGGACTCTTTCTGTAGACCAGGCTGGCCTCAAACACGCCTTAATCTCTCTGGCTGGAATACAGACATGTCTTAGCACACACCTTTAATTTTAAACAATGATATCTAATTAAGGGACAGACGAAGTGACAAATCAAAGAAAAATTTGACAGAGACAGGAAAAAGGATACATCCAACTCTCACAAGAACAGAGAGGAAAAGAAAGTCTATTGAAGAGGAATGCAAGGAGGAAAAAAATCAATTCCGTCAGTAGCAGGAAGTCAGTGCAGAGGAGCTGAGTTTGTGGTAGTTCAGTTCATGGAGTTGAGAGCAGCCTTTGCTGGGACAGTTTTACAGAGTCAGGTTGTAGAGAGAACAAGCTAGAGACACAGGTGATGATAGAAGGAGGCAGGGAATGAGAAGGAGCCAGAAGATAAGAACAGGTTGCTAGAGTTAGTTCGAAGCCATTCAGTCAGAGAAATTCAGTCAGAAGCTGAGAGAAGCCAGTTTGAATTAGTCAGCTCGGAGAGGAGTTTGAACCAGAATAGCTGAATTGAACCAGCCAGGCAGATTTCAGAAAAAACTAGAAAGAGTGAGCTTATTCAGCAGTAATAAGCCTTTAAGGTGATAATTTTATTTGGCAAATAAGAGATATTTTTACACAAATGACCACTCATGCTTATGAGAATGTAGAGTAAGGGGAGCACTCATCCATTGCTGGTAGGAGTGCAAACTTGTGCAGCCACTATGGAAATCAGTATGGTGGTTCCTGAGGTGCATGAAAATCAACCTACTTCAAGATACAGCTATACCACTCTTGAGCACATAACTAAAGGATACTTCATCCTACTATGGAAACACCTGTTCAACCATATCCATTGCTGGTCTATTTATAACAGTCAGAAATTGGAAATGAACTAGATATCCTTCAGCAGATAGTTGGATAAAGAGAATGTTGCTGGCCATCGTGGTGCATGCCTATAATCCCAGCACTTGGGAGGCAGAGACAGGTGGATCTCTGTGAGCCTGAGGCCACCCTGGTCTACAAAGAAAATCTACACAGAGAAACCCTGGAGAGAGAGAGAGAGAGAGAGAGAGAGAGAGAGAGAGAGAGAGAGAGAGAGAGATGGAGAATGTGCTGCCTTGGTACCGTTACTCAGCTGTTCAAAAAACAAAAACCAGTGGAACTTGCAGGTAAACGGATGGAACTAGAAAAAAAATGAGCCAGAATAAGGCAACCCAGACCATAAAAAGACAAATATAGTATATATTCACTTATATGTGTATATTAGCTTTTAAGTCAATGATAAGCAAGCTATAATCTGTAGCACCACAGAGAATTGAATAAGGGGCTGGGAGAAGAGGTCAAATAGACTTCCCTAGGAAAAGGAAATGAAATACATAGTTATGGATTGGGGAGTGGAACAGGAAGTTCAAGTGGGAAGTGGGGAAGAGGGAAAAGAGAAGGGAACATGGGGAGAGATGGTTAAAAGTAAGGGCCCTTTGATGAATAGTATGGAAGCTTCCAAAAATATATACATATATAATGTCGATACAAATGAAATCTCCAAATAATGGGGGGAGACAGAAGCCCAACTAGCCATCTCTTGTCACCAAGGGAAGCTTCCAGTTCTGGGGCTGAGTTACATTAATTAAGTTGTTGGCCAAAGGGGTCCCATAGGAATCGCCAAACAACTCAGGCTCTTGCCAAGAATAAAGGTTGCTCCCCATAAGCTGACGCAAAGGCCTCATTGCTGAAGATACCATCCTTACAACTCACTAAACATGGAGAAGTCAAGGTGATGCCTACATAGAGCCTTCACCTGTGCATGCTAGTGTTGTTGGTACAAGGTACTCTGCATGTTTTTAAAGGAGAAACACAAATACCGCTCAGCCACAAAACTTTCAATCTGCAAATGTGTCCTGCCTGATGATACGCTAGTGCAATGGTAGCAGAAAGCCTGTGGGAGTAACCGAGCAGCACCTGATTCCACTGAAGGACCAACTGTATGATATGAAACTCATACCAGACACTGATTAAGTGACCAGAAACTTAAGACTAGATAGATAGCTCGGGGACTCAAGGTAAAACCAAATACTACTATTCTACAAAATGTAGCAATAAATGACTTCCAGTGACATTCTGCTATACCCATAGATCAGTGCCTTGCTCAGCCATTATCCCAGAAGCTTCCTCCTGAGAACAAATTTAGAAATCTAGAGCCAGGCATTAGCATAAAGTGAGGGACCTTAAAACATTCAGCCCTAAATGAGATATTTCCATCAAAAATCTCTACCCCTAGGACTCAAGGAACCTCAAGGAAGAGGAAAAAAAGAGCGTAAGAGCCTAAGAAAATAAGGCCCTGAAAATCAACTTGATTGATGCTCATATGAACTCAGAGAGATTGAGGCAACATGAACAGGGGCTGCATAGGGTCCTGGAGCTGAAAGAAGAAACAGAATCAAGACCCCATCTCTAACCCAGAAGCCACCTCCAATTGATAACCGCTTGCACATGAAAATTTATTTCCCCCAAGGAAATCTGATGAGGGAAACAAACCACTCCTAAGGCCAGCAGAAAACAAACTCAATGGCATCTCTGGTGAGGTTCTTTGCCATAGCACAGCTTTGTCTATTTTAAAATTTTTTATTTCTTATTTTTATTTTATTATACATTTTTTCCCTTTCTGTTTACCCTATAGGTCCTTTCATATATATTATAGCTTCCAGTTTGGTGTTCGTATGGGATTCCTGAGTGTGCAAATGAGTGAGTCTCTCCATCCATATCTGTCTCTTGTGCCTTTTCCTGGCCTCTCTTCTTTCTTTGTTTGTTTTGTGCTACTCTGATGTTTCATGTCCATGAACAAAGGATGTCTCAGAGACGTTTACCTGCAGATACCTTAAAAGCTAGAAGGTGCTAGGATAGCAACATGGTTTGTGATAAAGAGCAAAACCTGAGTCGATGATTGTACATCAGGGCAAGCTGTGCTTTAAAGAGGAAGGAGAGAGAGGGCTAAGCCTCCTCTTAATGTAAGAATCAAACAAAAAAATGTGAGGAAACTTAAGACACTCACAGATTAAAAGATGAGAAAATTTGTGATGAGTAGACCTACTTCAAGAAAAACAGTTAAAGAAAATATTCGAGGTAGCCTGCTAGACAGTAACTCAAGCTATATGAATATAGAAATTGTCTAATAAAGGCAAAAACACAAGCAAATACAGTATTTATAAATCTTAGTTTGTGATTTTACTTTTAATTTTTTTATGAGTTAAAATGCATAACATAATTATAAGTTCATGACAATGGGCATATAATACACAAGATAATATGTGATATTAATATAGTGGGGGCCAGAAGAAGATAGGAGAGGAATTTCTGATGGGGATTGAAATGGAGTTGATATCAGCTCAGAATAGATTGTTGTAACTGTAAGGTGACTTGAATAATAATGCTCCTTCTGAGCATATATATATATGAGCTCATATATTTGAATGTTTGGTCATTGGGGAGTGGAATTACTTGAGAGGGATTAGGGGGTGTGGCCTTGTTGGAAGATGCTCTCACTGGGTGTGGGCACTGAGGTTTCAAAAGTCCAAGCTAGGATGAGAATTAGGCCTGTTGTTGCCCTTTCCCCCTCCGCCTGAGATCTGCAAGCTGTGTGGCCCACAAGTGTCCACTTGGACTTTGTTGATCAGAGACAGCAACAATGACATCAAAATGGATCTTGGTTTTTCTCACCCAGTATATGCAAGATACTGGCGACATGGTCATCATGCCATGGTTTGGAATGTGAAGCCACCAGAATGCCTACAGAAAGTCTCTAGGTTCCTATTTTAATTCCCCATGGCTCTCCTCTCATAGACTTTCTTCCCTGGAACTCTCTCGCTTATGAGGCTGGGCATCCTTAGAACTTTGAAGGACAGCACACGGCAGGCAGGAGTCTCGCTACAGTGCTTCCTATCTCAAACGCTCTGGGCAGCCTCCATATGACTGCAGTAGGACCCAGGCCATCCATAAGAGAAGATGAAGCACTGGGTGAAAAGCAAGAGCTGGACTCGGACTCAGATGACGAAGCAGACTGCAACCAGAGCAATATGGAAATCACGGAGGAGCTCCACCAAAACTTTGAAGACCCCGCCGAGAGACACAGAAAAGAGCGGCGGTGACAGCAGCAGCCAGATGCGGAGCACCGGGATGACTATGAACGTCAACCATGACCTGTACATACTACAACCATCAGCCGTCAGTGGAGTCCTCATCTGAGAACCCTGGGCAGCGGCACCAAGCTGAGATGACGCTCTTGTATGGAGACAGTGTCCCCAAGATCCTGGCCATGGAGTCGGCTGTGCCGCTGAACTTTAACAAGTACTGTGACAGCAAGCAGCCAAAGAACTGGCCTGTTACTCCCCTGAAGTTCTGAGTCCTGGGCACAGGGACCCTAGACCATTGCTCCTCGCCTCTCCCTCTTATCTCTCCTGGGCATTTTTTTTTTTTCAGAGAAAGAGGCCTGTGTACCACCATGGTGGATTCAATCTGCCAGCCACTCAGAAGGAGTGTTCACTGACATAAAGTGATAGTCACGTGTGTTACAAAGTCCAGGGCACTCAAATTATTGCCTAGAGATACTGCCTGGTGTTTTGCATTTTTAATTTCCTTCCTTAAACTTTCCTGAATGTCATAAAAGCCTTCAGCCACATGTCATTTGTTCTCCCCTCCCCCCCCCCTTTGAGGCAAGTTTTCATTTAGCCCAAGCTAGCCACAAACTCTTAAATCTTCCTGTTTTTTACTTCCCACATGCCAGCTTACAAGTGTGCACCCCACACTGGGCTCCTAGCCACATTTTCTCTCTGAAAATTATGTAAGTGTACAATAAGACAAGTGTCACTTGTCACTCAGCTAGGTGTCAGCCTGCATGCTCTATAAAAGCCCTGAAAGTAAATAGTTTCAGCTTGGCAGCTTGTGTTGTCTATGTCATACTGCCTAACCATATCTTTATAGCATCAGAGCAGCTATGACACTGAGTAAACAAATGGAAGTGACAATGTTCCAATAAAACTTCATTTGTTGGAAAAAAAGAAAAGTCCAAGCTAGGACTAGTGGCTCTTTCTTCCCTCTGCCTGTTCTTCCGGATGTAGAACCTCCCCAGCACTGTGTCGGCCTGTGTGCTGCCATGCTTCCCACCATGATGATAACGGACTCTTTGAAACTATATGCAAGCCCCAGTTAAGTGCTTTCTCTCTCTCTCTCTTTTTTTAAAGATTTATTTATTTTACATACATGAGTGTTCTGTCTTCATACAAACCAGAAGAGGGATTCAGATTCTATTACAGATGGTTGTGAGCCACCATGTGGTTGCTGGGACTTGAACTCAGGACCTCTAGAAGAACAGATAGCGATCTTAACCACTGAGCCATCTCTTGAGCCCCCAAGTGCTTCCTCTTATAAGAGTTGCTATGCTTACGGTGTCTCTTTCACAGCAACAGAAGAGTAGCTAAGACTGATGTTTCTATAATATCCATAATAAAAACAAAGAAACTATAAAGTAGTCACAAAAGGAGTGGTGGGATGGCTCAGTGGGTAAAGGTGCTTGCCGCCAAGCCTGACAGCCTGAGTTTGAGCCCAGGAACCTCCCTGATAGGGGAGAATTAACTTTTTCCATGTATGCTACAGGGTCCCATACCCACACCCACCCACACCCACACCCACATGCAAATACAGAGATCAAGAAATAAATGTAAAGAATAATTAACACTAAATAAACACACACAAGAAAATGAGAACAGACTCAACATTTATCATGACACATGAAAAAAGTCTACTAAGCACAAAGGAAGGAAGGTACTGATGGAGAGAAAATGGGACAAAATGTCTATAGCCAAAAATAAATAAACAAATAAAAAGAAAAAGAAAAGAAAGAAAGAAAAAGGCAACAGTCCTTCCCAATGAGACCATATCCACTTCTGGGCATGTAACTGAAAACTGTAAACTAGCACAGTGTGGACTCATTCTCCTAATGAGTGGGCCACAATAGCAGAGGGCTGTTGGTAATACGGAAGGCCATGTATGCCTGGAGGAAGGCAAGCCACACACAGGAAGTCCTATTCTCACTTACTGAAATTTCTTGTGAATCTAAACATTCTCAAAAAAAAAAGTCTATTTAAAAAAATAAGCAAGTGTCATTAAACAAGCATATGCCAACAAATTAAATGAAATAGATAAATTCCCTCCCAGACACATGCAATGGACCCAGACTGGATCAGAGAGATTGAGTTGGTATCAAAACCTTCTACAAAAATCTTTGATCAGGTGGCTTCACAGATGAATTCTACAAAACATTTGAGGAATTATTATCAACTTATCTCATGTTCTTCAAAAGAATCAGAAGAGGAGAGAGTGATTCATTACTTACTCTGTGACCACATTGCCTTGACACCAAAGCAGATATTACATAGTTGTAAAACTCTTCAGTAAGAGTCTAGCAAGTGGGGCTGGAGAGATGGCTCAGCGGGTTAAGAGCACTGACTTCTCTTTCAGAGGATCCAGGTTCAATTCCCAGCACCCACATGGCAGTTCACGACTGTCTGTAATTTCAAGATCTGACACCCTCACACAGATACACATGCAGGCAAACCACAAATGTACATGAAATAAAAGTAAATAAATTATTTTTAAAAGAGTCAAGCAAGCCAAATCCAGCACCATATAAAAACAGTGATGCACCTTCACTAAGTGTGATTTAACTGTGGAACGGAGGTTATTTCAACCTTTCAAAAGTCAGCCAAGATAATACATTAACAGATGAATGACTAAAAACCATTTGACTTTGCAAGTGTAGTGGTGCATGCCAACACATGGGAGGCAGAGGCTGGCAGATCGCTGGCATTGTTTCAGTCTGTTATTGGTGCCCTGTCTTTAGTGAGCCCACATCTATTTGTATCTCTTAAGGGGTAACCTCATACTACCAGTAAATAGAAATAGTTTAAGCAACAACATCTTCACGTGCACTAGAACACTTGGATCATGGCAAACACCAAGATGATGTCTGAAATCAACTTCCTCTGTGCTACAAAGAAACCAGTTCCGCATGGCCGAGCAAAAGCAACACTTCAGAACCAGACTGCTGGCACACACCTGTTATTCCAGCACCCTAGGAGGAGAGGCAGGAAGAGAACACATTTGAAGGTAGCACAGGCTAGAAAGCAAGACCTTCTAAAAAAAAAATGATGTCCCATTTTCTGTGTAAAGATTCAAAAGTGTGACCTTCAGTGCCAGCTCCAGCAAGCAGCTGCAGCATGCCTGGCGTGGCTACAGAGGAGGAATGGGCACAGAAGGAAGAATGACAGAGCTCCGAGCTCTACAAACGTCCCCTGAGGAGCAACCTCAGCTACAGCACATCATAGCGGAGCAGAGTTCATTCATGTGCTCTGAGATGGGTCATGATGGCCAGGGTTGATCTCTTCAACTGATTGCGTAGGGTGTTTCCAACATCTCCCGGGTAGCCTGTGATATTACTTGTTGATCTGCATTGCAGCAATTTCTCAACCCAGAGGCTTAGCATTGGCATTGCTAATCACTATTATTTATAGAGATTTTACTGCAGACCAAACACTGATCTAAGTGGTTGGTTTTTTTTTTTTTTTTTTTTTTTTTTTGCATATTAACCTTCTCTAACTGCCAGTAAGAAGAATTATTATTATTATCATCTCCAATTTATAGTTGAGAAAGCTATGGTGTAGAATTTTCTGAAGATCAAAGCACTAATAATAAGCGACTTCAAAGGTTGGCAGAAATTAAGGGAGTCCGTAGTTTCTTTTTTCCAAGAGAGAAGCCTCTAGCTGACCCATCAGAGGCCAGACGGTGAGTTTCTGTTCAGCTAGTTTTTATTTCTTTCGTGGTCTCGGGACTGAACCTCAGCATCTCTCCCACACTCAGCACAGCTCTCCTACTGAGCTGCACCCCACCCCCCGCCCCCCCAACTATTGGCTGTCCACTTCTTGCCGTTCTCTGGGGTGGCCATGCACATATTCATCTCCTGTAACCCCATTATCACAGTCCTGGGGGGCATGTCCCATCTACGTTTATGATTCAGCTAATATTTACCACCAGCTGTTTCTCTGTCCCCCTAGCCAAAGGTTTTGAGTCAGTAACAAAAACGTTTGTTTGTTTGTTTTGTTTTTCCAGACAGGGCTTCCCCGTGTAGCCTTGGCTCTCCTGGACTTGCTGTGTAGACCAGGCTGGCCTTGAACTCACAGAGATCTGCTTGCCTCTGCCTCCCAAGTGCTGGGATTAAAGGGATTAAAGGCACCACCATGCCCAGCTGGAAGGATGATTCTTTAATTCTAGTTTGAATCTCTTGAAACTCAAAGGCAGAAGGAGTTTCTGCCATCCTGTCCCCAGCCTCCTGAGAACGCTGTGGTATCTAAGGAACTGGAGGATCATCTGAGACAAAAAGTGCCTCGGCTGGTTTCTTCTTTCTTGCCCAGCCCCTACCCCCACCCCTTACCCTTCTAGCAGTGAACCCATTTCCAGGATCGACCACTCTCTCTTGAGTCATTTTTTTTTTTCTGTTCCATTTGGCTAACTTAGTGACTCAGAAAAGCTGAACAGTACTCTTTTCTCTGAACAATATCAAGCTAATTCTGTGAGTGGCTTCTCTCTGCCCCTTTGTTGGAGAGCTGTTCTGGATAACCCTGGGGCTTTCCCTTCTTCTTGAATTCTAGTTATGAGTGGCTGCCGTGAAAGCAGGTGACTCAACACTCTTGTGTATTGCGCTACAGGCGAGAAGTCGCGTGACATCACTGCTTACTGCTTGGAAACACTGCCCTCTCCCCATCAACACGCACGCCTCCTCCTTTTTTTCCTCCCTCCTCTTCCTCCACCCTTTTGCTTCTGTCATCTCTAGCATCATGGTTCTGTGTTTCCATTGATGCTTTTCAGAGTCAGCGAAACACAATTAAGGCCTTACAGATGCACATGACACATACTCAAATGCATGTTGAATTCATTTATAAACACTTTTTGTTATTGAACAGTTTATATAGGCAATATTTCTCTTTCTCATCTCTCTCCCACTTTCACATCTTCCTTTTGTGTGTAGAACATGGAATTTAATATGAGTTGCCTTTCTGAGCATGGATAAAGGATTATTTTAGCAAACAAGGTCGACTTATCAGTGACTACAGGACTAGAGAAAGTGCCAACCCCTCATGAGTTCTGTTTCGGGCCTTCCTGCTTACTAACATTTTATCCTATGTGGTGGTGGTAGCACGCCTTTAGTCTCAGCACTCAGGAGGCAGAAACAGGCAGATCTCTGTGAGTTCGAGGCCAGCCTGGTCTACAAAGCGAGGCCAGGACAGCCAAGGCTACACAGAGAAGCCCTGTCTCGAAAGACAAACAAACAACAAAACAAAACAAATAAACTAAAAAGAATCATCCTTCTTGATTCAGCGTCTTTATGTTAGAAAGCCAGGCAGAGTGAATCCAAGTGGGACAGGCCAGTGCTATTTGCTGCCTCTTCTTTCTCACACAGCTGGCTTCAGGGTACCAATTAATGTGCCAGGATGAGGGTGGGGATTCCTTTCCCAAGTGTAAGGCATTTCTACTTACTGGCTTCCCCAGGGGAAAGGCAGCCATTTCTAGTGCCTGTCCTCCTCTGTTTACTTTCATAATTGCTTCACTGTTAGAAAATGTTTCTACATCTGGTGTGGCCAAGATGTTCTGTAAATCATCTCTTTAGGCCAACAGTTTTCAACCTGTGGGGCTCAATCCCTTTGGGGATTGTGTATCACATATCCGGCATATTGGATATTTACATTATGGTTCATAATAGTAGTGAAGTTACAGTTATGAAGGGACAATGAAATAATTTTATGGTTGGGGGTTTACCACAACATGAGGAACTATCTTAAAGGGTCGCAGCACTGGGAAGATTGAGAACATCTAAAGTTTAGAGGTTGTTTACTGCTTGAGACCGTGTTGAAGACTTAAACCCGCTACAGGAAACAAGAGCCCTTCTGCCAAAGATAGCAGAAGCTTGGCAGACAGGCAGACCTGGGTGAAACTGGCTTTGCCAGGCCAGAACTTCAGCAAACCTTTCTTAGCTCTAATGTTCAGCCTTGGGCAGCGGGGAACAGTACTAAATACATGCGTGTAGATTTTAATTAACAAGATTGAACGGGGTGATGAACTGGAACGGAGTTCTTATTAGATAGCTATTTCTTTTCCGATGACAGGTAGAACCTTCTATGCCTTCCTCTCCTGCACCCTCCTCCCCCAACAAAGATGAACCAAAGCCAAACCAGAGCTTTAGTGTAGATGGAAGCAACTCCCAGTCTGAACTGTGTTGTTTTGTTTTGTTAAGACAGGGCTTCTCTGTTTTAGGCCTGGTTGTCTTGGAACTCACTCTGTAGACCAGGCTGGCCTCAAGCTCAGAGATCCACCTACCTCTGCCTCACAAGTTCTGGGATTAAAGGCATGCACCACCACCGCCTGGCCAGTCTGTAACATTTGAGTTCTCAAGTTTATATTTTTTTCCATACTAGGACAATAATTTGTGATGAGGGGAAAGAGGAAGAGCTGGACAGAAACACATATTGATTTGAACACCACGTGACCAGACTCCCAATCTCCTGGAACGTCTCAGTTTTGTTGTGTGAGACTGTTACATAGCACAGGCCAGCCTTGAACTCACTGTGTAGCCTGCCTTGACCTTGAATAATTGGTGATCTCCCATCTTGACCTCTAAGTATGGGGATAATAGACTTGAACTGCCATGTCCAATTTCCTGTAATATTCAGCAAGTGGCCTTAGAGTCACCATGTTTTCTCCTCTTGCCATGTCACCTAGACAAGCCAAATGGAGAAAGGAACAGACATTTTCAGTTCATGTGTGTGTGGGGGCGGGGCGGGGAGACATTTGTGCTCATCTTCAGGAAGGGGCGGCTATCCCTGATCCAGGGGCCAATTCTACCTGTAAGATAGAGTCTTAAAGAGCCCTGGAGTTCTCCTCTCTGTTGAGCTGGGTCCATGGAAGTGGGTCCTCCCTGGTTTGATTCCTCCAGATCTGACTCTCAGCCTGGGCACAATTCAGCAGCTTGGCTAGTGTATAAAGTGAAACCTTCTCTGTCTGGCAGGTCATGGCCTGTGACGGTCTATATTTGTCCTCCGAACACTTTCCTCCTAAACACCCGGAGTTTGCACCTGTCTCTCTGATGCCCAGTAGCATCATGCCTATGTGCTCAGAGAGGGTATCTGTCTCCTCGAGTCACCCTGCGCTGTCTCCTGTCTAGTGTTAGGCATGGGTTGTAGAGGATGGGCCACAATGTTTAAATCAAGCAAAGTGTCAGCGCAGCACAAGCGGGAATGGCTGAGTTCACGCTAATGATTTAAAATGTTTGTTTCTCTTAACTTAGAACAGCATGAAATAGCAAATAGAAAAGACACTGTGCAATATCAAGAGGGACATTTTAATCCGAATTCTTGTTTCAATTCCTTCTCTGTTTAAGATATATGCATGAGATCAAATTCACCCAATAGTTCTGTCTTTGGCCTGAAGGTCAGCTGTAATACATTGTAGGGAAGTATTGATGATTTTATAACTTCCACTAGGATACAAGTCCCCCTGTTTGTATTTGCCTTCACCTCATGGCAGTAACTGCTCCCTTATAACCTACTCAGTTTTGTTCTCTAATCCCCGACAGAGCTACAGCGCCCCTTTCTTGGTGCCATTATAGCATATACAAGGTGCATATATATGATATCAGATGCAGGATACGTGGCACTTAATAAAATATTAAATGCATGAGTGATAAGAGTGCATGCTCAGTCAGGACTACAGAGAGACCCATGAGAAGGAGGAGGAAGCCATGCTCTCCAGGGTCAGAGTTGAGTTAAGGTTAGAATTTTCACACAAATCATTAAGGGCTCAGAGCAAAATTAAAAAGACTGCTAGGCCCCTCTTCTTCTTCTTCTTCTCCTTCTCCTTCTCCTTCTCCTTCTCCTTCTCCTTCTTCTTCTTCTTCTTCTTTTTCTTTTTTCTCTTTTTTCTTTCTTTCTTTCTTTCTTTTTTTTTTTTTGCGCCAACAAGTGAAACAGCTTTTATTACTGTGTCTAGAGGTGGCAACAATGTGTGAGAGGCCTTGGGGGATCCAAGGGAGAGAACAGTGCACCCGTTAAGTACAAAGGTCATTACAAGAAGAGCAAAGCTGCATCAAGTCACAGACAGGCCAGCCAGGCTGCCAAAAAAAAAAAAAAAAAAAAAGCTGTAGGTTTAGGGTGGGAACTGGGAAGTGTGTCAGGCAGAGTCCTGTTTGTAGGCCCCATTTCTTTAAGTCGTTGGATCTAGGTCATTTTTGCTTTTCTTAAAGATCTCAGGAAGCTACCAAGACTTTGTGAGCCAATGTTTTCCAGCACAGAGGTTCCCCTACTGAATCATGGTTTGACTTACAAGTCACCACTCATCATAGTGGTGCCAAGCGATAGGCACTCAGAAAAAAAAAAAAAACAAACCCAAAGCCAAAAACAAACAAACAAACAAAAAATCAGGCTTAGAACATTTAATATCCCCAGGCTTGCAATATATAACATAATATTCTCTCAAGGTGTTAAGTAGTTCAGCCCACTTGATTATGACAGAAAATAACTGATATTCTGAAGTATAGTACATTGCTTTGACAGGGTAGGTATGGTAAATGCATTTTCTTACCATACCTATAGTCTATAATGAGTTTATCAAAGCTAAACCCCAGACACTAGCTAGATTAGTTTTGCCAAAGAACAAACAGAGAACCCCGAAGTTATGTATTCCAGCAAATATTTCCTTAATTGAGACTCACTGTTGGGTCTGCCTTCCAAAATCACAGTCACAAACCCAAAGGATCAAAATATAAGAGGCAGTTAATTTCTACAGGTGCCCTGGAGACCCCAAAGAGGTTGAAGTGTAACATCTCCATCTTAAAAAGAGAAAATGCAGACGGCACTAACAGCTCAATAATTGGGAAGGGACATCTGACGTGCCTCGTGGTGGCAGTGCTAGTCTCAAATATGGATCTGAAAACTCTTGGTAAATAGGTGAACAGAGTGTGTTTTTACCTGTTTTCCTCTTTGCTCTCAGGGGGCTAAGTTCCTCCACCAGGAACTTATTGCTGGTTGAATTGGAGACAGCATAGAAATCTAATCACTCCTTACACACACACACACACACACACACACACACACACACACACACACATACACACTACAACACAGGGGGGAGAGAAAGGGAGGGAGGAAGGAAGAGAGAGAGAGAGACAGAAACTAGTCACCCTATGCTGTTTCCTGTCTAGTGTTAGGCATGGGTTGTAGGGGATGGGACAGGGACAGGGACAGGGACAGGGACAGAGACAGGGACAGGGACAGAGACAGAGACAGAGACAGGGACAGGGACAGGGACAGGGACAGAGACAGAGACAGAGACAGAGACAGAGACTAACCAGATGCATGACTCCGGGTGAATTACTGACTTAATGCAAACCCGTCCCAGCCATATCAGTAACCACAGTGCTCTAGCCACAACTGCCTTGCTCCTTGGGCCTCTGTCTCACCTCCCACTGACCTGGCTGCCTTTTATTCTGGATTGAAGCCTTCATTACGCAAGGCTTAGAGGGGTCTTTCTCCATTAAAAAAAGAAAGAAAGAAAGAAAGAAAAGCTTTATCATATACTCTCTGGCTGGTTGTCTCTAGGTATCTATCTTTCCAGCCATCACGGAAAATCACACGTAGCAATCTGTCCACAGATACACATTAAAATGTGGGTGGAGTGATCTTTGTCAATGCAAATGGCAATTGGAACAAAAACAGTAAATTCTACAGTTCACCAGTAAAATAATAGTTCATGATTTTTTAACTGACATGGCTAGCAATTCTGTCTTGAAATATGTATCTGAATTTTTTTCTCTCTCACAGGGGCTTTTACCTTCCAGAAATAGCTAATAATTTGGCTCACTGAGAGACATAGCCAACAATTTTTTCATCCATGCTCTGGGTTGACAATATGTTCTTAGAAACAAAGCCGACAGGATTGGTACCATTTCTCACCACAACTTGTCCCAGTTACCACAGCTTAAGTGTTTCCCTACTTGAAAGATAGCCAACTTTCCTTCAAAACTATTTTCTACAATATTGCTATTAACAAAAACTCCAAGAAACTGTTGCTTTTGATATAAAATAAAAAATTCTTCATAGAGCTGGGCATGGTGGTGCACACCTTTAGTCCCAGCACTCGGAGGCAGAGGTAGGTGGATCATTGTGAGTTCGAGGCCAGCCTGATCTACAAAGCAAGTCCAGGACAGCCAATGCTACACAGAGAAACCCTGTATCAGGAAAAAAAAAAAACCAGAATTCTTCATAGATTTCTTTCACAAAACACTTTCCTGCAAGGGGTTGTTTTGGTTTTTGGTTTTTGATTTATGATGTTAGGAAATTATGTGATGGTTTGCGTTCATGCAAGAGATAGAATGATCTTACAAGGACAAGTCCCGTGTGTGTGTGTGTGTGTGTGTGTGTGTGTGTGTGTGTGTGAGAGAGAGAGAGAGAGAGAGAGAGAGAGAGAGAGAGAGAGAGAGAGAGAGAGAGAGAGAGAGGTTGGTTTTAGGGTCATAGAACATCATCTATTTTCTAAACTTAAAAAAAAAGAAAAGAAAGCGAGTCTCATTTCAACAGTTTCAAACCCGTGTCACTATTCTTTGCTCTGATTTCTTACTCAGTGGTAGCACTCACCTCTATGCCCCTCTGTCTTGTCTCCTTTTTCTCCTAAGTCATATCCCCTCCACTTCATGTCACACAAATCTCATTACGTCACCTCTATTGTCCGCCACCCTCCCTTAAGACCTCTTCAAGGCCTCGCTCAGGGCCCTTTCTATTTTCATGATCTGCACACAGAGAAACAGAGATTACATATGAGAGGAAACAGTCAATATTTGCCCGAGTTTGGCTTATTTCGCTTAACATAATGATGATCCCATTTCCATCTGTTTTCCTGGAAATGCCATGATTTCATTTCCCTTTATGACTGAATAAAATGTCTTTGTATATCTGTACCATGTTTTATTTACCTATTTACTTTATGGACATAAGATTGGTTCTAGTTCTTAGCTATTGTGAATAGTGCCTCAACAAAAGTGGAATGTTTAGGAATCTCTGTGTTGAGTTAGAATTATATATATATATATATCTCCTGTAGTACAGGAGTAGCATAGCTGGATCATATTTTTAATTTTTGAAAGGATAATGATAGTAACAACAGAGAAAGACCCAGTTACCCATAAAAGCAGGCCCATCAGAATAACACCTGACTTTTTATAAACATTTTGGAAGCTAGAAAGGTCTTGGTTGATGTTTATAAATTCTGAAAGACCACAGCCTCTGAGAGGCTACATTCAGCAGTGGATCCAAATAGATACAGAGACTCGTAGCCAAACATTGGGCAAAGTGTAGGGAGTCTTGTGGAAAAGTGGGGCGATGGATAGAAGGAGCTAGAGGGGACAGGAGCTCCACTAGATCAACAGAGCCACCTAACCAGGGCTCATAGGAGCTTGTGGAGACTGAAGCACCAACCAAAGGCCATGAGTAGATTGGACCTGGGCACCCTACACAGATGTAGCAGATGGGCAGCTTAGGCTTCATGTGGGTAAGGGGAGAGGGGCCTGTCTCTGACATGGACTTGGTTACCTTCTTTTTGATCACTCCCCACTTGAGGGGCTGCCTACCTGAGCCACAGGGGAAGAGGATGTGTTCAGTCCTGATGCAATTTGATGAGCTGGGGTAAGGGGAAGAGGGAGGGAGGGCTGGGACCTGGAGGGGCCTATGACCAGGATGCAAAGTGAATAAACAAGTTAGCTAATTGAAAGAAAGAAAGAAACAGACTAACAGACTTGTTCACAAAACAGGATTCCTCTTTTTGCTGCTTCCAAGAAACGCAACTCACCATAAATAAAGACATCAGCTTAGAGTGAGAGGATGGGAAGAGGCACTCCAAGGTGTGGTTGGGATGACAATGGCCCCGTGTGCTCACACATTTGCATGCTTGGTCTCCAGTTGGTAAACTGTTTGGAAGGGGAAATTATTTGCAAATGTGAATTGTCTGGGAAGGTGTGGCCTTATTGGAAGAAGTGTGTTGACAAGAGTGTGCTTTTAGATGTCAAAAGCTCACACATCTTCTCTGCCTGCTGCCTGTGGATCAGAATGAAAAGCTCTCAGCTACGTCTCCAGCCCATTGCCCTCCTGAATGGCGCCTCGCTTTCTGCCATGGTAACCATGGAACAACCCTCTAAAGCTGTAAGCAAGTCCCCAGTTGAATGCTTTCTTGTAAAAGAGTTGCCTTGGCCATGGTGTTTGATGACAACAATAATAATTGCAAGACAAGGAAATGTGTGTGTGTGTGTGTGTGTGTGTGTGTGTGTGTGTGTGTGTGTGTGTGTGTCTGTCTGTCTGTCTGTCTGTCTGTCTGTCTGTCTGTCTCTGTGTGTGTCTGTGTGTGTGTCTGTGTGTGGTGGGGGTGGGGGTGGGGGTGGGGTGGGAACCAGGTGTAGCTATTCTAATATCTGACAAAATAGACCAAAACAAAACTAGTCAGAAGAGATAGGAAGGACACTCTATACTCATTAAAAGGAAAATACACTTGAGAAGATATTAGAATTAATATTTACACAGCAACACAGGAGCCACTGCTTTAATAATATAAACATTATTGGGTCTACAGTCATATATAGAACTGTGTATGGTAGTGGCGCAAGCCTTTAATTCCAGCACTTGGGAGGCAGAGGCAGATGGACCTCTGTGAGTTCAAAGTCAGATTGTTCTAAAAAAAATGAGTTTCAGGCCAGCCAGGGCTACACAATGTGACCCTGACTCAAAAACAAACCAATATAAAATCATAGATTTCCCTCAAGACAGTGAATATGTAACCTTAACACTCAAGTCTCATCAATAGATAAGTCATCCATACAAAAACTAACCAGAGAAACTTGAGAGCTGATAACAGGTATCATAAATCAAATAGATCTAATAGATATCTAAAAGGAGCAAGACAAAGATGCCCACCCTCGCCATTCTTGTTCAATAGAGTATCTGAAGTCTTTAAAAAACTTTTATTAGTTTATTCATATTACATCTCAATTGTTATCCCATCCTTTGTATCCTCCCATTCCTCCCTCCCTCCCATTTTCCCCTTACTCCCCTCCCCTATGACTGTGACTGAGGGGGACCTCCTCCCCCTGTATATGCTCATAGGGTATCAAGTCTCTTCTTGGTGGCCTGCTATCCTTCCTCTGGGTGCCACCAGGTCTCCCCATCCAGGGGGCGTGGTCAAATATGGGGCACCAGAGTACGTGTGAAAGTCAGCTAAAGCAGTAAGATAAGTAGAGGAAATAAAGATAATACAAACAGGAAAATATAGGATAAAAAGTGGACTACTGTATCTCCTTTTAGACTAAGACACCAACAAGTCTCAAATAATTTTACATTGGTATGGACTATTGAATGCTGATAGAAATGTAAGGTTATTTTGTTCAAGTTTTGCTTAATATTTTATTTGTTGTTGTTGTTTTGTTTTTTTCAAGACAGGGTTTCTCTGTATAGCCTTGGATGTCCTAGTCTCTCTTTGTAGACCAGGCTGGCTTCAAACTCACAGAGATCCACCTGCCTCTGCCTCCCGAGTGCTGGGATTAAAGGCTCTAGCCACCGTGGCCTGGCTTGCTTAATGTATTTGTTGTACATGTGCAACTCATTTAAAAATATAAAGTTCTAGTCTTATGAAAGCTACTATTGCAGACTGTTTAGGATAATTAGAAATGAAAGTTAGTAGTTAGTCACCTATAAATAGTCAAACTTGTAATCACATTAGGTACTAGTTTAGTTAAATTATTAAGTCTCTTGTATATGTTTTTAAAGTTACACAAATAGTAAGTAGCTAGAAACAAGCAGTGTTTGTCTATTAAAATATACTATATATAGGTGGCCTTCAAACACTTCAGAGATCTACAGAATATGGCACTTAAAGATGTTTTAATAGTAAAAGGCTTTTCTGACAGACAGACACATCTGCTTCTGGCAGCAGCCCCAATCTACTTCAAAGAAGATGATGGACATCGAAGAACTTCCACGTGGAGTTTGCTTCAAAGATGGAAAAGCTAGCCACTAAGGAAAAAAACGCCTTTACCTCGATTGCTGATGGTAGGCTGTTCAAACTGTAAACAAGCAGGGTACTGAAAAACTCTACCGCCCTACTTTGCAGAGATGAGGTAGGACAGTCCTTCAAAATTCCTGCTTCACAGAAAGTCATCAGATATTCTGGGCCTGAGGGTCAAAGATTGGATGCCCCAACATTACAGAGGAATTTTGGGTAACTGACCAGGTAGCCAACAGTCTCTACCATTTCTATAGTTTTGGAAACTGCATACTCTGCACTTCCTGTTTACTCAGGTAATATTTATCCTTCTCAAGCCTTTAATGGTGTTAAAGACTATAGAGTCTTACAGTTTTCCTTATTAAAGATTAAAGACATAAAAGATTAAAATTTTAAGGATCTAAGAAAATGTTTTAGGGTCTAAAAAGATGTTTTTAGGCTGATAAGTGCAAGTTATATGAAGAAGGAATTTTAGGTACAGACTTTTGGACTCACCAAGATAGGACAGATAGTGGAATACTTTCTCCAAGGTTACCAAATACAAATGGACTGGACATCGTGAATGTAACTCTTACCTGATAGTTCTCATAATTATTCTTATTATATATAGTTTATTAATGTTAAAGAAAAAGCCATTTTTTTGGACCAAAGGGGTGGAAATATAGTGAGAATTTTGGTTTCTTAAAAAACCCAGTTATGTTACTTACGTGAATATGTATTTGTTTTAATACCAAGTGCAGGATATGGGGCTGTTTCACAGCAGGTGATTATGCTTTGCTTTATACACTAGCATAGGTGTGATTTTTGCCAGCTGTAGATAGTTTATATTTAGAATTCTGGAGCTCTGGAGAGGGTATAAATTCCAGAGCCCAGAAAGGGACAGGGGGCAGTCTGAGAAGGCTGCTCCCCATGCTGTTGTGGTTTGTCAAGTGTTCCTGAGCAAAGAGACAAGAAGGTAAAGATATCTTGACAAGGAATTAGTCCAAAGAGGTCCCCCTTTCCTTTCCAATCTTCTTTCTCACCTACCTAGTGTTGGGGGGTTGGACGGGATTGCGGGGCATAAGGGTGGTAGACATTAGAACCAATAAAATAGATAAAAAGTACGCCAACAGAGAAAGCCATCAAACTACCTTTATTGGCAAATATATGATTCCATACATTTAAAAAAAACCCTTAAGACTCCTACAGAAAATTCCTACAGTCAAGATATTCAGCAAAGTACCAGGATAAAAAATTAATACACAAAAACTAGTAGCCTTTTCTCAGTAAACACATTGACAAAAAATGGAAACAATCCCATTCATAATAGCTTATAAAAAATAAATATATTTAAACCAGTAAAACATTGATGGAACCAATTGAAGAAGATACCAGCAGATGGAAAGGCCATTCATGTTCATCGTTTGATAGGATTAACATTGTAAAAATAACCATCTAGAGCCGGGCGTGGTGGCGCACACCTGTAATCCCAGCACTCGGTAGGCAGAGGCAGGTGGCTCTCTGTGAGTTCGAGGCCAGCCTGGTCTACAAAGTACATTAGGGATAGCCAAGGCTACACAGAGAAACCCTGTCTTGAAACAAGCAAACAAAAAAAATCTAGTCAAAAGCAGACTATCTGTTTAATACAACTCCCATCAAAATTGTAATTCTTCAAAGAAAAATTTTTAAATTTGATTTCATTTGGAGACAAACTACCCAAGACAGTCAAAACAATCCCAAACAATAAGAGAACTACTAGAGGCTTCACCATACCCAAATTTAAATAATGCTATAGTAACAAAATCAGCATAGGCTTGGCATACAAACAGAATCATTGATCAATGGATCAATGGAGTAGAGCAGACACACGGCCACGCACCTACAAGCACTTCAGGTTTTTTTTTATTAAGCCAAATACAACTAGAAAAAAGACAATATCTTCAACTTGATCAATGGATCAATGGAGTAGAGCAGACACACGGCCACACACCTACAAGCACTTCAGGTTTTTTTTTTTTATTAAGCCAAATACAACTAGAAAAAAGACAATATCATCAACAAATGATGTGTCACACTGGATGGCTGCACGTAGGAGAATGAAAGTAGACCCATGTCTGTCACATTACTCAAACGCAACTCCAAATGGGTGGAGGGCCTCAACAAAAGCCCAGGTACCCGTAGGAAGTAAGGAATAGTCTTGAACTTATTGCCACAGGAATGGACTTTCTCAACAGAACACTGATAGCACAGGCACCAAGACCAACAATTAATAAATAAGACTTCATGAAGCTGAAAAGCTTCTGTACAGCAAAGAACACCATCATTTGAGTAAAGAGGCTGCTCACAGAATGGGGGGACATGGGGGCTTACCAGCTGCTCACAGAATGGGGGTACATGGGGGCTTACCAGCTATACATCTAGCAGAGGACTAGTATGCAGAATATACCAAAAAAACAAAAAAAAAACTGGAAAACAAAAACCTCAAAAGAAAATGGGGCTAAATAGGGATTTCTCAAAAGATGAAATACGAACAACTGAGAAACATCTCTAAAAACATTCAGCATCCTTAGTCATAAGGGAAATGCAAATTAAAACCACTTTGAGATATCATCTCACCCCAGTCAGAGTGGTCAGGATAAAATTTTTTTTTTTTTTAATGACAGAAGAAGATGCTTGTGAGATTGCAAGAAATTGGGGTGGGGGGTGGGCGAATCACTTAACTTATTCACTGCTGGTACAACCCCTAGGGAAATCTGTGTGGAGGCTCCTCAGAAAAAAAAGTGGAAAAATACGGCAACCACATCATCTAGCTATACCACTGTTAGATATGTAACCAAGGAACTCTACATCCTACTACAGAGCTAATTGGCCGTTCATGTTCACTGCTGCTCTATTCACAATAGTCAGGAAATGAAAACATCCTAGATTCCCATCAGTTGGTAGATCCATAATAATAACATGGTAAATATATACAAAGGAATATTAGCCAGTCAGTTGGGGAAATAAAATTATAAAACTCAAAGATAAATGGATAAAGCTTAACAAAAATCCAGAAACAAAGACATTGCATGTTTTCTTTCATTTCTGGATGTTAGCATTGAATCTTCAGATATGTCAGTTTCATTTGGAATTTAGTATGGGGCAAAGGAAATGGGGCTTTCAAGGGAGTTCTTGGTAAAACAATGATTTTTACAATATTAATCTTGTCAGTCCTCAGACATGGCAAGTCTTTGCATCTTCTAGTGTCTTCTTCCATGGCTTAAAGTTTTTACTATAGAAGCCATTCACCTGTTTAGTTATATTTAATCCCACCTATTAAAAAAAACTATTATGGGTGGATTTTCCCCTTATTTCTCTCCCAACAAGTTCATTTACTGGTATAACCATCTAGTTTGCTAAAAGCACTTATTAACTCTTATTGGGACTAAGAGTTTCCTGGTGGAGTCTTTATGGTCTTTTAATCACAGGATCATGTTGCATGCAAACTTCCCTTCCTGTTTGTGTCCCCCTTTGTCTCCTTTTATTGCTCTAGATAAAAATTCAAGTGCAATATTGAGTAATCGTGGTGAGGGTGGGAGCTCTTGTCTTGTTTCTTATCTCAGAGGAAATGTTTTCAGTTACCCTCATTTCATAGGATGTTGGCTATGCTCTTTTTTCAACATAGCCCTTATTATGTTGGGATATGCTTATTTTGAAGCAATCTTGCAACCCTGACACAAAACCAGCGGGGTCATGCTGTGTGACTTTCTTGATGTGTCCTTGAACACAACTTGCAAGAGTTTTATTGAGAATCCTTACGTGTATAGCCAAAAAGAAACTTGGTATTTTTTTTTTTTTGGTATTGTTAATACATCTTTGTATCACAATAATGCTGTTTGGTAGTGTCCTTTCCTTTTCTATTTATTAGAAGACTTTGAAGATTATTAATGTTGGCTCTCTCTCCTTTAATGGTTTGGTAGACTTCAGCAGTAAATCCCCGAGGTCCTGGGATTTCCCCTTATTTAAAAGATTTGTTTTAGTTTAGTTATGTGTATGTGTGTAGTGCCTTTTTTTTTTTTTTTTTTTTTTTTTTGGTTTTTCTATGTAGCCTTGGCTGTCCTAGACTCACTTTGCAGGCACAGCGACCTGCTTGCCTCTGCCTCCTGAGTGCTGGGATTAAAGTTGTGTACCACCACGACTGGCAAAGATTTATTTATTGTATGTTCATCTGTGTTTTGCCTGTGTGTATGTCTGTGTGATGGTGTTGGATCCCTTGGAACTGGAGTTACAGACAGTTGTGAGCTGCCATGTGTGTTCTGGGAATTGAACCCAGGTCATCTGAAAGAACAGCCAGTGCTCTTAACCACTGAGCCATCTCTCCAGCCTATGTGTGGTGATTATGTGCACATGAGTACAGACTCTAGGTGACCATGGAGGCCAGGAAGTGTCAGGAGTCTGGAGTCACAGGCAATTGTGAGACACTCAATTGGGAAGCAGACAGGTTCTCTGCAAGAGTAGTGTGAGTTCTTAACTGCTGAGCCATCACTCCAGCTGCCTGCACTCTTCGTAGGGTACAGTTTTATTACCTTTTCTACCTCATTGCATATTATGGATCTGCTTTATTTTTAATACATGCTCATGATTTAACTTTGGTAGGTCACATGTGTTTCCGTTACTGTAAAAAGCTTTTTAGTTTCGAGAGATCCTGTTTATCAGCTGTTGGTCTTATTCCCCATGCTATCAGAGTCCTATTCAGAAAGTCTTCACTTAACAAAAGCAATCTACAAATGGAATTCAATCTAATTCAAAATCCCAGGGTCATTCTTCATAGACACAGAGCAAACAATGTAAAAATGTATAGGACAGCACAAAAGACTAAGGATAGCCAAAATGACCCTGAACAAAAGAATACTGCAATAGGTATCACCATACTTTATTTCAAGCCCTACTACAGAGCTATAGTAATAAAATCAGCAAGGTACACACACACACATACACACACACACACACACACACACACACACACACACACACACACACCAGACACACATATCAACTAAGCAGAACAGAGGACCCAGATAAAAAATCTACACAACTAAGGCTGAGCTAGTGGCACATGCCTGTAATCTCAGCACTGGTGGTGGTGGGCGGGAGAGGGTAGGAAGCAGAGACAGGCATATCATATCTCTGTAAGTCTGAGATCAGCATGGTTTATATATAGAGTTGTAGGACATCCAGAGCCACCTAGAGAAATCAAACATTGCTGGGCAGTGGTGGTACACACCTTTAATCCCAGCACTCGAGAGGCAGGGGCAGGCAGATCTCTGTGATTTCGAGGACAGCCTGGTCTCCAAAAAGTTACAGGAGAGTCAGGGCTATTACACAGAGAAACCCTGTCTGGGCGTTGGCAGAGAGAGAGAGAGAGAGAGAGAGAGAGAGAGAGAGAGAGAGAGAGAGAGAGAAAGAAAAATAAGAAGAAGAGGAAGAGGAAGAAGGAAGAGAAGGAGGAGGAGGAGGAGAAGAAGAAGGAGAAGAAGAAGAAGAAGAAGAAGAAGAAGAAGAAGAAGAAGAAGAAGAATGAAACTAGATCCTTATCTCTCACTCTGCATGAAGTTCCAAATGGATCAAGGACCTACTGAACTCTTTTGTTCATACAGGTAGGGACTCATGTGTTCCGTAAGCGTCGGAAGTTGACATTGTAGTCCTGAGCCTGTCTCTACTTCCTGAATGCTGAAACAGCAGGTGCATGCACAGTGCCTCACCCCATCTACTTTCTTATTTTTAGTGGGCTAAAAATAATCAAGAACATATCTGTTGATACGAATATTGAAAAGCTAGAGATTAGTTGCATCTGGGAAGATGTAGTAGAAATCTAGTAATGGGTATTAGACTTTGACCACTAATTTCTAGTAACAGACCTACCTATCCAGGGCAGCGTAGCTGAGTAGGGTGCTCTCTGAGCATCCTTTGTATTTCAAAAATATCTTTTGAAATTCTTCAGTGATTTACAAATGCAGTGTCTAACAATGGATTTGCTCACATTTACCTCAATTCTTCCTTTCACTCCCCTGGACTCCAGCTTGTACTTCTTACACCACCACCACCACCATCATCTTCTTCTTCTTTTCTAAAAAACATAATTTATAAGTAGCTCTCTGAGTCAAGTGCTTCTGCATGTGTATGAGCAACATACCTGTGGCTACATCTCTGAGGAAAAATGGCTTGCCCTCTCCTAACAAGCAAATGCAAACAGGTCCCAACCAGAGGAGCAGTCTCAGGAGCAACCTGGCCATCCACGCTGGCACTGCCGGTTGGCTTGCCCATATGCAGGTCTTCTGCAGGAAACCCGAATCTCCTACTGCTAATCAGTCGAGCACAGCCTGAGACATTACTTCCCATTCTCACCTTGAAATGTCTTATTCACAAAGGGACAGATTTAAGGGGATATGTGGCCAAATGAGCTCTTTGAAAGAAAGAAAAAGAGTTTTAAAGCGGTATGCTCACATTGCTTCTCCCTCATCCGTCACACCTGGAGGCTCTATATGGGAGACCAGGAAAACGCCAGCAGATCAAAGAGCATTAGTGAAGACACACTCAAAATTGTCCAGAGATCTACAAATTTTACATTTTAGACAGATGGAATAAAATCTCCATAACCAAAATGCCTATGTCCTATGCTTCATTTAGGAAACTTATAGGGTCCAAAGCATTGTATTAATCATTTTCAATTGTGTACACAGGGACTCAGCTGGTCTTGAGTGCAACCCTTGCTGGCGATTTCTGACACATCTCCCCCACCATCCTCTTCTGTCTTTTCTAGTCTACTCTTTCCTTCCCAAGAAAGAGTTTTGTTTTTCAATGACCAAGTCTGCTTATTACATACAAAGAACACAGACAGTTTCTTGCCCCCACTTCTTTTTCTCAGGGCATCTTCAGACACAGACGACTGTACAGCATTTGTGGGACATGGCTTTCTTAAGAGAATGGGGAACACTGATTCAATCTAGTGGGCCAGACAGCTGTGCTTCACCCTTGCTGCCCAGGACGGGAAAGGAAATGTGAGGGTCCCCAGGCTACATGAGAGTGAGGAAGGAAGGCACAATGGCTCCCCGAAGACTGCTCACCAGGCCAGTAATTGGGCATTAGTCACAATAATGAAGAGCCAGCATTGAATGTACAGGACACGTCCTGGAGTTAAGAACCTGGGTGATTTTGGAATTGATTTTCCATCATGTAATCAATAGGATGCTTCATTATGACCTACAAAATCCCATAGATATTACCAGGAGTCACGAGTGACGCCTTGGATTAAACTCATTTCTTCAAAACAGAGAATGGGACTGTAGGATTTCACAGTCTACTATAAACCTGGGGAAAAGGATAAAGAAAGAAGCAAACAAACAGAAATAACACCTCACCAGTTACCACCTGTTCTTTAGTATAGAAACATTGTATCTCTCCTCTTTCTAAACCTGGCCTTTTGTTGTTGTTGTCGTTGTTCAAGATAGGGTTTTTCTGTGTAGCCTTGGCTTTCCTGAACTCACTTTGTAGACCAGGCTGGCCTTGAACTCACAGCGATCTGCCTGCCTCTACCTCCTGAGCCCTGGGATTAAAGGTGTGCACCACCACAACCTGGCTTTTATCTAATGGATTACATTCCTCCTCATACAGCTCCTTTAAAACTTGTTTTAAGTTCAGATCAACTGAAAGAATCAGCAACAGATAGATCACAACCTGTAGCTATGTTCATTTAAGCCACAAGGGGGAAAAACCCAAACATTTCTAGAGCTATTAACAGATTCTGCCTGATTAAATCTCAAATATTAGGCATACATTTCTTTCTTTTTTTTTATGCGTTGGTGTTTTGTCTGCATGTAAGTCTGTGGGTGTCAGATCTTGTAGTTACAGACACTTGTGAGCTGCCATGTGGGTGCCGGGAATTGAACTCGGGACCTCTGGAAGAGCAGTCCTTGCTCTTAGCCATGGAGCCATCTCTTCAGCCCCAGGCACACATTTCTTATGTGCTCACTGAGAGTATGATGAACATCATGCCGAAAGACCACAAGAAATGCCCAAGACAGAAAGTAAAGTTTATCGTTCAAAACCATGAGTACCAAAAAGGGAACTTTGATTACAGATCAAGGCTTGTGGATTTATTTGCATAGAAACAGAAAACTATGTTTTCCTCCTGAGAAAAGGGCTAAAGTTGGAGCATTCGACACTTATGTCGGCTGACTGACCAAAAAAATAGACCTGCACACAGTGAACTAGATTCTCAAGAATATGTGATGCAAATTGGACCCAATAGCCTGGAGATGAGTTCAAGGATGGGAAGACGGACTGTGGAGAGCTGGTCTTCATAGCACCATTTATTACTGACGAGAAAAGACATTGGAAGGACAATGCTTGATTTTGTACGGAAAAACAAAAATCCCAGGATAAGTAAAACAATCCTAAAAAAAAAAATAAAAGGACGGCTGGAGGTATCACAAGCCCTGATTCCAAGTTGTACAACAGAGCTATAGTAATATAAACTGCATGGTACGGGCATAAAAACAGATGTGTGACCAATAAAACTGAATTGAAGATCCAGATCTGAACACCTGTGGACACCTCATTTTTGATAAGGCAGAAATACACACTGGAAAAAAAAAAAGACAACATCTTCAACAAATGCTGCTGGTCAGATTGGATGTCTGCATGTAGAAGAAAGCAAACAGATCCGTATTTATCACCCTGTATAAAACTAAAGTCCAAGTGGATTAAAGTCCTCAACATAAAACCAGATACACTGAACCTGATAAAAAGGAAAGTGGGGAAGAGGCTTGAACACATTGACACAGGAGATGACTTTCTCAACAGAACACCAACAGCTCAGGCACTAAGATCAACAATTGATAAATGAGAGCCCATCAAGCTGAAAAGCTTCTGTAAGGCAAAAGACACTGTCAGTAGGACAAAACAGCAGCCTACAGAATAGGTTTTTTACCACACCTGATACAAGACTAATATCTAAAATATATAAAGAACCCAAGAAACAAGACATCAAAAACCCAAATAACTCAGTTAAAAATAGGGTACAGGTCTAAACCGAGTATTCTCAATACAGGAATCTCAAATAGCTGAGAAACACTTTTAAAATGTTCAACATTCTCAGCCACCAGGAAAATGAAAATCAAACTACTTTGAGATGCCATCTTACACCTAACAGAAAGGCTAACATCAAAAACACAAGTGACAGCTCATGCTGGCAAGGATGTGGAGCAAGGGGAACACTCCTCCACTGCTGGTGGAAGTGCAAACTTGTATAGCTATGGTGGGTATAGGTTGCATTTAACTGAGTCGCTGGCCAAGGACATCCTTTGGAAATCCCCAAACAACCCAGGCTGATGCTATGACCAAAGGTTGCTCTCTGCACACTGACAGTGGGGGCCCCACTGCCGAGGACAGCATCCACACAGCTCACTGAACATGGAGAAGTTGAGCTGATGCCTACATAGACCTGTCACCCATATGGTCTAGTCTCATTGGTGCTAGAAGGTAAACTGCATGCTACTGAAAGAGAAATGTGGGCATCAACCCAGCCACAGAACCTTTGACCTATAATTTATCATGCCTGAAGATATGCTATAGCAATGTAGCACAGAACTTGTGGGAATAGCCAACAAATATCTGGCTTGACTTAAGGTTTTCTCCATGAGAAAAAGCCATACTCAGACACTGCTTGGGTAATCAAGAACCAGAGACTAGCTAGCCTACAATAAAGCAATACATAGCTGGTTAAATGAATAATAAATAAATAAATAAATAAATAAATACCACATATAATAAAGTGACTCCTAATGATATTCTGCTATGCTCATTATATCAGTGCCTTATCCAGTCACCATCAGAGAGGCTTCCTTTGGCAGCAGATGGGAACAGATGCAGAGACCCACGGCCAGATATTATGGGGCAGGGGGGAAAGGGGGGAGAGAAAGAGAGAGAGAGAAAGAGAGAGAGAGAGAGAGAGAGAGAGAGAGAGAGAGAGAGTCTAAATTGATGGTCTTCACCAAATCCCTCCCTCTGAGGCAGAAAGGTTAGAAGAGTGAGAGGGGACGGAGGACACCAGGAGAGCAAGGTCCTCTGCATCAACTGAGCAAGATGCACATGAGCTCCCAGAGACTGAAGCAGCAAGCACAGGGCCGACATGGGTCTGCACCGGGCCCTCTGCATATATATATATATATATATTAAAGTTGCGACCGCATTTTGATGGAACTCTTGACTGTGAGGAGGGGACGTTCTCCGATTCTTTTGCCTGATCCTGTGGCTCTTTTCTATCCTGTTGGGTTGCTGTGTCCAACTTCAATGTGACAGTTTTTGCCTCGTCTTTTTATATTTTATTTTGTCACGTTTGTTTGCCTGTGCTTTCTCATGAGAGACAGAAAGGAAGGTGATGTGGGGAGGAAGGGAAGAGCGGAGGAATTGGGACGGGTGGAGGGAGGAGAAGCTATAATTAAGATATACTGTATGAGAAAAGAATCGATTTTCAATAAAAATTAAAAAAAAAAAAAAAAGAAGCCAGGATGAAAAGAACATGGAGGCTTAAGCAGCAGAGGCAGCGCTTCCCTTTGGGAAGGCTCAGCTCTGTTTTCATTGTGACATTGCTTTGGTTTGTTTTCTTTTTGTTAATGGCCACCTTCCGCTTCAGCTTAGGGAGATTTGTACTCATTATATAGGTTATAAGCCACCCAAGTTTATCAATGCATATGCGAAGACATTTACATGGTCAGATTAATAAGAAAAGTACTAGGGAACTATCAGTCACGTGTTCTCGTAGTGGGCGTTTCTCTATTCAAACACACAAGAGAAGAAAACATTTCCTTACTTTTTTTTTTTTTTTTTTTTTTTTTTTTTTTTTTGCCAGTGCTGGGGATTGAAGCCAGGCCTCACACGTACTAGGCACATGTTCCACCTCTGAGCTGCATCCTCCGTCCCCTTTTCTTTCTATCACCCCTCAAGCCGCTGTGGTGACACATGACTTCCAGACAACAGATCTCTCAGGTTGTGTCTGCAGATACAGTCCCAGGATTAACGCCGCATACTTTATTTTGCTATTTCACGCTATGCAGCCTACCCCAGTGATTCCAATGGACCTTCTGAGTAAAGCACTTCATTTTCTCAGACCTTGGGGCTCCTAACTAGTGGCTGTTGGTTCCCCTAGATTTATCCATGCCTCCTTACACAGCACAGAAAGTGACATCAGGAGGTACAATTGTGGCGATGTTATCAGGCTCGGGGAAGAGTGATATTCTATTTCTCTTTATTTCTCTTTTCTGAGTCTACGGCCACATACATCTACGTTCGTTCCCTCTTCAACTCACCTCAGTACACCGACAAACAACTCCTCTTAAAGAAACTGAACACTGCGTGAGACTTGGACTGCCATCTTCTATTTCTTCCATATGAGGTTCTGCTTCTCTTATTTTTACCTTCCCTGTGTACTCCCGACATGTCCCACAAAACCCTGTTACTTTTCCAGCATATGTTGATGAATATTAATAATTAGTGTTTAGTCATATGTTTAGTAAAATCTTACTTATTCAAAGTAATAACTTCCCCAAATAACTACATATTGAGACTATACAGTTCATTTAAAACTCAGCCCAGAGGCGGACATAATAACTAATCTATTATCCCACTATCATTTTATCTTCCTCCCATCCAAAGTCCCAAGTACTCGTGTTATTATGTTCTCTGGAATCCATCCATTTCCTTCTCTCCTGTACCTGCTCCTTCCTCTCTGACCTCTGACCTCTGGCCTCACAACCTCAAAATTCCACTCCTCTCTCAGATTCTGCCAAATCCCAAGCTTCAGCATTTTTATTAACCAATCAACTTTAAAATAGGTGGAGCAAGGTTTACACAACAAGGACAGGGGTATGTATGTGAGAATGTGCTCATCTGGGCAGCAACCAGCTCTTAGGGGCCAGTAATTAGCATTAAAACACATGGCACCAGACCAACCCCTGATAATTCCCCGTTTCTGTCTAAATAAAAGGTCAGTTTTTAAAATAATAACATATAGTAAGAACAATTATGAAACAATTATAAAACCCAATAGGTAAGACTTACATATGTAATATCTAATTAAAAGTTATTTGGGGATCTTAGGTAAATATTATCTATCCTATCTTGGTGAGCCTAAAGTTTTGTACCTAAGTTAATTTCTATCATGCCTTGTATCTGACAGCCTAAAAACATCTTCTTAATTCCTAAGCAACAAAGCTTAATTGTAAAACTTCAACTATCGGCCTTCAACTTGAGAAGGAATAAAAGGAATAAAATTAATTACCAGAGTAAACAGGAAGTGCAGGTTAGCAGCTTCGAAACTTAAAAAAAAAAAAAAGACAGACACCCAAAATTCTCTCTAGCATTGGAGCATCATCTTCTGCCTTTTGGCCCAGTATTTCTTACAGACATGTTTGTGAAGCAGACTATTGAGGACTTACTCTGTCTTGGCAGAGTTTGCCTGTCAACTCTGCCTGCATCCAAGCTTGCCCACTTTTAGGCAGAATTCTGTCTGTAGTAGAAACAAGGACTTTTTTTTTTTTTTTTGCCCAGTGGCTTTGGGTTTCTTTCTACTCTTCCCATCCTCATTGACATGACTATCGAACTGGACTTTACACAGGGAAACCAAATGACATGGGGAAGATTTCCAACTGACAGATGTGAGCAGCATCTAATGGCTTGCTAAGACTCTGATGGGCACGGGTGACTGTAAGAAAATGATTTTTGGAAGTGTTCATAATTCCATGGAGGATCTGAAGGCACAAGAAGTGGCAAATAGGATTTGAACAAAATTCACCCAAACCTTCAAAAACCAGGAGCCCCAACTGACACAAGTTATATATCTACATCACTGTTGGTACCTGGGATATGATCTAGTAAAAGATAAACATGATGAGCTATAAAGAGTTAATGTGTTCAAATGAGATACAACCCCCCCCCCCCATTATCATTAAGCCAACACCCAGTAAAATGGAAGGTCTTCCTTTCCGGAAGATGGTGACATAGGTCTTGAGACAGCTTCTCTCTACATGATGATAATTTGCCTTAATGGGTCCAGTGGGGAAAGTATTTGCCTTTATGCACCCATAAACTATAGTTAAACAAAATATCTTCAGGGCTGGTTCATAGAAATTCAACACATCAATAACATGTAAATCAAATGTGTCAATAAGAGAAAACTGTCAGCATCGTTTTTACCAGGACTTAGTGCTAGTCCTGTAGCAGAGCAGTTTTGAACTTGCTTGCCTTCATTCACTAAGATGGAAGGACCCATGTAGGATTAGCATGGTATCTTAAGCGCTCAGCTATTCACTAGGGAACATCCATAACATCTAAGGCTATTCAGAATATGCTTAACTTCTCAGTAAAATCATTAAGAACCAACCCTAGCACACAGTGTGGGAGGTGACAAGCCAGAATACTAAAGAGAAGTGACACTGCACTGAGATTAGCTTCAAAAGGTAGCTCTTGCCTTGGAATCAAACTTTATCATGTTTTCCACTGAATATAAAAGAAGCATACTTTGTCCTAGAAGATAAAACAGTACAGAAGACATGTTCTGATGTCCCTTCTTATAAGAACACAAAGTCCTACAGATAGGCTATCACTTTATGACATCATATAATGCCATCAACAAAAAGGCTCTGTCACTAAACAGTATAGTTGCATTAGAAGTTAACCCTTCAAAGAACAAGTCCACAACACTTTCCTATTAAAGTCTAGTAGAGCCAGGTATGGTGGTGCACCTTTACTCCCAGCACTCAGGAGGCAGAGGCAGGAGGATTGGTGTGAGTTCAAGGCCAGTCTGGTCTACAAAGCAAGTTCAAGGATAGCCAGGGCTGTTACACGGAGAAGCCCTGTCTCAAAAAATAAAACAAAACAAAAAGTCTAGTAGATATTTAAGTTCATTTATTATCCACGTGAGATTAGTTCCAGAATCCCAATGACACTGAAACAGCCATATGCTAAATTGCCTTATTTAAACTGCCATAGGATTTGTAGATACAGTCTATACATACCTGTCTATATGCTTTGTATCTCTAGAGTACCGGAAACACCTGCCACAGTATGATTAGTAACAAGAAGAAATGTGTAGCACCCCGTAGTTATCATCACACCCTAAGAGGATCCAGCAGCTGCGGCAGCTGCCCCAGTCATGGTCACTGCAGAACAACAAGGCAGAGAGGTATACCAGATGGCCCAGGGAGTGACCCCAAGACATACCTTCACGGAGGAAGTGGAGAGACTGAAGGAGAGAGAGTGTGGAGACAGCCGATGTCACAGGCTGTAATGGTTCCAGTTGACAGCACCAACCAGGCAGCCAACTGTGACCACTGGGAATGCCTCTTGCTCTTGAGGAACACTTGTCAGAAGACGACCAGGATAGCATGGAGAAGGAGAGGGTGTTGGGGAGAGCCCTTGAGGCAAGGTGCAACAAACCCAGCCCTACCACAAGTGAAGGTTCCCAAGCGGCTACACCTGGGAACCCTGTGGATGTCTCTCGGAGTTTTCAAACCTGCCTGTTCAGGGAGAAGTCCTGACAACTAGGATGCAGGCGGAGGAAGCCAAAGCGAGGCAGAATTTGAGGGGCTACAGGTCATGATGCCACAGAACCCTCCTCACCAAAGAGGCCTAGAGAGAACGGCAATGAAAGCAGAAGGGAAGTCAAGATGCGACCCAGGGTCAGCAGCCACCTCAAGGCCAGTACCTACCACTCCTACTGGATTTCCCCAAGGGAAATCCACTCACTGGTGGCAAAGAGAAATGCAGATCCACCAGCCGAGAAAGCTACTGCCCGTAGGAGGCTGAGCAGGGTGGGCCCCAATAAATGAAGCTTGCTGACTCTACCATCGTTCACTTTAGTGACTGAGCAAGGAGACATAAATATGCAATTCCATAAGTAAGGAATGAACATAGAGCCAGGGTACTGGCTTAGTGGGCTGCCAAGTCTGACAATGAGGCTGTCAGTTCAATCCCCTGGACCTTCGTGGTGGAAAGAGCGAGCCACCGGTTGTTATCTGGCCTGCAGGAGCATTCCACACAGCACTTCCCAACATACACATAGTGAAATCTGAACGTAGCATGTGTCTATACATGTTTTCAAGAGCCCTCCCACATCTCTCACAACCACGCCTTTCTGCTTATTATGATATACATTTCTGAGCAAATTTCATCTTTATATTTAATTGCTATCTGGTTCATTGTATTTTATAATGAGCTATAAAATCAGAGTGTTAGATATTTTTCTACTTTTTGCAAAATGACTTCATTCAAATTCAAGCTTCTATTTAATATTCTATATCAACAGCAATATTGTATATATAGCCACTATTTATCCCTCATATTCTGCTACTTATAACCACTCTTTTAATTGAATTTTTTTTCATACAATACATTTTGGTCATTTTTTCCTACCTCCAATTCCTCTGAGGTCCTCCTTGCCTCTCTACACACTCAACTTTATCTTTTTCCCCCTCTCTTTAAAAAACAAAAACAAAAAAACCAAGAAACACACACACAAAGATTACATTTTATAGTTAGCTATTTTACTTAATTTTTACTGAGCCTGTTCAGTTGATTAGATACAAACAATAGCCATCTTTTAAACGTTTTTTATTTTTTGAGATGTATGTCACACTATGTACCCCTATTTTGCCTTGAACTCACAGAGTTCCACCTGTTTTTGCCTCCAAATTCTGAGACAAAAGGAGGGTGCCACTACACTTGGCCCTATCTTGACCTTTACTTAGCTGCATTTAGTATAGCCAAATAGGGAAAGTGAAAATTATGTGTTCAGGTAATTGGATAACATTTTATTATAGCATGAGGGCAATATTTTAAAATGTGCCAATACTGAAAATATTTCTCATTTACCTGACATCCAATTGCATTTTTATTGGCTATATCTGTCAACTCTAGTTTGCATCTCCAACATTGCAAAGATCATGCCAAATAATGACCATAGTGATGCTACAAGAGTTCAGATTTTAGTAGCAATTACTTTATGGTATTAATTAAACCCAGAAATTATTGTAAGAGTAGCCCTAGAATAGCACCTGGCATACAGTATGAACTCAGTGGGTATCAAGTGAATAAACAGTTATGATTTATTAACAAAGTTCACTAAACCTTGGCAAAATTATATCATTTACATCGTACTATTTGCTAAACTGTGATGGATGTTTAACTCAATAGGAAAAGTAAGATAACCATGCATTGAGCTGGGCATGCTGGCATGCGCCTGTGGTCCTAACTACTCAGGAGGCTGAAGCACCAGGATCACTTCAGTCCAGGAGTTCAAGGCCAGCCTGGGTGCTGCAGTAAAGCCTGTCTCAATGCATCAGCAATAAAACCATTCCATTTAGGGTCACATCTAGCTGTTACTTTAAAAACAAAAAATGACTTTCTGGTTCTAGATGTTTATGCTGAGTCTCACTTTGAGCATTTTGATTGTGTCTACCTCACAAGGTTGTTATAAACACTGATGGGGACAGTTAGTAGATAGTTAGCACAACGCCGGGAATATAGCATTTTAGCACGTGACAGGTACTAATAGAATTCAAGATAACTGTTATTCACTGAACAGTTAGAAAGAGCTTACACTGTCCCAGGTATTTTTTTTAAATATATATTTTAAAATAGTGGTAGCACTAGCCACCTCTTTTCTCTACTTCAGACAATTAAAAGCAAGACAATAATCAAACATTTCTAGAAGTCTGTAGTAGTAACAGAGGACTTGCAAAATTCCCAACCAGGCTCTGATGTTCAAATTGTTCACCAAGCACAACGGCACCCCCAGGTTGATTGATTTTCTGTTCCTGTCCTAACATTGCCACAAACACAAGAACTCAAACAAGACAAAAGGATTACCTTCCAGTTCCTCAAAGGTCATGTGGGTCTCTGCTTAGGGTCACCAGGCTCAAGTCCGGTCCTGTGTGGGGCAGCGCTCTTTTTCAGATGCTCAGTATGAATCCACATGCACGCTCACACAGGTTATCAGAGCTCCGTTGCTCATAGGACCAAGGCCCCTTTTTCCTTGAGTCCTAAGGGGGTCACTCTTTGCATCTTAGGGTCAACCTTATCTCTTGGCTTGTCATTTTCTCCTCCATCTTCAAAGCCAGCACGAGTAAAGAGATCCTTCCTCTTTCATCAAATCTTCCTGGTCTCTTCTACGCTATCATCACTCCAGCCTACCTATCCTGTTTTGAAAGGCTTAGTGGTTTCATTGGGCACACCTGCGCATCAGGAACAGCTCCTGATTTTATAGCCAGCTGATAAATGACTGAATTCCAGCTGCAAAATCCCTTCATAGCAATACCTTAATCGGCGTTTAATTGTAGGCATTCCTGCTAGGATATCTTTAGGATTCTGCCTATTACATATGGGAACTTTCAGATACTCACTCTCAATTATCACTAATTTTAGTGTTAGCGGTGACGAGATTCAGACGGGTTTTCAATTGACACTAGTGAAAAAGTTTGAATTTTTTGAAATTTTATTTTTAATTTATATGTGGATGTTTAGCCTGCATGTATGTGTCTATACCATGTGTGTACCTGGTGTCTGTGGAAGACAGAAGAGGCTACCAGATCACCTGGAACTGGCATTGCACAGTTCTAAGCTGCCATGTGGGTCCCGGGACTCAAACCCTAGTCTTCTGGGAGAGCAGCCCGAGCTCTAAACTGCTGAACCATTTCTCCAGTCTCCATTTTGTTTGTTTGTTTGTTTTGTTTTTGAGACAGGGTTTCTCTGTCTAGCCTTGGCTGTCCTGGAACTCACTTTGTAGACCAGGCTGGCCTCGAACTCACAGAGATCCACCGGCTTCTGCCTCCTAAGTGCTGGGATTAAAAGCGTGCAACCACCACTGCCTGACTTCAATTTTGTTTCTTCAGGCAAAAATAATTATATGTACCAACTGGAAAAGGAGTCTAAGAAGAAGTCCTTAATCATGGACAAAAGAAGAAGAAGAAGAAGGAGGAGGAGGAAGAAGAAGAGGAAGAGGAAGAAGAAGAGGAAAGAAAAAAAGAAAGTATGCTTAAAAATACATGAGTAAGGCTCAGGTGTTTGGTATTTTAACCAGTAACATGCCTATTTTGTAGGCACCAGGATATGATTTCTGATCCCCACCACCCACACAAGAACCAGGCACTTAAAGAATAAGAGGCAGGTGGGTCCCCAGCACTCAGATACCAGCCAGGTTAGCCCATTGGTGAGCTCCACATCCAATGAGAGACCTACTCTCAAAAACTGAGCTGGAGAGTGATAGAGGGAGACACATGACCCCTGGTCATGCACATGAACACAGCCACACAACATGTCCATTCAACACACACACACACACACACACACACACATACACACACACACACACACACACACACACACACACACACGAAGTCAGGTGTGGTCTCACATGCCTGTCTGCTATCAGAGCTTTGGAGGGAGTAAAACAAGAGGATCAAGAGTTTGTGGCCAGCCGGAAGTACATAGTGGCACCCTGTCTCAAAAACAAAACAGCAGCAGAAGCAGCAGCAACAACAACAGCAACACCCAAACAACCATTCATGGCCAGCCAGCTGAAGGCTCCGAAGAGCTGGGCAGCGCCTCCTAGAGGCCATTTCTCTAGTATTCATGGTCCGTCTTCTTGCTTTGCTCTTTTGTTTTTCGTGGCTCCAAACATGTTAACTCTCAAGTGAAGTGACATCTGCATGGAAGACTGTGTGGAGAGTGGGGCGGGGGGGGGGGGGGGGGCGGGAAAGGGAGGAGAGAACAGAGGAGCTGCCGTGGAAACAAAATCAGGGTCCACTTCCCAACTAGCCAGATCACACATCCTTAGGGTGCAAACACAGAGGGACCACTTCCTGTCTGCCCGTTTTAATCCTTTTGGACCGCGTAACTATATTAAACGCTACAAAGTCATTACTACATAAGGAATACAGTGGCAGAACAGACTCTTGCAAATGACACAGCAAAATAGAATGCATCTGTTCTAACCCATGCTCTAATACGCTTCATCTGGTCAGTTACATGAGCCGTCTTCACTCAGACTTGCTAATTGCTTTTAAACTTTCAGCAGAACACTCACACTAGGTTACAGATCTTATAGAGGAATCATAATTCTTAAGATTTATATTTCTTTTTCTTCGTATTTGTTTGTTTGTTTGTTTTTGTGAGACAGGGTTTCTCTGTAGCCTTGGCTGTCCTGAACTCACTCCATAGACCAGGCTGGCCTCGAACTCACAAAGATCTGCCTGCCTCTGCCTCCCAAGGGCGGGGATTACATAAAAATTATATTTCACATACCTCAGCAGAGTATGGCCATAGGATTGATTCTATTATACCTCCCTCCATAGGGGCTGGATTGGAGATCAAAGCCCAAAGCTGTCACAGTGCTGGCCTTACTGATCCACACTTTAATTAAGCTAGTCAATTGCAATGCTTTACTTCACTGAGGTTTCAAGACATTCATTTGCAAGGTGAGGCAATTATGAAATTGTTTGTAGCGGGGAGTGATAGCAGAGTGGTTGTCCCTCCAATAAGTTGAAATACATCCACACCGGGGCAATCTGGCCGTTAAACCTGTCGGGATGAGTCTGTATACTACAAGACGGTCTTCCTTGCTAATGTTTTTCTCTCTCTCCCTGTGCGTTTCTGAAGCCAAAAGGTTTGTTTCCATTTCAAGCCAGTGATACATATCAGGGTAGGTTTACCCTAGGCACCCGACCCCAGCCTTGGACCCTGTGTTATCCCCCATCCCCATCAGCAACCCAAGAGGATCAGTGCTGATGCGAGGAGGCAGGAATTTGAGACTCTTGGAGCTGAAGGTTATCACCAACAAATTAGGTGATAGCAGTTAGCGCTCTGGAGAAGGAGCCTCGGGTCCCCTACGGAGGAGAGAGAGGGAAAACGTGTTAAAAGTCAGGGCTCTCTGAGCAGAAATGTCCGGGTCTCACCGGGGCACATAAGCTCCCTTAATCAGCTTTTTAGCTTAGTGGAAAGTCAAGCCCCTACCCGTAGCCCCAGCCCCTGATGCTCCAGGCGTTTTATTAACCATTAAATACAGGATTTTGCTTCCCTGGCCAAGCCAAACCTGATGTGTTATCCAAACAGAGGATATGATGAGATGCAGAGCACCACGTGCTGGTATCTTTCCTCTGCCCAGGCACCCCAAGTCCCAAATGTCCTACTTCTTACATCTTAGGACCCCGTCAGAGAGGCCCTGAGAGGCAACCAACCCCTGCAGGCCACTCCAGCTCAGCCTTTTACTTAGCAATGTTTCCACGCCTGTGTTACTTCAAATGACTGACAGAGCAGATGACTGCAAAGAGACGTAGAGGACTTAACCGGCTGACACAGTCTCCCAGGAGGCATAGCAACTGCCCCAAGCCAGAAGACGTGAAGAGCAAACCGCGAAGCTGCTTGCGTGTTAAGCACAAGGGAGTCTAGAAGTCTCCAATTTAGTTATCCAAAGGGGGATGACTTTTTCCCTGGATTGAACTTCCCCGTGAAAACTCTTCAGCTCAGTTTGTACTAGTAATGCTTTTCACGTATACCTACGGACCAATGGATTGAATGGTTAAAGTGAGCCGGGCTCAGCCGAGCTGGAGTCCCAGGCTGGAGCTTTCTTCCTGTATGTCCAGATGGATCCCTCCCTCCTTTGGACGCAGCAATTTAGAAAAGATGAGAAAACCCATCTTAAAGCAAATGGCCCCAACATTTGGCATCTACAAAATCTTGCTGGATTCTCTACAGGAAATGAATACAATGTAACTATTGTGAGGGATGCAGTAAAGTCAAATACATTCAGATACAGGCTCCTGCAAACGCAACAGCATCACACGGAAGGGACAAAGTCCCAAGAGCAAGCCAAGAGTATGAACCAAAATTATGTTCATGTGTTTGGCTGAGGGATTCCCATCTTGAGGAATTTGTCCAATAATAAGTAAATAGAAAGTCATAGGCTAATTTATGTAAACCTTTGAAAGGCTGCAGAGACTGGCTCAGTGGTCAAGTGTGCTTACTGTTCTTGCAGAAGACCCTGGTTTGGTTCTCAGCACCCACATAGTGGCTCCTAACTATATGTAACTCAAGTTGCAAGGGGTCCAATGCCTTAGTCTGGCCTCTGCAAGTTTTTGTGTGTATATGGTGCACATAAACTCACACACACACACACACACACACACACACACACACACACACACACTCATAATAATCACCACCACCACCATCATCATAAAAATTATTGAGCACTATTTCAGCCCTTTACTTAATATTCATCTTAGTATAAAAAATAATGTGTTTTCATTTACAAACCCCTCCACTGTCTAGTGAGGGAAGATAGAGACCTAAATCATACTATAATAAAGTAAACACCTTAACAGCACCATAGGAGGTGGGAGAAGAAATAAAGGGGCATTTGTTTATGCTGTACAAATTGCATAGCAACTTCTAAGGGCTGTGCTGGTCTAGATACGAGGATGAAGAGGAGGAGGAGGAGGGGAAGAGGACAGATCATGCCTACACTCATGGTGTCCACAGTGGTCCTTCAGGCAAGGATAACAGCCCATGCACTGCCCTGCAGAGAATTAGAATCCAGGAGATCCTAAATATACTACAGGATTTCTGGAGCATGGAGTCTCTAACCCTCATTAGAGCCGGAGGTATGAAAAGAGAAGAGAGGACAGGCAGTAGCGGAGCTTGTTTACACACACAGATGCCCGTGAGTGTGGTTCAGCCTTTGGATGTGGCAATAATCACAGAAGGATACGATTGTAAAGCAATGATGAAGGGCGATGTTTAGCCTAATGGTCACCTTGACTGAATTTAGCATCGCCATGGAAACAGGCATCTGGGTGTGTCTGTGGTAGTGTTGACAGAAGGGTTTAACTGAGGAAAGAGTGCCCAACCTTGAATGTGCCAGGTTGGGGACCTGGACTGAGTAAAAGGAGAAGGCAAACCGCATCTTTGCTTTGCTTCCCAAATGAGGATACAGTGTGACTAGTGCCTCGTGTTGTGTCACCATGAGGAAGTTCGCCCTATGAGCTAAGCCAAACCCTTCCTTCCTAAAAGTGTTTTTGTCAGGTTTTCTCACAGCAACAAGCAAAGAGGACCAATACATTGAGTCAGTTCTACATTTTAAATAGTGATTTTGTTTACCGGTGTCTACAGTGAGCTGGGCCTGGACAACAGGGACAAGAAGATGCAATGGGAGTTTGCTTACAGCAGTCCAGATGTGCCATAAAAACAGATAATTAACAAAGGGAGAGATGGAGGACACGCCATTGAAAACTCTGCTTTAACAGATCTTTCACCTTCACAGTGGACCTGCCCTTGTAAATGCCCAACCTAAAGGATGTGACTGTGTTTACACAAGTGCCTTCCTGTCTCCCAAACACCATTCGGTTTCCATAGTTCTGCCTCGTCTGTCTCCAGGCCAGCAACTAAGACTTTTAACGTGAAGATTTTTAGCATCCTGTTGCAGTGCTGAGATTGGTGAGAGGCTTACCTGATCCACTGTCAAATCTGACACTCCAGTTTTCTGTGTACCCAGGTGATGCTCTTCCAGGCATGTGCAATCTGCAGCCTGTGACCCCCTCATCCTGGTACGGCTATGGATGCAGCCCAGTGCAGGCTTGTCAGCTTACTCAAAGCATCAGGAAATTGTCGTGTATTTGCCCTGTAACTCACTGTGCCATTCTCCAGCGTGGACTTTGCATGTGATGGCATCATATTACAATGGCGAAACGTTGTACACACCTGGGCACTCTTCTCTCATTAGCACCAGCTAGTGAGCTCTTTACAGAATCCCATTTGGTCTTGTCATTGTAAAGACTAGGGCACACAGGCCACCAGAAGCCTGGGTGTAAGGGCACAATGAGTGACACTGTGACTGCCCTAAACAACAACCACAGAGGAGAAATGGTTGGTTTTGATTCACAGTTTCAGGAAGTTGAGCCTGTGATGCACAGCTGTTTGAGTCTATGCCAGCAGAGAGCATCCTAGTCGGGGGGAACATGTGGCACAAGCTCATGGTGGCTAGGAAGCAGAAAGGGAGAGAGAGACAGGAAGGGACTGGAGATGCTAAAGGACGTGATTCCAGCCCTGGTAACTGGCTTTCTCCAGCAAGGGCCTGCCTCTTAAAGTTTCCAGCTTCTCGGAGATCTCACCATAAGCTGAGACACAAGAAAGCATTCAATTCAGGAGGTTTTTTTTGGGGGGGGGACATTTCATGCATAAATCCTCGTGCCACCGTATTAAACTGTGTCCCAGGGTATAATGAAAACAATGCTTGTAAAGCAGTTTTATATAACAGTATAGAGATAGCATTCAGGACCTGTTGGTTTTACAGAGTACCTTAAAGCCATGCAGGCATCAAATGATTCATCTTCATTTTAATATTAATGAAACAATATATGCTAGTACACGAGACCCTGGAAACTATTGTAAAGTAAAAAGAACAAAGTCGTGCATATATATCATCCTATTCACATAAATGAGTTTATGGATGGTTTTATACACAGAAAACAAAATTCTATAGCTTGTAGAATGTTTCTTTTTATTTTAAAAATTAAATGATGAAAAAAAGCTCAGTTTTCTTTATTTTGAGGATAATGCGGCTAATATTATCTGACCTTTTCACTGTCAGTTGGCACAAGTAAAAGCTCACATGCTAAGGGAGGAGAAGTACGATGCTATATGACTTTTCAAACGTGGACATGACTTGGCTCATACCCTGAAAATGTAGATTTCCAGTGTCATTTTGTCTCCCTCCCCTCTTCCCTCTTGTCACTTAACCTTTCACACGCGCACACGTCTATCAAAGGTCAGTTAATGTCATGGGGATTCTTAGCAAATTGAAGTTTTTACCTCTGGTATAGAATAAAGGTTATCACCTAGAGCGAACAAATGAGGACGGGTCACCTCTCTGAAAGGCTGCTTCACAACCCCTCATCATCGAAACGCTGTGAAGAATTGATTTTTTTTAAAGGGCCAGATTTGAAACTTCTTTGAGAGAGAAGTTTTAGGGCAAGAGATCCTTGAGATGCAGCGAAAGCTCTTAAGCTTTAAATCTTGCTCCTGAAAGCATGGCCTTGTGCCCCGGCAGCATCAGATTCAGGGAGCTTGATAGAACCAGAACCAGAACTCCAAACCAGGAGTGGTAGCACAGGCCTTTACTCCCAGCACTCAGGAGGCAGAGGCAGGTGGATCTCTGTGAGTTCGAGGCCAGCCTAGTCCAGGACAGCCAGGACTACAAGAGAAACACTATCTTGAAAAATCAAACAATAAACAACAACGAGAGAGAGAGAGAGAGAGAGAGAGAGAGAGAGAGAGAGAGAGAGAGAGAAAAGAAGGAAGATAACTCCAAGTACATTAAAGTTTGAGGCTAATTACGTCTGTGGCATATTTCTATAAGCTTTTATTTATTCCTTCCATTACTACTATGTGCCTGTTAATTTAGCAATTTGATTGTATACGTTTTTTTCTTTATGATAGGGTCTCATGTAGTCCAGGCTGGCCTTGAACTTGATAACTAGCCAGAGATGAACTTGAATTTCTGACTTTTCTGCTTCCATCTTTCATGTGACTACAGGCAAGCCCCATTGTGTTGTTCTATAGAGTGCTGGGAATTAAGCACATAGCTTTTCCTATGCTAGACAAGACGCAGCTATACCACTCCTGGACATATATCCAAAAGATGCTCTACCATGCCACAAGGACCCTTGCTCAACTATGTTCATAGCAGCTTTATTTGTAATAGACAGACTCTAGAAACAACCTAGATGTCCCTGAAGTGAAAAATGGAGAAAGACACTGTGGTACATTTACACAATGGAATACTACACAGCTATTAAAAACAAAGAACTCTTGAAATTTGCAGGCAAATGGATGCAACTGGTAAGGATCATCTTGAGTGAGGTAACCTAGACCCAGAAAGAAGCATGGTATGTATTCACTTATATGTGGATATTAGCCATAAAGTACAAGATAACCATGTACTTTACAATCCACAGACCCGAAGAAGCTAAGCTGAATGTGTATTTCTTTAAGACTGAGTTTCTCTGTGTAGCCTTGGCTGTCCTAGACTCACTTTGTAGACCAGGCTGGCCTCAAACTCACAGTGATCCACCTGTCTCTGCCTCCTGAGTGCTGGGATTAAAGGCGAGCACCACCACACCCGACTCTGAATGTATATTTCTAACATTGCTATTTTTCTTAAAGAGAATTCACTTGTTTGCATATATCTTAACAGCTGGAGGGGACTAACTGTTGTGCTTTAACTATGAAATGTTTCCCTTGGGTTCATGCGCTTGAATACTTAACCCTCAGATGGTGGTGTTATTTGGGAAAGTTATCGTGCCTGTATGAGGTTGGCCTTGCTGGAGGAAGTACGTTACCTGGGGTGGTGGGTTTTAAGGTTTTATAGCTCCACATCCTGTTTGTTCACTGTTTCCTGAGTACACATGAGATGCAATCAGCTAGCTTCCTCTTCCTGGGCACCATGCCTTCCTTACCTCTACCTTCTAGAACTATGAGCAAAATAAACCCTTCCTTCACTTGAATTTTTTTTCATGATATTTTATCTCAGCAACAGTAAGAAAACTGATATACTAGCTAACCATCGCTGGGATTGAGAGAGGAAAAATATTGAGAGAGAAAGACGGCCTTCTAGGTGGTGCAGGAATAGGATAAACCATAAGAATAAAGATTTGCTGACGGGCACGACTGACATGGTCCAACGGAACGAGCCACGATGGCGAATGGAACAGGAATTGCTACAAATAACTTGATTTCTGGCTCAGGTAGGAGAACACAGCTGGAGCCCATTTATGGATGGAAGACACACAGTTTGGGAAGGAAAAAAAACCATGAGTTTCATAGCTGTAGCTGTTGATGTCTATGAAGCTTACAGGTTCGATGTCTGAAAGAGAGGCGGATACATAGGCTGAGCTAAGGAGAGGAGTTTGAATTGAGAAGTGATGCAATGAATAATGAACTAATGCGCTGTCCAGATGTACAGTATCCACGCAGCTGATAGATTGGCGCATCTCAGTGAGAACTGGTATGTTCACTGGGACTCCACAGCAGGAACTGCTCTCATCAAAACCGACTGGGGCCATTTTGTGAACTCAGCAGCAGAACTGACTGGATCTAGGAAGGATGACTATGGATTTTTGATGCTAAGCTAAGTCAGACTAGAATTCCCCACCCCCCTCCCAGTTCTCCAGCTAAATAGCAGTCAACTCACAGTCTACTCACCAAAATCAAGACCTACCTTTCCTCTCATAATATCCGAAGCAGGGTTTTCTGTGAGAGGCTGTCCAACAACAACACTAGAGTTCTGGTTGCTAAAGTAAATATTGCTTTGAGAATGAAATAGAAATTAGCCTCAAAGAGTAAAGTGTGAAAACCTGCCAGAGAGAAAAGACATGTGCTACATAATGTCTCCTACCAGAGTAAATTCATTAAAAAAGAAAAGAAAAGAAAAAAAAAGCTCAGCAAGAAGTTCACTCTTTGCCTTTACAATTTCTGGTTTTGAACTGTTCTAGTGAGTGAAGAAACATTAAAGGCTTGATGCATTTATAAGCTGAAATACCAAAAAGAAAAACTATCTGGCATTTTTTAAGCTGCAAAGTCACCCAGCATTTAATAACAACTTTAGAACTGAGGCGTCTGTAGGTATTTTCACCTCTAGGTAGGTATCACAGCTGCTGCGGCATAAGATCAAAGCTCTTCTCACCATGCCACCTCGCCTTGTCCTTCTAACGAAATGGAAGTAATGGCAGTCCAAGCACAGCTCAATCTAAGCAGGAAGGAACTAGTACTTGTTTGCCAGTGGCCTGGGATTTACCTGAGCTTGGCTCTATGGAGACCTGACTCCTTCTCTCTGCTTTTAGGAGGGCACTGTGTCCTGGGCAGGCAAAAGGTGCCAAGAATAAATAAGATTTCATCACTGAAACACAGATCTTCCGTGTATACATCCAAGCTCCTGATGATCAATCATCTCCTTAAAGTCAATGAAAGAGAGGAACATTTTCTTTGTTCATTTGGTTGTCTGTTTTGGTTTTTTGAGAGTGGGTTTCTCTGTGTAACAGCACTGGCTGTCCTGGACTCACTTTGTAGACCAGGCTGGCCTCGAACTCACAGTGATCCACCTGCCTTTGCCTCTCTGAGTGCTGGGATTATAGACATGTGCCACCATGCCTGGCGAGGGGAACATTTTAAATTTAAGAAATTGGTCAGTAACCTTATGTCTTTTACTCATGGAAATGACTCAAATGATTTGTGTGGTCATTGTGCTAGGTAGCTTTTCAAATTACCAACTGGTTATTTGCCCATGGTCACTGTACTGGCTGGATTGATGTGTTAATCTGATACAAGCTAAAGTCAACAGAGGACATGCCTCCATAAGATCCAGCTATATGGCATTTTCTCAACTAATGATCGATAGGGAAGGGCCCAGCCTGTGGTCAGCTCCTGCCTCCAGGTTCCTGCCTTGCTTGAGTTTCTGTCCTGCCTTCCTCCCAATGATGGACTATGATCTGGAAGTGTAAGCCAAATAACCCCCCCTTTTTTTTTCCTAACTTGCTTTTTGAACATGGTTTTTTCATTGCAGCAATACAAACACTAAGGTAGTCAGTAAAGGTGTGTGATAAGCACAAATCAGACTGTGAGTTCAGAGTGCTGCTGGGAAGGATGGGGACACAGAAACACCGGCTGTGGAAACACCTCCTTCATCTTCTGATCACTTGGGGGTCTGAATGAGATTTTTCATAAATACCACACAATTGCCAGTTCTGTGACTCATCTGACAGGTGCAGAGAAATATTGGTTTCAGTGGCCTTTGCTCATCAGCTATGTCATGCCATGGGTTTCAGCTGTGAACTCTACAGACAGTGTTCTAGGTCCTTTGCATGTATCAGGCAAGTGTCATCCAAGATGCTATTTATACATCATTTCATTGACTGTTATCTTGAGTCACTTCAGCCACAGGGACCCCTATCACCTTTACCTGATCCTACTTGCATCTTTACCATACCACAGCCAGGAGTATCACATGATCAAAGCCTGAGCCACCAAACCAGAGTTAAGTCAGCCAGCGATGGACACCTGATGTCAGGCAAGCTATGGTAGTCAAATTGACATTGGCTGGGATTTTGCACTGAGTTGTGGAATCCACGTGGGGTCCACTTGCAAGCTTCTACAGAGAACAAAGTTATTTGAACAAGTCTGAATGAAGTTAGCTTGGCAAGTGGCGCAGGCTGACTCAGAGTTGCCATTCCTTTTCAGTTCCTGCACTCACTTGCTTCTGAGGCCACCACAGTTCCTGTGCTCGTGGCTTTCTAAGACAGCCTCTATCTTACAGTGAGATTTTCTTTCTTCTTAAATTACCTGGAACAGCCTAAAGCAAACTACTTACTACATTCGGTGCAACACGATGGTCTCCAAGGAAAAGGAGAATCTCTACCAGCAGGGTAAGGCGAATTAAAATCCATGTCCATATGAACTGATAGTGCTTTTCAACTACCAGAACGATTTAGATCCAAACGTTGAACCTGTGCAGCTGTCTGCTGAAGCCAGCTCAGCCCACTATGATGCGAACTCCATGATTTTTCAGAAGTTACGATTATCTTGCCAGAATTAAGATTCAAAAAAATCGCTCACTGGTAACAGGCATCAGGCATGTATATTTTCAGTCTGAGACCTGAGCTTCCTGCTCTCTGGCCAAGCTGGCATTTTTTTCCAAAAACCCCAAGTCTAATGCCTTCTGCGGCCCTCACTCATTTCCAGTTACTTCGACTCATCTCTTCCCAAGGACAGGTTTTGAGCTTTCGGGTCAATTTTCTATGCATAATTTATCATCATCAGACCATCCCTATTGTTTATCTTCATGGACTGGTTCCCAAAAGAGGCTGACATGGGCTTTTCTCTTCCTAACCATGCACAAGCCTAGAGGAACTCGTGGGACTCCCCAGTTGCTCAGCTTGGGCAGTCAGCTTTCAGCCTTCCTTTACAGAGGAAGCAAGCTCACCAAAGTGATCCGGTTCTCATGGCTAAGCTCGCCTGGCTTTTGCTCTGGGATATGAACCCTCACCCTGTATCCCTCCATGTAACCAACTGACTCATGGGAATCTGGATCTGGACCACTCTGACTCAGTCATTATGTGCATATCAGGTTAAGGTGCTTTTACTGTAATGTGAGCTCTTTACGTAAAACCACTTCCATTTTGGTAATTTTTCATATACTCATATAACAATAAATATCAACAATTATTGGTAGAACAACAACAAAACCACATCTGAATGCACCATTTTGACAAAGCCACCTCTCCCGTTGTTTGTGATCTTTTGGGCTGTGTGTACGCGCATACACTTTTTACCTGGATTACTCAGAACAGGAAGCAGCTGTCTATACCATAAGTCTTTTCATTATAATTTGTGTGGCCAACTCTAGCTTAGATGGTAACTTCTGGTGTCTCCAGTGACTAGCTAGCCTGACAAGTATTGATCCTTTTGGGTGACAAAAGTCATAGGTCCCAAAATACACCTGCTCTTTTACTTGCTGGATATCCCACATACATGTCTCTCTCTTGGTAAAAACTCAGACCACACATGAGGGGAGCTTTCTTCATGAACAGCATCCAAGAGCCACAGAAAACTCACCTGGGAATCACCATCAGGACCCTTCTACTAGAATAACGCAGGTCCGAGAGGGACAGAGCATGTGCTAAGACAACAAATGTCATCTTTGGCCGCTCAAAGTTGATTGTCTCCATCTTTTCACCAAGTAGGACCCCAGAGGCGTCTAGGTGTTCTTTTCTCTCGTCCAATGTCAGCTGAGACTCAGGAGACTCCAGATCTTTCTGGCCCTGGTCATCTTCTGGTTCTCTCAGATGCTCCTCAGTGCTTCTGGACCCAGACATCTCTTAATAGTAATTTAAGTCCAGAGAAATGTAAATCCAGGCAACCAAAAACATAATACTTATTCTTAAACTGCCCTTACAATACTTTTTGATACAAATATTTGTTTTATAAAATGCAAATGAGCTTTCTCTCTTTCTTTTTTTCTTTCCTTCCTTCCTTCTTTCCTTTTTTCCAAGACAGAGTTTCTCTGTGTCACCCGGGCTATCCTGGACTCACTTTGTTACCCAGGCTGGCCTCAAAGTCACAGTGATTCTCCTGCCTCTGCTGGGATTTAAGGTGTGTGCCACCATGCCCAGCTGCAAATGCCGCTTTCTTAGAGAAGTCAAATGCCAATACATGGGCCCTCAGCACAGGACAAGCAGGTGTTGGGTGTTGAGTGGGGGGTGGGTGAGAGATAAGGGGTCCCCAGGGTTTCGTATTGTGCTCCTGATCCTTCACCTTTAACCTTTTAAAATTAAGTTCTAGTTCTTAAAGAGCCACGTAATGCCCTACTTTAACCCATTCACCTGTTTAGATTTTTTTTTTAACTCTCAAAACAAGCCCACATCTGATGGGCTGTATTCTGAGGGTTACTTCATTCTAAGCTGGGCCTGCTTCCTGTGGAAAAGTCCTTCCTGTAGCAGCAGGACGGATCTACTTGCTTTTTATCATGACCACAATGAATTGTTGCTCAGCTGTTTGGCTGCAATCCAGGGCCTAATGTGTCAGAGTGACGTCATACTCAGCTGTTTCTGGGCCATTTCCTAAGGCCCGGCCTAAGGAAACGATTCAGTTAGTCACCTTGCCATTAAGAGACTATTATGAACCACGACTGCCGTAGATTTAATGTGGTCAACACCTTTACCCAGCAGGGACAAACTGAGTATGGCCGCAGAGAACATTTAAGGACGGAAGGCTGTGTGCCAAGCTTCAATGAAGCATTGCACATCGGACTGTAATTAGTCTGTTTGAGGATGGAATATATCTTTAAAGTCCCCCACAATAGCTAAAGTCACCTGATCTCAGTCTCCTTGACCACTCTAGGCAGCTCTCCCTTTGCCCACCCCCCTCAACTTCAGCTGTAGCTTCACTGACACCCACAATTTTCAGTCCTCTCACAGTGCCTCCTCCCTGCTCTCGTCACAGCTGCCACTTCCTCCTGTTTCCACAGGGCAGTCACACCCAAGGGGCACCTCCAGTCCCCAGATGTGACGTCTTAGTGTTTCTTTTCTTTTTCAAGACAGGCTTTCTCTGTGTAGCCTTGGCTGTCCTGGACTCTCTGTGTAGACCAGGCTGGCCTCGAACTCACAGCGATCCTCCTGCCTCTGCCTCCCGAGTGCTGGGATTTAAAGGTGTGCGCCACCATGCCTGGCTACTTCTTGGTATTTCTTGGGATGTACAAGTAAAGGAAAATCAAGTTGAAGTAGAATGATTTCTTTCAGGACATTTAAAGAAAGAAGGCAAGGATGGTCCTGACCTCCAGATATACCCAAGATAGCACTCAAAACACGAGGCTCTTGCAGCTTCGTTTCCCCCTACGGCTCCTTTCCCTTTGACTTCTCCCTCTTGAGTTTCTCTCTCTTTTGTTTCCTTGCACCGTGAGGGATTAAATACTGGGCTCTTTGGCCATTGAGTTTGGCCCTGAATTCTAGGTTATCAGCAGCGGACAGTGGCTTAGCTAACCCTCAGTCTTGATTACATCAGTTCTTGAGAGTGTTGGAATTAGACATTCACCGCCACATTCTACTGTGTTCAGACACTTTCCTTAAAAAAAAAAAAAAAAAACAACCAAAAATAAATAAGAACAACAACAACAAAACAAAAAACCTAAAACAAAACAAAACACAAAACAAAACAAAAAAAACCCTGTGTGGGTCTAACCACTCATTCCTTTGTATCCTATACAAATTTCATAACTCAAAAGAGACCAACAAAAATTTGAGGCTTAGATGACGTAACCCCTTACCAAATAGCCTAATTACTCACCATTGGCCTGCCTTTTGGATGTAGCATATTTTCCCTTGACCAAATGGTCTGTACTTCAAGACTCTTCAGAGAAAAGCCTTCCCTATAAAGTATCTCAGTTTTGACTAGTGAATTACAAGAATTCTCTCACAACATTGTAACTGATCTCCCTTCAAAGACAACCTTCTGCTGGTCCATGTGAACTCCTGTAACTGGAACCTTACAGTCCCCACAGCCCCTGGCTTCCTGGTTTCCAGCCTTGTTTAATTTCTTCCCGAGACTGTAGGCTGGACCTAGTGGCTTTTTCCCCCCCAGTTGTTTTTGCTATTGTTGTCTGTTTTTTGAGATAGGTTTTCTATACGTAGCCCTGGCTATCCATCCTGGCCTAGCTTTGTAGACCAGGCTGGCCTCAAACTCACAGAGATCCGCTTGCTTCTGTCTCCCCCAGTGCTTTTTAAATGAAGAGAATACAGCAAAGCAATATGAAATTATGTCTACAATTACATCGCAAGGGCTACAGTCGACATCTTGCTGGGAGACTCTTTAAGTTTCTTGGTTTCCACACTTCAGGAAAGCCAGCTACCCGGTGGGGACGCCGCTGTGATAAGGGAACGGGTAACAAACAGAACATCTCTCTTAATCACCACCATTTAGGCCTGGGAGCTAAGGCCTTCTCCAGTCAAGCCTTGGTCTAACCTAAAATGTGGGAGTCAATTAAGCTGAGCCTAGATCTGAGAGGAGTTTAGTTACTTATCGATAGGTGATAAACAAGACTTTAATGTAGAGCTAATGTAACTTTTAAAAAACAATTAGTTATTATAATTTATCACATTATATCCCGATTGTTAGCTCCTCACTCACATCTTCCCGTTCCCACCCTCCCTCCCTCTTCCGCTATCTCCTCCCGTAGACCTCTGACAGTGGGGGCCTCCGTTCTCTACTGTCTGACCACAGCCTATCAGGTCTCACCAGGATAGCCTGTTTCCCCACTTTACGTCAGCGGCATGAGCCACCACACCCATTTTATTTTACCTCTTAATGGCAGATTACACTCCTGTCCTCAAGAACTACCAACGTAAGTCATGCCTATTTCCACATGCACATACATAACCTATCAAATATGTTATGGGAGTTAGATGGTCCTTCTAGGGAGGTGAAAAGATGAGCGGCAATGCCATTTGCACCAACAAATTATATCTTCTCTCCAAGAAACAGTAATCTCATGTGCAAATGCATTTTAAAGTCAGACACTGTATAAGCATCAGTACATTACTTCTAATGGTCACCTCCATCATCCAACTGAAAACCAACTCCAAACACACCTGCATGCTCTCGGTAACACATTGCAAAAAGCTTTCCTGGAATGGGCAAGTGGTCCGAGTGAACGCACCTGCTGCAGAGCACTGGGTTTTAGCATCAGTTCCAGCCCTGACGTCCCTGCTTTCTCTGGAGCTCGGTCTGCTTTTAAATCTTTCCTTCAATGTGTGCTAGGAAGAAAGTACTAAGGAATGGGCAAGCTTATCTGTGACGTCTCTGGTTGTATACCATAGGAAAATATCCACACAAACAGATGTTAAAATACTGACTTAAAAAAAAAAAGTTCTTCCGTTAGCTTAAAGTCCCACCACACTGTCCTAACTTACTGCAACATAGAATCCATACTGTTTTTCACTGTCCAATGTAAGTATTAGGGGAAAGAGAGAAAGACTGTCATACACTGATTGCCTTTTCCAGCAGGGTCCTGGGAGCTATGGCAAGCTGTCCTCAGGCATGCAAAGGGCCTGCCTGCTACCAGACTAAGACAAAACAACTCATGTAGTCCCTTCATCACAAGTTGCTAAACCAACTGCAATTAGTGTCTTCACTATTTGAATTCAGTAAGTGGCTGAGTACGACCTTGAATATTCTTGGATTTGCATTCAGTCTTTAAATTCAGAATCACAGTTACAGGAAATAGTACCAAACTGGTCCACAGTAAAAAAAAAAAAATTAAATTTTGGATGAGAGCCTACCAAGAAATTCTCATCACAAACGAAGAATGTGACTTCATCTTAAAACTATCAATGCTTTAAATAGATTTCAGTAGAACAGAAACTAATAACGGAGAAGAGAAAATGATACAGGATGTTGGCTGGCTGAACAGCTATGGAGTCTTTCTGGTCAGGAACTTGCTAATGTATACAAGCTTATGGGCAGTCCCTCATCTTTGCCTCTGGAGTGACAGAACTAAGTACATGTGCTTTGCTACCACACTTGGCTTTTTTTTTTTAAATGATGTCTCACTGCATTGCTCAGACTAGCTATCAAGGCACTCTCCTGCCTCAGTCTTCTCAACAGTTTCTGGGTAGAACTTTAGGTATGTAATATTGCACCTGGCCAGCACTCAATGCTCTCTTGTACACAGCACCAAGGACTCACAGGCTGAGAATACCCTGTTTCAAGCCAGCTCTATTATTGGCTGAGTGGATCTAGGCAACCAATGCTCATGCATTTAAAATTCTTCTTCATACAAGCAAAATTCCCGACTAGAAAAAGTTATGGATTCCAAATCCTCTTTCAGATTTAGAAATGCAACTACAAGAGGTGGGCCTAGAGGCACATGCCTATAATAGCAGTGTGTAAGTGGAGGCAGGAGGATTAAAAAAAAAAAGTCAAGGTCAAATCCAGCCACTTAGTGAATTCAAGAGCAACCTGGGCTACATGATAGCCTGCTTTCAAAAACTAAGCAGAAAAGGCAACTTACAGTCTACAGCTCCTGGACTTTTGTGTATACACGTAAGTGTGTGAGTGTGCTTGGCAGCACTAGGGAAAATATCTAAGATCATAAACCTTAATGTTGAAACGCATCCAGGAGATATAACTATGACTCTCCTGGGTAGGACACTGTTTTGAAAGGTGGAGGGGGTAAGGATTGAAAAGTGAAACTGTGGTCTGAGAGCCAATATCTCTAACAATCTTCCTAAGCAGACTTTTTAAGTATTTCTGCAAATGGAACAAAGATAGCAGAGCAATGACATTTGATATTGTGGGAAAGAAAGGGAAAAAAAGTGACTTTTCTGTGAGAAAAACATTTGTGAAATAGAGCAGCTTGGGATAAGCAGCTCTAAGTGGAACAGATGCCCTGTAAGACCATTTTTATGAGAAGCTATCACTTGAGCTATTTCTATTAAATCCACATGGATCGTGGCTTCCTCTCTCTCTTTAAACTGTGCATTCTTCTCAGTGCTTGTGCCATCCGCGCTCTCGGTTGGCCGTGGTCTCCTCTCAGTGTGCTGCTTATGTTCCTTCCGGTCTGAACAGCTCCTCCCAAGGTCAGGGGGTCACATTTTAAACATGGAGGCTATTATTGGTAATTATACAAAAACTCACGAAGGAAGCCATTCTGGTAGAAGAATGTTGGCCTTTCAGCCCGGAGTCTATTTTTATTGTCAAGTATTGTGCGTCTATTTTTGTCTCATATTGTACAAAAGGCAGCAGTAAACATGTGATGGCAGGGCTTGGATGTTAGCTTTATTCCCAAAAGAAATCTTGTGTGAGAACTCTGAAAATGCCTGTGAGTTGTGAGTAATCAAATCCTGGTCGCTGGGCTTGGTGGCAAGCATCTTTACACCCTGAGCCATCTTGCCACCCCTGGACCAGTTACTTTAATGGCTTATTTTACTTTAATGTGTCTGGATTCGATCCTTGGGATCAGAAAGCCGCTTCTTCTTCTTCTTCTTCTTCTTCTTCTTCTTCTTCTTCTTCTTCTTCTCCTCCTCCTCCTCCTCCTCCTCCTCCTCCTCCTTCTCCTCCTCTTCATCATCATCATCATCATCATCAGGTTTTTCAAGACAGTGTTTGTGTAGTTCTGGCTGTCCTGGAACTTTCTGTAGACCAGGCTGGCCTTGAGCTCAGAGATCTGCCTGCCTCTGCCTCCAGAGTGCTGGAATTAAAGTCTTATGCTACCACCACCTGGCCTATTTTATTCACTTTTAATGTAGTGTTTCATTGAAAGCATTACATTTATCTTCCTTTCATTTCAATCTTTCACCAGGCAATAGGAAGGAATAACTTGGCTCTGTAGCAGGCCCTGTCTCCGTGTGAAGCACTCTTCCACGCCCCCACCAGTTAGTTCAGCATACATATTTTCAGAGCCCACACATAGATTTTTTTATTTGAAGGTAAGGCTTGGATCTGGTATTCAACTCTTAAAAGAAATCACAGAAATCGGGGGCTAGAGAGATGGCTCAGAGGTTAAGAGCACTGGTTGTTTTCCCAAAGGTCCTGTGTTTAATTCCCAGCAACCGCATGGTGGCTCACAACCGTCTCTATAATGCGAGCTGGTGCCCTCTTCTGGCCTGCAGGCACACAAGCAGGCAGAACACTATATAAATAATAAATGAATCTTTAAGAAAAATCACAGAAATGAATAAAGACATTAAAGACCCAGTAAAGAAGCAGGCAAAGAAAGTACGTTGAGAAAATTTAATCTAGTACGAACAGTACTAATAAAATGGTGACTCTGACAAGGAGCTGCACGGATCTCACTGCCAATCACCAGCACATACCTTGCACAGACACTGACTGGAAGATAGAAACAAAAAAAGCTAAACAGGACTTAAAGATTGGATTCACAGTGTAATAACATAATAATGTAAGACAAAGGGCTAGGCACGCTGACCTGGCTCACAGCCACAAATTCCTTTCTCAGACTAAATCAATATAATTAATTAATGAGCATGCTGGCTCCTAAGTGCATGTGTTCATGGTATGGGATAACACTTCCGTCGTCTGTAGAACAACAGTGCTAACATAGTGAGCATGAGATAGCCATGAGTGGGAGGAAACCGAGCAATCTTGACGGTTCCAGTGGGAGCAAGTTTGAGGGAAATGAATCTTGGATAGAGACCCTCTGGTTCGCTCCACTCATGGGAACTGCTTTGGGGTATTACCTAACAGCTTACCAGGGGTCAATTTTGCTTTTCTAATCTGTTTTAGGCAGTTTTTAACAATGATACACTATTTCCCAGTGGCGTTTCTTTCTCAGTACTTAGTATAAAATGTATTCAATTTAACTGCTCCACAGGACTGGGCTGGAGAAGATTAAATTAGATAGTCTGGAAGACATTCTAAAATAATTACAGAAGACCCACTCAACAAAATGTGATTGTCACCGTAATAATGACAACCAGGTTTGGGGTGGCAGCTCAGTGGTCATCCTTTACAAGGGCATAGAGATGCCCTGGGTTCACTCCCCATATCCACAAGTGTGACAATGCTTTAATTCAATTTTATATATTCTTTATGAAAAAAATAGGTGGCATCTGGGTCCTGTCTGCCAGGGGAAGGGAAAGCAGGTTCCCCCAGTATTGTGGCACTTTCTCAGACTGCCTATGGTATAAATAAGGCATGGAGACTTCTAACCGAGTTTAAAGCTTTTGGTCTTTTGCTGGGGCAGTTTCTCAGGGACTTCCAACTTAACCCGACTATTCTAATGGCTAGCTCTTTATCTCCCTCTACACTCTGATCTTCTTTGATCCTTTTCTCCCCATGTCACCTCTCTCTGCCCAGAAGTTCTGACCTTGTACTTTCAGCTTCAGCTATTGGCCATCAGCTCCTTATTACAACCAATGAACAATGGGACAACACTTATGCATCTCTTAAGATGGCCTCTATGCATGACCTTCAAGTCTGCCCTTCAAATATTAGAGCAGGTGTGGAAGGAAAAGTGTTTACAAATAGAAAGCTGGTGATGAGCCACAGAACCAAAACCCTGTCAGCACTTAGCCCTATGGCAGCACAGAGTTAACAACTGAAAATACAGAGACATACCTTCACACAATGTGAAGGAAAGTTACCCCAACCCAGATACTTTCAATACAGAAGAGAATTTTTATTAATATAGCCCTTCCCTGAAAATTCAGCTTTTATTTCTTTCTTTCTTTCTTTTTTTTAACTGCAAGGCTAAGTGTTTGTTATTTATAAAGTTTATTTTCAGAATTTAAGTCAGTGCTTTCTTAGGGTTTCTATTCCTGTGCTATATACCATGACCAGAAGCAACTCAGGGAGAAAAAGGTGCAACTTACCACTCTCAGGTCGCACTTTATCAGTAAGGACTCAAGCCAGGAGCCGAAGCAGAGGCCTTTGAGGCGTGCTGCTCAGCTTGCTTTTTAATACTACCCAGGATCACCTTTCAGGGGTAGCACTGCGACAGTGGGCTGTCACCCCGTCTCACTCCCCCCAACTACCCATGCACCACGGATTTGCCTAAGGACAATCTGATGGAGACATCTTCTGAATTAAGGCTTCTCTTCCCACATAATTCCAGCTTGTGTCAAGCTGACAAAAGACAAACAACAAACCAACAAACAAAACCCACACAAAGTCACACCAGCCAGGACAGTCAGTACAGTATTAAAAATGTAGTCTTTCCTTGTGTTCTTTGTTGTCTGTCATAGAAATTTACATATTCCTGGGCTGGAGAGATGACTCAGAGGTTAAGAGCACCGCCTACTCTTCCAAAGGTCCTGAGTTCAATTCCCAGCAACCACATATAGTAACAACCATCTATAGTAAGAGCTGGTGCCCTCTTCTGGTCTGCTGGGTCTCACACAGGCAGAATACTGTGTAAGTAACAAACAAATAAATAGATCTTTACAAAATTTTACAGATTCCCAAAGATTTCACAAAAACATTACTGGGGATAGGGAGATGATTACATCGGGAAGTTGACTGCTGTGTGTCAGCATGAGGACCCAAGTCCAGTCGCTAGCACCCAGCATGCAATCATGTGATTGTAAACGCAGTGCCGGAGAGGCAGAGACAGGAGGCTCCCTGGGGCTCTGTGGCCACGCAACCCATACAAAGCAGTGAGTCCTGGATCCCAGCAAGAGTCTCCAAGAAAAGAGTGACTGGTGCCTGAGGAGGAATGATACCTGAGGTTGTCCTGAGACCTTCACATGCACCCACCCACACATGCACACAAAATACTATTTATTCATGGCCTAACCATTAAACTGTTTCTATCTTCATGTGTAAGAAAGGGATGCTGCGAACTTCGTCTTCATTGTGAGAGGCACTGTGCTCCAGGGTGGAAAATCTATGTGCTGTAGAGCTTGAGAGTTAACAGTTCTAATCATGGCACAGCAATTTATTAGCTGTGTGATGTTGGGCACGCTACAGAGTATCTCAGGACCTGAAATACCAAGCAAGCAAAATCTACTTTATAGGGTGTATGCAGCACGTTGCTTTCTAGAACAATTCCTGATATACTCAGTAAGTGAACAAAAGTATTATAACAGCATTTTGCCAACCCCAAAACATATTAGGGAATGCAATGCTTATGAAACCAATAGAAAGGAAAAGGAAAAAAACCTATGGCCAGCACTGCCAAAGGGTAACACAGTCACGGGAGTGTGAGAATGCATGTCTCCAGAGAAGTGGAAAGCACAGCATAGCAGAAAAGTAATTTCTGGAGAAATTAAGAGTCTAGTTTTTATTCACAGGAACGTAAGAGCTATTGAATGTATCGTGAGAAAAAAAATCAAACAAGAAAATAATTGTTTGGAGATATGAAGGATGAGACTAGAGCAAAGCCAGAGAGGGAATAATCCCTTGCTGAGGGAGGAGGCTTGAGCGGGAAGCTGAGCTAGAGCAATGTGGGCAAGGCGGGGCCCATGGAAGACACAAAGGGAAAGGGCAGCGAGATAGGGGCGGTGAATGTGTGTAAAGGAGAGGACATTCATGAATAAAGTGGGGTTCAATATGGTTTCAAGGGTGAACGAAACTCTAGCAGCTTGGACAAGAGGGGTTCAGGGCATTTAAAGCAATGTCTAAGCTGAGTTCTTCCTCTGTGGATCGGAAACCTCCATGGAGGTGAGAACTAAAACCAAAGGGATGGAGTGAAACGCTGGGTGGGGTAAGGATCCCTAAAACAACAAATCAGAGAAAAGAGCCTTAATCATGTAACATATTTACCCATACAATGTTAAGGGATGGCAGCTCGGTTTAAAAGGCCTTTATCAGTGATGGACTTGAAAACAGAGAAGATATGGAAATAATAGTAGCTACTGGTAAAAAAAATTTTATTGTTAAATTTGTGATTTTGACATTTAACCATTTAGACACAAAAGCAAATGAAGTCATTAGTCAAACAATGCCTTTAGGTTCTGCTATGAAATTAAATGAAATCTTCTTTTATCAATAAATATCTAAAAGGGAGGGAAGGTCAAAATATCAATGTTTATTTACAAATTTATTTTAAAAGTTTTAGAACAATGATGTCTTGAAAGGAAGTCATCAAATGGTCATCAGCTTGCTTCAAAAGAGCAGTAAAGGAAAAAGAGCCTCAGGGGTCCTCAGAAGTTGAAGTCCTGATGGAGAAACCTCCAGTGTTCCCCTCAGTTGCCAAGGAAGTGCCACACGTCTTCTGTTTAAAGTGTGGGAGGGGGAGGTGGGAGGAATAAGACATGTTTAGATCTATTGGAAGTATTTAGAAAGACTTTTTCAAAAGTCTCTATAATATTAGCATGTCACCTCTCTACGTAAGATGAGCTAGTACCTCCAAGTCTCCTGTGTTCTCAGTTGTCTCAAGCTTTATGTAAAACTACATTAGAAATTCTGGAACCTCATAGTATTTTCTGGTCCACTTTGAGAGGCACTTTAGTCTTTAGTAAACAGTACAGAAGTTAGCCCTCTACCAAAAATAGGAAAGGTTTAGAAAAACCTTTTTGCTGTAAAATTTGATGTTCATTAACTACCCAAAGGATATGTACTACAAAGAAAGCCTTTCTGGCCAGTACATGAGGACCACACCTTCTTTCCCATGGAATGGTGTCTGAACAGTTCACATTGGATGCAGTAAATTGTTCTCAATTTTCTTCTAAATCCATTAAGTTAAATATCCTAACATTTTATATTAAAAAGCCAAAGCCTCGTCATATTCTGAAAGACGCACGGTATGTCTATATGCTTACATTTTGAAATTGTTACTGAAGAATACTTTTACTTGCCTCTCAAAACAGCTTCAAATCATGATAAGCAAAGACATGAAAGTTAGTTTTAACGCTATGATATGTTTTGGTTTTAAGACTTTCAGTTAAAATAAGTGACTTAATACCTAGAGATAACAAAATAAATCTTAGACTCAAGTTTCTGGAGTCATCTAAAATTTAGTGCACACACACACAAAATAAAATAAAATTTAGCACAACAGGCTGGAAGCTCTCATTACTTCACTCACATACACAGAGCTGCAGTGCAGCCATCACGTTAGTAAGCGGCACAGGAGCACACTATAACTATAGCAGCAATGAGGAGGTCGGAGCAAGGCAGATGGAGAGTGCTTCATCTCCACGTCATCAAACAATCTAGCTTCAAAATAACAATTGTGCTTCTTTTTGTTTGTTTGTTTTATTTTTTGAAACACGGTTTCTCTGTGTAGCCTTGACTGTCCTGGACTCACTTTGTAGACCAGGCTAGACTCGAACTCACAAAGATCTACCTGCCTCTGCCTACCAAGTGCTGGGATTAAAGGTGTGCACCACCAACACCTGGCACAATTGTGCTCCTCCTCCTCCTCCTCCTCCTCCTCCTCCTCCTCCTCCTCCTCCTCCTTCTTCTTCTTCTTCTTCTTCAAGACAGGGTTTCTCTGTGTAGCCCTGGCTGTCCTAGACTTGCATTGTAGACCAGTCTGGCCTCGAATTTATAGAGATCCTCCCGAGTGCTGGGATTAAAAGTGTGCACCACCACACTCGACTATCTATCTATCTATCTATCTATCTATCTATCTATCTATCTATCTCCACTACTATAAACAAATTTATACATTTTGCTCTCAAGAACCATAAGAAGGCCAGTAAGATGGCTCAGGGTGAGGGTCCCTGCTGGCAAGCCTGATGACCTGAGTTTATGGTGGAAGGACAAAATTGACTCCAAAAAGTACACATTCCCTCTCTCTTTCTTAAAACTGCAAATACCATTTAAAACAAACATAGTGTACCTTGTATATTGCTTGCTTTACTCACTGAAGTTCTTGGGACCTAAAAGATAAAAACAGGAAAGAATTAACATATTTAATATTTATTAATATGGAAAGTAAACCCAGAAATATTTTTTCATGAGATTATAGACTCTAACGTTAAAAAAGTAAAGACTTCTTCTGCTTTACTGGGCTGCTTCACTCTTTCTAAGAAACAAGCTCTAGATGTGGAGTTAACTAAAAGAAAGCATGCTCAGAAATCCTCTTTCCATCAGTAACAAGCAGTTCCCTGAGCACTCTACCCTGTGGCTGAGTACGTGAAGAGACTTTCCTTCAAACCACACTCAGACAACAGCACCCACGAACCAGCTCTAAGCAGCCTGTACGGTCACCCTCCCCCACATCCAACCTAACATGTTTGCCATCTGACCCAAGCAAGGGTCTTGATCAGTCATAGCTGGATCCCTAATACATCCCCCACATCAGAAATTACTTGGTTAATTTTCCTTGAGATATACAGAGAAAGAGAAGCAGGCATAGAGAATTAACACTATTATCCCACGCAGCTTCCTTGCAAACACACAAAACCACGCTTAACTAGGCTGGTTTTGAGGGTGGCAGGCTAAAACAAGTGTAAGAGCACACCAACAGTCAGTCACCTTCTCGTATTTGGACATTGTTGTATCTTTTAAAGTTGTACATTACATTTTACAAAATTCTTTGGAAAATTCACTGGTTAAATTTCCTGTCTAAAATTAACATCTGTTTCTAATTAGTACTGCCAGACGTTTTGGAGACAGAAAACGGATGGTGCAAAAATATAAAATAATTGAGCGATTTCTTGTTAGCCTAAAAAGCATTGCAAAAAAAGGAGCAAGAAAACTATCTCTTAAAACAGGTATCATGACATTACTTAAAAAATAATTTCAAGAATGTTATTTCTCCATTGTTAAGAAAGATTTCTTGACTGGTTAAATATATTTAGAATACATAAGCCCCTATTTAAAAGAGAACAAACGTTATGAAAAGCTAGATAATGACAGAGTTTTATCACGATTAAGAAACATCTTTCTCACATTAAAGAGGATGATATTTAAATTAGAAAGTAGAAAACCAGCCAGATGTGGTTTTAATCCCAGCACTCGGAGAGGCAGAGGCAGAGGCAGGTAGATCTTTGTGAGTTTAAGGGCAGCTTGGTCTACAAATTGAGTCCAGAATAGCCAAGGCTAAACAGAGAAACCCTATCTTGAAAAGCAAAACACAAAACAAAACAAAAACAAACAAGCAAAAACACAAAAGAGAAAGTTAACAATCATGGCTTAACGAGCATTAGTATTTAACTCTTCAGTATTAGCAATGATTCCCTGATTTTAATCGGAAACATTTTTTTCATACAATATATCTGCTTATAGTTTCCCTGAAGTCCCTTCAGATCCTCCTTACCCACCCAACTCCATACCTTCTTTCTTTCCTGATTTTAAAAAAAATTTAATTTATTATAATTTATTCAGATTACTTCCTGATTGTTAGCCCCTCACTTGTATCTTCCCATTCCCACCCTCCCCCCTTCTTCTGCCCTACTCCCCTCCTCTAGACCTCTGACAGAAGGGGACCTCCTCCCCCACCCCATCAGGCCTCATCCAGATAGCCTGTTTCCTATTCCTGTGTGCCTGCCAGGCCTCCTCATTAAGGGAGAAGTGATCAAATGCAGGGCACCAGAGTTCATGTCAGAGGTAGTTTCTGCTCTCACCACAACAGTGGAGAATAAGCTGTCCATTGGCTAGATCTGAACAGGGGGTCTAGGTTCACTGAATGCATTGACCCTGGTTGGTGCAATGGTTTGTACAGGCCTCCCTGGGTTCAGATCTGCCGGTCTTGATGGTCTCCTTGTGGGGCTCCTGAATGCTCTAAGTCCTTCCACACCACTGTTAGCACTCTGCTCAGAGTCCCAGCATCTGTCCTGATCTCTCACTGGGTAGAGTTTCTCAGGGGACATCTATGCTGGGCTAGTATCCGCTTATAAGTGAGTATATACTATGTACATCTTTCTGGGTCTGGGTTATCTCACTCAGGATGATCGTTTCTAGTTCCATCCATTTGCCTGCCAATTTCAAGATTTCTTTGTTTTTAATAGCTGCGTAGTATTCCATTGTATAAATGTACCAGTTTCTTTATCCATTCTTCAGTTGAGGGACATCTAGGTTGTTTCCAGATTCTGGCTATTATGAATAAACCTGCTATGAACACAGTTGAGCAAATGTCCTTGTGTGGTAAGGTGTCTTTCAGGTATATGCCCAGGAGTGGTATAGCTGGGTCTTGAGGTAGCATTACTCTCAATTTTCTGAGAAAGCACCAGATCGATTTCCAAAGTGGTTGTACAAGTTTGCACTCCCACCAGCAATGAAGGAGTGCTCCCCTTTTTCCACCTCCTCACCAGCATGTGCTGTCACTTGAGTTTTTGATCTTAGCCAGTCTGATTGGTGTAAGATGGAATCTCAGAGTTGTTTTGATTCTTAAACATGACAAGTACAAGTGTTAAAGTACACTTTATTTCTCTAATTCTATCAACTGATACCTAGTTTCACATTTTTCATGGCTGGCTTTGTAGCACATGCATTAGTATCTCAGTGTCTAGAAGGACACTTTCAGAACAACGCGTCAGAAGCATCCTCAGTCTCAGTAAGAATTCCTCAGCGTTCTTTGGGGTAACATAACCATCCATACTGCCAAGCTAACCACTGAGTCTGGGGCCTCTCCTTCTCCCATGGACTTGAAAATGTCTAGTATTATCAGACTTTAAAACCTCGGGCAACCTGGTAACTACGAAACCACATTGCATCTTCTTACTTAGCCCAGGCTGCTGTGGAACTCAGTATAGTACTTGAGTCAGTGTGAAACTCACTGCAGTTCTCAGGGTCCCACACCTCAGACACAGGCATCCTCTGCCCTGCGGCCTTGGGTTTGGAAGCGTCTCCCTGCACACGTTCAGTCTGCTCACTCCTTCCGCTTCCACAGTGCCGGGCTTCCGGCGAGGCTGACCCAGGCCACCGCTAAGGGCTCCAATTCCTGTCCTCTTCTTGCAAGTGTTTCCCTTGCTCCTGCTTACTTTTCAACATGGTATTTACTGCCTAGTAAAAGACTATCTATTTTGCATCTGCATTTATTTTTTATTAAAATTATAACTATATTAACATAAAACTACATTAATATAGTTATACTTTCAGAAGGTCACACATTTTTTAAAATTTATTTTAGTATGCACTCTACCACTGAGTATCAAAGAGCAGGCTATAATTGAATAGCTGACGAATTAGTGGTGAGAAAAACCCAACAAATTAAAAGCAGCCATAATGAACAAATAACATTTAGGAACATTTTAGTTGTTTATAAAGACCTAAATTTACTAGTTTCTCGCTCGTAATTAGTTAAAAGCTCTTAATTTATGAGGAGGATTTTTAAGCCTGAGATCTCTGTTAAATACACTTCATATGCCTAGTTATCCAAATATTAATGTTCCTATTTAGTGTTCTCTAATTAAGAACTAATATGCTGGTAAATCCAGTTGCCTCCATGAAGCAGGATCACCAAGGTGGAGAGCGCCAAGGCTTCCAGAGAAGCAGAGCTTGCTGTAGGTGAGCGACACGGGACCGACACCATGAGGGGTATGGGTACTTCAATCTCCTGAGCCAGACGCACCTGCTCTATGAGGACAATGTGAGGACAACCTATGGCTGGGACAGAAGAGCGCAGAGAGCAAATATAAAATGTACACAGAAGGCAGGGAACTGGTAACACGTGGGCAATTTGAACCCAAAATTTAAGGATGAGGCTAGAAGGTTTTAATAGCTTCATTTAAATTGCTTGCTTAAAAAATGCTAATTTCAATAGCGTAATTTTATTTTATTTTTTGCTTCCCAAAGGTCTTGATGTGTTTCCTTGCTAGATATTTCAGAACCTCTATCAGGGATTTCTTGACATGTACATGATTAAAAGACATCCTGGACACTGGCCCCTTACCGATTCAACTAATGATCTTGCTTCCTCTGGAGTGCATCGGTAAGGACTATCACACAGGTGCACATTTATGCTGCAGAAGAAAAGAGTGTTAGTTAACATGACCAAAGATGAGCAATTGCCAAAAGAAAACCAACCTCCAACACTCTACATGGGCCATATGACGAAGGAACAGCACAAATGCAGACCAGGGCACCTAAAGCTATTCTACATGTAAATCTAAATACACAGCCCTGCACTCACACAAGTAAAACAAGTTTAAAATGCTATAATATCAAAATAGTTTCCTGGTGTATACAGAAACATCCCACTACATTTCACCTTTATTAAGAATCAGATCCGGCACACAGAGTGAGACTAAGTGGAGACAGCTTCCTCTATGGACTAAGCAATGGAACTGGAAAGACACAGAAAACTAAGGATAGAAACAGACTGCCATAGAAAATGATACGGAACGATAACAGAAAGGCTGAGCCTTAGCTTGGTCTCCAGTACGGGCTCGGAAGCTCAAGCCTTTGCTTGGTAGACCGCAGGGCATGCCACCACCACACAGGCCCTGCTCTCCGGGTGACAGCAGAGGCTACCATCCCTCTTACGTATATAAAGGAAGGCCAAGTTCTAAACATTTCACAGAAAAGCTGGCAGGTTGAAATGGATGTAGAAAACACTATTAGAGAAAGGAGCTAGGACCAAGTCACGCTTTTTAATCAAAGGAAAGAGTGACTAGCAATGGCTGTCCCTTAGAGATGGATGGAGGAGACATAAACACTTATTCTCTCTCACACGGACCTAACAGCTCCGCATTAACGAATCTATCTTTACAATTGCTTTGTGAACTATGTTGGGAGTCTCTGTGAAGAAGATCTGTCCATTCGTGTGTTTATTTTTCAGACTACACCTATCTGTAACGGGCAAAATCATCCTGCTTCTCACTGTAACGCTGTGTGGAACTTATTTTCATTTTGGCCACGAACAACATTTAATTTATAAATATACTCTATGGATTTTTGAATAACAGTACTCATTTTTGTGTCTATTTATTTGTGCGTGTGTGTGTGGGTGCACTTGCTGCTGCATGCATGTGGAAATCAGAGGACACCTTCTAGGAGTTATTTCCCTCCTTCTACCATATCATCCCAGGAACTGAACTCGGGACATCAGCTTGATGACCTTTACCTGCTGAGCCACCTCGCTGGTCCAGATCTGACTCATTTGTTTGTTTGTTTGTTTGTTTTTGAGGTAGTCTTTTGCTATGCACCCCCATGCTGGGACAGAACTTGCCACTGCCTTTCCTCATCCTCGCCTGCTCTGGAATTACAGGCACGTGCAGCACACCCGGTTCTGTGTGAAAAGGCTTGATGAAAAGCGGCAGACATAGTTTAAGTTACAACTTTACATTTTCTTCTCCATAGCTCATGTCTGAATAGCCTCAAAGCTGAAACCAGCAGGATCGAAGTCCGCTGTGTCTAATGAGACTGAAAATAAAAAGAAGAGCGCTGCAGAGACGGCTCAGCAGCTAAGAGCACCGGGGTTCAATTCACAGCACCTACAACGAGGCGCCCAACGATATGTAACTCCAGTTCCAGGGGATCCAACGCCTTCCTCTGGCCTCTGTGGGCAATGCATGCATTTGGTGCAGAGATGTGCAGTCAAAACACCCACACACATAAAAATAAATAAATAACCAAACAATTAAAATAAAATAAAAGGCAGCAGACAAAACAATTAGATCCTGCAAGGTCTTAAGGGCTAGTTCTTCAGCGCAAGCATGGTGTGAGATAAGCCTGCCCAACACAGTTTGTTACTACGATGAAGCCTAACGCCTTCTTCTCTGGGCAAGCAGAGGTGCGCGCACACAGGAGCTTCTGTAAGTAGGGCTGTCAGACAAATGCAGACTATCCAGCTACGTTTAAAATTCACATGAACCTTTTTTAAATTTTGTTTTCCAAAATAAACACAAACACATGTTATTTTAAGAACCAGTTGCTCTAAAATTCAAAATGAACTTTGTGCATTTTGCATTTGTTGAATCTGATAATCCTGTTTCTAAGGCAGCCCTCTGCTTCTACAACAAAAGGAAGACACAATAGGAGCATTAGGAAAGAACACTATGAAAGCCAGCATTAGACCCCTTTAAAACACTGATTTCTTCTTTTTAATTTCCAATGAAATATTTGACAGGTAACTGGTATAAGCCAGCTGGCTCAACTGCTTTTTCATTGTGGGATATTGTTAGCCAAAAAGTCAGTATGTATTTTAGTAAATAACACAGATCATCTAGAGGAGTGGTTCTCAACCTTCCTGCTGCTGCACACCTTTAGTTCCTCAAGTTGTGAGGACCCCCAACCATAAAATCATTTTTGTTATTACTTCATAACTTTAGTTTTGCTACTGTTATGAATCGTAATGTAATTATCTGCGTTTTCCAATGGTCTTAAGTGACACCTGTGAAAGGGTTGTTGGAGCACCAGGTTGAGAATTGCTGGTCTAGAGTATAAGAACATGTACATGCGTGTGTGTGTGTGTGTGTGTGTGTGTGTGTGTGTGTGTGTGTGTGTGTGTGTTGTGTGTGTACACTCTTCCTCTGTCAGGAACTTATGACATAGTGTGTACTCTGCACGCCTGAAGGTGTAAGATGCATCCCTGAGCTGTCTCAGGCTTGGTCGGCAGGGCGTGGTGCTGTGGGCCTGTACTCCCATCTACTGTGGAGCTCAGGAAGGAGGACGAGCACAGGGTCTGCCCAGAGCACAGAAGCGCAAGGCAATATGGGCAATGTAGTGAAGCTGTCTCAGAGCAAGAAGAGAGAAAGAAAAAGTTTATCCAACATTGATTTATATTCACTTGCAAGTTCAAAAATTATACTGTGTGTTGAGGACTTTTCTAGGTGCTGGCAATAAAAAGGGAGCCAATGAGTCCTTACATAACTTGCAATCTCTAAGTCTTTTCAGTTCTCAAATAAATAAAGGCCTGTAGGAGAAGCTGACAATCACTAAATGGCTGACTTGGGTGTTCACACCTATTGCAAAAAATGTGACTGAAAATAGGACAAAAGAATGTGATTTCTTTTTTCTTTTTATTTCGAGATACTAAATATTTTGTTCTAAATTTATTAATGTCCTAGCATTGCAAAACTAAATAAAGAAATCATTTATTGTTGTACGGTACGTGCACAATCTCAGTGCCCAAGCCAAGGTGAAAAATCACCAATATCAAAAATGGTGTACATGTGGTGAGAGTCGGGGTGGGAGGCCAGAAGGTTTGGAGAGAGAAGAGAAACCGAGGGCTGGAGCATCTCTGAGACAAGCTCGAGCCATAGCATAGGGTAAGCTTCTGGGAGGGTATGGGGGTGACCCTAGCCGAGACTCCTAGTAGTAGCAGGGGTCATGGAGACGGAAGAGACACCCTCTAACTAGACAGGACTCCTAGTGGAGGGACGAGAACATCAACCTACCCACAAAAGCTTCAACTCAAAATTTACCCTGCTTACAATATGTGCAGGGATAAAAATAGAGTAGAGACTGAGGGAATGTCCAACCAATTCCTGGCCCAACCTGAGACCCACGCCATGGGAGAGAGCCAACCTCAGACACTATTAATGATACTCTGCTATGCTTGCAGACAGGAGTCTAGCATAGCTGTCGTTTCCGAGGGTGCACCTAGCAATGGATTGAAACAGATGCCGAGATTCACAGCCAAACATTAGGTGGAGGAAGAGAAAGAAGCCTCACAGAAGAATGGAGTGGGAGGATAGAAAGACTCAGAGGAAGCAAGAACTCCACAAGAAGACCAACATAGTTAACTAACGCAGGGGCCCAGGGGTGCTTATGGAGACTGAAGCCAAGGACCATGCATGGACTGGACCCAGGTCTTCCACATAGATGTAGCCTATAGGAAGCTTAGACTTCCTGTGGGTCAACTAGTAAGAGGAGTGGGGCTGTCTCTGACATGGACTCTGTTGCTTGCTTTTTGACTACTCCCCCCTTTTGGGACTGCCTTGCCAGGCCATGGGAGAAGTGCACGCACTTAGTCCTGATGTGAGTTGACATGCTGAAGTGTGTTGGGGGGGGGGTCACCTTTTCTGAGGACTGGGGAGGGGGAAAAAGGAGGGAGAGAGGGATCTAGAGGAGAGGAGGGGAAGTGCTATGATCAGATGTAAAGTGAATAAAAAATGCTAAAGGATAAAAAGAAAAGAAAAAACACCAACACAAATTATATTTAGAAATTAAAGACATATTAAAATAGATAACTACAAAATAGTAGATTAATAAGAAAGAAATGACTACCTGAAAATAATGAGTATAAAAGAAAAGTTATAGAGTCAAGAATATGGAATTTTAATGCATGGAAAATTATTGTCTTTAAGTCAGTCTTAAGTATGACAAAGGCTCACTGTCATGACGGTATCAAAATCAGTGTCCAGGGTACACACTGTTAAGGCTTTTCACTTTAAAGCAACCACAACCAAGGAAAAAGGGGGAGATAATACAAAGACGTGAGGCATCTGCTGATTTTGAGTCATAGCCTCTACAGTTTGTAGAAGAAAATGACAGTGGGGTAAATATATTCAGAACTAGATAGAACTGGTACTATTGAGTGGCATATAAAAAAGTTTGTATGTGCGTGCATGCGTGCATGCGTGTGTGTGTGTGTGTGTGTGTGTGTGTGTGTGTGTGTGTGTGCTATTGTCTGCCAAGCCATCTCATTGATGCTACAAGAGTATGTTCCATGAATTACATATATCTTACTCCAGGAAGGTGAAAAACAACACAAAACAAGGCAACTTTGGAACATAAATAATTTGGGATAAGTGAAAGTATGGTTTTTTGGCCAACATTACCTTTTGTATCATGGCCTGCTATGACATGCTAAAGCTCAACGTCAATACACAGCAGAGCAACTAATGCCCGAGCTGTACACCTAGACACAGCAGTGGTGTGTGAGCCCAGAGGGCAAGAGGCTACGGAGGTGATGACCAAGATGGTGCTGAATCAGGAGGCCAGAGGAGACATCATGAGGCTGGAGAGGCAGGCCTCTTTGGTGCTGAAGAGTTGGATTAAAGCCCACAACTGAAGGGACGCCCAAGAAAACATTCTTTGGCATAAAGATGAGAAAGTCATTTACACTCTTGCAAGGTCCATCTCTTTAGCACTTGAGAGGCTGAGGCAGGACTCAGAGTCAGGGTCTTTATTTTCTGTTTCATATTCTGCTAGTAGACAGATGTAGGGAAAAGCCAACATGGACTCTATGTAGGAAAGATCTTAATCCAACAGCCAGAAACTGGTAAATAAGTATATATTTAGATGCTTCAAATTAAAGTGGAATGTGTGCAAGTTACTACTGTTTGATTCCTCTTAATCCTTTAGTGGTCCAGGCCAGCTGGACAAGAAGACGTATACTGAACTTGGGCTGCAGGATGGCTGAGCAGGCAAAGGTGCTAAAGACCAAGCCCATCTACTGAATTCCACCCCTGAATCTATAAAGTGGAAAGAGAGAAACGATTCTGGCAAGTTGTCCACTGACTGCCACATATGTGCTGAGGTATACACAAATACACATGCACACACACATGAAATAAATACAGGTTTAAAAAAGGAAAACAGCAGCTCTTACTGTTTATAAGAAATGACATGGTCATTTCTATGTAAACAAAATAACCATTTATCTACGCACTGGAAACTGCTGGGTTTTTTGTTGTTGTTGTTTATTTTTGTTTGTTTGTTTGTTTTTTTTTTGGGTTTTTCAAGACAGGGTGACTGTCCTGGACTCATTTTGTAGTCCAGGCTGGCCTTGAACTCACAGTGATCCACCTGCCTCTGCCTCCCGAGTGCTGGGATTAAAGGCGTGCGCCACCACGCCCGGCTGAAACTGCTGTTCTTATACCATCTTTGCACCTACCACAGTAGGTTGCATTAAGTATTTGTTTACTTGCACTGTATCTTATTGAAATAGGAATCATTTGGAAGAAATGAGCCACCTTGGACCCCTGGCTGTCAGTGACGGCCAGCACTCAGCAGTGACCACTAAAGAGATGCTCTGTAATTTTTAAGTGAAAACTAACTGAACTCCTTCCTTTCTTTGAAACTCTGGGACTTCAGTACTACTACATGGTGGCTTACTGGAAACTGACAATAAATTAACATTATATCTGCAGAAAAGACGTATGTTCTTACCAATTGATAGCTTCCTGGCCGGATTTCTTCATAACCATCGCTTTCCAACATTCATGTGCAGAGTTAATAACATCAAGGGCGAAATCCTAGTTCCAACCAAAAACAGACAGCTAGTTGCAACCCAGTTCCAACCAAGACAGTGTGATAACCACATAGATGGTGGACTGTTAAGCTACAAGCTCTGGACTCAGACAGATGAGCAGAAAACTCTTCTTAGTTACCAGCTGTGATGCAGGTGCTAAGCTGTTAAAGGAACTTTCATTCACCCAATTTAATTGTTGTTTGGGAGGCTCACTGCCTCTGTCTCTCACCTAGGCCCTGTCCCAGAAGTTTCTAGCCTCCCTCCCAATCTAACCTGGGCCCAGAATGCTTTTAGCCTCTGCGACTTACTGCTGAATAAGCTCCCCCTTTTTAGCTGTTTCTGAGGTCTGGCTGGGTGGTTCTGTTTTGGCTCAAACTCCTCTCCATGCTGACTCATTCAAACTGGTTTCTCTCAGCTTCTGACTGAATTGCTCTGCTTGGCCTCATACTAATTCCGGGATTAAAGGCATGTGCCACCACGCCTGGCTCCTACTAGCTTTATTCTCTTCAATTACAACTAATTATTATCATACAGAAGAAATCAACTTGGGCTCTGAGGTGGAATCATATTGAGAACTTTAACCTGTGAAGTAAACGTTCTCTCAAGTCTACAGCTGAGAAAGAGAGAATGGCTTTATCGCCAATGGGGTGGTATTGGATACTGTTTTAGGCAGGGCATAAGAAATGGGAACGATTACGTAAGTAATACAGGAAGGATTATTAGACAAAATTATTCAAATAATTCTGTTTGTAATAAATTCCAGCACCAAGCCAGGCATGGTGGGGCACGCCTTTAATCCCAGCACTCAGGAGGCAGAGGAAGGAGGATCTCTGTGGGTTTAGGGTTAAGGCCAACCTGGTATACAAAAGTAAGTCCAGGACAGCCAAGCCTACACAGAGAAACCCTGTCTGGAAAAACCAACCAACTAAATAAATAAATTCCAGTACCCGTTCAATGAAATGGGCTGGAAAATTCTAGGATTAAAAACAGTAGCTGTTTTCAACCTCACAAAAGAGGCACAATTAAATGTTTTTGAGTTAGGCCCTATGTTTTAATGACAGTCATAAAAAGCAATACATAAAATGATGGGCGTTGTAAGAATGACCCAGTCATCACTCGGAAAAGAATGTTTGTCAAAAGCGACCAGAACACAGAGGACACTTGACTCTGTAAAGTCACAGCCTGCCCATCTGCCTTTGAGGCAATAAAGAACCGTGTGTGTGTGTGTGTGTGTGTGTGTGTGTGTGTGTGTGTGTGTCTTGCATAGTTCCAACTGAAGAAATATGACATATTTTAAGAGAAGAGATAAAAATAATTTATATAAAAAATTTCCAACATTGCATTTTAAGGTAAGTCTAAAATACTTTTTATATTTTAAAACTCTAAACAAAGTCCTTGTGATATCAAGGGTTCTTTTAATGAGCCTTTTGAGAAAACACTGAGTCCAGCAATCAATTCTTACAGAGAAATACTTCTCTTAGTTCTGAGCTTTCACTAAATGCGTTGTTTCACTTATGGAACATACTTCCTGTACCCACTTAGGAGTTGGTAAAGAGTGTACAATTTATTTAGCAGTAACAGCTTTTAAAAAAATATTCTGTATTTTAGACTTCAGTTCCATGGCTAATTTTCTCCATTTGTGTCATATTAGATTACGGAAGCTTTGTAGCATTCTAATAGAAAAGTCCTCTACCCATAACATAATTGAAGTGCTCTCTTAATTGTTAAGCAACTTCATTCAGTCATGGTAAAATTTAGACAGGAGGGAATCCTGGATGGATTTACAGGAAGGGGATGTAGCCTCCTCAAACCAGGAAATGGAACATTTTTCTGATCCTTTACTTTCTGGGATGATTTGTAGTAGACCAGCATTCATTTACTTAAATATCCCAAAATAAAAAGAATTAATGCTAATGTCCTTAAATGCAGACATCAGCAGAGTGCACTTTGCGTTCCTTCTATATATGATGTGACCACTCACGTCAGATCATCTACATGAGATGTCTGCTATCAACCAACACTCAAGTACAGATTTACATCTTTACCTTGTTTTTGAATTCTCCATTAAAAGCAAACTTGTTTTCTGGTTTTCCATCTGGGACCTTGTAAAATCTCAACCAATTGACAGTGGCTTCCAGGTAACCTGGTTTGAACTTCTTAACATCATCAATATCTGTGAAGGAAGAGACAAAAACATTTTGTTAAAAATCATTCACACTCAGCCCTGCAGTCGGTCCTGGTCTGAGGAAACCAGGAAGTGAGGGGCCTAGTCCAAAGCTTACATCATAACCCTCTGTGCTGGCGATGGTTGACGCGACTCACATCACATGCAGACTTCTATTTTCCTATGTAAAATACTGCCTCTCCACTCTACAAACATTTACTGAGTCCCTTGAGGATACAGGTTTCTCTCTGTCTGCAAGTTCCCAGGGCTACATAGGAGAGGAAGCAGACAGATGCGAGCTGGTGATATGGTGTGGCGAGGCCATCGCAGACAGACTCCAGCTGGTCATATCAAGTCAGGGAGTGGAAGAGAGAACCAGAGACGGAGTCCCCGAAGAGTCAGGCAGGAGCGAAAAAGACAGAAGCATGTAGGAAGCAAAGGTACACTACAGGTAATAAAACAGATGAGGACTGGGGTGCTAAGACAGGGTGCCCCTAAGAGGATGGCGCCACTGAGGAGCATCCACCATAGCAAGGTAATGGGAGGGTTTAAACTAGTAAAGTCACAGTATCAGGATTCGTGTTTTTAGAAAGACTAGCCTAAAACACCTGAGCACCGACAAGAATGGTATCCAGAAGACTGAGCTGAGGATGGATGAGAAAGGCTGTGCGAATTTTTATCCAATACTTAATAAACTGTGACTATGTGTCATGCTGTTCAAAGCCGAGAACTGAGATACAAGAGAACACATGCCTGGCGCTGTCATGGCTGCCGCTGTCATGGCTGCCGCTGTCATAGCTGCTGCTGTAGGAAGAAGCAGACAACAAAGAAACAGAAGTCCCATAAAAGAAAAGTGAAGCCAACTAAGGAAGACAGAGGTGAGTCAGGGGATTTAAACAGGGCAGCACCTCAAACAGTTCAAAAAAGAAAAAAATGATATGAATTCAACCATGGTTTCCAGGGTTTACTTTTGATGACACTCGCTGGAAAATAATTGGAAATAAAGTTCTGGGTTGAGATTGATTAAACGCCTTGTTCAATGAGGTCCCCAGGGAAGCAACCTTTCTAACATACAATCTAAAAGTATAATAAATACTTGCCAAAATACTGTAACTAAAGGAGAAGTTTAGAATTAGCCTGTGATGTCCAATATATCACAGCAAATAACAGACTTGGTCAAACCTGAAAAATCAGGAAGCTACAACTAACAACCAGGGGATGGCGCTCACACGGGGTCATCCAGAAGCATGGTCTCAAGTCTTGTTGCAGCCCCGACTCTCTGTGTAGGCTCAGGCCACACAGACAGGCACTATGCCCTTGCTTTTCCACACCTGCCTGGTATACAGGGGCCCACCACCTCCAGGGCTGAGGGAGTCACGTAAAGGACATGGATGTAGTAGGGCAGAGACCAGGGCAAGGGAGAAGGAGTCTGCTGCCTTTCTAAACAGTCTGAAGTGATACCAATGGCCACACTTCTATACAAAATACATTCAGACAAAATGCGTCAATGTTACAATTGACTAAAGTTGCTTTTAAAAAGGGATGGGGGGGGGGGGGGAAGGACTTGCTTGACAGCTGCTTCATTAACAAGAATCAACACATAGTTATTGAGCAATTGGCAGTGATGGCAGATGCTTAAGCCAGGGAACTTCACACAGCCCACCCTCTCAGTGATGCGCACTCCGCCCTGGGTTATGGAGTCCTTGTTATGCCCCAGACCCAGCCTGCAACAGACTCCTCTCTTTATACAGTGTTGTTTCCTCCTTTTTTTCTTCATTCTTCTGCTTATCTGAGTGGTTCTTTCTAAGGTGAATTTTCTATTGATCATTTTCTTATATCCCCTATTCTTATAAAATACCCCTGGAAATTGATTAACTCCAGGTTTTTCCAACTTAATGTTATCTTATTTGTTTGGGAAAATATTTTAGTATACAGAGTTGAAGAATTAGAAATGTACTTTAATTTCAAAAATAATTTCATATAATTCAATCTGATCGATGACTGTATCCCTGTACCTCACCCAACCCACTGGTCTTTATCCCACTGCATAAAACATCTGTTTGATTATCTGTATTTATCTCACCAATTTCAGAGAAAGAAGAAGCTAATTATCCAGTACCCTGTTCAGCCAAGAAAGCCCTTTGCTCAGAACTTATGGAGCGGACCTTTAAGATAGCAGTGATTAAAAATGTCAAACACTTAATAATGCCAAACCCATGTACGACTCTCCAGTAGGAGCTAAACTTGCCAGTTCTCAACTAATTACATCCCTGGAGAAAACAGCTGCATTTTCATAAACAACACAGAACGCAGACAAAAATCGGAAGCATGCAATCTTAACATTTTTAATGCCTCAATAGGAAGTGTCCAACCAGTGATCCAGCTCAGTGACTTACTTTTCTGAAAGCATGAATCACTGTACCTAAAATCCATAAGCAGGTCCACAGCTTACAGAACACATTTATATTAAACCTAAGGAAACTATAGCTAAGAGAGCTTAACAGGTTTGCTGAAATGTGTGACAGAAGCAACACTGTAAGAACCACAAGGTGCTTAATTCTTAACCTGTTTTCTTCTCGGTGCATAGTTACACTGTCCTGCCAAAGGTGTTAGGAATAAATGCAGCTGTGTTTACATGTCTTCTTCTGCTATGGGGAACCTGCGCAGCACACCACCGTCCCCTGTGGTCATCTTAGGGATGTAGCTCAGTGGCACTGTGCTCATCCATCCATGACATCTAATTGTCATCGTGGTCCATCTGCAGGCCTTCTCTGTCTGATACATTTTTACAATTTATGCTATTTTAAAGAAAATTAGCAATTTTCTAGCACCTACTTAGCGCCACTCTTAGGATTTTATGTAAAACTTTATAATGTAGACAATTATGCTATTTACTGCAACGGTGGGCCACTCTAACAATAAGCAAGGGAAACCTGGAAGTGCTTATTTACAAAATCAAGCTAGGTGTATCTTAGCTGCCATCCTGGACCAATCAGGCCCTTTTAATTGAACCATTTATCACTTCATCAAACTAATTGACACAGACTCTGTGTAAAAAGAATGCAGTGCCCGCGGAGTCTGGCGGAACCCTCCACAAGGAAGCACACACCTCTCCCACCATCATCAGTTGGGTTTTATCTCTGCCAAGAATCGGGTGTCCTCATTCCCAAGGCATCCTGCAATGGCATCTATGGCTGAACCATTATGTAAGGGGGTGACTGTATTACTATAAAAGTGTTGGCTTCTGTGAAATTAATTTTGAATGTCCTGAAAGAATCCAATAAATCTGGTTACTAAAACCATCTGTCATCAATTTAGGTCTGGGTAATAAAACAGAAAAACTAAGCATCAGCTAGTGACATGGGAAAAGCACCTTATATAACAGAAGTTAAGCTCGTGCACTTCAGTAAACTCTTTTGCTAACAGATTACTTTTACTTTTATTTTATGTGTATGAGTATTTGCCTACATGTGTACCATGTGCATACCTGGTGCTTGTGGAGGCAAGAAGAGGGCATTTTTGATCCCCTGAACTTGGGTTAAAAACGGTTGTGAGTGATCACGTGGTTGCTGGAAATCAAACATGGTCCTCTTGAAGACCAGCCAGTGCTCTTAACCACTGCGCTACCTCTCCAGCCCCTGTAGAGGAGTCTTGTATGAACTGCAGGAACAACTCCTCATATTTTGCTATTAGTGTTTTTCAGAGAGGAAGACAGAAAGGAGAAATATCTCACAACCCAAGTGTATTTTAATATTTGAGGATGGAAAGAACAAAGCCCTATGGCTAGAACTCAGTGAACGATGGAGTTTGTGAGAGGAGAGAGGGGCAGCCACACACTTGTCACACACAGCTCTCAGGGTCGCACTAAGGATTTTGGTGGTTATGTTGAAACGGCTCAGGGCAGAGCATACACATAGGAGGAAGACCCCTCCATCGCCAGGTGGAGAAACAACCACCCTGAGGAGGAAAAGTGAAGCAAGAGGCCCAGCAAGAGACTTAGAAGGCTGGGTGTGGTCATGCACATCTTTAATCCCAGCAGTGGGGAGGCAGAAGCAGATGGATTTCTGTGAGCTTGAGGCCAACCTGGTCTACACAGTGAGTCCCTAGACAGCCGGGGCTATGTAGAGAGGCCCTGTCTCAAAAAGGGGTGGGAAGATAGGATGGGAAGAGAAGGAGAGGGAGACTTGTCTATACTCTTTGAAGAAAGAAACTGCAGATAGCAGAAGATGGAGAGAGCTTCCATGCTCACAAACAGGTAGGAACAAGAGCTATTTTACCAAAAGCAATCTACAGATTCAATGCAACTCTCATCAAAATGAAAACACAACTGTTCACAGACCTTGAAAGGACAAATTTCAGTTTCATATGGAAATACAAAAAAACTAGAATGACTAAAACATAAAATAATAAACAAAAACAAACCACTGGAAATATCACCATCCCTGATTTCAAATTTTACTAGAAGAGCTATAGCAATAAAAACAGCATAGTAGTGGCAGAAAAAAAGACAAATTCATCAGTGGAGCTTAACTGAAGACCCAGATATAAATTCACACTTCTATGGACACCTGATTTTCGATAAAAAAAAAAAAGCCAGAAATATACAATGGGAAAAAAAAAAAGGACAGCATCTTCAACAAATGATGTTGGTCAAATTGGATGGCTGCATGTGAAAGAATGCACACAGATCCACACTTACCAACCCTGCACAAAAACACGGTTCCACCCACAGGACACCGGTAGATCACTGACACCGGACCACACCAGCGCCAACTCCAGAGAAGGCTGGAGTGCTAGGGAGATAGCAGGGCTCGCCTGTCCACCTAGCATGTACAAGCCCTAAGTTTGAGTCTTATAAACTGGGTGTGATAGTGGACACCCATGATCCCAGCCTCTGGGAGGTGGAAGCCAGAGGATCAGAAGTTCAAGGTCAACCTCAAGCTACAAAGCAAGTCTGAGGCTGGGGGTGGGGGTGAGGGTGGGGAGGAGTATAAGAGACCCTGTCTCAAATAATCAAAGGGAAGGAACGACAAGCCTACTTAAGAAGTTTACAATGTAGATAGGTGGGTAGGCACGGAAACAAGTTACAACCACGTGAAATCAAAATTTAAGTGAATTAAGCAAAATAGTGTTTGGTGAAAAGATTGTTTGCCTTATGGAATCAACGTTACTTGGAGGAGAGGTGACATTTAGACTGGCTCTTGAAAGATAAGGTGTATCCAGGTAGATAAAGGACATTTCAGTGACAGAGATGTATTTGAAAAGCCACCAAGCTATAGAACAGCCTGGCACACGTAGGAGGTGGGAGATGCCAGGTGTTGGGGGAATCCAGTACAGAGCAAATGCCAGCAAACAATAGAAACCAGCAAATGACTTTACCAGGTAAGGAGTTTAGATGTGTTTGTAAAGAAAATACTACTATTCTATATATCTAAACTTTAGTAAAAGCCTTGGTAAACAATGTAGAAGATAAACTTTAGGTTCAAGATGCCGAGACCAGAGAAATGTTAATATCACTTCAACAAAAAACCAAGATATGGCTGGTTAAGGAACCATAAAAGCAAGAATAGATAGATACAAGATATTTCTGAGGTAAAAAATGAGAAAATCAGTAATAGATTATATGTTGGTGACTTAGCAAAGACACATAGCTGACAAAATTTTAAAATAAAGTGTATCTACATAGCACTAAAGAAAGAACAATGGCCAGGCGTGGTGGCCAGCACTTGGGAGGCAAAGGCAGGCAGCTGGATCACTGTGAGTTTGAGGCCAGCCAGGTCTACTCAGCCAGGTCCAGGACAAGCAAGGCTACACAGAGAAATCCTGTCTCAAAAATACATAAATAAATAAATAATAAAAATATACATTAAAAAAGAAAGAACTATAATCAGTTAAAATGTAAAATTTCAAGTATTAAATGAGTGTTTTTTCTCCCATTGAAAAAAATGGAATACACCTATTTTCAAGATATTTTCACACTTCACTTAAAATGTCCATTTGAAAAATATATACACATCCCCTTTTATATGTACTCAAAAATGAAGAAATTTAGTATGATGCTATACTTGACCATACCTAGAGGCAGCCACAGAAGGTTACCCCTAACTGTCTGGTTGATGCTTAGCAGCTGGGAGCCATGGGTAACAGATACCGGAAGGGGAGGCTGCTGCCTTTAGCGGGGTTGCTCTCATCAAACCTTAACACGGAGAAGGCACACATCCTGTCGAGGGATTTTTATATTTAGACAAAACTCATCAATACGTGTAATGCCATCTCTTTGCTTCTGATACATAAAAGAAAAGGGTGTGGGGGGTATGACACTAGGAAATAGAGCTAGATGTGTGTGCAACCAGCCCCCCAACCCAAAATCCACGTGAGGGAAGGAGGCGTGCTTTTAATGCTGCTGGTGAATAGTCACAGAAGCACCCTCAGTCCCTCACACTCACCGCACCAGCTGCCCCTGCTGACTCAGCAGCACCTCCAGGTCAGCTTTCCAGCCTTGCTAAGTGCTTCCGTCTAATGCACAGGGCTGAGGCATGGCCCCGCTTCCGTGTAATGCGCAGGGCTGAGGCGCGGTCCCGCTTCCGTCTAATGCACAGGGCTGAGGCGCGGCCCCGCTTCCGTGCAATGCGCAGGGCTGAGGCGCGGCCCCGCTTCCGTCTAATGCACAGGGCTGAGGCGCGGCCCCGCTTCCGTCTAATGCACAGGACTCAGGCGCGGCCCCGCTTCCGTGTAATGCGCAGGGCTGAGGCGCGGTCCCGCTTCCGTCTAATGCACAGGGCTGAGGCGCGGCCCCGCTTCCGTCTAATGCACAGGGCTGAGGCGCGGCCCCGCTTCCGTCTAATGCACAGGGCTGAGGCGCGGCCCCGCTTCCGTCTAATGCACAGGGCTGAGGCGCGGCCCCGCTTCCGTCTAATGCACAGGGCTGAGGCGCGGCCCCGCTTCCGTCTAATGCACAGGGCTGAGGCGCGGCCCCGCTTCCGTCTAATGCACAGGGCTGAGGCGCGGCCCCGCTTCCGTCTCATGCACAGGACTCAGGCGCGGCCCCGCTTCCGTCTAATGCACAGGGCTGAGGCGCGGCCCCGCCACTGTGCTCTCCTTTCATTCTCGATCCTTCCTGCCCCACAAATTCTACTCTTACCAAGTCAAAACCTACACGAAAGATATACTTACAAGCAAACAGAAAACATTACTATTCTATACATCTAAACACACTAGAAAACAATCTCAAAAAGAGCTAACAGATTTTTTTACTAAAAATATAAATATTCAATACTAATTAATAAGAAGCTTTGCATGACACCCCCCACACCCCCAATAAAAACCATGCCATGGCCTTGTATAAAGAAAATTAAAGGCTTTTCTAATATAATTTCATTTGAAGCATACTGCAGAGTGTCTACAAGGCAGACGGGCGTGGTGCCCCGGAACCCCCAGTTCTAACAAGAGGCTCCCTGAGACAGACAAAAGTGTGTCGTGTTCCCAAGAAATCTGCCTCATGATCCCATGCTTGAAGCTATGACTCCAAAATGTGGACAGGTGTGAAAGCAGCACAGCAAACACCATCAATGCGTGTGATTGAAATACTGCTAACAACTTAATCAATATCAATACCAAACTTCCGTTCGCAAAGACCCTGAAGACAGGTCTATTTGCTTACAGAGGAAGTCAGGTGAAAGGTGCTGCTAGGAAAGGGACTAGAAACGGGAAGGCTCAGGGGTCACTGGGTAGGAGGGCAACCTGCAAGCAACTGTAGACCGGCTGCAGGGCTCTGGGGTAGATGACTTTTCCAAGCAAATGGGAACCACTCCCTCACAAGCCCCACCTCCGTGTTACAGCATTGTAGGAGTATGGCTACAGGGGTCAAGGCTCAAAAGAGCAGCCACAGATTCCCAGTCATTAATTCCTAAGGATATGCGCCACACCCTCCCTGCCCCACCCCCACCCCCAAGCCTCTAAAGCATTAATGAAATCAAAGGACAGACATCAAAAGAGCTACCTTTCTAATTCTCACCAGCTCATTACTGCCTGGGGGGAAAATGATCATCAATCCCCCTCCCCGCCACCCCAAAGGAAGTTGAGTGAGATCAGTTAAGAGTGGCCAGCTCTTGTCCAGTGAGGTGACCTAACAGAACAGTATTTAATAGTCTTAGAAATCTGGATGGTGCGCTGAAGTAATGAGACTGGGGTCACAGGGGCCAGGTGCTAGACCACAGTACTGAACTAGGAGGCACGGTAACCTAAACGGGCACAACATACACAGAAACGTACCAAGATGTAATTAGTAAGAAATGGAACAACTCTCGGGAAGGCAGAGGCAGAGGCAGAGGCAGGCGGATCGCTGCCTCTTGACTAACTCATAATACACTTGACTAACTCAGGATGCTTCCGAAGAGCAAGGAGATACAGCGAGCGCGGAGATCCTGGAAATAGACTGGATGTGAATGGCTGAAGTTTTATTTTGTTTAAGTTATTAACTCTCTCCTCCCCTAGCACCTCAGTTTCTTCATCTGAAAAAAGTCGGTGGGAAGCTGTGTGATACTTCAGTGGATAAGTACAAAGCACCTGGCATTGTTCCTAGACACTGGGCAATGCGCTGTATACTATACACTAGGGCTCTGGGAAGGCAACAGCGATGCAGTGTGCCCAAGAGAGAACTCCAGTGTCCTCCAACAGCGCAGAGAGGGAGACAGAACACTCCACCTGGCACCAACAGTTTGCAGGGGACATTCTGGCCTTAAGGACTGCTATGCTAAACCCTCTCCCTCCCCAGCTCCCCCGACCCCTTACTGTGTTGTTTTCCTCTAGGAAGAGGAAAATCAAACACATATTAATTTGATTGTTTTGTGAAATGGTAGGTAGGGCCCTAGACATGTTTACATAGAAAATAAAATTATAGCCGAGCAGACGCACTTTCCGCATGTTCGTTCCTGTCCTGAAAGACAATAAAAGAACCTATGAAGTTTCTTTGATGTTTAAATCTTCCAAGTTGTAACTTGGATTATACACATTTGAAATACTGGAAAACTCTGGTAACTTTAGGACAATTTGATGCTGGCCTTTGAAAATGTTCCAGTTTCCTAATGTAAAAGGACTTCCTCAATCCTCAGCTCTTGTAACTTAGCCAGAATGTGCTAAAATCAATGTCATTGTTCTGATGTTAAGTTTTGGGTTTTAAGCTTTCATTTTTAAAAGGATAAAATCACCTCACAGGCAAAAGTTTTTACAGGTAAAAAGACAGAAGTTTTCATTTAGTTAAAGACAGAACCAGAAGAACTGTGCAAGCTGCCAAGACCGGAGACCCCACGACCAGCCCTGCTAAGGTCCTCAGGCAGTTAATCAGACCAAGACAAGAAAGACACCAGCCCCCTTCCTTCAGTCTTCTCTGAACTTGGCTATTTCTTAACCCAGAGCTATTATCTCTAATGGCCCAGTCATCTCCAAGGGAGTCTTATTAACTCTTTCAGGCCATTAGGGAACCATTATGAAGCATTAAGGGCTAGAAACTAATTACAGTTGATTAAATGGTTTTGGTGCTCCCTGAGTGTTAATGAGCCAAAAAAAAAAAAAAAAAGGGTGGAGGTAGGGATCCAATTTTCTAACAGAGAGTACAGGGTACTTTATTTCAACCCTTATTTAACTTTTGAAGATTTCCCAGTGTCTAATGCAGTCACAGAATGAGAAACTTGACAGCAATGTTGATTTCCTAAATGTTGAGACAGGCTCTCACTGTGCACTCCATGTTGTACTGCAACTGCTGACTGCGATCTGTCATGAGAATTTTGTTTTTGTTTTAAACATAAAAATATTATGTGAAAATGTTTTTGTTTTAATCCCAGGTGTAGGATATGGGGCTGCTTCAGATTGTCCACAGCAGCTGACTCCGATTTGCTTCAGCTCAGTGGGCGTGGTTTTGCCAGCTGAAGATAGTTTAAGTTTGGAATTCTGGGAACTTCTCAGAGGGTAGATAAATGCAAGAGCCCCGAGATAGGGGCTGTTGCTGCTGCTCCCCCTGCTGCTTCCTTTGCTGCTGCTGGTTGCTCTTTGCTCCAGTTGCTGTTCGTCAGTGGTTCCTAGATTGCTGGTGGCTGGCTGGAGATATCCTGACCACAATGACTGAGTTTGTCCCAAGGAACTCATCATCCCTAGTCAGCAAGAAGTAGTCTAATGATACTGATGCCCTTTCCCCCTCTGGCCTTCTTTCTCTCCTACACAGTGTTGAAGCGTTGGAAGGGATGGGATGGTGCAAGGAGGTAAGAAAAAGAACAAAATAAAGTAGCCAAAAGTCCTGCTACAGTGATCTTCCTGTTTCAGCCTCTCAAGAGTTAGGTTTATAGATATGAACTACTATGCTCAGCTATGAATACTAAGATTACAGAAGTCCGGGCGGGAACACCAGATTTTGTTTAGTGCAACACGTTCTTTCATGCAGTGGCTCAGTTCAGTTGCGTCACGTTAAAGCTAAAAACTATAAATACTAACTATGGCACTACAGTTTACCAAAGTCTGCACATGTATTCAGTGGGGGTAAAATAAAAGAAGCCATTTCATTACAAACAAAATAACAAAAATGTCCTTGAAAATCCCACAAGTATGTCTATATTAGTATAGTAAGAGATGTGTAGGTAAATATGCTATGGCCAGGTTGTTCCCTGATTTAAATTATTCTGTGTGTTGTATGGAGCAACAGCTTTCAGGCTGCTTCTTGGCCTAAGTGAACCTATTTTACAGTACAGAGCCCAGCTCCACTGTGAGCCAGGGCTAAGGCCAATGACTCCATTCTCCGGCAGGGAACCTACCGTGGCTGATCAGCACAAGGCACAGGATGGTAACCAACTTACGCCATTAAAAAGTGTCACGCACTGTTCAGCCTGGAATCACACAAGCAATGCTAAACAGACCAAAGGCTGTTTTTTTTTAAATATATTTATGCATATATAGTAACAATAATCAAAGAAAAAGAAGCCATGAGTTTGAGAGTGAGCAGCAGTGATATTTAAAGGATTGGCGGGGAGGAAATGGTCTAATGATACTTTCATTTTTAAAAACTGCAAAAGAGCTTGTCACAGTAAATCAGGAATATATAGGCAAATCAAAACAGTATCAGACAGTTCGCCAAAGAGGATGCAAGCCTGGCTAAGAAATATATGAAAAAATGTCCAATATCCTTAGCCATCGGGGAAATAAATGCAAAATAAAACTACACGGATGGCTCAGTAGGTACAGAGCCTTAGAACTCACATAAAATCCAGGTACAGCTTCCAGCTTCCCCACCACTTAGTGAGCTAATTTAAAATCTAATTAAAAAAAAATGTTTGAATGTGGTGTCCTGCATAGGTGAGCAATGCCACTTCCAGAAGACATGGGTTATTAAATGAAAATCTTAGTCCAAGGCATATGCCCACCACGAGGTCTTCAAAACCACACAGGTTATTTCCAGGGCCTTTGGCTACCTACCACAACTATATAGGGTAAGACCCTATTGCTAAAGAAACCACAAATGTTGGCTGCAGGATGGTGACAAATATCAAACCGACAGGAAACTCCCTCTGTCCTGGCTAGCTTTCACAGCGTCAGAATGTGCTATGCAGGCTTCTGGGGGAAGACAAAACATCAGTGGTCAACACTGACATGCTAGGCAAGGTGTGTTCACTTGGCAACAGTGGCATGACAGTTACGGGGTAACCAGCTACTTTCTGATTAGAACTGAAGTGTGTTCCACAAGAGAAATTTTCATGCATGGTACTTTTGTAAACCTGGTCAAAAGTCCATGACTTAGGAGGTCACAGACCCCCCAGGAACCTGCTATTGTTGTTTTGCTAAGTGGTCATGTTATCAAACTGTCTTCTAAATATTTGTGTAATTACACAAAGGCATGGGCTGCTCTCAACCCTGGCTGGTCAGAAAAGCATCTTTCTGTATTAGGCAGCAGTCAATGACAAGGCTCATAATTTAGTCACAGTGGCAGGGATAGGTGACTTTGAGTATCCAGCCCTAAATGGGCCATCGTTGTCAATGACCACGCCTCCTACCCTCCATTAAGTTTCAGGAAACATCAGGGAAGAGGAAGTAGAGGATAAAAACAGCAAGATGAGGAGTGCTGTGAAATACTGTCCTCTGAACATGACCCACATGAGCTTGTGTGGCTGTGGCTACCTACACAGGTCTGCAAGGTTAAGTCAGCTAGGACGCCAGCACCCAGGAGCAAGGACCTGTTGCTATGGAGCTACTGGCAGTGAGCGGCTGCTTGGGGGGGAGAGAGTCATTCACTCTTCCTTGAGGGTAGGGCCCTGAGTACCCACTCAGGCTTCAGTTGATGGCCCCATACCTACCCACACATGCATGGCACCAATCAGACTTCAAGAGCTGTGAAAAACAACAACAAAAAAGAGGACATAACATTGAAAGGGCGACATGTTAGGGGAAATCTAGTGAAGGCGGGGGGGGGGGGGAAGTGAGTAGAAAGCGGATTTGATCATGTATACATGAAAGAAATTCTCTAAGAATGAAAAGAAAAGCAAAATGCCAAAAAGCCGGTGACAATACTTAAATTGCCACCAAACCACTTCCTTCTTTGAGACAGAAATTTCGACTCCATGTGGTAATTTACATTTCAAGTCATTGCACTACATGTTTTAAAGACAAGTTAAAAAGAAAAAAAGCACATTCCTTTGTGGCTCTAGAGGTGCTAGAGGCTGCAGAAGGTTACCTAGAGGGGCATTCTATCTATATGAAAGGCATCCCTGTAATCCTGGCGCTCAGGAGGCAGAGGCAGGTGGATCTCTGTGAGTTTGAGGCCAGCCAGGTCTACAAAGCAAGTCCAGGACACTCATGGCTACAGAGAAAAACACTGTCTCAGAAAGACAAAAAATCAACAACAGATACAGACAAGTACATCACACTTACAATCTGATGCTCAGGAAGCTGAGACAGGAGGAGCAAGAGCAGAAGGCCAAACAGGGCATAATGGCACATGCTTACAATTCTAGCATTCAGGAAGCTGAAGCAGGAAAACCGGATATCAAGGCTAGCATGAGAAAGACACTGCCAGGCTGGAGAGGTGGCTCAGCGGTTAAGAGCACTGACTGCTCTTCCAGAGGTCCTGAGTTCAATACCCTGCAACGACATGGCGGCTCACAACCATCTATAGTGTGATCTGATGCCCTTTTCTGGCCTGTAGGTGTACATGCAGACAGAACACTGTATACATAATAAATAAATAAATAAATCTTGAAAGAAAGAAAGGAAGACACTGCCTCAAAGCAGCAGTAGGGGTGGGAACACACTTAGGTTTGTGGCTGGCATCCCGGAAGGAGGAAGTAGATGTCTGTTTACATCTCCCAGAAGAAAAACCTCCTCCAATGTGAATCCAGGTAGAGGTGGGATGCTAAGAATCATTGGGATAATTTAGGAAGAAATATAAAATATTTTTTAAAGAGAAACAGAGATGAATCAGAAAATGTTTAAGAAGTCCCTGTCTTTCTAACTGCCAACTCCAGTCAATAACGAAAATACACAAATTAAGAAATGGCCATTTCAATACATTGTTTACCGAACAAAAGCAGCTACTCGCAAGAACTGAGGGGGAGAAAGTGGGGAGACAGGAGGGTGGAAGGAAAGGAAGGGGAGAGGAAGAGGGAAGCACTAAGTAGAAGCGCATAGAGCGAATTTCTATGTATCCCATACAGGGTATCATTTTCTTTCTCCTCCTAGCAACACAACACAACTCACACAAAATACATACTAGACTAACCTCTGTGGTCTATAGAAAAAGGTGTAAACTCTGTTTAACACCTGAACATATGAATTGTGTTTTCTATGCCTCCCTTTTCAGATCTAAGACTTCCACACCAACTGATTTCCTTCTGTCTTCTGGGAGGGTCCAGACTTACCATGAAGTTTTCCAGCATCAGGATCATTCACATTGATAGCAATTATTTTCCAATCTGTTTCACACTCATCGATAAGTGCCAAAACCCCAAGGATCTTCACAGGAATCACATCTCCACAGGAAAAGACCTTCACAGAGAAAAGATCCCGTCATTTGCAAGGCTTGGGAGGGTTGAACCATAAAACCACATGCAGAAGACGGAAATAGAAACCACGTGCAAATGGTCAGAAAGCCTGCCTCAGGCATCCGTTCCAGGATGAGCATCTCAAAACGTCTACTGCCACACATTAAAGAATTGCTAATTAAAAAAACAAAATAAACAAATAAGAACCAGACATTAAATGACAGGCAGTGTAGGCCCATGACTCCAGGAGGAAGGTACCCAAAGAGAAGGCCCTGTGGTGCACATACATACACACTAAATAAATGCACATGCCCTCTCCCATGCACACACACGTGCACACACAAGTACATACATACACAATATCAGAAGTTGACCCTGATTCTCCACTGCTTGAGAAAGTGATTTCAGTGCCCTCAGGTTGCCAGTGCCTGAATTCCTTCTCTATCCTTTTATTTCTAAAGGTTTAACTGGTGATAAAATTCTCTGTAAGCTTACACTCTGAACATGTTTCAGAAAACAGGTTTCCTCATGATTCAAATGGAGCTTTCCATTAAAAAAGTAATAATAATAAGGTATGCAAAACTAAGTCTTTCTTTTCTTTTTTTTGAGACAAGGTTTCTCTGTGTATGTAGCCTTGGCTGTCCTGGACTTGCTTTCTAGACCAGGCTGGCCTTAAACTCACAGAGATCCACCTGCTTCCCAGAGTGCTAGGATTTCAGGCATCCACCGCTGTGCCCAGGGCTAAAAACCAAGTTGTTTATGTGCTCTCAAAGTGTTTGTTTAGAGGAAGGATATGATTTAAACCATAAAAAGCAAGTAATTTCATTCAAAACATTTGCAAAATGACCCTCCAGTTTTAAACTAAGAGTGCATGATGTGATTAGCACACAGCAGCCTACTGTGTGACTGTATGGGTGACACTAACCCTCATTCTTTGATCACATTAGGGTCTCCAATCGCTAGTCTATCATCTATTAAATACCTGGTTCTACATTAGGCACTGTGAGAGGAAAGTAAGTGGGGGAGGGGCAGAAAGAGGGAGGAAGAGAGAGGGAGAGAGGAAAGAGTCTGTTTGCAAAGATTTACTACCTTGTCTAGGACACTGAGATACTTTGGGCCCAGAGAAAAACAAGACAATACAGGAGACCTCAAAAACTAGGACTCCACCATCTGAAGTCTCAACCTAGGGAAGTGCATGACCCAATCTGCAGCTCTACAGGATGGTGATGAGACGGGTACAGCTGTACCTCAGTCTTCACAAGTACCATCTCTGGAGGCAGAACCCGGCAGAAGCCAGAAACAGCCTCTGAATGACATGTCTGGGATTTAATCCTACTTCAATGATTTCCAGCCATAGAAGTTAGCTCTACTGCCAAACAGTCACACAGTGTCTGCTTTCTAGCGTGGCAGTGAGGGTAAGTGACAATGTGCGGTGCCCTGGGTAGCTTTCGACTGGTAATTTTCCATACTCATCAACATGAAAGTTTGGGTTCCTGAAGGAAGTCATAATTTATTTCTCCCTTCCCACTCATAGTAAATAGAAATGTTAAGGAGGATTTAGAGACTGGTAAGAGAACAAATAAAAAGCTTGTCCTTAAATATATCCAAAAGACAAGGATCTAAGTGGCGTTTGAGTTACTTTCCACAATGCTGTAATTCTACAAATTGCATGTATCTACCAATCTTGGTACCCTTAAGGAAATACCAAAAACTCAGATTTAACCTCCTTTAAGAAGATAGGCACTGGGCATTGGGCACACGCTTGAAATCCCAGCACTTGGGAGGCAGAGGCAGGCGGATCTCTGTGAGTTTGAGGCCAGCCTGGTCTAGGGCAGCCAAGGCTACACAGAGAAACCCTGTCTCAAAACAAAACAGACAAAAAACATAGGCTTCTTCTTACGGAGCAGCCCATTTTCAGTATGCTTGCTTAGGATACGTCACAAAACCTAAGTGTCTCCACTCCAACATCAGATTCCCAACTAAGCCCATGGAAAGCTTCCGGGATGCCCAGGAAGCTCTTGGTTGGAGGCATGGGCCAAGAGCTTAACTGCAGGCCCTGCTGACCTAATCTTCCTGCCCTTTTGATCAGCTTTGCTGCTCTCTTCAGACGCCTGCAGGGGTAAGAGACTCCTGGTGTGTGGGGGAAATAAAAGAGCACCCTTGCCACGTATAGTTTGAGTGTCAAGTGTCTGACATACCAAGTGCTGACTCTTCCTACCCCCCTCACCATGCTTCCCCCCCCATCTGTAAATCAACAAGTATTTCAATTACTTATAATCGGGTCTGACCTGTGGTTTCTTCAATTCTTGATCCTCAAGTCCAAAAGGAAGATGTATAGATACTTATAAAATTGGGGGTGATATTTACAATTTAGAGCATGCCTGCTAACTAACCTGAGGTACTTCTCAAGAGAGACTTGGCGGCTGGTAGGGAAGGCTAACAACTCAGGCTGGGTCACACACAGTGCTCACTGGGGGGTCTCCACCTGAAGAGGGTGTGGACAGAGAAGATTTGGAGAACAGAAACAGGCAGAAGGACTGGAGGCAATGACAGTATCTGGAATACAAGGCCACATGGGCATGGTGCTCGAGACCAAAGGAATTGTAAGATCGTCATAAAACTAAACATCTTGAGTTTGGCATTGCTGTGCAGCTGGCCATGTTGGGGACTGCACAGGTACACTGGCTGAGCAGCCCTCAACTAGAGGCAGTTTTGACCCCTAGGAGATCCTGGCTGGCTGGAGACAGGTTTGGCTTACTAGCATTGCAGAGGGAGAGGTGAAGATGCTCTGACAAACATGTAGTCAGCTCGAACATGAGTGTGCTACAGAACAGGCAGCAGGGATGGTCTTGAGAAATGGCATCCTTAATTATTTTGTTTTCTTACTCGTAAGACTTATTTCCCAAAAACACATCAACCAATGACTCTGTTTTGTAGACTTTAAGGAGAACGGGAAGCAAGTCCAGCCGATAGTCACGTTTCATCAGATGAAATAGCCTTTGATCTCAGAAGAACACAGAAGGGGAGGGAGCCTTATTGCAAACAAACTGTTCTTAGCTGTAATACCTTCAGAACAGAGGAGGAAACTCAAAGCCCAAAACCACAAAGGACACTTAGGAACAAATGGTAAAAATCCTTATGAAGCTGCCACACTCCAGTTTAAATCAATTTGTGCTGACTGTGTGTGTAGACTTCTCATAGGAACCAAATGACTACTACGTGATCTCTTCAGAGATTCAGTGTTAAATATGTCTGTGTCATATATGGGGCACCAGTATGACACAGACATATTTAACACTGAATCTCTGAAGAGATCATGTAGTAGTCATTTGGTTCGGGGAGGCCTGGTGGCACTCAGAGGAAGGATAGCAGGCTACCAAGAAGAGACTTGATACCCTATGAGCATATACAGGGGGAGGAGGTCCCCCTCAGTCACAGTCATAGGGGAGGGGAGTAAGGGGAAAATGGAAGGGAGGGAGGAATGGGAGGATACATGGGATGGGATAACAATTGAGATATAATATGAATAAATCAATAAAATATATTTAAAAATATGTCTGTGTCTGTGGTCCTTAGCCCTCTATCAACCGGCAGGGCCCTCTTTCTTTCGCTTGCCCACCAAAGACTTCCCGCCGCCATTTTTCATACAGCTCATTTACGGGCACTCCTCAGACACTGTTTTGCTCAGAGGTGACTATTTACTTTTCTTTTTCTTTTTTTTATTTTTAATTGTATTAATTTATTCAGATTACAACTCAATCGCCATCCCATCACCTGTATCCTCCCATTCCCCCCTCCCTCCCGCTTTTACCCTATTCCCCTGCCCTAGGTATATGACTAAGGGGGACCTCCTCCCCCACTATATGGTCATAGGTTATCAAGTCTTATCTTGGTAGCCTGCTTATCCTTTCTTTGAGTGGCACCAGGCCTCCCCACCAAGGGGATGTGGCCAAATATGGAGCACCAGAGTTCATGTCAGGGTCAGTCCCCACTTTCCACATAACTGTGGAGAATGTCCTATCCATTGGGGAAATAGAAGGACCTAGAAGGTCCTAGAAGACGATTTACTTTTCACTTAGGAAGTTCTGCCATGGCTCATGCTGACTAAAGGAATCAGCCAGCTCCTCTAGTTGCCAGAGGGCATCAACTTCTGCAGCTGGCCTGTCGCTCTACCCTTCCAAGATGACTGCAGGTGGCAGATGCTGTGACCACATCTGTGGGAACAACACAGCTAATTCAGCTTGTAAACTAAGTTGAGATTTTCAACAAGAGCTGAAGTTTGTCCCCAGATTTCAGTTAAAAACTAGACCAAGGCTTTTCTAGCTGTTGAGGGGGGAAATTTCAAAAGGCAAAGTCTTTAGTCATAAATTTTGGGTTGAATTTGTCCTCCACAATCCTAAGAGATGATTTTAGGTGACATTATTTCACACAGTGTTTTAGATTTAAGCTTCTCAAGAGTAAAGGGAAGATAAGATCATATCTTATAGTTGCCCACAGTGCCGAAGAGTCAAGGACAAGTAGGTATGGGCTCAAGACCAAGATGTCTAATGCACAGTATATTCTCCCATCTGGGATCTACACGGATTTATTAGACTTTACCTACCAAGGCAATTCTCAGAAGCTCGGAATAAATAAATATAAGAATTAAGCTCCATATCAATTCAGTCTTGAAGGAGTCAAATTTCAACCAGGCCCAGTTAACAACAGAAAGTAGCAGTGTGTAAAGCAAGTTACTGCAACTAAAATTGCAATAGTGTAAGTTTCCATGGACTACAAAAGTGTCTATTCCTGGCATTCCTGGATTTTCTGCCTAGGGTTTAAATAGTAGGCAAGGCTACAATATTGTAAGTTCTAGAATAAACTAGCAAAATATAACAATAACTAATTAGCTAATATAACATATACCTTCAATACTTATACACAACATACCTACTATAGCCACACTTTATATGTAAGATGTAAAATATGCTTTCAATAATAATTGTACATATATTAAAACACATATTAATAATCTAATTTTATGCTGCATGCTCAACAACTTGGAAATCTCTACTCTAAAACCCACAGCCAGGTGGCAATTGTGGCACACACCTTTAATCCCACCCAACACCTGGGAGGCAGAGGCAGATGGGTCTCTATGAGTTTGAGGCCAGCCTGGTCCACATAGCTAGTTCTACGACAGCCAAGGCTACACAAAGAAACCCTAGCTCCAAAAAAACAAACACCAGCCAAACAAAAAACAAAACAAAAGAAAAAAAAACCCAAAAAACAAAAAACCAACCAAACAAAACACCCCCCCCCACACACACACACACTCCACACTGAATTTTCTTAGATTTATGTTTGGCTTACAGATAAGTGTGACTGTGTCACGTCAATTCATCAGGTACAACATTGCTAACATATCTTCCAGTTACAACCTCCCTAATTACATGCTCAATGAAACATTTACACGGGTGAAAATACATCCCTTTGCTTAATCTTTTACTTATACCAGGTTTAAATTGACTGAATATTTCACACTAAATAAGAATTCACTACCACCCAAGAGTTACACCCCAAGAATAAAGAAATTTTTCAAACATAATCTTTCTAGCAATGAAATGTTACTTAACTTAGCAATCTTTACTTATTATGAAATAAGCTATGGGCAGGAAACCAAAGAGCCTAGCATGGAATCTGAACATAGAAGGTATTCATTAAGATGTTTTAATCCTTTCTTTCTTGAAGCCTATTTAATTTTATAGACATCTCTTTATTCCTTTTGGAAGAAAATATTTTTTTAAAAGTTCAGAAAACTATAACCTTAAATTAAAAAAAAGAAAAGAAAAGCCATACGTTTCTTGGCTTTACGTTTCTGTTGAATTCATGTGCCAGGCAAGAATAGCAGCCTATCATGGTGATATATGCCTGCAATCCCAGCACTCTGGGAAGCAGAGGCAGGTGGATTGCTGTGAGTTCGAGGCTAGCCTGGTCTACAGAGTGAGTCCTGAACAGTCAAGAGTACACAGAGAAACCCTGTCTCAAAAAACCAAAGTTGGAGCATGGGGGGAGAGGCAGCGGGTGCAGAATAACAGTAACATATACATGAATTCTAACAAATCTGAGTATGAAATCAGAATTTCAAGGTAGAAGGGGGAATATCTCTCCTCACAAAAGGAGTAAGAATGAGGTGGCGAACAAGAAGAGGAAAGGGGTGAGGAGAACACTGAAGGGGAAAAATGAAAAGAAAGTGAAAAAGCAACAAATGACAAGAAAGATTAAGAGGTGTTGAAGAGGGGGGAATCCGGATGATGAACATTAAAAATAAGAGGAGAGAAACAAAAATATATATGCTAAGTAAAAAGAGATAACTACTACTTGAAGATTTTAGTGTAAGTTGATTTCAAGTAAGTCAGGAGAATGTAACAACTAACAAATCCCACTCAGCATTCTTTAAATTGAACATTTGCTCCAGGCCGGGCACTGAGCCCGCAGGACTGGGCAGGTACACAGCAAAGAGCAGCACGTGACGCCTGGGCAGGGTCAGGCCGACTGAGCAGAGCAAGTAAGTTTCCAGCTGAACAGTGAAGAGAGAGAGGAGGCAGTGGAAGCGCTCCCCTTCTCCCCAAGGAGAGGGTCTTGAGTGACCGCCCGCTCAGGGGAGAGCGCAGACAGGTGCATTACAGCTGGTGGGTGCTGTGCAAACAAGAAGCAGCAAGACAGAATGCCGTGGAAGGAGGCAGGAGCCAGGTACCCAAAGGAGTAAGGCACACAAGGCCGGCGTGACACCTCAGCAGGGGAAGTGGGTAGTCAAAGGAATACGCCATTACCGCGAACTAGACGAAGAAGCTCCCCGCTGCCAAGGCATGAAAGAGTTTTGAAAGCTCTCTGGGACCCAAAATCAATCCTGCCTCAGTAGCTGGGCAAAGAGGAGCAGAGGATCAGTGACCCCTCTGTTTCTGGTGGAGGAATGTGGCGATGTGAAGGGGGGGGGGCATGTTGTCTTCAGGTAGTGTTCCACTGTACTCACTCACTACACCTGTTATTCTCCTCTTGGTTGGTAAATTTAAAAAAGGAAGAAGTGAACCGGGCTCGGGACACAACTTGAGAGGCGCAGGAGACATCTGAGTATAAGGAGCTAAATGAAAAGATCTGGGCTGAAGCTGTCAGTTGGAGAGCAAGAACAGTGACCCTGAGAGGAGGACGGGAGTTGACAAGGACATCCTTCCCGCCCTCCGGGATGAAGTGGCCAGAACGAAATGGACTTGCAAAGAGACCATGGGGAGGGAGCCCGAATGCTTGGAGGGAAAGCAAAGTGCTGTGATGTAATAGAGGCCAGGTGAGTGATTGCCTGGGGCTCAGAGGAAGAGGAGGAAGAGGAGGAGGGGGAGGAGGGGGAGGAGGGGGAGGGGGAGGGGGAGGAGGAACTGACAAGCAGAGCGCATGAAGGGAAATCCACAGCCCCCCGCCGCCCCCCCCCCCACAGCAGCCATCGGTGACCGCAGGGAGGGCAGTCTGACTGAAATGATGGTGGAAGGGAAGATGGACCAGTTTCACAGTGGAGTGAAAACCAAGAGAGACACCAGAGATGGAGACGGGGACTGAAAGGTCTTCCTACGGGTCTCTACCTAAAGGGTTAGGGAGGCTGCGTGTGGTCAGGAGCCGAAGATAGAAGAGGGGTTGCTGACAGACCCTGAAGAGACAGGAGAAGAACACCACATACAGGCAGGAGGTGTGAAATCTAGAACGCAGATACGGGGGTGTGGGGGGAGGGAATGGCACGCCCCGGCTCACACAGCTCTGAGAAGAATGATGAGAGAGCGTACCCCTCCCCTCCTCCACTGACATCTGCGAGAGCTTGAACTCAGAGACCAGAGGCTCTCCTGGGAAAGCAAACCAAACAGGAAGAGCGCAGAACAGCGCGAGTGGTAAATGCTATAGCAACATAGGAACTGAAGAGACCGAGGGCTAATGGGCAGGACCAGCCCGCAGGCTTGTGGACTGTGTTTCCCTCCACTGAAACTGGCAGCCTGGAAGCAGATAAGAAAAGAAAAAGAGAGTCTTTGTTTTGTCTGTGTGTGTGTGTGTGTGTGTGTGTGTGTGTGTGTGTGTGTGTGTGCACTTCTATACAGGTGTGCGAGTACAGGGATTCGTGTGTGCGCGCTCATGGTCAGAGAACAATCTCCAGGGACATTCCTTTATGCTTCTCTTATCTTTTATTTAACACAGGGTCTCTCAATTGCCTGGAACTTCACCGAGCAGGCCCCACTATTTGGCCAGCAAGGCCCAGGTATCTGCTTGACTTTGCCTGGCAAAACTGGCATTACAGTGCTTGGCTTTCCCCTGGGTTCCGGGGATCTGAGCTCCGAGTATGACACTTTCGAGGCAAGCAGTTTACCGCTGAAACCACGCCCCAGCCCCAGCCCCAGCAGTTGGTTTTCATCAGTACTGAAGTTTCTGTCTAGACAATGGCAAACCCCAGCAAGCCAGGCTTGGCAAGCTTCCAGCAAAGGCTCAGACAGCAAATACTTCAGGCCTTACAGCCCCTGTTACAAGCCCTCAGCGCTGCTGGTGTGATGGAAGTGCAGCTTAAGACGGGGCACATACGAAGGCAGCTGTGTCACCTACATAATTAGAACCAGGCGGCGGTGGCGGTGGCGGCTGGATTCCACCTGCTGTGGTTTACCAAGCCCAGACTTGGGAAGAGGAAGTCAAGATATGCAGTCTGGTTATCAAAGGAATGAATATGCTCAGACGTTGAAGAAAGAAAGAACTGGAGGCCAAAATGAAATTTTATGACACGAATAAAGCAAAACACATGCAAGGATTAACGCAGTCTATAAAACAAACCTTGGAGCCTATTTCACAAACATCAAGGGGGTCGTTGTCTCCACATAAGTCTGTGCTCTTATCTTTTTGATGAGGATCTTCCCAGGTCTAAAGAACAAAACAAAACAAAAAACAAAAATGAGGCACAAGTGCAGGCTAACACTCCCTGCAGTCTACCCTAATCTTGCCACATGATCATGAAGTTTTATAGCTAGCCATGATCTAAAGGAAAAATTATCTGAGGTTCCTCAAGGCTCTGGGCTAACACACCAGTACACCCGCAAGCATCACAATAATTAAAACAGATTTGCAGCACTTCCTCCCTCTGCCTCTAATTTGTCTGTGTAATTACATCTGAAAGTGGGTGGTGTTTCCAGAAGATTCGTCTTCCAGGCTTAGGCAGTGGCTGCAGTCACCCTCGCAAATCTCAGGGCTTCAGTTTGAATGTCCCCACTGCCTGTGCCATTTCTCTCTTTCTACTGACCGTCTCACCTGTGGCTCCTGTCACTCACTGCTCCGTCTGACACGGTGACCGCCTCTAGATATAGCTTTTCACGTCTGAAATGAACCTCCTATTGGTTAAATGTCTCCTACTGCTAGAGAGGGTATCCCCCAGAAACAAAGGATGAGGCACTATTTACTACAGCAAAAAAGAACCTACCTTTGTCTCTTTCCTTCCCCTAATAGCAGTCTCTACCTTTGCAACTACATTTCAAGACCCGGACAAAATCATGCAAATAAGTCAGCTCTTCCTTCTGTTGTTAGATGACCCATTAGCTACAAAATATATGTTACGGTTTTGGAGATGAATAGTGTAATGGGGATGTGCCAGCAATTTAAAATCTCTCCTAGGCATTACCTCTTCCTGGAAGCTTCCTAACTGCTTGACTCTGAATCAAACTACAGAAATTGACTAAAATGATTTGCCTGAAATTGACATTAGAAGGGACGAGAAACTGTCATCTCAAGATTCAGCCACTGCTATTCCCCCGGCATTTATATTCCCCAATTTACTGTCTGTATTTTATGTAGGTAACTAAAAATGTACACTTATTCACCATCAATCCTAGAAAGATTCCAGTATTTTCCTTCTAGTCTAGACTGTAATACACCCACGGATACAGCTTTACATTAAACAAAACAACAACAAAATCGGGTCCAACAAGTACTGCCGCAACACTGATACTATTTCAAAAAACTACAAGAATAACAACCAATATAATTGTTAATGTTATATGCTGGCATAGGTGACAGTAGGTCACATAGGTGACAGTATGGCCACAGGTCACACACACACACACAAACACACACACACACAAACACACACACACACACACACCCCTTGTGAAGAATACATTATTATTCATCCCCCTGTATAAACCAACTGAAATGGTTTACAGTGGTCTAAGTAGGAGAGGCAGGATTAGACTCCACTGTGTGAATCTGAACTCAGGACGCTTAAATTTCAGAAACAAAGCAAGTTCTGTCTCACGGTTGCCTCTTTGGCATGCCTCACCTTACTCTCGGACTGTCTCTGTGCACTTCCTGCAGCAGCTGTGCTCTCTCCTGGTGCCCCCGCCACCTGCTGCTTCCTTCCTATCCCTGACCACTGGGCATCTGCATCCACCAAGCCTGGATGCTGGGAACCCACTCTGGACCGGGGATAGCGGACAATAAGGCAGGCTCAGCAACCAAGAGAGCAGTGTGGATAAACAGTGTAACATTTGTCTCAACATGCAAGGAAACCAACACAGGACCAAACTGGAAGGCACATCTAGATCATAAAGGCAGAAATACCCATGAGCTTCTCCTTTCCTAAGGCAGAAACCCCACTTCCATGGAGATGAACCAGAAGTCACGCTGGCCTAAAGGAAGGCAGTAAACGCCAGCTTTGCCTCGGCCACAATTTTTATTAAACATCTAGTACTCGGTTTCTTCAACTGTAGAAAGAACAACACAAGTAAGATAACGTATGGGTACATCGGGCCCTGGTCCTGACTGTCAGCGTTCATCCACAATCTCCATGCACACTACCCATTAACAGAAAGCTCACGGATTCGTAACTTAGCCTACATAGAGCAACAAAAGACACTCTTCCCTTACACTGCCATTTGGGTTGGGAGCGGGGTCTGTAAGAGGCAAGCCTTCTCTACAGCCCTTAAGACTGACCTCTGATAGCATGTGTAACATATGGCTTTGGAGAATTTTTTTTTCTATTTTTAAAGATTTATTTATTTTACTTTATGTACATGAATGTTTGTTTGTGTGTACATATTTGTGTAGCACAGGTGAGCCTGGTGCCTGTGGAGGCCAGAAGGGGGAGTTGGGTCCCCTAGAACTGGAGTTACAGATGACTGTGAACCATCATGTGGCTACTGGGAGGGGAACCTGGGTCCACTGCAAGAGAACGGTGCTCCTAAGTGCTGGGCATCTCTCCAGCCCACTGGGGACCTTTTCTGTTTATTGATTGGCTGACTGAATTCACTCTCACTACTCCACTTTCAATATTATCTATCAATTTAGTTCCTAATGTTGAGGCAATAAAAATTAAAGGAAATGTGCTTAAGCCATTCAGCACTGCTAATTTTAGGGCCATTTCTTCATGGTTTTCTGTAACAGCAAAAAACAAACCCAAAACCACTCTGCCTTTGGTATTTTGCATCTACAGGCTTTAGTTGTATTACAAAAAGATGCGCATTAAGTAACATCACTTTTACCTTGAAGATACAGTGTAATTTCAACAGGTGAGGAACCCTTGAACAATATAAAAATTTGAGTATGCCCTCTAGTGGAGGTATAGGTACATAACAGGGCAGAGGAAAAAAGCCAAAAAACTATTCAACTAAATAAGAAAAAAAAAAAAAAAAATAGCTGCCAGGCCTGGAGAGATGGCTCAAAGGTTAAGACTCTGACTGAGGTCAGTGAGTTCAATTCCCAGCAATCACATGGTGGCTCACAACGATCTATAATGTGATGCCCTCTTCTGGCATGCAGGTGTACATGCAGGCAAAACACTGTAAACTTAAAGAAAAAAAGGATCTGAAACAATTGTCCATGGTTCAGCCCAGGTATGAGTCCACAGCTGGAAGATTCCAGCTGTTTTCTCTCCTGGGGAAGTCACTATGGCTGTTTTGACTTGGCAGTATTCTTAAATAATTATTATGGGAAATGGCAGGAAATGTCCTTAGCAAACATTCAGCAGGAGACCACTGAGGAAAAACATCAGCAGACCTTTCTGTTTTTGTTGCAGAGATAGTCTATTAATCCTGGCTGACCTACAGCTTTCTACCTAGACCAGGCTGGACTGCCTCTGCCTCCCTAGAGCTGGGATCAAAAGTGTTAGCCACTGTGCCTGGCCAGATCTTTACTTTTAAAACATCATTGTAGATGTTGGATGGAGGATGAAATTAGGTCATGGAGAATGCACAACACAGGGTAAATTAAGAGACTGCTACAGTTGTATTCAGTTGAATCAAGAACGAGCAACTGTACCTCACGGACTAAAAGCAGGGAAGGTGAGAACATCTTGAAAATTCAAATACACCCAGAGGAGCACAAAAAGTGTGTCTGTTCTTTAAATACAAACAGCAGAAGGGTCTTTCGTTTTCAATCATCATCGGCCAGCCCTTCCCTTCTCATTAGTAGATAGGCTTTTTGTTGGCCTGCTAATTTGGGGGGAGGTAGGGCTGAGCCCAGGTCTTACTATATATAAGCCAGGCCGGCTTCAAACTGTCGCTAACCCTCTTGCCTCAGCCTCCCGGTGCTGGGATTACAGGTGTGGGCTGCCACACCCAGCTGTGCTTTATTACAATTTTCTAAATAAATAACAGAATCAGTAAGAGTTATGCCAGCTACATTGCTATGCTACACTGCAACCAGTGACTTGGCTGTTGATTTCTCTAATCCAAGTGCAAATAACTTTAGAAAAGAAACAGATGATCCAAACCCAGCGGTTCTCAGGGGTGACGTATCAGATATTCTGCATGTCAGATATTTACATTATGATGCATAACGGGAGCAAAATTGCAGTTATGAAGTAGGAGAGAAATAACTTTATGGGGGGGGGTGTCACCTCAATGTGAGGAAGTGCATTAAAAGGTCGCAGCATTAAGCAGGAACTGCTGATCACCATCACCGCTAGCACTCACCACCAAGCTAAAGCAACTGCCACTGATAAAAGAGTGGTGACCACCTCACGAGAGTCTCAGGAAACAATCTCACAGACCTCAGCACAGCCACGTGCAGGAAATACTCTTGTTCTCCACTTTACGGGTGAAGAGAGGCAGACATACAAAGGATCTTGTTCAAAGTCACTTTGCTGGTGTGGCAACCTGCCTCTAAAGCCCACCCGCTCAGTCATCCATCACTCTGCTGGACCTTGTGCCTACCTGCTCATCTTTTCACATCTGTGATTTCTAGCACCGTCATCCTTAAGTAATTCGAGAAATGAGTATTAGTTTATTCCCGAACTGCTCAACTTTGCCCGCCTCTGGTTTGGCCTCTGATCAGTGGCTTCTTTGGCTCTCCTTCACGCATGCGTCCTCCTCCCCACTAATCTCCTAAGCACTAAGGAACTGTTTTTAACCTTTCCCTGTTAGGTCCAACAGAATCATCTACTTAGAAGCCTAAGAAGTCAAGACATCTGCCTTTGCAGATTGAACGTACACTTTCATTTCTAGTCATTTTAAGAATGGCAGTTTTAACCAAGAGTGCATCCAAGTGGGTGGTCTAGTTGCATCAAAGCGAAACAGGCTCTTGAAAGAATACTTTTCCTCTTTCTTTTCCTGTGAATGTTTATCCTATCTGGACATCTGTTTTGTTCAGCTGTCCTTTTTCCTACACAGTCCCCCATATAAATGTTCATGTAATTAAAAATTAATGCATAAAAATACAAACATGGGATTTATGATCATTAAAAAAAAAAACTTCTCTAGGTCCCTGAAACCCGGACCCTGGATCAACCATGGTGAGTTTTACTCCCTAAATAATCAGGAAGATTAGTTGCTGCTTCAAAGAGTGGGGAACTTGAGAGGCCAATAAAAAAGGCGCAGAATGGCAGCACTGCTCTACACCGGGAATGAGGCCTTGCCATCACACACCTCCTTGCTTTCCAGTCAGAAGTCTGGATATAACAGTGAGTTCCAAACACAATTTAACTCAACTTACCCATTAGGTTTATTAAAAATGAAACCCAACCTTTCATAGAGAATTGTATATAAAAGCATACTTAAAGGAATGGTTAGATAAAGACTTGCTGAAAAATTTTCCTTGACAACAGCTACGCCCACAAAAAGAGATGTGCTCACATGTCAACTGTCAGTCTTCTATACACCTGACTCCAAGAACCTGAGAAGTGACAACATAGATGGTTTGGAGTAAAGTCTGCTGATACGAGTGACTGCCATATTAAAAATATTCATTGGCAAATGTCTGAACCTGCTCTGCCCTAAGAGCTAATCTAAACTCAAGGAGCTCACAGGGTTCACAAGATGAGTTCTTTAGGAGACATAAATGTCTTGGGTCTCTGATGGGATTAAAGACTAGATAGCCACAGTTTTACTAGAAGCTTTAGTTTAAAAATTAAAAACATATTTATAGATTGATAATTGCAATTTCTCATGAAAGAAAAGAGCTCTCTTTGGTAGGATAGTGGAATACTTTCAGGTTAACAAGTATAAAAGGACTTGGTTATATACTTGATACCTGATGATTCTGTATATATGTATATTTGTGTATATAGTTCTTAATTTTTTTTTTTAAGAGAAGGGGGATGTGTAGGAAGGACTGTAAGCTTTGTCACAGGTGAAAGCAGTCTTGGCAGGCTTTACCCTTGGACACACCATGGATACCTTGAGATAGACTGGGTGGAGCCATCCTGGGCCTGGAATTCAGGAAGCGGACCTGGGAACTCCACCTGGATTACTGTTTTTCTAATCGACCCTCAACGGGAGTAGGAGACCGCCCTTCACACGTGAGACAGGCAGACGGAGAGGAGAGAGGGGCAGCAGGGTCAGACCCGGCTTGAGCGGAAGGAGGATCAGCGAACAGGCCAGACCAGCACGCAGGCCAGAGACACCTAGGGACCCGTCCCGGAGAATGGATACCGGAAGGTTCACTCTTTTTTCCCTCTTGTGTAAGCCAGTTGGGTTGTATAATAAAGTTTAATTGTTAAAAAGCAGAGCCTATATAAATGTTTAGCATCGTAACAGGAACGTTACCTGGGGGAGGGCCCCGTAATTCCATATGTAGCCCTTGTGCGGGAAGATATTTGCTGTGTAGCGCAGCTCTCCATTCTTCGTATCCTGCTTAATGGGATTCAGCGGCTCCTGGGTGGAAATCTAGGCAGATCACAGGGGAAGGCACGGAGGTGGGTAACGATTAGACCTGTGTAAAGGAACAGACTCTACACCCGCACAGCGCGACCAAATAGTCACAGCCCAATTTAATGACCAAAGGTGATCCAAAGTAAATGAAGTCAACTCTTATTACCAACTAACAAGTACCATGTAAGAAAAAACCTGTGTGGAAATGAGACACCCTATTATAGACTTAGGCTTCAATTATTTATACACTATATTATTTCTAACAAAAACAGTAAGATGAATGGGAAGACAAGAGAGCAAAGTTAATTGGCGGTTTTTTATTGTTGTTGCTACTGCTGCCAATTTGGGGGCCTTTATTGCCAACAGTCTTATCATACTACAGTTAACTCAAAGGTGTTTACGATGGTGAAGGTTTGGAACAGCGGTTGTCAACCTGTGGGTCGCAGGCCCCAAAAGACCCTCAGGAAACACAGATGCTTACATTACGATTACTAACAGTAGCAAAATTAGAGTTATGAAGTAGCAAAGGAAACAATTTTACGTCTGGGAGTCACCACAATATGATACACAAACTACTAAAGAGGCACACGCAACTTTAGGAAGGCGGAAGACCACTGGTCTCGAGAGGTGGCTACAAGATCAAGTGCTCTGCAATCATATGGACCAGGGTTCAGATACCAACACACCTAACAGGCCAGGTAGCTCTCTGCAAACAAACACCTGTGACCCCAGCTCTGGGTGTGGTGGAGTCAGGGGGACCACTGGGGTTTGCTAACTCCCAGTGTAGATGAGACATAAGCTCTAGGCTCAGGGAGAGACAGGAGGAGCAAGTAGAGAGTGATAAAGAGGGACACCCAATGGTCTCTTCTGGCCTCTGCAGCGCCTGCAGACACCCCCCACGTGTACTCACACACACACACAAGACTGAAAGCTTTGCAGATAGATCTGACACAAGTTAAGGATACTCCGGCTTGCTATTGATTCAGCATAATCATGTTCAAAGTCCTTTCCAGAGCAGTTAGGAAAAAGAAATAAACGGCATCCAAACAAAAAAGGAAGAAATAAAACTGTCACTGTTTACTGGACACACATACACACACACAATACACACACACACACAACACACACACACACACACAAACACACACCTAAAATTATTAAATGAATATAGTTAGCTTTCAGGATATAAAATCAACATGAAAAACTCCATAGCATTTCTGTATCCTAATAAAGAGCCATTAGAAGCAGAAATCAAGAGGTTGTCGTAGTTACAAAAAAACAGCAATAAGTAAATTTAATAGAGGAAGAAAAGAATTTGTTCCTATTGAAAACTGTAAGTTGATGATGGAAAAAAATCAAAGGAGATACAAATAAAGGAAAATACACTGGAAGTAGCATGAATCAGGGTCACTGTGATCTAGAGTGAAATGCCAAAGTCATTTAAAAAGAACAGAAAAATAGGAAGAACACACTTTGAGGTTTCCATGGAAACACACACACACACACACACACACACACACTAAAAAGCTAAGGCAATTATGAACAAAACGAAAAAACATCACATTATTGAATCCCAACTACACTACAAACCCACAGTAATAAAATGCTGAAATTTGCAAAAGTCAATCTTCGACACAGACAGGTGAACAGAAAACAAGTGTTTTTCAGCAGAGGTGCCAGCAACATTCTCTTCAAGAGAAGCCACACTGGAAAAACAACAAAATCATGTACAAAACAAAATTGATTCCCTGTACTCTGAGCATTTACAAAAACCAACTGGAAATGTATTCCTGAAATGTAAGGCAGATGCTGTTAAACTGCTACCAAGAAACAGGAGAAACGGACAAATTGGTATAGACAACAACTTTTTGGATTTGACCACAAAACTCACAGGCAATAGAAGCAAAAATAAATAAGTGGGATTACAGCAAATTAAAAGCTTTTGCATAGCAAGGGAAACAATCAACAGAGTAAAAAAAAAAAAAAGACATCATGAGAGAAAATACATTTCAAATCATAGATCTGTCAACGGGTTAAAATCCAATGTATACAGGAAACTAAATAGCTAAATAGAAAAAAAACAAATCAACCAAAAACTACAATTAAAAAAATAAGCACTAGACTTAGTAATTTCTTAAATGAAGACAGATAGATGGTCAACAGAAAAAGAAAATCTATCTCTCTGTACATGGATGTCAGGAATATTCCAGTCAAAGTAATAGTGAGAAGGTCTGCAAGGTGGCTCAGATGGTAAAGGCATTTGGTGTCAAGGGCTGAGTTTAAGTACCAGCTATATCATCCATGGAGGGAGATAGCCAACTCCCAAAGGCTTCTACCTATACGCATGCACACATGCATGCACACGCGCACGCGCGCACACACACACACAGAAAGAGGGGAGGAGGTTACTAACAATAACAAAATCCCACAATGAAGGTTGACCTCACTCTAATTATCAAAAACATTATGGGTACTGAATGCTAGTAAGGATGCAACAGTCTGTACACTCTTTTTTTTTGGTGGGGGGGAGCCTTGTCCATTGTTGGGGAGGAAATCTTTGTCCACTGTTGGGGGAGGGATCTTCATTCACTGTTGAGGAAGGAAAGCCTTGTACACCATTGAGAGAATTTAAATTGGTACAACCATTGTGGATAATAGCACAAAGGTTGTCTGGGAACCTGAAAACAGCCAACATGGCAAGCAACTCTATTCTAAATACACAGGCGAAGGAAAGGCTGGCAGTGCGCTACAGGGCATCGGACAGCACCTCACCATTTACAACAGCCAAGGGATGGAAACAAGGCCCACTGACTGATGAGTGGACAAAGAAAATGGACTCCATTATCCATCTCCTAGAGCTTGTGAGCCAAACAATGGTAACCAAAGGCTTGAAAGAGGAAGAAGTGAGGAAGGATGGGGAAGCTTGGTCTATGGGCGGAGGAACAAGAGACTCTGGTACCATCTGCACAGTGTGAGAACAACTGCAAACAAGAAGGGGTGTTTCCAAAGGGAGAGGGAACCTGGAAAACGTGCACTGTATAAGTTATATATGTTTACAGAGAGAGATGCATTTAGCAGGATTCATATATATCTATTAAGTGTAACATGGCATCAGGCTTGTATTTTTATGTCAGTTAATAATTAAACAGAATTAAAATAACAAATTAAAAAAATTTAAAGCAGAACAAAATGGTGCTGAAGAGTATAAATGTTTTAAATAATATTTTTGTGTGTGTTTTGTTTTGAGACCTATTGTGCAAGGCAGTGAACTGCACATCTCAAAATTGCTAAGAGGGTAAAAAACTTAAATTAACCTCACCAGAGAAAAATATTTCAGATGATATGTTGATTAGCTTGACTTAATTTTTTCTCTTATATTCATAAATCACATTGTAATCCACATATTACGTATATATGTCCAAGTATATATTGCTGACTTACATTAATTAAAAAGAAATCAAGTTCAGATCTTTGTCAAGTGACTTCATTTTAAAGCTACTTTTTCTATCAGACACATTCACATTAGCATCAAAAAAGTGCAAAAAAACAAAACCTGATATAAAGTAAACAATGAAGTCAAGAAACCAAGTGGCGCACTTGACAACCCACTCTAAACTCTAAGGGGCTCATCTGATGGGAGAGCAAGCGATGGCGAGCAGGAGAGGGAGCCTGACAGCTTCGTGTTTCATGGAAAAGATTAAAATAACGGGTTTCAAAAGCCTTAGCCAGGGCAGAATCAGGTGCTCTTAGATAAGACCCACCAAGTTGGGAGGAGCTCTGTTCCCAGGCAACGGAAAACTCTACGGGACCCAGAAGCCCGAACTGCCATCAGCACCTGGCAAAATGCTTCGCTTGTGTCTATAAACTAAATACAGAGCAGAGTCTGAATAAAGCTTCCAAGTGCTCACCACCGTGTCAAAGAAAGGGCAAAGAAAATTACATAAATGTGTGCCTGACAGAAAATGGGGAAACACTCTGTAAAGGGAATAGTCGGTTCACACCCTTTTGTTTTTTAAATTAAGGTCTAAGTTCACAAGAATATTTTAAACTATCTCCTACATACAAGTCTGTTACCCATCCTCAAAACAGATTCCAAATAGCTGGAAACAATGCTTTTATATTTTTAAGTCAGCATCTTAATTTTATGTTAATAGAATATATCTGTACCTCCATTTTGGCATTTGTCCACCGAGGTATTTCCACAACCATATTGAACAAATTCTGCAATTAAAAGAAAAGATAGAACATTACCATTTTTAGTTAGCTTTTTTCCCCACTTGGCATTGGGGGAAGTATGCACTAAATGAAAATCAGCATAGTCTCTAAGAAAATAACAGGGCACATTTCCATCCCACACACAAAACGTCTACTGCCTCCCTCCTACGTCCACCAATGCCATACACCTTTCCTGTAGCTAGAGACGCTGCCTCACTCACAAAGGCGCTGCACATCTGGCCACCATAGCACACAGCATGAAAGGTCACCCAACATTTGACGGCACTTTTCAGGGAATACTGGCAATCGGGAGATGTGGTCTGTTTCAGTTCTTTGTTTTGAGGTAGAGCTTTACCATGTAACTCTGGCTAGTCTAGAACTTGCTATCCAGCCCAGGCTGGCCTTAAACTGACAGAGATCCACCTGGCTTCACCCGCTGAGGACTAGGAAAATCAAGTCATCAGAAACGATGACAAGAACGTTTGCATCCATGCTATAATCGTAATAGGAAGTAAAGTAGTTGCTATAGACCATTAGAAAGTTTACAAGGAGTTAGACAGGCCTTTCTCAAACAAAGTTAGTGGTTTTAGACCTCTTAACATTTCAAAAGGACCATGGCTTCTTTTTCTCACTTCTACACTCTGTAGACTGCTTAACTCAAAGGAGACATTTGGGATCTAATGGTAGTAAGTACAACTCTCAGAGCCTGCCTCACTAAGAGACAGTCTTAACACTTAAAGGTGGCTTGGGAAAGGGCAGGGATACAATGTTTACGGCAATAATGAACCATGGTCATGAGGAAGCAAGGGTTTAAGCAGCATTACTTAAAGCATGGCCTCGGTCCATGGCCAGTCTGTAACTGATAACTGAGCAATTAGAAACATTTGCAGTGAACTGACAGTAATTTGTATATCGACTGCATCTAATAATAATAAAAAATTAGAGCTTTGTTAATAGCTGTACCATGGCACCTACCAAAGCCACTTGCACAGATCTGAATTGGAGCCAAAGAACAACAGATGAAGAACAGGTTTAAAATTTGAACCTGAAAGTCACACTCAGTCACCATTTGCACCTGATGGCCAGGGCTCACACTACCCTGTCTTTCCTCTCTCCAGCTGCAATAAGCTTTGACTATAGTTTACCAAAGCCAGTATCAGCCTTGTTTTCCTAAGACTGGCATTAATTATAAGTCAACAACTGCTTAACACCATTTATCAGAAAATCCAGGATACATATTACAAATCAGAAATAGGGCATGGAAATCTATACCTTCCTTTAGTCCTTTTTCTTTTTCCCCTCAAAGAAAATAAGATACAGAAAGAAATAAAAAAAAGAAACATGAATAACTTGAAGAAACTGTCACTGAGCCTCACGTATGTCAGGAGGACAGGAAGGCACTGCCCATCTTTCTGCTCTAACGCAAATCAGTCCCCAACGTGTAATCTGTGTTACAAGAATTACATTTTATTTTGACACTCTAAACTTGGAATATATGTTTTTCCATTGAAAAAGACTATTTCAGACTAATATGCCAGGGCAGCTCCGTGTGACCCATCTACAGCAGTAATTCTTTCTCACACTGGAACTGCACTTGCTAAAACACAAGACTTAACCAGACCCCATTGAGCAGAAACTGATCAGCAGAGAAGCAAAAAGGTCCAGAGTACAAACTTTCCACAAGCACAGGGGTTCCGGTGTAGATGGTTCCGGGCTATCTGACAGCCGTTTGAGGAGAACAGAATATGGACGGCAGGCATACGGTCTGGGGATTTAACAGCCTCTGTGGCTATGTGTGAGAGTGGACTCAAAAGCTGGGGACAGTAATTTCAGCTATGGAGGCAAGGACCTGGAATAAGACCGCAGAGGCAAAGGGCAGCAGGGAAACTCACCTAGAGCAAGAGATGGGCAGAGTCAATCTTAGGTAGCAACTAAAGAGGCATAGTTAACAAACAAGAGTGTGGCCACGCTGCGTACTTTGAAACACCCACGTCTGCTTCCCCGGCGACCGCTGGGTACCTCTGGACTGTTTCCTTTGGTGGCTGTCTGGTTTTGCATTCCTACAAGGAAGTGTACCAGGGTTCCAGTCTCTACCTAGGAGCTTTGTGTCCAGGATGGTGGAGCAGGCATGGCAAGAAGCAGAGTTCTTGGGGGATTCTAAGATCATGGGACAAACATACACTGTCTAGGGACCTGACTGGGAACCACAGACCACAAGCCCTGGAGAACACTAGGTGAGAGGGGGTCCCGCACAGTGCAGACCCCAGGCGGGTCTGGCCCTGGGTCAACCAAGAGCCCGTGGAGGATGGGAGGCCAGTCCTCAGAGTCTGGACCAGAACCCGCCTGCGAACTGCAGCCGGGCTCTATAGCAGGAATTCGGAGTATGGGACTGAACTCCAGGCAGTGAAGCACCAGAGCTCCTGGTCTGGGAAAATCTAAGGGAAAAGGGTAGATCTGTCCTCCGACGCCACCTCATCCATCCACCCCATGCCAGTCCACAGAAAGCCCCAGGTGCCACACAGGTGCCCAGAGGGCTGTGGACAAGTTATCCAGCCACAGCTGCGTGTTCAGAACAGGACGGGCAAGAACCTAGCTACCGGCCCCAGCGGACTGTCCCTGCACAATTGGGCAGAACAGACCCAGCCTAGTCAGGCTCCACAGCTTAGCAGGGCCTCCCACACTCTCCGGAGAGGCTGGGCAGGCCTGAAGGGGTAAGACAGAAAACTAACCAGCCGCCCAATCCAACTGAACCACCACAGCTGCAAAAACATAACCACACAAACACTCTACTGCAACCAACATCAAAATCAAGGGACTTAACAGTCACTGGTCATTAATATCTCTCAACATCAATGGTCTCAATTCTCCAATAAAAAGATACAGACTAACTGAATAGATGCATAAACAAGACCCAACATTCTTCTGCATTCAAGAAACACATCTCAGCCACAAGGATAGACATTACCGGGGGGTAAAAGGCTAGGAAAAAAGGTATTTCATGCAAACGGACACAAGAAACAAGCTGGTGTAGCCATTTTAATATCTAATAAAATAGACTTTCAACCAAAATTAATCAAAAGAGATGAGGAAGGACACTTCATACTCATCAAAGGTAAAGTCAACCAAGATGACATCACAATTTTGAACATCTATGCTCCCAATACAAGGGAACCCACATTTGTAAAAGATCTATTAACAAAGCTTAAACCACACATCGATCCCCACACACTAATAGTGGGAGACTTCAACACCCCACTCTCACCAAAGGATAGGTCATGAAAACAGAAACTAAACCAAGAAATAATGACACTAACCAATGTCATGAATCAAATGGACCTAACAGATATCTACAGAACTTTTCACCCAAACACAAAGGATTATATCTTCTTCTCAGAACCCCATGGAAACTTCTCCAAAATAGATCATATAGTAGGTCACAAAGAAAGCTTCAACAGATACAAGAAGATTGAAATAATACTGTATCCTATCAGATCACCATGGTCTAAAGGTGGACTTCAACAACAAGACAAATAACAAAAAGCCTAGACACACATGGAAACTAAACAACTCTACTTAATGACACCTGGGTCAATAAATAAATAAATAAGTAAATAAATTAATTAATTAAAGACTTTCTGAAATTCAGTGAAAATGAAGGAACAACATTCCCAAATTTGTGGGACACATTGCAAGTGGTGTTAAGAGGAAAATTCATAGCACAAAGTGCCTTCATAAAGAAACTAGAAACATCTCATATATGCAACTTAATGGCACATCTGGAAGTCCTAGAAAAAAAAAAAAAGGTGAAGAAACACCCAAGAGGAGTAGACATCTGGAATTAATCAAAAACAGAGCTGAAATCAATAAATTAGAAACAAAGAGAACGACTCAAAGAATCAACAAAACCAGGAGCTGGTTTTTTGAGAAAAATCAACAAGATAGACAAACTGTTAGACAAACTAACTAAAAGGGGGAGACACTATCCAAATTAACAAAATCAGAAATGAAAAGAGAGACATAACAACAGACACTGAAGAAATACAAAGAATCATAAGATCCTACTTCAAAGGCATATCTGCTACAAAATTTGAAAATCTAAAAGAAATGGATAATTTTCTTGATCAATTCCGCTTGCCAAAATTGAATCAAGATCAGATAAACAAATTAAACAGTCCTATTTCTCCTACAGAAATAGAAGCAAGCAGTCATTAAAAGTCTCCCAACCAAAAAAAAAAAAAGCCCAGGGCCAGAAGTTTCAGCTCAGAATTCTACCAGACCTTCAAAAAAAGGGGTAATACCAATACTCTTCAAGCTACTCCAAAATATAGAAATGGATGGAACATTACCAAACTCATTCTATGAGGCCACAGTCACTTCGACACCTAAACTTCACAAAGACCCAACAAAGAAAGAGAATTTCAGACCAATTTCTCTTATGAACACTGATACAAAAATATTCAATAAAATACTCGCAAACCAAATCCAAGAACACATCAAAGATATCATTCACCACAACCAGGTAGGCTTCATTCCAGGCATGCAGGGATGGTTTAATATACAGAAATCCATCAATGTAATCCACCATATCAAAAAACTGAAAGAAAAAAACCACATGATCATCTCCCTAAAAGCATTTGACAAAATCCAACACCCATTCATGTTGAAAGGTTTAGAGAGATCAGGGATACAAGGCACATACCTAAACCTAATAAATGCCATATACAGTAAGCCAATAGCTAACATCAAATTAAGTGGAGAGATACTCAAGGAAATTCCTCTAAAATCAGGGACCAGACAAGGCTGCCCATTTTCTCCATATCTCTTCAATATTGTTCTTGAAGTTCTAGCTAGAGAAATAAGACAACAAAAGGAAATCAAAGGGATCCAAATGGGAAAGGAGGAAGTCAAATTATCCCTAATTGCAGATGATATGATAGTGTATATAAGTGACCCCAAAAACTCTACCAGAGAACTCCTACAGCTGATAAACACCTTCAGCAAATTGGCTGGATACAAAATTAAATCAAAAGTCAATACTTTCCTATATACAAATGACAACTGTGCAGAAGAAGAAATTAGGGGAACTACAACCTTTGATAGCCACAAGCAATATAAAATAGCTAGGAGTAACTCTAACCAAGCAAGTGAAAGACTTATTTGAAAAAAACTTCAAATCTCTGAGGAAAGAGATTGAAGATGACATCAGAAAAAGGAAGGATCTCCTTTGTTCATGGATTGGGAGAATTAGCATAGTAAAAATGGCCATCTTACCAAAAGCAATCCCTATCAAAATACTTACACAATTTTTAAAAGACATTGAAAGATCAATTTTCAACTTCATATGGAAAAACAAAAAACCCAGAATAGTCAAAACAATCCTCTACAATAAAAGATGCTCCGGAGGAATCTTGATACCATATCTCAAGCTGTACTATAGAGCAACAGTAATTAAAACAGCATGGTACTGGCATAGCAATAGGATGGTTGACCAATGGAATTATGAAGACCCAGAAATAGATCCACTTGATTTTTGACAAAGAAGCCAAATCTACTTAATGGAAAAAGGATAGCATATTCAACAAATGGTGCTGGTCTAACTGGATGTCTACATGTAGAAAAATGCAAATAGACCCATATTTATCACCATGCACAAAACTCAAGTCCAAATGGATTAGAGACCTCAACATAAAACCAGACACTAAATCTGTTAAAAGCAAAATTGGGGAAGAGCCTGGAACACACAGGAGACAACTTCCTGAACAGAACCCCAACAGCCCAGGCCTTAAGGTCAACAATTAATAAATGGGACCTCATGAGGCTGGGAAACTTCTCTAAGGCAGAAGACACTGTCAAAAGAACAAAGTGACAGCCTACAGACTGGGAGAAGATCTTCACCAACCCTGCATCTGACAAAGGTATAATATCCAAAATATATAAAGAGCTCAAGCAATTAAACACCACCAAAGCAAATAATCCAACTAAGAAATGAGTCTCAGAATTAAATAGAGAATTCTCAACAGAAGAATATTGAATGGCTGAGAAACACTTAAAGAAATGCTCAACATCCTTAGTTATCAGAGCAATGCAAATCAAAACAACTCTGAGAGTCTATCTTATACCCATCAGAATGGCTAAGATCAAAAACTCAAATGATGCCGGGCGTGGTGGTGCACGCCTTTAATCCCAGCACTCGGGAGGCAGAGGCAGGTGGATCGCTGTGAGTTCGAGGCCAGCCTGATCTACAAAGCAGGTCCAGGCCAGCCAAGGCTATACAGAGAAACCCTGTCTGAAAAACCAAAAACAAACAAACAAACAAACAAACAAACAAAAAACAAAAACCAAAAACCAAAACAAAAACAAAAAACTCAAATGACAGCACATGCTGTCGAGGATGTGGAGAAAGGGGAACACTCCTTCATTGCTGGTGGATGGAAGTGCAAACTTGTACAACCACTTTGGAAATCAATCTGGTACTTTCTCAGAAAACTGGGAATAGGGCTTCCTCAAGACCCAGCTATTCCACTCCTTAGATACATACCCAAATAATGCTGCACCACACAACAAGGACATTTGTTCAACCATGTTCATAGCAGCCTTATGCATAATAGCCAGAACCTGGAAACAACCTAAATGTCCCTCAGTCGAAGAATAGATAAAATGGTACATTTACACTAGCATATACTACTCAGCTATTAAAAACAAAGAAATCCTGAAATCTGCAGGCAAATGGATGGAACTAGAAATCATCATCCTGAGTGAGTTAACCCAGAAGCAGAAAGACTCACATGGTATATACTCACTTATAATTGGGCACTAGCCCAAAAGGCATGTCCCATGAAAGTCTTCACTTACAAGGAGATTAGGATAGATGTGAAGACTTCCTAGTGGGACTCTAGGTAAGAGAAGTATGGGAGAATGGGGGAAATAGAAGGATCCAGGGTATCCTAGAAACCTACAAAAAGAACATCATGATGGGCGGATCTGGACCCAGGGGGATCTGCTCAAACTACTGCAGCAACCAAAGACAATACAGGCAATAAACATTGAACTTCTATTCAGATCTAGCCAATGGACAGGGCATTCTCCACAGCTGACTTAGACATGAACTCTGGTGCCCCATATTTGACCACTTCCCCTTGGTGGGGAGGTCTGGTAGCACTCAGAGAAAGGATAAGCAGGCCACCAGGATGAGACTTGATAGGCTGTGACCATATGGTAGGGGAGGAGGTCCCCTTCTGTCACAGACCTAGGGGAGAGGAATAGAGTGAAATAGGGGACGGGGGAGGAGGGAGGAACAGGAAGATACAAGAGAGAGGATAACAATGGTGATGTAATCCGAATAAATTAATTTAATAAAATAAAAAAGGCATAGCTAAGAGACACATTTGGGGGGCTGGAGAGATGGCTCAGAGGTTAAGATCACTGACTGCTCTTCCAGAGGTCCTGAGTTCAGTTCTCAGCAACCACATGGTGGCTCACAACTATCTATAATGTGATCTGATGCCCTCTTCTGGCCTGCAGGTGTACATGCAGGCAGAGCACTGTATACATAATAAATAAATCTAAGGGAAAAAAAGAGACACATTTGGAATCAATTTATTTTAACATAATAGCTGCTGTATCTGATTTTCTACTTCGAAAAGACTGCTGTGCCTTAGCTCTAAAGAGACTCTCAAACTAGCTTCTCTTGTTTAATCTAAAAAAGAAGTAAACTGGGGCAGGAAAAATGGCTCTGTGTGTAAAAGCACACTTATATACATGTTAGAAAAGAATAAAATAATGAATTTTATGCTATGAAAATTTTAACACTAGATATTGCCCCCAGATGCTTTAACTCTCTAAAGAGAAAACAAACAAACAAACAAACATCAACAACAATAACAACAACAAAAAACCGTAAGAATCCACATGAAAGTCTTACAGGGGGAAAATTAGAAGCAGTTTAAAAATATAAACCATCACCAAGGTCATCAATGGACAGTATAATGTGACTGAAGAGGCTCAGAAGTTCCTGCTGTTCTTCCAGAGCACCCAAGCCAGGTGGCTCACAGCCATCAGTAATGCCAGCTGAAAAGGATCTGGCACTCTCCCCTAATCTCCATGAGGACCTGCCTGCATGCATGTGCACACATACGCACAAACATAGCATAGATACAAAATACGTTACACAATTCAACAGTAAAAACCTTTAAATATACCTTATATTCATCATTTCGTGGCTTTTTACTGGGGATGCCATTTTCCTGTAAGAGCAAAGACAGTAAATTATGATGGGAATACTTCATAAAGCAGTGCAGGATGCACAGCACCACAACAAAAGCATGCATATAAGTTCTAGTATCCTCTGTCCAGGAGTGGGATTCAACAGAGAATCTACCAGTAACTTGTGGGCTGCTTCTCCCTCAGCGTCCTAGCCTCAAATGAAGAGAGGATCAAAGTGTTTTAACTTCCCATGTCTGTCCGGTGCAAGCAAGGGCTCTGCTGGGCGTTCAAGGAGCCTGGCTGGTTCCGGTGACTGCGCCACGAACAGTCATTTCATTATTGAAATGAAACTCCTGGGAGCTGGACTAACAGGCTGTGAAAGTGCCTGGCTGCACCTCCTGCCTGTGAATTCTACCAAGGTGTGATTACTTTGCCTCTACTAAGTATTTTTAAATTAAGCTAGACTTCACAGTGGGATGGGAAGAAAGATTATACTATTCCTAAGTGCTTGCTGGGTCTTATGTAACACTTACACCCCAAAACAACTACAAAGGAATCAACAAAATAAAACAAAATGATTATTCCAAGTCACACTGCCCTGAAACACAATTCTGGTTCTGAAAACTCTACATCCCAAAATACAAAGTGCAAAAATCATGACTGGCTCAAAAGTAGGGAAACCTGCTTACAAAGATGCTATTTGGGTTGATATCTGCACCTCTAGAACTCACGGGCCTTTTTATCTTCTCCTCAGATTCCATAGGCAGAATGTTATACCCACACATGTGTGTCTGTCTATGTTCCACACCCACCCCTACCCACACCTGTGACCAAGGGCAAGGTATGGGTCCTCCTCAACAGGTACATGAGTAACAGGGGCTGCCATCAATCACAGTAACACATCGCAAGCACTGAGTTGTCTAAATGTCCCCCAACACACAAACACCAGGCTCCTTAGCTCTCTCAATGGCTCTCTCAGCAGTGGCTCTGACACTCCTTCCTCACCAGCATCCTTCCAACGATCAAGTAGTTTGAAAGTGACAAGCTAATGAAACACCAGGCGCGTCCAGCCTTACGTTTCTGCTTCTGAGTGGTAAGGGGCAGGAACTCTGGTGTGAAAAGCTAGTTCCAAACTTGGCGCCGACACTTGCCAGCTGTGGGCTGTTACACAGACCAATGAAACGCCTGCTGTCTTATGGCCCTTGTCCATCACAATGGTAACTTACATGGGTTAGAGAAAATAGCACATTCGCACACAGGCTAACACAGAGAGGTCACCCACAAATGTTTACTATACTATGATTCAAAATAAGTGGATTAATTTCCCATATTACCACCCTTGAATCTTTAATTTCTACCCAAGTCTAAACTCTATAGACCACAAATATCCCCTTTCTCCTCACTTCACACAAATTTTAAGTCAGAAAGGCGGCTTTCAGGTCTGCTCCAGCTCCTTGGTTTCCTCTCCTGTCTGCCAAGCACTTCTTTACTTTCAAGGCATTTGTACGAAAGCATTTTCAGGCAACAGTGAAGTGTCATTGTCACACTATCATGTACAAGAAGTTTTTCATCCCCCAAACAAGTAAAAGTAATACCTCTTTGCAGTCCACCTTCAGAGGAATATCATGGAAGGGGGAGATGTAGTGACCAGCTACATTCTCTGCAAAGGAAAAAGCAACAGAATTACAACCACGCCCACACTGTTCCATATAGCATGAAGGACCGCATCTGCTTTGGAGCTTGTATGCTTTCTGTAAAGCTAAGGTCACACCCTAAAAGTTTAATTCCACCTTCAAAACCTGCTTGAGCCTGAAAAGAGATATATGCCAACTAACGCAGACTTAGTGGCTGAAGCCATTTAACCCAATATTGTGGTTGGCTTCAAGTGTCCACTGCATAAAATATCCAAGGGAGGCTAGCAGCACTCCAAGTAGGAAAAACCTGACTTTTGAAAAGAGACTCATTACTGAGTGAATTAGACTGAACTGATGTTCGTTTCCACAGGAGAAAGCTAAGAGTATAATCCATGATTTCCAACTACAATCCATAGGAAGAAAGGTCCAGCCGGGGATGGGAAGATGCTGGGTCAAAGGTCAAAATAAACGATGAAGAGATTACAAAATAGCTGACTAAACAACAAATAAATAACAAGTCCTGAGTTCAGCTGAATAAAAGTGGAGGTGGATAACAAGATGACAACTTTATGCCCTCCTCCCCAGGCCATGAGCACTCAGCACTAGGATTAAGTTCTGAGGGAAAGTGTTCTTGTTGGCTCTTGGTTTTGTCTGTTTACACTTTCTGTTGAATTCCCAGCATGGAAAGGGTAGCTAGCACCTAGCTGGCACTCAGTAGTTATCAAATAATAAACAATTCGCTTCTATTTCATTTTCCCCTTTCCAAGCTATTAGTTTCCTTTCCCTACTCTGGCAGCAAGGTAACTCCTACAAGACACATGACCTGCAGCGGGTAAAGCTGAGGAAGAACACAATGAGAGTGGGACTATCAAATACGGATATTTGATACTTTATTATTTTTATGATACTGGGTGTATTGCTTGCATGTATATATTCCACAGGAATTCCTGGTGTCTGTGGGAGGCAGAAGAGAGCATCAGATTCCCAGAAACTGGAGTTATGAGGTATCCCAGAGCAAACCTGGGTCCTCTGAAAGAGCAACAGTACTTTTAACCAGTGAGCCATCTCTCCACTCCCTATTAATGTTTAAATATTCACATTCTCAGGTTTCTGGTTTTTCACTTTCCTATTTACTAGGCTTCTTTATACTAATTCATTTGGTAACTGATTATCTACAGAACACACAGGCTTTCCCAAACACTATTCTATGTGCTAGGAATGAAAATTCTAATTTCCTGTTATTACGCACACTACATTCTAGTGGGCCACAGAGGTGATGAATATGTACAAGCTACAGCAGGAATAGTGAGCGCCACAAAGAAAACAAATCAGGGCAAGAAAGGGGTGAATACGGCCTTCGGAAGGCCAGGAGGGGTCTCCCACACAGGCAGCATGCCCACAGCAGGGAGGGAAGAGAGGAAGAGGACCCAGCAGATATAGAGGAGGTGGCTAAGGAGAGAGCATCACAGAAGGGGAGAAACACCAAGGAGGCCAGCCAGGCAGGAATGTAACAATCAAAGGGGGGCGGGGAAAGGTTGGTGTTGACCTCGGGAGAAATGGTTAGCATGGATCATAAAGTACATTGCATCCTAACTTAGTTCTTCAAATTTCTTTTGTGTAAAATCGAAAGAGTTTTTGAAAGAGGTTCGAACAGAGCTTGTACATTTTAGGAGGGATAAAGTGTCTTCGGTGCACAAAGTAGACCAAAGGGAAAGAATCAGGAGGCTTTTGCCATTGGTCAGCTGAAGATGATGGGGACAGAGATGATGTGGCAAGGACGGAAAAGTGTCTTCTGGGTACATTTCAAAAGTTGAGCCGGATGGGTCCCAGAACGATATGATGCTTATGACCCAGATGTGGGGTAAGGATGAGAAGGGACAAGCAGGTGATAGGGGAAGGAGAGCGGAAAGGCCAGCTGGAGGCATGCCACTGCGGGGACAACAGGCTCCACGGAACGGAGTGACCACAGCTAATAATATGGATCACATCCTTTTCAATAGCTAGACATGAGGCTTCCACTGTTCCTACTACAAAGAAACAATACGTATTTGAGGTAATTAATATGCTACTTCTCTTTACTTGGTCAGAAGAGAGAACCATGTTGGGTGCTCACGATTTCTGCTTCATGTGTGCAAACTGTTACGTGCTTTGTAATAAAGCACAAACACAGATTGCAAAGCTGGCCACGGAAATCCTGTCTTCAGGATGGGGCTAATGGTGTACGCTGAGGTCTTACAGATGACCCACGACTAAGGCACACAGTGGGTCCACTCATGGTCAGTTGACTCTGGCTGCTGATGGCTGCATGCGTGCTGGAGAGATGGACAGTTCAAACGGCGTAAAATAATTCCCACGTGGTCCTTTACAGAAAGCTTTGCCAACTCTAGAGCAGAGAGACCCTGTAGAGACATGAGCTAAGGATTGAATCCTGAGGGACCTCAGAGGTTAGAGCTCAGAAATGAGGGAAGGACCACACAGAAGACAATATGAAGGGAAAGTCATCAAAATAACTGTTACCATGGTGAGAGGCACATCTCATTCTCACTCTTTCTCTCGCTACATCTCTCAGTGTTGCCCACAATGCCTAAGGCCCTACACAACAGCTTAGCGTCCTCCTGACTCCACCCCCTCTGACACACGCACTCAGGCTACTTCATCATGGCTATAATTCTTAAATAAATAAGATAAATACTGTATAATCTTGAGCTCTGATGCCCCCTTCTTCGTTGCTTAGGGATTGCTCTTCCTCACTCTCACCACGACTTTAGTATGGTATTTATTAGGAAGCAGACAAGATAAGCTACTGAAGTCAGACATCATGTTGCTTTGCTGTTTCACAGTCCGCCTCCCTCGACAAAAAACGAGCGAATCCCATCAGGCCCATCGATGCACACCGGGTTCACCACCTCACTATTTCCCCTTCAACTGGTGTATAATTGCTTGTCATCCTATCATTTTGTAAGTTTCCCATGGTTTCATCGTCTCACATTCCTGAAAAATGTATTAGTTAAAGTTATAGACTGAGACCCTATTTAATATTATATTTCCACACCGAATACCAAGTACGCACATTCACAGTGTTACTAAGCCACATATAGAGATTCTCTGGACACTTGATAATGAAGAAAACAAGCTTTGCTTTGCTTACTATTAAGATTAAGAAATGTAAGCAATGAACGTCAATCAATATAAATAAATAAATCACAAGATTTCTATTTCACAGCATTTCATTCAGAAAACTAAACTGCTTTAAGGCTAACTCTATAGACTAACATCAAATAAATATAAGTTTTAACTGTTTATCCAGTAGCGATTATGTTCAAATATATCGATTCAAATCTTTTGATAAGGGCCAATTTCCAGGAACTTATTCATAGGAAGTTTTACTACATTCAAACATGTAACCACCAACTACTTAAATGATGTAATTAAGACAATGTATGAACTGTACAGTAGTTTCAGCCCCTCGTTAAAAAAAAAAATCACATCATTGAAGACCTGCATGATTCAACCCTAGAATAAAAATAACTTGAATTACATACAACACTGCTTCAGGAAGCGAGTCACCTTCTACCACATAGCAACAAAAGCCCAAATTACGAAAAGTATGGGTCTCTCCCATCTTTTAAGAATTGAAACTCTAAAATCGGTAACTTTCAAGTTATGAACAACAATAAAAGCCACCCAAGATATCAAAGGGACAAGACAGGCAGGGCTGCACCTTTACTCCTGTGTAAGCAAGTCGGCTCCTTATCCCTTCACAGTTAATGCAAGGCTGAAAGGCCACATCCACTAAAACTCTGAAAATCGCAAGTTTCCAAATATTCAGTCTTACCCTCAGTCTAGCACTTGCTGCCTGTACAGAACTTTACAGTAAGAACGTGTGGTATAATCTGAAATCAGGTATGGTGTGAGGTCTCCCACCGTATTCTTTTTGTTCAATATTGCTTTGCTTACTCAGGGCCTTTTGTGTCTCCCCATAAACCTGTGGATTGATCTGACTGTGTCTGGTGAAGAATGGCATTGGAATATTAACTGGTAGCATGATTAGCTTCACCATCTCTTTGCTGCTAATCCATCAGCACGGCCCGTCTTTCCATCTTCTAGTGGCTCAATTTCTTCTTCAATGTCCTAAACTTTTCATTGCAAGGGTGTATTGTTTCCTTGGTTAGGCTTATTTCCAGGTGTGTGTAAGTGTGTGTGCATGTGTGTGTGTGTGTGTGTGTATGTATTATGAATGGAGTTGTTTGTCATTGATAAATAGGAAGACTGCTAATCTTTGTGTGTTAATTTGATATCCAGCCACTTTGCTAAAATTATTTATCAGCTCTTAAGGTTTTAGAATTAAGTTGGATGTGGTGGCACAAACCTGAGATCCCAGCACTCAGGGAGGCAGAGTGCCGCCCTTTTTTTTTTAGAATAAAAAACAGCATGGTATCGACACAAAAACAGACAAATAAATCAACAGAATCAAGGATGCAGATATAAGTCTACACAGCTACATTTACCTGATTTTTGTCAGAGATGCCAACTTCGGGCAAACCAGCATCTTCAGCAAATGATGCTAAAAAAACTAGATCTAATACACAGAAAGATGAATCAAGATCTTTATCTCCCATCATGTACCAAACTCAGCTCTAATGGATCAAGGATCTCAGCAGAAAACCTGGAATCGCCGGAAGGAAAAGCAGGGAGGGAACTTCCGATCACAGGCACAGGTGAGGACTTCCTGATTAATCACTGCAAGCACAGGAAATAAGACGGCAACCAACAAATGGGATCTTGTAAAACTAAAAACGAGGTTTTATATAGCAAAGGAAACTCAAGTGAATGTGTGGTTGGTCCATAGAGTGGGAGAAAGCTTCGCCATCTATACATTTAATAGATTAGTTATCTAGAATACATAAAGAAAAAAAGAAACAAAAACTAAACATCAAGAAAATAAACAACCCAATTACAAAATAAGTTATAGATCTGAACAAAAAAATTCTCCAAAGGGGAAACGGGGACAGAGACGGCTAGGGAACACTTTTAAAAATAATACTCAACATTCTTAAAAATCAGAAAGAGGCCAACTAAAACTACTTTCAGATTCCAGCACAACCAAGTCAGAATGGCCACCATCAGGAACACACGCGACCTCAAATGCTGTCTGTGGGAGCAAAGGGGGATATATTTGCACTGTTGGCGGGAGTGTAAACTGATGCAGCCACTTTGGTGACCAATCTGGAGGTTTCCAGCAAAACTAAAAGCAGTTATGCCACACGCCTCTGCTACACCACTCCTGGTAATAAACCCAACGAACTTGAGATCTCACTACAGAGACACTTCCAACTCTGTGCTCAGTGCTCTACTCTCAACAACCAGAAGGTGGAACCCATCAACAGAAGAATGGATAAAGAAAATGTGGCACATGTACACAATGGAATATTACTTAGCTGGCAAGTATATAAAATATAAAAAATGAATTTTGCACGTAAGTGTATGGGACTGGAAACAATTACATCTCGTGAGGTCACTCCCGGCCCAACAGCACAAACCCGGCATGCTCTCTCTCAAGTGGGGTTCCGGCTACTCATCTTTTGTTTTGTGTATTCAGCTTGGAGCACAAGTGGAAGACAGGAAATGAGAAAGACGCGTGTGGAGGAGGCATGTTCTGGGAGGGAAGTCGATTACAAGTTAAAGTAGTGAGGTGGTGGAAAGGGTTAAGGAGGGGAGGGTTCCGGGGGTGGGTAGGGGTAACTGGCATGGCGCCATGGAGGACTAAGTTAAAGGGTGTGGAAAAGCCATATGAAAACGCACAGTCCTCAACTTCTTTAAAATGTGTCATTGGAGGGATGGTCGAATTCATGAGATGTGGAAGAAAGTGGGGGAAATAACTGGGGTTAAGGGGGGGAGAAGAGGGGTAGTAAGTGGGTTAACCAAAACTACAGGTCTATGGAAAACCACCAGTTAGTGAGCTCACTAAAAAACCTAATTTTAAAAAGGGAGTTTGAATGAGGTGCCCTACATGAGTGGACAATGACACTTCCAGGAGACAGTTATAAATGAAAACCTCAGTGCAAGGCACGGGAGTACCCTACTGAATTTACGGTCAGGGATGGTCCAGGGGTCAGGGATGCTCCAGAGGTCAGGGATGCTCCAGGGGTCAGGGATGCTCCAGGGGTCAGGGATGCTCCAGGTCTTCCAAGCACAGCCCAGGCTATTTGTCAGGGCTCTTGTTTACCTACCAGATTAATATCCTAAGACTCTATTGCTGAAGACACCACCTGCTTTGGGTACAGGACACAGATTGATTAAGGCCAAACCAAGCGTTCCGGCTAGCTTTCATAGTGTTAGAATGCGATAGGCAGGCCGCCTGGAGGAGAAAACATATTTCTGTTGTTACCAGCATGGGGCCCTTCATGCCATAACACTGACATGGCAGATAAGATGTGCCCACTGATGCAACAGTGGCACAGCTTTCATATGGTAATTAGCTACTTTCTAATTGGAGTTGAAGCCTGCTCCTCAAGAGGAAATTCCATGCCTGGCATGGTACTCTGGGTCAATAGCCCATGGTGGGGAGAAGTCACAGGCCCTGGACTAGAAGTTGGGGCTGTTGTTTTGATAAATGGCCATGTTGTGAAACTGCTCTCTAAATATTTCTGCTTATACCCACAGACCTGGACTGCTATCAACCTTGGTTAAAAAAAAAAAAAAAAAAAAAAAAGCTTCCTTGCAGTGGCCACCAGCCAGTCAATGCAGAGACACATCATCTGTCAAGGAACTAAGATCAAGAGCTTGAGTTTACAGCCGTGAGCAGGAATATACCCCCCACTATTACCAGCGTTCAGACAACAGCAAGGAAGAGGTGAGCAGAATGGAAGAGCCAGAGTACAGGCAGCAGAGCTGTGAACTGGCGCCTTCTGCCATCCTGCACTCAAGGCAGCTGCGCTCTCGTGCGCACGGCCTATGAAAGATCAAGCCAGCTAAACCCCCATCTGGATGGGTGGGGTAGATGACCTACAGGCCTCACATCTTACTGAGGAGCCACTGCAGTAGAGAGTTGTTGGGGGAGAATCATTCATTTTGGAGGATAAAACCGCTGCTAGATTTCCCATGCTCTAGTGTGAGGTGCCACGTCCACACGCATATGAGTAGATATTGCTAGGCTTAATGAAGTATGAAAGAAGGAAGGAAGGAAGGAAAGCAGCTAGGAGGGATTTGGGGAACATTAGAAAAGGAAAGTGGGGCTGGAGAGATGGCTCAGTGGTTAAAAGCACTGGTTCTTCCAAAGGTCATGAGTTCAATTCCCAGCAACCACATGGTGGCTCACAACCATCTATAATGTGATCTGGTGTCCTCTTCTGGCCTGCTGACATACATGCAGGCAGGATATTGTATAAGTGATAAATAAAGCTTTTTTAAAAAGAAAGAAAAGGAAAGTGAGAAGGAATATGTGATTTTTATTATATACAACTAAAACCCTCTCAAAATGAAGAAAAAATGAAAATGTCTAATTTCTTAAAATCAAAAAAGAAAAAGAAGCCGAGTAACTTGGTATGTAGTGCACACGAGACACTGACCATCCTCGCGTCCACCTCATTGTCTACACACCTTGTTGAAGAGCCAGGGTCATTCTTGGCTCACTGTCCCCATGCTATAGACAAACTGAGCTAAAAGACATCACCTGCGGTCAGAGAGAGCATGCCACAGTTAGTTCAGTCACATGACTTGTCTGAGATAATAAAGCCAGAATTAGAACTCAGATGCCTTCCTTGCTGCCCTGCATCTGTCACCATAGTACAGCAGCTTCTAGAAGCTGCCAGAATCACCCCATATGGCACTTCCCAAATTGAGTTCTATGAAACTCCAGAGCCACTAGGACAGTGGTTCTCAACCTTCCTAACGCTGTGACCATTTAATACAGTTCCTCATGCTGTGGTGACCCCAACCATAAAATTATTTTCATTGTTACTTTATAACTATAATGATTTTGATGCTGTTATATCTGATAGACAGTATATCTGATATGTGACCCTGATGGAGGGGCCGTTCAACTCCTCCACGTCCCCGCCCCCCAGCGGGGAGGGTCATGACCCACACATTGAGAAGGACGTTCTGCGTCTAAGAAGTAAGTCCAATGGTTCGAATGTTACCCTACATCAAAAGTTTTTAGAACTTTCAGATGTATGTTGCTATTTTCCAAGATGAGAATAAAGTGAAATGCTTTAGTTAAGTCACAAAACCCTGTGCTTGAAAGCAAAGCTAATGTCTCAATGGATGCTCGTGTTCAAGTAAGCACGGTTCGGAAAGCAGTCACTGGGTCCAAGCCTCTCACCCCACAATTTATAAACCGACGCCCAGAAACATGAAGGGGAGGGACAAACGTCCAGCGAGTCACTAAGCAGGGCACAAGGCGGAGCGGAGGAGGGCGGTCCCCATATGCTTTCTCGGTTATCACCCAGTTCTGTGTCTCGATATTTCTACAAAGTCCAACGCCAATCTTCAATAATCATTTCATCAGCCAGTTATTGTTATTAATTGTGATGGAGGTAAAGAAAATTTACTGAAGCTCAAAAATGGTCTATCTCCGACTGTACTGATAGCTCAAAGACTCGGGCTATGTTTGGAATACAGTCAGTGTTTCCATCGTAATAATGCTGAATGGCGGTTTTCAGCCCATAACTCCTGCTTTTCTTCTGCTGAGGCAGAACACCCCTGAACTGCTCAGAGGCACCCAGTACCCCATCATCCAGATAAGGACCATCTTTTTTTTTTTTTTATTACAGTGAGTTACTGCACTATCAAATGTAACCAGTAGTTAGCATTTCCACCTCCCTTCAAAATCTCCTTCAGTTATTGTGACTGTCTGGATAAAAAGCAACATGCTCTTCACATGCCCTCCCCCAACTCACCCTCAAGTGGATTACCACCTGGCTCAGCAAGTCGACCAGTCCTGGGCCATGGATGCCCTCTGGTGGTAGGTTCAGGAATTGCCTAACTGCTTTCCAATAAATGTGCTATTTGAACCCTTCCCCCGATACCACCCACTTTTATTTGGATTCTTGAGCTTTACTTCAGTAAAACATTTTCTCGGTTTTTTTCCCTTATGCTCTGCCATATTCGCTGAACTGAATAGAAATAAATTTTACGTACAGCTTTCGAGTTCCAGAATAATCTTAAGTATAATTGCTAAAAACAAAGAAAATTTACAATATATCTATCCTCAGAGATGCCGTCACAGATCTTACTCAACACAGATCACTTGAATTTCTATTATCAATGCATTCAATGCCTTGAAGGAATGCTAGTGCTACAAAGGACCTTGAGGATTACTACAAGGTCAGCAGCCTCCTCCTAAGACAGAACCATATCAGGAAGAAACACTGCCACCACCTGCCCAGCAGCGCACAGCCTGAGAAGGGCACAAGATGGCCCGACCTCTCGAACAGGTTTTCTCTGTGTTTTTACAATTGTCACAATTAGTTGTAGTATTTTGAGGGCAGGGTACAGGACTGTACCATTAAACAACGGCCCCACTGTCCAGCACCACTCAAGAGGCACAGACTGAAAAACCTTTCCTAAAGTGTACACAGTGGTACTCTATCGAATTATCCAAGTAAATTGGGTTCAAATGAGCACATGGCATGTTAAAATCTTATCCAGGGCTGGCAAAGAGACACCTGTCACTAAGCCTGATAACCTGCCTTTGCTTTCCAGGGCTCACACATTAGAGAGAATCGGCTGCCACATACATGTGTACCTGGCATGTGCCTGCACACACACACACACACGCACACACACACACACACACACACACACACACAACTTATATACATAAACATTAAAAAAAAATTATCAGAATCCGGGCATGGTGGCCCATGCCTCTATTCCCAGCACTCAGGAAGCACTCAGGAGTTCAAGGCCAGGCTTGTCTACAAAGCAAGTCCAGGACAGCCAAGGCTACACAGAGATACCCAGTCTCAAACAAACAAACAAATCCTATCGGAAAAGCCTAAGAACTTATCACACACAACAGATAAAGGAAGAGATACAACATCCTCATATGGACTTAAACATGTTCCCAGAAACTCTGGGCAGCCCCACATTGGGAACTATATATTACTCTGTTTCCTCTTCCGGGTTTCTAGTCTTAGGAATCAAAGAACTTAGAAACAGACTTGAGAGGAAATGTGACGGCAATTGTACTAGAAATTAAGAGAAAAATCATCAGGGGTTGCAGGCTGTGAATCATGGCAGCTACCCGGAAGAAGACTTTGAAGAGGAAGAAAGGAAGCCATAGTTTGCAAGCAGCCACGAGGCAGGAAGGGGGAGGTAACTTCAGAGGAAGAACAGGAAAGGGAAAGCCATATTTAACCTTTGCGGGGGGGGGGGGGGGGGCGGTCAGGGAAGTAAGTGAGCTCAGCAGTGCTCGGCAAAAATCTATGCTAAGGGTTGGGGTTGTGAGAAGGGTAACTCCGTTATCCCTAGTTCATAGTAAAGGCTAATTATTCCTCCCATCTCCTTAGCACAGCTTTATGTGGGCTCCCCACCCCACCCCCTCCTCCCCAGGGCCACTCTGAGAAGGTGACTGACAGGGCCCAGTAACTCTCAAGGGAGGAGACACGTGTTCTAACGTTTGGAGTGCACAGGGATGCCTTTGCCTCTACCCAGCCCCAGGTACATTCTTTTGGCCTGGAGGAAATTGTTTTTCCCTGTGGGGGCCTCTACAGAGCTGTATACCCATACCCAATGGTTTCCAAGACTACTGTAACAGCCCCCCCACCCCCCACCCCCCACCCCTCCACCCCTGCAACAGTCTCCTAATGGTTGGGGCAGGGACTGTGGAACAGAAAGAACTCATTTCACCACGGAAGTCTAGAGATCCAGAAGGGATTCATGTCCGGCCCGGGGCTTCCGGGGCAGAAGTTAGGAGAAGAGGCCAGAAACCAGGGCTCCCTTAGGACACTCCTGCATCTAGCCAGGAGAGAACCAAGGACATTTCCAGCTTTGACCTGAGGGGAAAAAATAATGTCTACTTTCAGGGTCTTCTCTCTACCCTACACTGCCCATCCTGGACCGAGAGCTCCCAACTGTCCCTGGGGCTTCAGATTCGGCCTACTCCTCGGCCTGGACCTGGTTCCCCACATCAGCTTCCACACTCCCCACACTTCACATGGACACCTTGATTTAACCTTGAAGCTCAGCTCAGCCCTGACCCTGTGGCTCTTGGCCTGCTTCACACCTCTGGCTTAACTGATTACCCAGCACCTTCAATAAACTCCTACAGATCCTCTCTGCATCTGCATCAGCCTGCCTCTGCCTTTCCTGAGGCATTTGGAACTCCTAGAACAGCTTGGCCTCTTTAAACTCTTCTGCAGTCATTCTGTGACCTACACATATCCATGTATTTACCGCGTGGTGTGTAATGTGTGCTCTCGGGGCTATCAATAACTAAGATTCGAACAGAAGAGCCCGTTTGAGCTGGGGAGTTAGCTAAGTTGGCTAAGTACCTGTGCTTGGAGAAGGATCTGAGTTTACTCCCCAGGAACCCAGGTAAAAAATGCTAGGCATGGTGGTACGCGTTCCATTACCCCAGTGCTGGGGAGGCAGAGACAGACAAAGCTCTGGGGCTTCCTGGCCAGCCAGCCTCACCTATCTCCAGATCCATGAGAGGCTCTGTCTCAAAAAAACAAAACAAAACAAAAAAAACCACGGGGCAGCACCCCAGAAACAACGCTGAAGGCCTCTGGCTTCCAACATGCCTGGGCACAAAGAACCTGTGTTTGCCAGGGAAACTGAGACTGGCTGGCAAAGTGGGGTCCCCCAGAAAGCGCATGTAGCTTCTCAACTTACTGTTATTCAACTCTTAGGGGAAAACCTAGGACATTTTACCATATTATACATACAGGCTTTTCTGCTTAGGATGCCAACTGCCATTACAGAATAGTATCTCTAAGGGAAGATGTTTCCCGTGGCTGTTACAGTGTAACTTTGGGAACACCATCCATTCAGAAATGAGTGTGCTTATTAAGGGCTTCTCTTTGGTTTTGGTTTGTTGTTTGGTTTTATTTTTATGGTTGTTTTTTGGTTTGGTTTTGGTTTTGGGGGGGCAGGAGGGTTCGAAACAGAGTTTCTTTGTGTAGTCTTGGCTGTCCTGGACTCACTTTGTAGACCAGGCTGGCCTCAAACTCACAGTGATCCGCCTGCTTCTGCTCCGGAGTGCTGGGATAAAAGGCGTGCACCACTAAGTCGGACTGTTTTTGAGACTGTTGTCTACCCAGGCTCCTGCTGTGTATATGCTCTCTCTTCTAAAAAAAAGACCTAATCAGTCTTGCTGAACCAAGACAGGGTGGGAAAACTGTAGCAAAGAGGAGAAAATACAAACTAACCGTGAAGGAACTATTTAGTACAAGACTCATTACAACCTCAAGAGTTTGTTAGCTGAAGCTGCCCATGTGTTCAATCCGGGAGGCAGAGGCAGGTGTGGGAGTTCCAGGCTGTTCTGGGCTCCACAGTGAGACCTCCATCTCAAAAGACCAAAGCAAAAACAAAAAGACAAGAGTTGAAGCTAGCTTTGCTCCTTTATCATAAACATCAAAATACAGTTATTAATTGATTACAAGTTACACTACAAGCCCCAGTGAGTTCTTTGAACACACACAGCGATTTCTGCAGCCATGTTTTTCAAGGCGAAAAACCTAATACTTAGCAAGTTAAGAAATTCACTCAGGATGAGTCTCGGAGCAAAAAGTATGATTTTTCCAAGATTCTAGCTTCACCCTTTCGGGGCGGAAATTCGTAACAGGTGGTCACAAGACTTTACAGACCTCGGGGTCTGCAGTCAATGGGGCATGAATGCAACTTGGCCTACACGGCTATCTTCACGTTACTTTTAAAAAACAAAAACAACAACAACAACAAAAACCGACCTACAGGTTGAAAAGAAAAAGGGTGTAGCCAGGAGCTTTTTCTGTCTTTGGTGGCCAGCCATGGATCGCACTAGACACCTCCCTCTAGGTTTGTTCAATGCGCAAGGCAACAGATGGTACCATCCTCTTACCAGAAGACCCGCCAGTCTCCTGCTTGTGGATAGCATTCAGGGTGCAAACGCTTAGGTATAAACTCAAGTTTACTGCTGTTGATGTTCTTGTTTGTTTGTTTTTTAAAGTTACCGTACAAAATAACAGGCTCCGTTCCAGCATTTACACACACTAGCCACTATCTCAGTGCCTGGCTCCCACTCCCCTCCCACTTCCTCCCGGGACACACGCCTGCGCTCACAGCAGGGTCGCCAGCAGAGTCAAGTCCCCTGTCGCCAAAGTTATGCGTCCCTGTGCGGAGGTGGGGGAAGGGCTGCGCCCCGGATGGCGGCGCGGGAGGGCAGCGGGCCACGCCGCGAAGGGCAGCGTGTGGAGCGCGGCGCGGCGCGGCGGTCGCTGCAGAGGACGGTTGGCCCCGCGCCGCCCTGCGTGGCCGCGCTGCGTGCCGTGACCCGTCCCCGCCGCCCCGGCCTTTGGGGCGCGGGCTGGGGGACCCGGCCGGGCAGAGCACGGCGGCGCGGCGCGGGGCGGCTCCCCGACGGGGCCCGGCGAGCGACTTACTGAAGAACAGGCGGTAGTCCTGCGAGCGGGGCTGGCCGCGCTCCTCCGTGCGGTACAGGGACATGACGCGGCGCGGAGGGCGGGCGGCGGCCCCCACGCGCCACCCTCGGCCGACGCTCAGCAGCGGCAGCAGCGCGCGCATGGCGGACGGACTGCGGGGGTCGGCGGGACGCGACTGGGCCCGGCCGCACGACGGCGCCCCCTGCCGCTCCGAGCCCGCACTGCCTCCCCGGTTGGCCTCAAGTCCCACCCTGGTGCTTCCTCCCTTTGCCCTCCAGCATTCACTCTCCCTCCCGAGGGCTAACACTATCTCTGCACAAGGACTGTTGCCCCAGGAGTTAACCACCACGCACTCACACACTGCCAGTATCTACGACCATATTCTTATTACATTAATGCAGTATTGGTTGCATGGCTCCAGGAGCTTCTTAAAAGACTGGACAAACCTGGACACACACACAGACACACACACACACACACACACACACACACACACACACACACACACGGCTATATAAATACCTGCCTCCTTGTAAAGACCTTTGACACACACTTAGCCAAAATCTGTAATTCCCTCAAATGCCGCTTCCTCCATAAGGCCCTTTAATAATTAACCCAAGCAGAGGCAACTTCTAACGTCCCTGCAATTTTGTGCGTCACAAGGGATTGTATCTTGCCTAGTGGTTCAACTGATTGCCACAGCAGCCTTTACTGTGCAGTCTTTGATCCAGCTAACAATGAGAGCTATGGTGTTGCAGAAGGAATAAAGCACAGGTCCACAAATGTCATTTTCCTTTTCTGTAGATCAGTTTCTCTGGGAAACGCCATTGGAAAGGTCGTCAAGACCTCTACCAGTGTCTACCCCAACTGTGAGCAGGACCCATGCCCTCAACTACTGGGCACCTGGGTTCTTTCTGCACCTAAATTGCGACAGTTAAAATTAAAAATCGGTTTTACCCAGGTCCCAGAAAGGATCTCTCAGAGATGCCACTAGCCACTTAGATATTGCTAGGAAAAAAAAAAAAGTAGTCCCTAAAAAGTTTTGACAATATTAGTGGATTTGTAATGTGTCAACTTGTTTAGGCTGAATTGCAAGCTAAGTTGTCCTTCGGGGGAAGGGGGTGACATTTCTTTTGTGCATTTATCTCATTGATTTATATAAATTTGCTGGTGTGTAAAAAAGAAAGCTTAAAATTTTAGTTAAACTTCAAAGACTGGGATATTTAATCAAGACAGATTCCTGAGACAAGGTTGTGGCTAATAGTCTAGATTCTTAAAATTAACACCAAACTCCCCAGTGTGTAATTTAGGGACATGTTAACTTCATGGCACTAAAAGAAACGTCTTTGAAATATGTAAATTCCCACCTTTCATTTTTCTACAATTTACGGAAATACATGTGGATCAAAACGGAATATACAACATATGCTATGAAAACAAAATTGGCTTACAGGATAACCTTAAAATACAAATTTCTAAAGATGTTTATTAGATAATTCTTGCTCATTTCAAATGTAAACATTTGGAGCCCAACTCACTGAATTTTCTATGTGGACATTTGTCATTACCATGTAGCAAGAATGGTGGTTTGAACAGTCTGCGTCCCATAGACTCATGTGTTTGAACACTTGGCCCAGGAGAAGTGGCGCTATTAGGAGGTGTGGCCTTGTTTGAGTAAGGAGAGGCCTTTTTGGAGTGGGTGTGGCCTTGTTGGAGGAAGTGTGTCACTGTGGGGGCGGGTCTTGAGGTCTCCTATGCTCAAACTCCGCCCTGTGTGACTGCACAGCCTTCAGCTGCCTGTGATTAAGCTATAGAACTCTCAGCCCCATGTCTTCCGTCACACTGTCATGCTTCCCACCATGATGATAATGCACTAAACCTCAGAAACCAGACCAAATTAAATGTTTGCCTTTACAAGAGTTACCATGGGCACAGTGTCTCTTCACAGCAATGAAACCCTAACTAAGACAGCAAGTATGAGTCTTAATTCTAGAGCTTTTTAAGTCCTAAGCAGCAGAAGGTGACTGTCTTCCAAACTGGAGAGAGCTTGAGCATAGGAGACCTCAGAGCCCGCCCCCACAGTGACGCACTTCCTCCAACAAGGCCACACCCACTCCAACAAGGCCATACATTTCCTAGCTCATTCTTAATTCTAGGACTTTATAAGATGGGAGATAAAGACAAATGTAAAAAAGATGTTGAACACATCCCCAGAACTTACAAACAAAATACAAAACCAATAGAGTTTGGACGGTTGGTTTTGGTCCTTTGAGACTCCAGTGTCCCTTCTTCCCAGGTGTGACTAGGAGATAGCCAAGATTACTCCTCATTCTCCCTTTGTTTCTGGGAGTAGTGAGACAGCCAGGAGCCAGTCCAGTGTGGGTCCCAGGAGACAACTATAACACGGAGAGTGCAGGACTCTGAATATACTGAGTAGCTTTCAGCCTATAATAATTTAGTTTATAGGCACTTCACAAGAAACAAAGTCAATACTCGAAGATTTTACCAGGTTGCTAACTAACATCAAAGTCAACTTTTGAGGCTTTCAGATTTCCGAAAGGCTTTCCTTTTTATGAAATACGTGTGAAGCAGGTGCTGTTGGTTTTCCAACTAAAAGCAAGTGAAAGTGGTCCAAGTAAAAGGTCATATGTACTTTAGGTTGGAGAACTGAGTGGGCAGGGGTACCCATCACCCTATACAAGGCCCAGATGATTCCATTATGAGCCCCAGATGCCAGATATGAAGCTGCAGAATTTGGTGTTTGCCTTACTGGAGTTAGGTCTTGCTATGATCTTATCATTCCTAATTATACTCTTATTTCTCTCTTTTGGACATTGTGTCATTGTATAATGGAAATATGTGACTTTAAAAAAAAACAGGTCTCATTATAAGAGATAGACTGAGCCTCAGTAGAGCCATTGTGTCTAGATTTTTTGAACAGTACTAGAACTTTTATACTTTGGGTACTTCATGAGATGTAATAAACACATTTTTATGTTATAAAATGAACTTAGAAGTGGAATATCATGATTTCAAAGTGATATTTGGCAGATATGTTGACAGAGTGGACTTGCGATTATCCATCTGCATTGTCAACTAGATTTTAGCTCACTTAAGAGACACATCTGTAATCATGATTGTGAGGTTGTTTCCAGAGAGCTTGAGAGAGAGAGACAGAGACACAGAGAGAGACAGAGAGAGAGAGACAGGGAGGGAGGGAGAGAGAGAGAGAGAGAGAGAGAGAGAGAGAGAGAGAGAGAGAGAGAGAGACCCAACCTGAATGTGGATAGTGCTATCCATGGACTGGGGTGTTGGGCCGAATAAAAAGGACAAGGAAGACAGCAAGCTGAACACCATTTGTCTCTCTCTGCTTGCTGACAGCAGACTCAATATGACCAGATGCCTCGCACTGCTGCTATGATGATTTCCCCACCATGATGTCACCAACCTGTGAACGAAAACACCTCGGCCCTCATTAAGTAGCTTTGGTCATGTTTTTTCACAGCTCCAAGAAATGTGTCTAATATACTATCGAAATATCTATGTGCTCCACTCAAGGTTTTTTGAGACAGGGTTTCTCTCTGTAGCCTTGACTGTCCTGAATTCACTTTGTAGACCAGGCTGGCCTCGAACTCATAGAGATCCGCCTGCCTCAGCCTCCCAAGTGCTGCGATTAAAGGCGTGCACCACCACTGCCCAGCTTTATATCATTTTTTAAAAAACCCTTTTTTAAAAAGTCACAGAACCAAACAAGGATGGCAAAAGACATGTCTCAAAAATCGTAGAATCACTTTTCCCTTCTTCTCCTGCCACCATCCGTCTTTTCCCTCTGCTGCTTCTCCAAACAGGGCCTCACTGTACAGCCTAGGCTGGCCTCAGCACTCCCGTTGCTGGTTTTACCAGTGGCTGGAACAGTGGTTTAATTGAAAATGTTTCATTCTTTTTCCATTGTTAGTTGTTGGGTCTTGTGTTATCACTTTGTTAGCATCATTCTTTTGGCATACTAGTGAGTAGCCCCTGTCACTGGTGCTGTCAGATGCTCTCCTTATGACATAAATTTGCTTCCAACACAGATTGGCTACTGAGTCTACTCAGATACATACATACATACATACATACACATACACACACACACACACATATATATATATGTGCATGTGTGCGTGTGCATTTGTGTGTGTGTGTGTGTGTGTGTGTGTGTGTGTGTGTGTGTGTGTGTATCACAGCCTACACTACAACAGCCATTACCCCTTGATTGTAAAATGGAGCTATGTGATTACCTTCTTCCCTGGACTCTTCCACTCTTTGCAAGATTTTTTAATATACTATTTATTAGTAGTAATAGCATTTTGTTTAGCTTTACTTTTAAGCCAATATTTCTTTTCATTTGATAGCTCTTTACTGTGATGTCCTTAGTCATCCACACCGCTCCTAACTTAATGAAGAAAGCTCAAGCTCTCAAAACCCCCTGTTTGAACACCTTCCTTAGGAATATCAAAATTATGGTTGAAACATACAGAGCTATTTTATAGCAAGTAATTTGAGCCCCAACTTGATAGAATTTAAATTGAAACAGGGTGTTTTTGCACGAAGCAGTAATTCATTAGTCTTCAGTTAGGGTGCATTTCACAGGTCTCATAAGGTTTTCAGTTCCATGAAAATTCTTGAAAAAATGTCTCCACTTAATTGGATATAGCTTTGAATACTTTGAAAGAACAATATATATATATATATTAATATTGGTCCGAATGAAAAGGATAATTCCTTTTTGGGGTTTGGGGCTTCTAACCACCCAAGAGACAAAAGAGTAAAGGGTGTGATAATATTCCATTACAATGCAGGAAAAGCCCACTAATACTGCAATAGACCTCCTTACCTCCCTTTGTTAAGTGCTGCATTTTCATGGAAGCTAATGAAAATAAAGATGAAATCTTTTTTAAACTCTAAGCTCACTGTCCAGCCCCCTAGAATTGTAAACACCGACAAATGGAAGGGACATAAACGCTTTCTCTTCTACACCCAGAAGTACTTTGGATAGAGTGGTTGAGAGAACTCAGTGGAGAATAACGAAAGGTAAAATAAACAAGAAATAAAAGGCAACCCCGTTGATGCTTTGGTTTCTTCCTAAAAGCCATCGTGATGAAAGATCAAATGATTTTTTTCCTTTGCTTGTATTTTATAATAATCTTCATTCATCCCCTTAATCACGCACACCTCTTCTAAGTTAATGAAAAAAGCTCTAGCTCTCAAAATGCCCTTTCTGAACACCTACTTTAATATCAAATTTATTTTAAAAGCACAGAGCTCCTTTATAGGTGTTCAAAAAGGACATTAAGTTGGGAGAGGTGTAGATGATTAAGGAGATGAGTAAAGACCTATGAAATGAAGGTAAGAATTTGCTTAAAAATAAAGCTAAACAAAATGCTATTACTACCAATTTTAAAAGCTCTATTTTCCCTTATGCTAAAAGAATTTTGATCAAAATAAAAAAGATTTTGGTCAACGCTCAATGAAGCAAATGATGCAAGAGGCAGCCTGACCAAGCAAATAGAAACAAGTTAACAGATGAGTGTTTAGCTTAACTCTCCCTGTCTGGGGAAAGAAAGAATTGTTAGCATGTTGAAATTCTTGCCAAAGTGGTTGCTGGGTGAAAACAAGCCTGTGTCCTGAGGCTTATTCACCTCTTAAAAAACTAAAGAGAACAGACAAGAAAAGTCCTGGGGACTTGCAGAATGTACTTGGTACTAAGCACCCAGCCTTGCTGGCTCCTCACTGGACATAATAACATTTATCCATCATACAAAAATCACATATGAGCTAACTACATATTACTAAATGGCATGAGGAAAACAGAAAGTTTTGCTTGATTAAGTATTTTGACTGCTTTTAAGCTAAAATAAGCAAACATTTTGGCCCAGTGACACATTATAAATTCTTTATAATATTATAAATACAGAAACAATAGTGATACTTTAATCCAAGTCAAAGGTTGAGCCAGTGAATTGGTAATAATAGGCCCTTAACAAATCTAATATGACTACCCATCTTCTTTGACTGTGTAGATTCTTCCCTTTAGGCCTTAAGCAATAGGAATTAATTTTGTTTTTAAAAGTCTTAACATAGAACTTCCCCCCCCCCTTATACATATTCTAATTACATGAAAGAATGGGTTTCACATTCGATCCATTAGAACTGGGTTCTCAAGGCAGTCCTTTCAAAATAAATGTTAAGTAATCCATTACAAGAAAATGTGGGCAGGATTAATTTATATCAGACCTCATGCTTACCCCAAAAGAATCTCAGCCCCAGACCCCTGAAATAGTTCTGGATGGCTTAAAATTTTCAATTTTTGTTAAGAGAAGGTTTAAAAACCAATTAACTGAGTTTATTTTTTTTAACATAGTTTTTTTTCTTAATTAATACATTTTCTCCCCTCCTGTAATCAACCCTTCATTCATTTGACTAACATTCATTTAAAACAACAAAGCAAAACTGTTGGTCAGAAGTAGGACAGCAACTGTATGTAGAACAGTGGAACACTAGAAGGAGGGGGGAAAAAACCTGCCCACTGGTAATTAAAGTCAGGTGAGATTCAGGCATTAAATAGATAACCATCTCAGCCTATGGGTAAAATTTAGCACTGAGGTAAGTGTCACTGTGGAAAGGACTAAAGAGGCCTTCTGTATGGACATGTCACTTCCATAGACAGCTAATGGAGAGCAACTGTGGGGCAGAGAAGATACAAAGGTCTGGGAGCAATATTTATCTGAGAAATACTTCCTCGTGAAACATCCGTTACAGTAAATACATACTGCCCCAGCTTGGATTTTCTAGGAAGAAGATGATGCTGAAACAGGAGTGCTCCCAAGGGAGCGAGCTTCCTTGTAAACAACACTCAAGGGAAGCAGAAGAATACAGTTTATTACACAGGTAGAAGGTGGATATGTGAGGTGTTGTTGTTGTGTGTTGGTGTTGGCGGTAGTGATATGGTGTTGGTGGATGTGTTGTTGTTGTTGTTGGTGGTGGTGTGTGTGTTGGTGGTGTTGGTGTTGGTGGTGGTAGTGGTAGGTATGTTGCTGTTGGTGGTGGTGGTGGTGCTGCTGAGTGTGTTGTTGTTGGTGGTGGTGGTGGTGGTGTATAGTAGCAACACAGATCCAAATCAGCTTTTATTGTCATACAGTGAGCATTAGGGGTAGCATTGCTTGCTAGAATTGTCTCCTACTGGACCATAAGGGTGAGACCTTAAGTTCTATTCCCATCACTTGAAGACATATACCCTTTGGAAGATGTTTCCAGACTAATGGTTGAAGGCATACTCTGAGGCTAAGAAAATAAACCCTTCCTTGAATTGACCAACTGCACTATCCAGTTTCATAGAAAACCTTTACAAATAGGCACTAAATAAACCAAACATACAATAGAAGACAGAAGTAGGGAACTCACACATTTTTTTTTAAAAAAAATCACAAATCATCAAAGAATACTAAATATGTTCAATCATTATTGGCAATAAGGAAAATAAGGGTTGGGAGAAAAATCTTCTGCGGTGTAGTTTCGCCTTCTGTGGATCCTTGGCAACAGCACATCTGCTCATTGTGGGATCCTGGACGATGGGCTCTTTGGATGTGACACACTTCTTCGCTGAAGAGGCATCTCCCAAAGATGGCTCATTAGAGTTTCCTCTAACCAGAGGGAATTTTACACGGCAGGGGAAAAATATAATATGGATTGATAAAGCCTGACTATATGTCAATTGGAAAGCAAACAAAAACCTTCTGTATGTGTTAATCATAAAGCATCTCAGATTCCAGCCTTCTATTCTGAGATGCAGCCATTCCTAGAACACTTACGATGTTTTTCTTCATCTAAAAAGGAACTTATCTGATTTTACATATAGTTCATAGGTGCAAAGAAATATCTAAAAACATTAATGAAGCATAAGTTGGTCACTTGGCATTGACAGACATGAATGCATCATTTTAGCACTTTTCTGAGCCTCCAGCGATGACGCCTTCAGTATACATAAGTTTGTATTGAGCCATCCATCAGCTGACCGTTTGCAAAGGTTCACACAACCCCCATGTGGACAATTTGTTTTGTCAGCCCATGACACTCATTAAGAAGTACCTGCCCCATGACCCTGCAGTACCTGGGAAAAAAAAAGCAGATACAAAAGAAAATGAAGGAAGAAGAGAGCATTACAATGTGTGTGTGTGTGTGTGCGCGCGCGCGCGCGTGCATGTGTGCATGTGGGGGGGGGAGTGCACGTGCGCGTATTCACAGTGTGACCTTTCAGGTTCCATGAGAAATCACGGGGACTGCCAATGGTCTTTAGTGATTTTAGAACATTATGGAATCAGCTAGAACATTGGGACAGCGAACACAAACAAAAGCTCTGACCTAATTCTAGCTAGCATGCTTGTAAAATACGACTGCGATAATATAAGCTTTGTGAAATATTTATTGTATATTTTAAGTTTTCGTTTCCTCCTTAAAACTTTTGTCCTAAGCTTTAGTCCAATTGTAAATTACATTAATTTTACATAGCTCATCACTGCTCAGACTAGATTTAATGTCACTGTGTAGTCGGCTTCGTCAGTCGATACAAAACCTTGCTGCCACACGCTTTAACACGAAAGCCGGCTGGTAACTGATTTAGCCTCCTGCGGTGAAAGCATTTTTTTTTCTTCTTCTTCTTCTGTAAATAAATAGTTTCTGTAAGTAAAAGAAAACTTCATAATCACTTCCTAGTCCCCATTTCTAAAACTCCAAAGCAATAATGACAGTAAAATCTCACAGAAACGCAATCTTAGGGAGATGAGGAGAGGTGACTGAGCTGAAGTGTTTTTCTTGTAATTTTTAGAACTCTGTCATTGGCCCTTGGCTGTAATTATTCCACTTTTCTAATCACCGCTGTTGACTAATCCCTATAAAATGTCAGCTTTCCCCACGCTGTAAATGAAGCACGACTCTCCCTCCTCCCCCAGACACTGGATAACAGAGAGGATAAGTCACGCTTACTTTGAAATAAATATCACCTGAGCGTCTATGGCTTTGTTGAAAATAGTGATGAAGCTACTTAAGTGGCCTTCATTTTGCTCAAAACAGTTTCTGGTAGTCCTTTTCTGGAAATGTCTTCCAGCCAGGTTATCAGTTACATCAAGATATCTGTACCAGGAGGCAGAAGAGATGGCTCGGCAGCAAGAACACTTGCTTCTTGGTCAGAGGGCCAAGTTCAGTTCCCAGCACCCATGTCAGGCAGCTCATAACTGCGTGTAGCTCCAGCTCCAGGAAATCCAATGGCCACTCTTGGCTGCCATAGGCATTGCATTCATGTGCATGGCTCATTTACAGACACACACCGAAAGATAAAATCTTAAAATATATATATTCATGGATGCCTACAGTTTCCCAACTCATTTACTCTTTATGTGCTATTATTATGTGCCTTATTTGTTCATTTAACATACACTTCTGTGATGCTTACTAGGCATTCATCTGGACACATGATATGTCTGAAGTTACCTTAACAGAGAACGGGCCTAATTTTCTGCCGGTAGCTCATATCTCGAACCCCAGCACCCGGGAAGCACTTGCAAGCTAATCTCTGAGGTCTAGGCAAGCCTGCTCTCCAGAGTAAAGAGGGTGAGTAAAGAGGGGGAATAGAGGAAGAGAGAGAGAGAGAGAGGAGAGAGAGGGAGAGAAAGAGAGCAGAGATTATGGTCAATCTTATTGGGAAGAGGCACCAAACTGCAAAAGGTAAGCATAACATTGCAGTGGCATAACAGATGCTAGGATATGTGCATGCTACATAGCACAGTGGCTAATTTGTGGCAACTGTGCAGTGTGTTCTAGCATTTATTACAGTGATTACTGAGCACATTCTCTGATCATCGTCTAGTTATGACTAAGTCATAAACCCATGACGGCAAACCCATAATCTGCTAACATTCCTTTTGAACCCAAGTATTATGCAATACACTAACAGATCTTTCTTAGAAGCCAATAAAACTTTGGGACTTTTGGTTTTCTGAGAACTTCTGGTTAAAATCCCCCCTTGTAATCTTAAGCCTCCTTATCATGCAATGAATAAAATCAGTGAACAGTGTCTATTGCATGTAAGTAAATAACATCAATATCTCCATGTTTGCATCTCAGAAGGTAAATTATGTATTTGAAATAAATAGGCCAAGCATGTAAGATACATCTCATGTACATATAAACTTTAGAAAGAAATTTCCCTTAACTAAAAGAAGTTTTTCTTTTAGTTAACAGTTGTGGAGTAGGGTCAGTGAGATGGTTTAGTGGGTAATGTCACTTGCTGGCAAATGTGATACCCAGAGTTTGGTCCCTGAAACCCATCTGGAGGAAGGAAAGAGTGAACTCTGGCAAGTTGATCTTTCACCTCCTTGTGAACAGTTGTGCGTGAGAAATAGGGAGACATGTTTAAGTTATAAGCTCCTCTATGCCCAACCCTCAAAGCAGGGAGTAATTAAAAAGCCTTCAAGCTACCAGACTGGACTCAAGCTCCATTTATCTCTTAGGACAATAGTGGGTGTTATAAATCACAAGCACCTTTTATATTGCATCATCCCCTGAGAAAACATTTGTCATTCTGGCTGTCCCTTCAAGGTGAATAAAGAAAATCTAATTCTCTGGGCAGGACACTAGTGACCCAAGAGCCAACCTCCTGTCCTTGCATTCTCACTGTGAATTGGATAGGGCTTTCTTCTGAATGCGGGGTAGCCATAGATACAGCTCTGTTTATTTATATCCCCCTAGCAGGTTCCTTTAAGTAGTTAAGACTGTGTGCTATCAATTTCTGTATTTAAAATCATCCCAGTCCTAAAGGACTAGACAGTATGCCAGTCTCAGTCTCTCCCCGGGCATCTCACTCAAACAGCAATGGCCGTAACAAAGACTTGAGTCCAGGACTATGTGAAGCCATGGTCCACCCATCACAGGAGGAAGAAACCTGAGAAAATCTTGAGGCTCACCAAGTGGTTGTTTTTAGTTATTAAAAATCCCAGAATCAGGATCAGATGTGGTGGTGCACACCTTTCATCTCGGCACTTTGGAGACAGAGGTAGGGAAACCCTGCCTCAAATTAACAAAATTTAAATTAAAATGGAAGAACCCAGGGGATCAGTCCCAGCCCTGCCTTCCCACCAGGAAATCTTGCCTTTGCTCTGGGATTCCTACTTATCCTCTGAACACATGCACGTTATTCCTTAACTTCACCTGTATTTCTGTCACTTGCAGTGAAGACTTGTTTCCAAGGAAACAAATCATTTCTGTTGATTCAAAGCGCCCTGCCTGTTCAGAAGAGTGAGCCCCAGCCTTTGACACCTGGCTGTGCTGAGTACAAGGAGTCACCCCACACCTGACTGCTCAGGAATGAACCCTAACACACCGACCACAACCATCCTTCATTCCAGAGTTATCTGCTGAGCTCTGGCGTTTTGTTGTCATTTATTTAGTTTCCTAACAGCACTGGCCCCATTCTTCATTTCCTTTCCTTCTCGAGTCTTTCCAGGGACAAACTGAGCAAGGACAGAGCAACTTTCTGCATTGAAGTGTCACTTTGTCTACTGTAGGAAGGTGACCGAGATAAGGATACAATGGCATCTCTGGCCATTGCTGTTCCAGATGCCAATGGATGCCTCCCTCCCCTCATTTTGCTCTTATAATCTGGAAGCCGTGATGTCATCTCCTTTCTTGACTTCTGTAGTATTAGCCTGAACTTTAGAAGGGAGAAGAAAGTGGATGGGGCTGAGTGTAGGAATGCACATAAAAATCAGGCCTGTTCATGCTGGCTCTCGCATGGCGGTCCACAGGAATGATTGCAACTATACTCCATGAAGGATTGTCTTACGTCCCCTGACAGGAATCTCTGAGTGCTATGCATTTGTAAGCCATTTCCTCTTTTCTGCTGCCATGCAATCTTCACATGCAACTTGCCGTCTTTCCAACACCCCTGGGAGCCAGGATGGAGTTCTATCCAGAGATAGTCACTTACGCACCAGCTCATTAAACAGTACTTAGAACCAAACAGACCCTTGGTCATAACTTAGCAGTGAATGCATTTAATCTTTTGAGATCACATATAGTCTTTCCTGCTATAAATAAGCCCCAGGAGACGACAGTGTGACTTCAGGATAATCACGGACAGCATGGTCCTTTGTGGGCTTCAGATCCATCTCAGATTTGATGGAAATTTCCAGAACCTTTTCCTCAGAAAGTGCACAACACTACAGAGTTTACAGAGAAGTCTCTGACTCTGTCAGCTTTAGGTACCGAGCTCTGTTAAGGGGCATATTAAGTATGTGAAAAAATGTTCCCAACCAATGGGAAATGACCGAAAGGCTAATTTGTGTTCAGTTGTCTCATGAATTCTCCCAAGCCTACTCTCAAGATTCAACTAAATTGTTTCTTAAATCAATTTATTAAAAAAGGAAAGGAGTGCATTATAAAAATATCAATTCTTTCTTCCCATATCTTGACCAAGTTTAGAAGATTGCTGTTATATTTCTATTTTTTTAAATTTTATTTTATCTGCATTGATAGTTTGTCTGAAAGTATGTCTGTATGAGGATGTTGAATCCTGGAGTTATATACAGTTGTGATCTGCCTTGTGGGTGGTGGGAATTGAACCCAGGCCCTCTGAAAGAGCAGTCAGTGCTCTTAACTGCTAAACCATCTCTCTAGCCCCCATATTTTTATTTTTACACTGGGTATCTATCAAGATATTTGGCATTAATGACTCTGTTATAAGAAAGCTTATCATCTGACTATGAGCATTAATATGGGCTGTACTTCCTTGCTGGTTTTGTTTTTGAAGACAAAGTAAGGTCTCTATAGCAAACCATACTGCAGAAGAAAATCCCTTAGAAATCCACAAGACTGCCTTTCCCCTTCCTCCACTCATTTCAATTACAGCTAATAGCCTTAATTAGCACTTTCAGATCTCTGTCTAAAGTTACAGTTGATAGCTTTGCTTCCTGATGATTACAAAAACCATACAGAGTTACTGGGATATAAACTCAGTGCTAAAAGGTCAGGCTATTAACCAGACATTGTAGTTTCACAAATTAAAACAGAACAACTCCTTGAGACAGAGAAATTAATATCACCTTACCAAGACCTCCATAACCTACTCGATCATTTACATGACAGTTTCTCTCCTTTCAGTAGAGAAGGCAGAGGAATGGCTTTGCAGCACATTGCTGATTTAGTAAAGTGGTCGTTGTAGGTTCTACTCCAAGATTCAGGACGTGGCAGTCCTGGGGTTCCAGTACCAAGCATGATCACCCTGTTATTGAGCAGAGCTTAAATCCAATTTGAGAACAGTTGGTTTCTGCCAAGATATGCGTGCCACTGTTGCACACTTAGTGTCATCGTGCCATGCTGGTCACTGTCGGCGTTCATAGGCATCATAGCTGGGTAGGACTGTTGGTTGCTTCCCTTCCTTGGAATGTTACACGGCATCTTCTAGTACCATAAAAGCTAGTCCTCCAGGATGAGGCATTCAGGTTAGTTCCAGGTCAGGGGGCTCTCTGGGCCCTGTGTCTGAACTTGTAGCTACTTCTGGGGACAACTAAGAGCAATAGAGTGCAAGTTTCTTAGACATCCCTGACCAACAACTAAAAAGAGGCGTCTAGTGCCTGGTGATGGTGTTGTTCTTAGGTGGTCACTGGCTCTTGGAGGGAGAATTGTCAGCCTAGAAGAGAAATTTTTATTTAAACTATACATGCATATTTATACATGGACTTAATGTATTATAGCTTTTAAAAAGATGGATAGTTAGGGGCTGGAGAGATGACTCAGTGGTTAAAAGCACTGACTGCTCTTTCAGAGGTCCTGAGTTCAATTCCCAGCAACCACATGGTGGCTTATAACCATCTATAATGTGATCTCATGCCCTCTTCTGGTGTGCAGGCATACATGCAGGCAGAACACTGTATATATAATAAATAAATCTTTGTTTTAAAAAAAAAAGATGGATAGTTAATAGTATAAGTCCTTTTCATACATCTTTAGTGTTATTTACCCTGAAAGGTTTTCTTAAAATATTTTTTGATCTTCAGATTAAAAAATAATTGAAGTGCATGAAAGTCATAGTATAAAACTGTACCAGAAAGAGCTAAATTCTATTAGCTTAAATAAATACAGATTATTAATGTAGAGACATTTGTCTGTTCAAAATATAGTTATAAATGAGAAACTGGTCCCAGATTTGTCAGCCTATACAAAGAACATTGAAAAAAATTGAATAAATGTAAGAAACAGGTATTTGCCAACTTGAAATAATAACAGGAACAAAACTATTAGCTCCCAAAGGAAGAAAAGCAAATGAGTCAAGCTCTGCACATTTTTTCTTTTTTCTTTTGTTGTTATTTTATGTTTTGTTTATTTGTTTGTTTGTTTTCAAGACAGGGTTTCTCTATGTAGTCTTGGCCGTCCTGAAACTCACTTTGTAGATCAGGCTGGTCTCAAACTCACAGAAAACCACCTGTCTCTGCCTCCTGGATGCTGGTATTAAAGGCATATGCCTTTAATGCCAGCTCTCTCTGTTTTATCCAAATTTTGGTAGGCAGTGTACTAAACAGGAAAAAGAAAACTATAGAAATTGAAAGTAAAGAAAAAGCTAGAATGTTATTTACAGACAAATTGGCTGTAAACAGGAAGTCTTAAAGAAACTCTGTAGTTTTATGTACTTTCTGAGTAAAAGGTCCTGAAATTTTTCATCAAGTCTGAAATGGGTCTGAAGCCCCCAAAGGAGCAGGTTGCTTATTATAAACCCAATGTTACACTCTTCTCTATTTGGGCTTATTTATAGCACAAGTAAATACATTTAAACATAAAATAAATAAATAAGTAATAATTTAATAAGGTGCCTAAATCAAAACTGGTGTATAAAATTAATTGTATTTCTATATAACAACAAAACATTGTAAATATGTATTTAAATTATAATAATATCTATAGTGCCATATTTAGAGATAAAAATAAAAAACAGTTTCAATATCTATTCACTGAATACCATATAACACTGCAGAGACACATATTTTAAAACAACTTTTTATTGATTCTTTGTGAGTTTCACATCACGCACCCTAGTTCTGTTCACCTTCCCACCCCCTCATATCTGCCCTCCATCCTTGCAACCTGCCCCCAAAAGAAACAAAAAACCACAAACAAAACCAAAAATAAACAAAACAGAACAAAGGATAGAAAACATCTTGCCTTGGAAGCGGCAGTGTGTCGCAGCGTGTCCCACAGTGTACCCCTCTGTCCACACATCTTCACTTGCAAATGTTCATTGCAATGAGTCATGGGTCCGGTTTGAGATCTCTGGCTTCTGTGACACCATTAATATTGGATTCTCATCAGGATTCCTTCCGGTTATCCTGTTATTGCCCTGTGTCATGGAGATCCTGAAGCTTTGGATCAGCAGGATTGGCCCTTTCACATGCTCCAACATTTCACAGATGATGTAGATTTTGGGGTGGGCCAACTCAAAGGCCTCGATCTGGACCTGACCTGGATGGTAGTTGAGCTTGTCAGCTAGCAGACTTTCCCACGTCTGTGACACAGGGCTAGCTCTCCAGCACTGCTCTGGCTAGGCCACCCAATGCCACCATCGGCAGGAGGGAAGGCCAACTGTCCTGCTCAGAGATACATTTTTTCATTTGCCTTTATTTTTTTATAATATTTTTTATTTTTTACATATACATTTATACTATTACACATATATAAAATAAACTACATACATCAAGAAGAACCACAAAACAATCAGGAATTATATTAATATTACGTTCATAGTGCTTTAGCTATTTGTATTTGGCAGCTTTGAAGAAAACATTTTCCTATCTTGGTAGTCTGAAATTCTGAATGTAAATCAGTATCTATCATATCTCATCTCTATCAACTTATAGCATCTATCTAGATCTAAAATCATCTTAACCCCTAAACAACTGAGAGACACATTTTTAAAAGCTGTGAATGAGTAAGAAAACTTACATGTTCGTGGATTAGAAGAGCCAACACTCGGACATCATTAACTCTTCTAAAACTGTTCTATAGATTAAATTAATACAAATCCAACTCCTAAATAACTTTTGGTAGCAATGGACAAGATTATTAGAAATTTCTAGAGACATTCAAAGTACTTATAATAGTTCTGGGAAGAAAATAAAACAAAGCTGGAGAAACTACCTCACTAGGGTCTGAGTCAGTTTGTTGGCGGGGGGGGGGGGGGGGGGGCGGGGGGGAGGGGAAGAGGCCTATAAGACCAACAGATTGGAGTGGAACGTTTAGAAATGGCTCAAATATCCATGCCTAGTTGGTTTTCAACAAATGTCCAGGGAGATTCAGTCGGAGGAGGTAGTCTTTTTTCTTTTAGATGGCACCCAGAGCCAACAGAAACACAAATGAAAAATAAAACCAAATTGGAAACATGTCAAAAAGTAAAACCCAAACTTGAGAGACAAGGTTGAAGGACAACAAAAAATCACAAACTACTAAAGGAAATGATTAACAAATGAATGTTTATCAGATCAAAGACACCGCTGCATTCTCAGAGAAGCAAGGCAGGGACTGGAGACTATATGCATTTTATACGGATTTGCCAAAGAACTGAATTTAAATAAGTAATTTTGTAAGTTATCAAGAGTGATTACCATCTCCAGAAATAGTAAGATAATGTCACTAAAACTTGAGTAAAATATCAAACTAAGAATAGTAAAACAATGTATCAATAGGATGAATATTGAGGGTACAAAGCAAATCCCTAATGCTCATATTTAAGAATTAATATGATCAGATTATTTAAGAATTAATAATCAGCTATTAAAGATGTTTGGTAACAGTAATTTTGAAATTGCATCTATCTATCTATCTATCTATCTATCTATCTACCTAGAGAGTCTAGTTATATAACCCAGGCTGGCCTTGAACTCACAGAGTTTAAGTTCCTCCAGTCTTTGCCACCCAAGTACTGGGATTAAAAGCATGAGCCACTATACCCTCCTTGTTGGAATTGTTTTAAATACATTTAGTTATTCAAGCTTACTCTTGATACAAATGCATGAGTTTAGGGAAGTTCAGTACATGAATGTAATAAGGTTAAAAAAAATCACAGCAAAAAAAATCACAGATACTTTTATTGTTTTAATTATAGTGATACAAAGAAACACACTTCATAGTAAAAGCATTCTATAAACTGCAACCATAGAAACCTAACCCGTCTTACAGCTCAAGGCTGAACACATAGCTCCTAGCACAAAGCAGTAGGGAGTTCACACTTTTCACATGGATATGGCAAGGTCAGTTGTGGTAAGGGAAATGAATGACAAAGTTTAGGGTATAGAAGAGATGACATGATTTACAAAAGTGTTATTTTGAACAGCAACACACAGCTTGATGGATGGTAAAGAGAAGCCAAGCTAGAATGTTCATTAAAAATGATAAATACATAATTAAAGCACAAAGTGGTTAGATTATATGGATTCAGTCACACGTTACTTGTGACAAAATATTTAGGGATGGTCATTTTTCCATGGGAAAACTAGATTTAAATTCCTAATAACCGAACCCAACACTTGCTAAGCTATAGACTGTGGACTTACTGAACTGATCAAAAGCAGGAACCAGGAGGCTTTAAAAATATTGTCATTGAGAACACAAACTAGCTTCATTTTTCTACACAGTTGTAAAGTTGTCTCTTATTTTAGAAGCCAGGATTAACAATGAATTAAAGTGTGTTTAAAGTTGAGGATTATTATTCTTACACAGCGGTAAGCATAGCAAGTTATTCAGTTTTGACTTTGAGAAGTATGCACTTTTCTGAGATACTTTTATAACTCAAGAAATAAAAATGTCATAAAGATACAATATTTGCTCAAAACACATTTTGAATAAATCAAGCATAAGATCTTGGTCAATGTGGTGCACTCACCAAAGTCTAAAACACTAAGTCTTAGTTTTTCCTGATGTTCGGCTCTCTGAGAAAGCTCCCTGCTCACAAGGTCAGGCCTTGCGCATGAAATGCTGTTAATGTTTATCAGTAGTGCTGAACTTTGCCTCCGTGGAAGCTGGGAAGCTTTGCTAATGGGGCTGGGTGTGACACCACAATTCAACAGTCAAGCAGGCCAGGTTTTGGGGGTTTAGTTAGGTCAATAGAAAAATCGGTTTCACCATTTTGTATGGCTCCAAATTTAACCAGCATTCCCAAGTTGCTGGAATTCCAGGTTTTTGTACTTTTGTGTATTTGGCCTCTTCTCTTTTGACTTATTTAAGTGAATCTATCTTTCTGCTGGTTATCCTTTCTGGAGTTATTTCAACAAGTACTTTTAGGGAAAGCTTTATGTTTAAATGAGTACATTTTTCATTAAATCCAAACAGACTTACTATAGACAGGTTTCAGTCAATGGTGTGGCTGAGGATGCCTGTGTTACCAGGCAGGGCCAGCCTATCCAGCTCTCGCATTTTCTCAGGGTCTTCTTATTTAGTCCATTGCTCTGATTTATTATTATTATTATTATTATTATTATTATTATTATTATTATTATTATTATTAATTGTTGCTGATATGGAGAGATTTGTTATAGAAGCATGGGGAGAGGAAGGAGAGGGGAGTGTCCCTGGGAGACAGAAAAACAGAGATACAGAGTGTCAGAGAGAGAGAGAGAGAGAGAGAGAGAGAGAGAGAGAGAGAGAGAGAGAGAGAGAATAAGAGGGTAAAGGGTATTATTACTATATCATCATCATCATCATCATCATCATCATCATCATCATTGTGTTTGTTTTTGAGACAGGATCTCTGTTGCCCCAGCTGTCCTGGAACTCACTATGTAGACCAGGCTGGCCTTAAACTCACAGAGATCCACCTGCCTCTGCCTCTGCCTCTCAAGTGCTGGGATTACGGGCACGCTTCACCATGAACAGCTTATTTTATTACTTTTAAGTGTGTATGTGTGTGTGTGTGTGTGTGTGTGTGTGTGTATTTGCACACTTGAGTGCAGATGCCTTTGAAGAGTCTCTTAATTGTTGTCCTCAGAGGGAAAGTAGTGACTGATGTGCCAGTGGCTACCTTAGAGGCCTGTTCTGGTGTGGTGTGGAAATTCTGATTGGAAGTTTTTCTCTATGGAGCACACAATTATGGCTTCAGTGGCAAATGAATAACGACCTGAAGGTCACTGACCTTCATTTAATAAAGAGACACTTTACAAAGGCAGGCACGAGGCCACACCACATGTGTGCCTGGTGCCTATGAAAGTCAGAGAGGGCATCAGATACTCCGGAACTGGAGTTATAGATAGTTACGAGCTGCCCCATGGGTGTCGGGTATCAAACCTGGGTCTTCTGAAAGAACAGCTTGCGCTCTTAACCTTTGAGCCAGCTCTCTAGCCCCTTCACATTAGTTTTTTCTTACTTTGTCTTTACAGTAGAAATATAACATTAGGTAAATATGTAACGTAAATTATCTTGAGTTATATTTTCTTTCTTTTTTCTTTTCTTCCTTTCTTTCTATTTTTGCTTTTTGTTTTTTGAGACAGGGTTTCTCTTGTAGTCCTGGCTGTCCTTGACTCACTCTGTAGACCAGGCTGTCCTCGAACTCATGGAGATCCACCTGCATCTGTCTCCTGAGTGCTGGGATTAAAGGCTTGTGCCACCATGCCTGGCAAGTAATTTATTTTAATAATATAGTTATTTAATGTAGCCAAGCTATCATTTCAGTGTGACATCTATATATTGTTAATGCTGATTTTACATTTCTTCATGATTGTTCAAAATGTGAATGTTTTACATACATAAAAAATTTCAGTTCGAAATAGTCTCATTTGAGGTGATTAATAGCCACAATCTGCAAGTGGCTTGGTTATTAGAGAGTTCAAAGAATAAATATAGTGATGGAAAATTGCAATGATGGGAAGAAAAATTCATAACACTTTAGCAGGTTCTGGGGCAGGTGGCAAGTAGAAGAATGAGCATCATTCAATTGTAATAATAATAATAATAATAATAATAATAATAATAATAATAATAATAAAAATAAAAACCAAAACATATGAAAGGAATTAACAAAATGGCCAGGATCAGCAACAGGCAGTGGAATTGCTTTGTAACACATGTAGAGTTGTTGACACGAAACATGTGTGTACATGGAGATGGAAGTTCCAGGGACGCACTCGAAAGACCATCTATCAGAGATAGAAATTCAGGAGAAGGTGCAGTGCGTGGTGGCGGAAGGTGTGATTGTTGGGGGGGCTACCTGCCTTAGTTTCTAAGTAAGACCCTAGTGAAACCACTTTTGGTTTTGGCTTGTAATAAGCATGCCTGTGAGAGATTTTCTTGATTAGGTTAGTTGGGGTGTAAGATGCACCCACTGTGGATGGCACCATCCCCTGGGCTATGATCCTGAAGTATGTAAAAAGAGCTAGCTAAGCATGGACATTCATTACTCTCTGCTTCCTGACCAGATGCAATGTGATGGTCAGCCAGCCACCCTTGGATCCTTCCTTGACTTCCCCACCATGACTGGTGTACTTGAACAGCAAGCCAAATTAACCCTTTCTCCCTTAAGTTATTTTTGTCAGAGTATTTTATCACAGCAACAGAAAAGTAACTAAGACACTTTATGAGCAAGATTAGAAAGAGAACAAACAAGAGACCACCACCACGCCTTCAAGGACACTCCCCAATGATTTAAGCATGTTACCAACCCTCACTCTCTAAAGGTTTTCACTGCCTTTTAATAGGACCAAGCTTGGGACAGTGGCTTTAAAAGCACAGGGGCATTTGGAGGAGGCATAAATAGATAAAAGCCACAGCATGAAAGAACCCAAATATCTGTCTCTTCCTACAGCTTATGGTATCATCACTGAAGACTGTCAACTTGACATATTCCGAAAGAAAGTCCTCGAGTCAGTTTGATGGCCTGACTCCATAGCTTACCCACGTTCCAATGTTTTTGTTTTGGGTTCAGATATTCTTCCTCTAGGCCCACCTATGTGTCAGGACAGCACATGGAATAGTCCATTGCCATGCATGGTAGCCTAGTGCTGTCCCTGGGAGACTTACAGACTCACACATATGGTGACTCTCCTCACTGCCCCTATATTTGGTCTAATTATAGTGCTATGTACTATGTTATCAGTTTTACTCTTCCATGAAAAGTCTCAAGTTTTAATTTCCAAAGTATTTTCATTCTCATTTATATAGCTGGGGCAATCATATTTAGCTATCTCATCATAGATCAAAAATCTAACTAAAAGTGACATGTAATCTCTACTATTATGGAAATAATATACTATAAATATAATATAAAATAATATAAAAATAGTTTTATATTTAAGCACTATGATCACACAGAGTTGCATTTAAATTCTGACTTCACTCCCATCTTTTTTCCACACATTATAATCTATTTAGTTTCTTTCCTACTTAAGTCATTTGGCTTCTCAACTGGAACGCAAGTTCCTTGAAGGCATGTTCCCTAACATTTATCACCAGGCTTCCAGACTTGCAAGTTACATTTTTTTAAAGGAAAGGAAAATCAGAAGGAAGAATTTTTTGTGTGTGTCCAACTAATTTAGGCTATCTGCTAAATCTACCATTAAGCAGAACCTTTTGTTTGATACAGAAATGGGAACACTGTTAGTGCTCCCAGAGAGCTGCAAATGCTGACTGGCTCTCTGCTCTTGGACATTTTGAGGTTCATTAGTAATCACCATCAAAGCTGCAAAGCAACATGTGCCATGTCTATGCCCATGTCCATGTTACTCTCCATATTAAGGAAGGTCAGAGCAGCAACTGACGGCAGGGACCTGGAGGCAGAACTGAAACAGAGGCCGTGGAGGAGAGCTGTTTACTGGTTTGCTTTCCATGGATTGCTCACCCTGATTTCTTATAGAATCCAGGTACCACCCACAGTGAGCTGGACCTTCCCCGTCAATCATCAATGAAGAAAATCATTGATTCCCCCCCCCCCACACACACACAGGCTTTCCTACAGACCAATCTGATAGGGGTATGTTCTCAATCAAGGTTTCCTCTTTTCAGATGACTCTAGAATGTATCAAGTTGTTTAAAAAAAATACCAAGAAAACAAAACAAAACAAACAAACAAACAAAAAACAAAAACCATGACACCTAATCACAATCGTCAGTATGCTGCTGTTGGTCCCTGAAAATAGATGTTTCTACGGTTGTTTAGCAATGCCCCACATATTGTCAGCTAAACACTCTGCCTGGCTAGTTATACAAATCAACTGTTAAGTAGTTTGAAGTTACTCTGTTAGTTGTAAATATAATCCAATAAGCTGCATAACTGATAAGAATTACTCACTCACATTCATTGACTATGTTTAAATAAATAAATAACTAAATAAACAAATAAACAAAGTCATATACTTTCTGGTATGGAAAATATTACATGGTCACTGAAAATTTTGAATGATACAGAATGTTGAAAGTAAAACAATTTCACATTCACACCTATGAGATAATCAAAATTTACTTGATTTACTCTTTAGTGAATACTCAACATCCTAGAAAATACATTCTATAGGAGCATATAATGGTTCTTCCTTTAATAATTATTGTACGGGAATCCTTCCTGGTCAGTAATGTACAGACATAGGCCAATGTTTAAACAATCATGTAATACACGCTACACACAGATGCACCGTGCTTTTAACTAGCTCTCTACCCGTGGACAATGGACAATGAAGCAGCCTTCAAATTTGTTTCTACTAGAAAAACAAACATGCAATAAATCTTTCTTTATATATCTTTCTATTTTTTTGCAACAATTTATTCATGGAAATTCTTATAAATAAATTTCTCTTAAGATGGTCTATTTTTTTAGTACACCCATCATTTGTTTTATTTATTTTTTTTTTTATTAATTTATTCTTGTTACATCTCAATGGTTATCCCGTCCCTTGTATCCTCCCATTCTTCCCTCCCTCCCATTTTCCCCTTATTCCCCTCCCCTATGACAGTTCCTGAGGGGGATTACCTCCCCCTCTATATGATCATAGGGTATCAAGTCTCTTCTTGGTAACCTGCTGTCCTTCCTCTGAGTGCCATCAGGTCTCCCCATCCAGGGGACATGGTCAGAGGTGTGGCACCAGAGTGTGTGAGAACGTAATATCCCACTCTCCACTTTACTGTGGAGAGTGTTCTGTCCATTGTCTAGATCTGGGTAGGGGTTTAAGGTTTACCGCCTGTATTGTCCTTGTCTGGTGCCTAGTTTGAGTGGGACCCCTGTGCCCAAATCTGCCTATCATAATGTTCTACTTGTAGGCTCCTAGGACCCTCTGGGTCCTTCTACTTTGCCTTTCTCTCATGAATCTCACATCTAGAGTCCCACTAGAATGTCCTCTCCTCTGTCTCTGTTTCCTGGTAAGTGAAGGCTTTCGTGGGACATGCCCGTTGGGCTAATATGCAGATATAAGTGAGTATATACCATTTGAGTCTTTCTGCTTCTGAGTTAACTCACTCATTATGATCATTTCTAGCTCAATCCATTTATCCACAAATTTTGGGAATTCCTTGTTTTTAATAGCTGAATAGTATTCCATAGTGTATATGTACCACAGTTTCTTTATCCATTCTTCTACTGAGGGACACTTAGGCTGTTTCCATGTTCTGGCTATTATGAATAGGGCTGCTATGAACATGGTTGAGCAAATTTTCTTGCTGTGTGCTGGAGCATCTTCTGGGTATATTCCAAGGAGTGGAATAGCTGGGTCCTGAGGAAGCCCTATTCCCCTTTTTCTGAGATAGCACCAGATAGATTTCCAAAGTGGTTGTACTAGTTTGCATTCCCACCAGCAATGAAGGAGTGTTCCTCTCTCCCCACATCCTCGCCAGCATGTGGTGTCGCTTGAATTTTTGATCTTAGCCATTCTGATGGGTGTAAGATGGAATCTCAGCGTTGTTTTGATTTGCATTTCCCTGATGATTAAGGAGGTTGAGCATTTCTTTAAGTGTTTCTCAGCCATTTGATATTCCTCTGTTGAGAATTCTCTGTTTAGATCCATGCCCCATTTCTCGATTGGGTTATTTGGTTTGGTGGTATTTAATTTCTTGAGTTCTTTATATATTTTGGATATTAGACCTTTGTCAGATGTGGGGTTAGTGAAGATCTTTTCCCAGTCTGTAGACTGTCGCTTTGTACTCTTTACGGTGTCATCTGCCTTACAGAAGAATTAACATAATAAAAATGGCCATCCTACCAAAAGCAATCTACAGATTCAATGCAATCCCTATCAAAATACCTACACAATTTTTTAAAGACATTGAAAGTTCAATTCTGAACTTCATATGGAAAAACAAAAAACCCAGAATAGCTAAAACAATCCTGTACAATAAAAGGTTCTCTGGAGGAATCTCCATACCTGATCTCAAATTGTACTATAAAGCAATAGTAATTAAAACTGCATGGTACTGGCACAGCAACAGGCTGGTTGATCAGTGGAATCGAATCGAAGACCCAGATATGAATCCACACACATATGGTCATTTGATTTTTGACAAAGAAGCCAAATCCATTCGATGGAAAAGGGATAGCATCTTCAACAAATGGTGCTGGTCTAACTGGATGTCTATGTGTAAAAAAATGCACCTGGACCCCTATCTGTCACCTTGTACAAAACTCAAATCTAAGTGGATTAAAGACCTCAACATAAAACCAGAGACACTAAATCACTTAGAAAAAAAAGTGGGGAAGAGCCTGGAACATATTGGCACAGGAGACAACTTCCTGAACAGAACACCAACAGCCCAGGCATTAATGTCAACAATTAATAAATGGGACCATCATTTGTTTTAATTGTTTCCAAGCAAAATATCTTACTTGAACATTTCCTGTAAGTTGCTCTTTACAACATCTGTCCCTTTTAATTCCAAAATAATTCTTATAATAGTTCTTATAATTGCGAGAATGAACCTACCAATCATAAGTGTTATAGTAAATACAAATTTATTGGTCCTCCATTCATCTTCTATGTATTTTCATGGATTCTATTTTAATTTCTAGTTAATTGTGCTTTTCTCAATAATTTGCAGATTCTATACAAGGTCTAGATAGAATTTACCAACTATAACACAAATTATTATATATGTATCTGCCAGAATTATATTCTTTTATTTTTCATCTGTTATATATTTATTTTCAATTAAATAGTTATTTAATTTTCAAGTACTTCAATACTTTCAAAAATGTATTATTTGTCATTTTGGATGTCAGAATAGAGAAATACTTAAAATCTACTAAACCCAACCAAAGAAAATACTTCTAGAAGAAAAAAATGGTACAAATTTCAAAACTGAATTAGTATGTGTTTCTTAGTATTTAGGAAAATACAGCTATTTTGCTCCTACAGACGCTGAGCTCCTGTGCATTCTGCTGAACAGCATGTGAGTTTATCACTGGAGACACACATCAGTCAATGATTCCCACATTGATGACTTCTGGGAATTTAAGAATTTAAAAAGCCTCATGGAAGGCAGATTGGCAGGGTTCTTTTGAATCAAGAAGTGTTATCATTTCTTCAAGAAACGTATTCATGCCCTCTTTTCTGCTCATTTTGTAACGATCTCAACACAAGGGGGCGCCAACAACAGATGGAAACTGAGCTGTCTCGGGTGGCAGAATTGAGAAAGGTTTTTTATTAGATTGATATTGTTGTTGTTTCTTTTTTCTTTTTCTTTTTAACAGGGAAAACCGTGAACGAAACGTAATCTGACCTATCTAAAGTTATATCTATTATTTAGATGAATACATCTTTGTATTTTTTTAGCTAGCATCTTTTCTGACATTCACCTGAGTCCACACAATGGTCTTAGATAACAGCGTGACGTATTTCTCTATATTTGTGCCCTTTTCATATATTTGAACCATTTACTTGTCTGTGCCCTCCTCTGGCTTTAGAAGCTGCTGGATCTATGTGTGCCACCACGTCTCCATCCATGCAGTGCCCTCAGGAAACTAGACATCTGAGGTATTTGCTGAGTGTGTGAGAAGAAACGATACCTCCTATCAAAGACCCTTACATTATTCTTTGTAAATCTATTCCCCTTTTATAATAAAAATATACAAAAATCACATAGAGCTACACAATGAAGAAATGTTTACAGTGAACAACCAGTTAAAAACCCCAATTATAGTTTCTTCTTTTTCCTCCTCCTCCTCTTCCTCCTCTTCCTTCTTCCTTATCTAATAATGAATATCATTTACCTAGTAGGCAGGCCAAGAGTTTACAGTAGTACTGTTTCGAGTGGCCTTCAAACTGTGGGTCAAACAGATTACAATATATTTTATATTTGGTAATCTATTTTATACACTCAAGGTCTTCATGACATTTTACTAATTTTAACTCATTAAATAGTGTTTTCTCCTGTTTTCACTGCTCCAAGCAATGCTTCTTTTATGTGTATTCATTTGGTTGTTCTCCTATAATAACAGGATCTATTAACCCATTTTCTATTGCTCTATCAAGATAAAGGAAACTTTATAAGAAAAGACGTTAGTCTAGGTTAGGTTCTCAGTGTGAAAACCCAGCGTCAAGTGGCCCCCGAGTACTTGTTTGGCTACATCGTAATGTTGAAGGTGACATCACAGTAGGAGTGCATGTGGAACAGAGATATCACACCCAGGTATCCAGGGAAGGACAGAGGGGACTTCCCCTGTAGAGCATCATCCTACTCTGGGTGCCCCACACCAATCCCTACCAAGCACAGCAACCCAGTGGCTCCTCTTAGCTCCCCTGTCCCTTGAAGGCTCTATTACCTTTTGGTAAGGTCACACTGGGAGCCAAGATGTCAACAGAGGAACACGTTAGGACAACATGCTCAGGCCATAGTGTAGGGCTAAGCAAAAGGGTGACAGCTGGTTAGGCTATTGGCAAGCTTTCTTCCCTGCCTAGCACGGAACTTGCTTTGTAGACCAGCTGGCCTCAAACTTGAGCAATCCTCTGGTTTCTATCTCAAACTCCAAGATCAAACCCGAACCTGTACCACACTTTCTTTACCCAGCCATCTAGGCTGGTTACATTTTTGTTGGCGTTTTTAGTTTAGTAGTTTTGGTTTGGTTTGGCTTATTTGACATTGTGACTATTGCAGCAATTAACATAGAAAGACAAGTGTCTCTCATATAACTGACTTAGTGGTTGGGGTACCCATCCAGGAATAGTATAGCTAGCTTATGCATTAATTGTAGTTCTAGGTTTTGAAGACCTTCCTCACTGACTTTTATAGTGGCTTTGGAGTTCATATTCCAGTCAGCAGTGACTAATGGTTCCTCCACCCCCCCCATACCTTTCCTAGCATTGGCTGTCATTTTTTCCTTAGTTATAATCTCAAAGCAGTTTTAGTTTGCTTTTTCCTTAGGGCTGAGGATTTCTAACACTTTTCCAAATACTTACTGGCCATGTGTGGGTCTTCTTTTGGGAATTCGTGATTCAATTCATTTGCTCATTCACTGACTGGACGATTTGGGGTGGAGTTTAATTTTTGTGTGTATATGTATACGCAGATGTAGATGCAGATGTACATAATCCTCTCTAATGTACACGGGGCAGTTTCCCCCATTCTCTAGGCAGTTTTCACTTTGGTGGCTTATTTCCTTTGCTTTACAGAATATTTTAAGTTTATGTAAGCCTATTTATCAACTCTAGGGATTATTTCTGTGCTATTGGAATCCTTTTTCAGAAAGACTTTGCCTGTACCTATATATTGAAGTATTTTACCTGTTTTTCCTTCTAGAGATTTCAATGTTTCATTTCTTATTTTGAGGTCTTTGATCCATTTTGAATTGATTTTTGTGCATCATGAGAGAAATGAGTCAAGTTTCATTCTTTAACACATGGACATCTGGCCATTTCACAATATCGAAAAGCATCATGGGAGGTCTTTCTGTCTTGTATGGCCTCCTTCAACTTCCTCAGTGTTTTAATGTTTTCATTGTGAAGATCTTTTATCACTTTTGCTAGTCTTATTCCTTGTGAATTTTGTTATTTTTTGAAGCTATTGAAAATTGAAAATTAAAAAAAAATCTTTCTTTGCAGCTACTTCACTACTGGTACATAAAAAGGCTATTGACTTTTTGCAAGTTGCATGAGGCTGTGCATGTTTTTTAATCTGTCTACATATGTATTGATATGCATGGATGTGGAGGTGTGCATGCATGGTGGGTTTGGATAAGTGTGTGAGGTGTAGGGGTGTGCATGCGTTGGGGTGTGGATTTGTATATGTGATGTGTACAGGTGTGCATGTGTAGGGGTGTGCATGTGTATACGTATGAAGGCATAAATGTGTGTATGTATGTGTGGTATGCATGTGTATAGAGGTGTGCATGCATGTGGGTATGAATAGATGCAGGCAAAAGGTTATTGTGCAATTAATATGCTGATGTCTGTACCCCCCCCCCCCAATCTGGTTGCAATCCTTGTTCTAAGCATCTCCTGTCTCAATGTTGTGTAAATACTCCTTCCCAATTGTCCCCTGGTATGCCAATAAAGCACAGCTAGTCACTGCGCAGGGGAGAGAACAGGGGTGGGCTTCCTGCCAGCCATGGGAGGAGGAGGTAAAGGATTTTAACTATGAAAGAGGTGGAAGTGACATTAGGAGGGGAGCTGGAACAGAGAAAGCTACAATTTGCAAGTATCTCTGGGATGTACACTGGGAGGAAGACAAATTAGCTTAGAGGGCTAAGAATAGAGTAATAACTGCTCAGTTCTTGTGCTGTGAAGCTTGTTAAAATAGTATAGTAGAGCCTCGGTTATTTGTGTCATAACTGGGTTAAGAGAGGAACTGAAAACAAACAGGATTATAAAAATATTTTTAACAGATGTGTGGTGGTGTGCATGTGCGGGGTGTGGATTGGTGTGTGTGATGTGTAGCACGGTTGAAGCACTCTTGTGCGTGCCTATGTACGTGTGCGTATGTTTATGGGGGCATACATGCATGTATGCGTGTGTGGTATGCGCATGTATGGTTGAAGGTGGGAGCGATAGCAGCACATTTTCTACCCAAGGTGAAGCAGATCTTTTTAAAAAGTTAGGAGGGAGAAGTGTCCAGTTTGTAACTACAAAGCTCAATAAGGCTTTAAAGAGACAGAACTCATCTACAGCAGCAAAGCAAGCCCAGGATCTCGTGACTGTGAGCTGACAGAAAGACAGATGTTTATGAAAAAGCTTTTTCTAACTGTTGCCACTCGCAGAGAAGTAGGAAGTGAGGCTTCTGTCTGAGGGGATGGGAGGAAGGTGCCAAGGGTCTGAGGAAAGAGGTTCAGAATGCTTGTACAGGACGCTGGAGGAGAGAAAGGACTGAAATGTATCGCCTGACTCCTTGCCAGTACTTTGGGGCTATTTGAAGTTCAAGGTCAGAAATCCAAGATTGGAACACTGTTTTTCTTACCCATATTCAGCCACAACATGCAAATGCAGAGAACTGAACATGTAGATTTAACCAGAGCTGCTGGGTTTGTCCAGAGAATGTCACCAAGGCAAACAGAGGTAGCAGCGTCAATGGCATAGCCCAGTTGTAACATCTGACAGTGGGGCAGGAGCTGGTGAGGCCAGGTCAGGCACGAGGCTCTCCTGGGCATGCAGAATGGTAAAAAGGCATGAGAGTCAGTGGTGTGAGCCTAGTGGAACTGAAGCAGCGTTGTATCTAAGTTACAAGAGAGAGTTAGACCAGAAAAACCTGCAGACAGATTCAGTTTATCTTACATAGGACATTCTCTGTGACAAGTCTGAGTGGAGAGCCCGAGAGTTCTGGAATTTCACCAAGCATTTCATTTCCCCCTGCTTCCTGAGTCTTGCCTCTCAGACCTGGCCTCCAATGTTATTTTGCAGAACTGGCACAAATTCTAAGCCTAAATCAGCACGAGGGCCGCTAAAGCTTCAATTTCTCAAAAATGTGTTTTTAAAACTCGAGTTTAGGATGCAAACATTACGCGTTTCAGTCTGTCAATATGTTAGTGTGTTTTAAAAATTAATAACGATTTCAGTACTACTGAAAAAAAATTAGCAACAATTTATTGAAATTCAGCAAATATTTAGAGAGTGTTCAAATTTTCAGATATCTCATATATGTCATAATTTTCATTTGGAGTTGTACATGTGTGTGTGTGTGTGTGTGTATGTATGTGTACATGCTCTTGAACTTGTTCTTGTGTGTGTACAAGAACACACACACACACACACACACACACACACACACACACACACACACACCTGGCAAGAGCTTTTCCACCTCCCACGCCTTCCTGGCTCTCCTGGACCACGTATAATACCATTATCCCCGCCACATCAGTTCACACAGCTCCCGAATCGCTTTGAGTCCTAATGAGTGTCCCGGTGCCCTCCAACTATGTTTTCTTGTTCTAAATAAATCAAGTTCTTATCATCCTGACTGCTGCTATATAGTGTTATACGTTTCACTGCCATCTATATTTGATTTAGTATTATTTTAAGATGTTTTGCATGTAAAAATATTTGCAACTGAAATCTGCTAGGAGAAGGGAAAATCAGTTTTCTCCGTTGGAGTGACACTGGGTGCATCAACCACACTCCAGGGCGAGCCGAATGCTCAGGAGTAGCTGGACACACAAACTGGACACACAAACTGGACACACAAACTGTACTCTATTGGGGTTCTGTGTGCTTCTTTCGGTTTGCTAGGTTTTGCCTTTTGTGGCTATTTGTGATGGGGTGGTTATTCGGTTTGGTTGGGTTTTACAGAGAGAAAGAACATGAAATTGAGTGGGTAGTAGAAGTATTAAAATAGTTGTTTTTCCACTAAGAAGATATAATTTTGTTTACCTTTTGTGCCATTATCAGTCATTGATACTCTGTGCTTAAATCTATATATAAAAATGTTATAATTTTTATTGCGTTTTATTTATTTATTTGTGCGCGGGCACACACGCCATGGTGCAAGGGTGGAGGACACCCCAGTGGAGTCGATTCTGTCTGCCATGTGGGTCCCAAGGATTGAATTCAGGTGGTCAAGCTTGGCAGCAGTCACCTTTACCCATTGAGCTGTCTTGCCTGCCCTTACTATGCTCTTTGAATCAGCAAGTTTGACGCATAGAAAGACATGTGTAGAGAGCTGTTGCCTTATCATACTTCACCCAGGAATCCATCTCTTCTCTTATCCATAACCAAAGCAAACTTGCGGCTGGGAATTCTGTTTTCAGTCCCTGGCATTCTTGCAGGTTGACCACAAAAATGCCTGAGCTATTATGTACCGTATCTTTGAGGTCCAGCCTAAAGAACTCCTGATGACATAATGTATCATGGGTTTATTAATAATTGACTGTGGTAGGCCATTTATAGAACTTTCAGATCTATGCAAAATTAACAAACAATACATGCACAGAAGAGCTGGGCAATGCTTGCTGTGGACATGCGAAGACCCATGTCTTATCATCTGGAGCCCTTATAAGAAAACTAGGCGGGGCTGAAGAGATGGCTCAGTGGTTAAGAGCACTGGCTGCTCATCCAAAGGTCCTGAGTTCAATTCCCAGCAACCACATGGTGGCTCACAACCATCTATAATGAGATCTGATGCCCTCTTCCCTCTGATGTTCTCTTCTGTTGTGCAGGCATACATATAATAGAGTGCTTATATACATAAATAAATAAATCTTTTAAAAAAAAACTAGGCACATTGGCACACACACATACTGGCACACTCACACTCTGGCAACCCACACATTGGCACACCCAGTTACACACTGGCACACTCACATACTAGCACAGTCACACTGTCACACCCACACTCTGGCAACCCACACATTGGCAAATCCAGTCACACACTGGCACACTTATATACTGGCACACTCACATACTGGCAACAGTCACACTCTGGCACACCCACACACTGGCACACTTACAGACTGGCACACTCACAGACTGGCACACACATAATCCCACATAATCACTGAAGCAGGAGAGATGGGACAAGCCTGAGGTTCACAGGCCAGGCAGTTCAGTTGCATCAGTGAGGTGCAGATCTAATGAGAGACCATGTCTCAGAAAATAAGGTGAGGTCAATTGAGAAAGGGACCTACCACCAGCCTCTGGCCTTCACACACACATACTTACACATGTGCACATGTACCTGCACATAGATGTGCACACATAGGAAAACACACACCAAAGAAATTCACAGAGAACTAAAAGCAAAACAAAATGAAAGCCTGTAGCATCCATGGAAAAAAGGACCACTGTGTTCTGATTAAAGCCTGAAATGGTACATTTTCAGGGGTGTGAGTTTATGAGCACATATTATGGCATACTGAGGGTGACCCATCTTATTAAAAAAAAAAGTTTAATCAATTCTTAAACAGAAGACAACTTGAAAAGAAGAAAATGGAGGGCGGAAGAGATGGCTCAGCAGCTAAAAGTGCTTCCTGCTCTCTCAGAGGAAATGAGTTAAGTTCCTAGCACCCTCTTTGGGACACACTTCCTGAAACTCCAGCTCCCAGGGATCCAGTGTCTTTTCTGGCCCCCAAGGGTACCTGCACACATATGACACACACACTCATGTAGACACACACACACACACACACACGCGCATTGAAAATCATTTAATAGGTAACGCATATTCTATATTGGAGGAAATAGGGGATGATATTGGCTTCCTCATAGTATGCATATATTGGAACCAAGAAACTGGTGATTGAATGTTTAATTAGAAATACGGGCAACACAGCATGAAGACTAACAAAAAGCTGAAAGTAGGAAGATTATGGGAGAGAAAACGAGATAAGTACGAAGCCTAAAGTAAGAAAGATAGCAAGGTGAAAAATGATCCAACCTCCCTAGAAGCCGCTTTGTAATATTTATCAAGCAATTAAAATATTAATATCCTTTGACCCAGTTATTTTACATCTCAGAAGATAACCCAAGGGGGAAACGCTGAAATCTGACCATGCTTGACTCACTCTGTATGATGTGGTTTAAAAGAAAAAAAAAAATTGGAAACGGCTGCCTCAATGTATAATCTTGAAAACGATAAAAACAGCAGCTTATAGGATGAAAGCAGTTATTTAAATGTTTTTGTAAAATATCTGAAGGCATGAGGACCTAGCTATGCTGTAGGACTAGTTATCCACATAACCAGAGAAAGATGTGTTCTGGGATCAGCGGATGCTTCTGATGATATGCAATGGTGGAAAAATACAAAGCTAAAATTAAGAATTTGCTTCTGGGAAAACACTACTCAGATTTTACTGAGTAAAATACGTTCTGAGGACAAAGCTGAGGGTGACTGCAAAGGTGGCAGATGCCCGTTAACTAGGTTTTCTCAAACACCCTCATTAGAACCATAGGGATAAAAGGTGTTTTGTTTTGTTTTAAACTTGCATATGCATTTTGTGTAATGAGGCAAACTCCAATAAGGTTTTACAAGACAAAACAATTTCAAGAGAATTCTGCTGCAGAGCCATTAGCAGTTTGGACTAGAAACCTTACAAATAGCACAAAATATGTCCAGAGAAATACAACACCTCATGATATAGAAATGTGTCCCATAACAGGTACAGGCAGAGAGTTCTCTAAAATGCCACCTGTTTCTGGTGAACTTAGAGTAGTATTGCCCCTCCCCCTCCATTTTCCTTACACGTTTCTGTAGGGTAAATTTGTTTTCCCCTGTGAACCTGGAGATCATTGTGTTAAGTGAGATAAGCCAGACACAGAAAGGCAAATTTTATATGATATCACAGATGCACTCTTAAAACGGATAGAAATTAAAGATAAATGGTGGTTACCCGAGGTCAGGAGAAACAGAAGGAAAGCCAGGTGTGCTGGCACAAACCTTTAATTCCAGCACATGGGGTGCAGAGGCAGGAGGATCTCTGTGAGCTGAGGCCAGCCTTGTCTACATAGTGAGTTCCAGGACAGCCAGTGCTATACAGAGAGACCCTGTCTCAAAAAGCAAAACAAAAACAGAAGCCAAACAAACCAACGAACATACACACAGAAGAAGAAGAAGAAGAAGAAGAAGAAGAAGAAGAAGAAGAAGAAGGAGGAGGAGGAGGAGGAGGAGGAGGAAGAGGAGGAGGAGGAGAAGGAGGAGGAGGAGGAGGAGGAGGAGAAGAAGAAGGAGGAGGAGGAGGAGGAGGAGGAGAAGAAGAAGAAGAAGAAGAAGAAGAAGAAGAAGAAGAAGAAGAAGAAGAAGAAGAAGAAGAAGAAGAAGAAGAAGAAGAAGAAGAAGAAGAAGAAGAAGAAGAAGAAGGTCATCTGATATGCCAGGGGCAAGAAGTTCCACTGTGCTGTTGTTCAGTGGGATGACAATGGGTACCATGGTGAAGCCATTTTCAATGTTTGCTCTTAATGTACAATGTTTTGTACATGTATATCCTTTATTTGAACATATTTTCCCTCACACCCTGCCACTCTTCCTTTCCTAGCCCCTCCCTCCGTTGATTAGCCTCCTTTCTGATAGGTGAGTTGCTAGGTATTAGAAGAGAGAGCTACACACAGCCTGATTTAAACATTATACACAGATGGGCTCTTAAAACAGATAGAAATTAAAGGTAAGTGGCGGTTACCGGGAGGGACATTATACATGTCCCCAGTACATAGCACTCCATCCATGTGCACACTTTTTCTATGCGTATGAGTAAGGTGATCTTTATTTTAAGTTTTAAAATTTCCACAAATGGTCATTACAATGATGAATAAATTGATGAATAAAATAAAGATGTCAGGAGAATAAGAAATGGAATCAAAACCTGCACCGCTATGTATTAGACACACATTTTCCCTTCCAGCTACTGGGAGGTCTTGCTCTCCTTTACTGCGGCTTCTCGGCATTCATGATTTCCTACAACGTCTCTTCAACCTCCAGAAATATGACTAATGATAATTACTCTTCAACAACAACAACGACAACAACAACAAGAGAGATTCTGTTGTCTCTAATTATAGCCTACCAGTTCTGAGGCCAGCTTCCTTCTTAACCTCACAGATACAGAGCAAACACAGCCGTTTTCAGGGATGCACAACTACGACTCTATTGTCGTTGAGTGCATAATTAGAGCAGGGAAGCCGTCTTCATTTTCTTCTTTGTAAAATGGCTATTCATGACCTTTGCCCGGGTTCTCTTATCGAGCTACAGAAGTCTTTCTCATCTTTCCACCAAGGCAACGCCGAAAGTCCTCCTTTCCATAGTTACGATGAACTTCCTCCGTGTACTGCTTGTCTGCAGTTTTGTTTTCCTATCTTTGCATCTCTTGTTTGTATTTTTCATTGTAACTATAACGCATATTGCTCGTAGTAAACTCAACAGCCGTGCAGACGTTCATAAAGCACAAAGAGTAGGCTAATCTGGTTTTAAAAGACAGGTGCTTTGATTTTTAAGTCACTCCGAAATATAGAAATAAGACACCTCACTATGTTACTATACACATGTGTGCTCTAAAAAGTTGACCTCACAGAAGTTCAGAGTAGCGTGATGTCTGTCAGAAGCTGACAGTGCAGGCAGGAAGGAGGACGGGGAAAGGCTGGATCTGGGTGTGAGCTACACTTAGAAGCAAGCAGCTCTGGTGTGCTATTGCCCAGTAGGCTGAGCACAGCCCGCAGTTACGCACTGCACTCTGAAAGAAAGCACTGGGAGCTGAAAGAAAGACTGAACATCTTCGCTGTGAAGAAATAATGAATGATTGAGGAGGTGGCAGATTAAATCCAGTTTGAACATCTCTTACTCATTTATCTATCTATCTACACATAAACATATACATACATACATATATGTGTATATACACATGTGCATATATAAACATAAATATTAATCTAAGTACATAAATACATAATAAAGTCATATATTAACAAAGTCCCAAGATATATATTTGTCTGTATATATATGTCTGTGATATATATATATATACATATATATATGTATATATAAACATATATTATGAGACTTTCTTAATATGTATGACCTTTATGTTTATTTATGTCACCTAAGAATAAATTTATTTTAAAACTGCAGTATAATCCATTAAATAAGTGAAACTGGAATGCAGATTATGACCATTTCTGCTTTCACTCAAAATTTCAAGTATTTTTCACTCTCAAGTGTACGTAAACGTTTACTTGAAGAGATTCCTGTGATGGTTAATTTAGATGAATTATTACAGGCTTAAAGATTACTTCTGAACTGCAGCTTAGCCGCTAGGCACGGGTAAGCACTAATCAATAAAGAGAACGCTCGCCCTGCCAATCACACTGTTTTGCGATGGATTCTTCAGTCTTTCTTTGTTAGTATCACTGCTAAGATCTTCTGAGTCTTGGTGTTGGGTTTAGGCATTTAACAATTCTTCTTTTCCTTCACTGTCAGAAATATGTAGTCAGTTGCATAAGTCAGTGACTTAATTGTCTTTGAAAAGGCACAGTAAACATACTCTATTTACTCAATGTTTAACTACAGATGGCTTCATAAAGTGAAGAAGATGCCATAATTATGAAGACCTAATGAAGCCAATACAACAAGGAAAAAAAAGTGTTTAGTAATGATGACACACGCACGTCGCATAACAAATTGAAAGTGTACTAAAGCTTAAATTCTGACTCTACTATCTAGGGATTATGTTGTTTGGCAGCTTTTTAAAATCCATAACTATAAAGATTTTTAAAAATTTTAATTATGTGTTCTCTTCCCCCCATGTGTATGTCTGTGTCTGTGTGTGTGCGCGCACAGAGGAAAGACGAGACCATCTGAAACCCTGGAGCTAGAGTTCTATAAACTTGTGAACTCCCCTACTGGGTCCTGTGGACTGAAGTCCGCAGCTCAGCACGAGGCACGTGACATACGTGTGGAGGTCAGCGAATGAGGCTATGAAGATGGTTCTCTCCTTCCACCATTACAGGATTCAGAGATTCAAACCCAAGTCAGCAGGCTTGCATGACAAGTGCCTTTATCCACTGACACATCTTGCCAGCCCTTATAGGAGGTTGTTCTCAATCTTCCTAATGTGGTGACCCTTTAATACAGTTTCTCATTTTGTGGTGACCCACCAACTAAAAATTATTTCACTGCTACTTTATAATTGTAATTTAGTTACTTTTATAAGCCATAATGTAAACATCTGTTGTTTCCTGATAGTCTAAGGTGACCCCTATGGAAAGGTCATTTGACCACCCCACCCCCTCCCACAAAGCGACTCACAAGGTGAGAACCACTGCCTTATGCTTTTTCTCCCCTGGGGGTAGAGAATGTTGCATAAAAAGATTTGGGGAAATAAGCACTAAACTGAGAGTCCCTGCATTCTATAAGGACTTCCAAACTTCAGATATTAGAAAAATTTGAAATGAAAATTTAAAAAGCAAACTTAAAGTCATTAGTAAAACTATGTTAAAAGGACTCAGAACACAGAAAAGAGGCACGATGCGTCATAGTTTGGTTTCTGTTGCTGTGATAAATAGCATGACCAAAAACAACCTGGAAAAGAAAGAGGTTACTTCAACTTACAGGTTACATAAAGTGCATCCCTGAAGAAATCCACGGCAGGAACTCAAGGCAGAACCGTGGTGGCAGAAAGTGAAGCAGAGGCCACAGAAGAAGAGCGAGCTAACTAGCTGGCTTAGCTACCTTTGTTACTTTTAGCCCTCCTGCCTAGGGATGGCACCGCCCACAGTGGGCTGAGCTCTCCTACATAAAGCAGCAATTAAGTAAATACTCACAGACCTGCACACAGGCACATCCAGTGTAGCCAATTCTTAATCGAAGGTCCCTCTTCCAAAGTGTGTTAAGTTGACAGAATCAGCCACCATGTTGATTAAAAGACCAACGTACTCGAAAGGGTAAAATTATTTTTTTTTTAGACATAAAAATCATCACTGAAAGCTTAAGGGATGGACCTAATAGCAAATTAGACTTGTCCAAAGAAGAATTTGTGATCTGGAAGCCAGGGTGGTAGAAATTAGCGGTAGGACCACTCAACTAGAAATTGAGATGAGATATTGGAGTTAGAAGAGGAGAAAATAGAGGATGAAGCATGTTCTAAAAAAATAACACTGGAGACTTTTGCACAATGGATGAAAGCTGTGGCTCTTCAAACACAGGAAGCACACGTTGTAAACAGGATGGAGTCAAAGTCTATTTCTACCCAGGTGCTTCAAACTGAACTCCATCTGGGAGGAGGATGGCATGCAATTCCACAGGTGTCCACAGAAGCCAGGTACCACAAGGCTGGGGTTTTTGTTTGTTTGTTCAAGACAGGGTTTCTCTGTGTTAGCCTTGCTTGTCCTGGACTCGCTTTATAGACCAGGCTTGCCTCAAGGCTGGGTTTTTAATCAGGGGTTTGATCCTGCCCCTTCTTGGGGTGTAATTTGAGATTTGAGACGGGGTCTCCATGGCACCCTGACTTTCCTGGAACTCTCTTTGTAAATATGGCTGGCCTTGTACTCAACAGAGCTCCATCTGCCCCTGCCTCTTAAATGCTGGAATTAAAAGCATGCATCACTGTTCCCTTCTTGATTTACATTTTTGATACACTATCTGGGATACAAATTTTGATACAAATCTGGGAGAAATGAATTGAAAAGAAACTTTTTTCCTTTATTAGTAATTATCTCAGGCATTATATTATAGCAATGTAAAGATGCCTACTATATTGTCTAACATAAACATGAGGACTCCATATGAAATGGGTAAAATTAGATATGAAAGTACATTTTTTCATAAACATCCAATAAATGGTTTGGTTGCTATTGAGAAACACTGAAAATGTGAATCAAAAATATAAACCATAGCATAAAGTAGTAGACAAATATAAGATAATATTATTAAAGTCATTTACAGAATGTTTAATAGAGCAAATGGCATTTTTAGGAAGCCTTCTGCTTCTCTTGAATGTAGGCCAGAGGGATCCAGAAAAAGTACATTTAGCATGGGCACAACAAATCACCTCGGACAGCTCCTGAGCAAGTCTGGGCCCTTTAAATAATGACGTGAAAGTGATGGGTGTCCCCTTCATCAGCTTTGTTGCATTTTTGTGGGAATTAATGCTTGTCAGTGAAGGAAGCACCCAATCTGCAGGCGAGGCTCTCGGCTGTCTGCCTCCCGATGCATGAAGGACAGCTAGCGACAAGAGGGGACATTAGAGTGGTAAATTGCATATTTTCAATGCACACTGTTCAGGAGCAATGCTGGAACCCTTGTGTGAGGCTTAATTTATGGAAAATGATGAAAAGCCAGGCCTTGTTATGGTCTGGACCCAATTTGCCTTTGACAGATTATACATCCTTCTTTGAAAAACAACGTGCACAGTGCCAGTCAGGTCACAACACTTACCACATGTCACCAAGGTTAGCATAAATCCCGATTATTCTGCCATTGGCATCTGCTGAAGAGAGACTGTTTATTCCATCTCTGGGAGAGGGCACAACCATTAACAGAATGCACCAGGAGGTGGGTAAGTGTTTTAGCAGACTGGCGCCAGCTCTCTTCACCTGGGCATACCTTCTGAGCGAATTGCTTAGATGACAGATATCCCCTCCCCCCACCTCTCTACCTTTGTGATTTGGCTTCTCAAGTTAGGGTTTCTCGGTGTACTGCCCTTGAATCCAGAGATCCGCCTGCCTCTGCCTCCCCAAGTGCCGGGATTACAGGTGTGTGCTACCACTGCCTGGCAAATCATCTCTAGATGCTAAGATCCAAATGAGCCTCAGGAAAAGTGATAATTCAAGTGTGTCGCTATTTTGTGGGCTTTTTTTCCCCTTGAGACAGGATCTTTTACTGGCCTGGTATTGCCCATTTTGTGGGTTCTTTCTTCTACCCTTTCCCACCCTTTTCTTCTTTTCTTTTAAACCCCTAACACTAGATATGAGAGAAAGAAAGGAGAGGAAGGAAAGAGCTCTCTGAATAAAGTCAGGGCAGAAAAGGGGCCATCATTTTTGTTAGACTACTTCCTGTTTCTTAGGGGCACAATTGACCTTTGTTGTCAAGATAGCTAATTTCTTCTTCTTGTTTCTTTGTCAGGCATTAACTACTTAACAAACAGCGACAAACAGTGACCAACAGCGACCCACAGAGGCCCACAGGGATCAACAATCAACCAACAACCCACTCTAGCACATATATACCCTCTGAAAAGCTCTTAGAATTCCAAGGGTCACAGAAATTACAGAAACTATCTGCAGCTGGCCAAACCACTACTAGAACCTGAGGTAAATCATCGTCAGCTGCTGCAAAGCAGCACCATATCCCCATACCTTGGATTAAAACAACACTGTATTCTTATAATATTCCCGTGTTTTTAGAGAAACCAAAATTCCATAATTCTCACTACACAGAGTTCTCAGCTCAAAGGGAATAAGAAAAGAGTTCATGCTGGAACCAGAGCATAACGAGTGACCACAGCCCAGGAACATACAAATGTAGATTGGCCCAACTCCATGTTTTCCAATGTGGAAGTGATTTCATAGAGTTTCAAAGTAACAAAACAAGGAGACTTATAAGTCAAGGTATTTCTAAAACACACTGGTGGAAACAGTAAGTAGATGGTTACTCCAAAATGGCAGGATCTCAACTCTAGGCCTAAGATGCTGCTGTCTCATGGTGCTTTTAGCGCTTTGGTTGGTGGAGAATAGAGTTCCACAGGTTGTTAACTGTTGTCAGGATTCTGGGCCTGGCTAGTAACAGCATGTTAATATCTGACACATAGGCAGGCAGGGGATGTCTATTTGGCAGGCTAAAGACCGCCTAGAATAAATTGTGATAGGGCTTTGAAACATAACATAACAAACTCGGCCATCACTGAAGTTCAGCCCTCAGCTTCTTTTCAGGGCTTCCAGTTCACACTTTGCAGACCACATTGCTACACCTCTCTCTCTACCCTTGAGCAGCCACACACCTCATCTCTTCTCATAGATTCCTCCACAGCCTCGTGGCTCCCACTACTTATATAATGAGTGTTTCTCTCATTTTGTCTCCAAGGAGTTGGTTGTTATAAAGGCACCTAATGGTCCCATTTGAATCCGTCTTCTTTTCTTAGTAGCTGCTTCAAGCTGCTGCCCTAACATCTGCTCAAGGCTTGACTCAGCACAGCCCTGGGGGCAGTCTGCTCATGGCACGTGTCTGTGTAAACTCCTCTTTGAAGTTGGACGCAGCCTCAGTTCTAGAGCTCTGAGCTGTTTCTCTTCTCTTGCTTCCTATAGACTCCCCTAACCACTCTTACTATTTCCGGCTTCAAAATCTCATTGTATTTTCTCTTTTCTTATTTTATTTATTTTTATGATTATTGAGGGTTTTTATTTGTTTGTTTGTTTGTTTGTTTGTATGAGACAGCATTTCTCTGTGTAACAGCCCTGGCTGTCCTGGAACTCACTCTGTAGACCAGGCTGGCCTCTAACTCAGAGATCTGCCCACCTTTTCCTCCGAAGTGCTGGGATTAAAGGGCTACACCACCACAACCTGCCTCTCTCCTCTTATTTTAAAAACAAGCAAACAAGCAAAATTTTCGTTTCCTTAAAGTTTTTGTTGGTAAAATTCTATAAGCCTACTCCAAATGCTGTGCATATTTTGTTAATGCATTATTTTAGTCAATTAGTATACGGATAAAATTTAGCACATTTAAAGTTTAGCACCTATCTCTGCTTACTCTGGATCAGTCTCTCTCTCTCTCTCCCCCCCTCCCCCTTGTTTTTTTTGAGACAGAGTTTCACTGTGGAGCCTGGCTGTCCTGAAACTCACTCTGTAGACCAGGCTGGCCTCGAACTCAGAGATCTGCCCACCTCTTCCTCTCAAGTGCTGGAATTAAAGGCATGCGCCACCACCACCAGGCAAGTTTTAATCCACATTCATATTGCCATGAGGAAAGGAACAAGAAAGTGGCTGCATAAAGAATGCCTCCAAAGGAAGCTAGTTCAAGATCTGAACAAATGATGTCACATCTGGAAGCCATAAGTTAAATGAGAAACTGTTCTCTGGGCCCACAATGCACTGCAGCGAGGAGAGGAGAATCATTTAAGCATCAAGGGATGCATTTCCATCCTTGACTGGCACCTAATCCCTGGGTGACCCTCACCGTCACTTACACTTTCTGAACCTCAGTTCCTAAAATGCGAAAATCTAGTCCTCCAGCTGTTTGGTGATGTCAGGCATTATTTTCTTCCTCAATCATCCATTAAGATGTTACAGAAAGGCATCTGTATCACGGCTCGTAAAGAAAACGTTCTTTGGTGGGAAGGGCACAGCTATTAGAGCTTGGCTTCTCTGGGCTCAGAGCTCATGAACTCCTGTACCAGATGATGTAGAGTGAAGTGCCCCTTTCAACCTCAGCTCTGCATCTGTACAAGAACAATAACACTTGCCTCTGGGACTGCCCTAATGTCAAACTATTTCAAACAGTGTCAGCCGGATACAAGGACTCACACTTGTAATCCCTGCCAATCAGGAAGGCTGAGGCTGAGGCAAGTCTGGGTTATAGACTTAGATCTGTCTCAAAAACTAACACTACCCCCTGAAAATACCCTCAAAGCAATAAAAGAATATGCAAATATATGCATGTCATAACACACACAGTTAACGCTCAATAAATCATGACCAATCCCAATGCGAGATACTGCTATTTGATTCGTTGACTTAAAGAAGGGGTAGTAGTAATAGGGTGACTTGAAGAGTTTAGTGCTATAAAGAATGTATAGAGGCAGGGGAGATGACTTAGGAGATAAGAGCACTTACAACACTAGCATGAGTGCCTGAGTTCAGTTCCCAAGCATCCACATAAAAATCTGGGTATGGCCATATGCTGTTACCCTAGTGTTGGGAGAGTGGAGACAGGGAATTCCTGAGGCTTGATGGCTACTGAATCAGACACAGTGTGAGTGTGAGATCCTGACTCAAGGGGACTAGGTGTAGTGATGGAACAGGACCCATGGTATCCCTCCTGTGGCCTCTATACATGTCAGGGACCCCTCTAGCATCACAGCTGGCAGAGAACAACAGTCCATATGAGGCGAAGAATGAAATGCAGGGCAGTACTGCATCAGCAGGCATTGGGTCGAAATTTCCAGAGCTTGACTTCAGGGTTTCTTTTTCTTTTTCTTTTTTTTTTATTACATTTTTTATTAATTTATTCATATTACATCTCGATTGTTAGCTCTTCCTCTGTTTCCTCCCATTCTTCCCTCCCTCCCACTTCCCCCCTTCTCCCCTCCCCTATGTCTGTGATTGAGGGAGACCTCCTCCCCCTATATATGCTCTTAGAATATCGAGTCTCTTCTTGGTAACTTGCTATCCTTCCTCTGAGTGCCACCAGGCCTCCCCATCCAGGGGACGTGGTCAGAAAAGGGGCGCCAGAGTTCATGTGAGAGTCGGATCTCACTCTCCACTCAATGGTGAAGAATATCATGTTCGTCGGCTAGGTCTTGGTAGGGGTTCGAAGTTTACTGCCTATTTCTCCTTGGCTGGTGCCTTAGTTTGAGGAAGACCCCAGGACCCAGATCTGCCTGTCATAAAGTTCTTCTTGTAGGTTTCCAGGACCCTGTGGATCCTATTATTTCCCCATTCTTCCATGCTACTCTTGCCTAAAGTCTCACTAGGATGTCCTCTCCTCTGACCCACTTTCTTGGTAAGTAGTTTTTCATGGTAGTATCCCTTGGACTAGTATCTTGATATAAGTGAGTATATACCGTTTGTCTCTTTTTGCTTCTGGGTGAACTCACTCATTATGATAATTTCTAGATCAATCCATTTGTCCACAAATTTTGGGAATTCCTTGTTTTTAATAGCTGATTAGTACTCCATAGTGTAAATGTACCACAGTTTCTTAGTCCGTTCTTCTACTGAGGGACACTTAGGCTGTTTCCATGTTCTGGCTATTATGTTTAAAGCAGCTTTGAACATGGTTGATCATATGTCCCTGTTGTGTGGTAGGGCATTTTCTGGGTATATTCCAAGGAGTGGGATAGCTGGGTCTTGAGGAAGCCCTATTCCCATTTTTCTGAGAAAGCGCCAGATAGCTTTCCAAAGTGGTTGTACTACTTTGCATTCCCACCAGCAATGAAGGAGTGTTCCTCTCTCTCCACATCCTCGCCAGCATGTGGTGTCACTTGAGTTTTTGATCTTAGCCATTCTGATGGGTGTAAGACGGGTGTAAGCCACAACCCTTCTAGGTCTGTGTGATCCAGCTAGAACAACATATCTTTAATCCCTCTCGCTGGAATACAGGCATGCCCTCAGTACATACCTTTCATCCTAAACAATGAAGGTACAATTAGTTTGTATAAGGAAGCAGCCAAGTTTGAAAGTACCATCTAACTGAGGGGCAGACAAAGTGAAGAATCAGAGAAAGATTTGACAGAATGAGTCAGAGATAGGATATGCCCAACTCTCACAAGAACAGACAGGAAAGAGAGGTGACTTAAGAGAGCAGCAAAAAGAGAGGGCTATGTTGAAGGATTATTAATATTTAATGTTAAGTTATTATCTTAGTGAGATCAATGGTTACTCCTTAACCAGCTTTATACCCAAATAACCACACAGAGACCAGGATCTATTTAACTAGCCTATAGCACAAGGCTGTGCAGTAGTTACTCCATCCTAAACCTCCATGCCAGTACAGTTTCCTCCCATTCAGATTTCCCACATTATTCTTGCTTTTAAATCATCTACTAGGCCTGGTTCATTTCTCTTGATGTTTCTCAGTCTCTCCTCCCGGCTCCATCATCTCCTTTCTCTTCCTTCCCTTCTTCACCGCATCAGGATGTCCCACCCTATTCTCTGTTATTGCTCACCATTGGCTAGTTTGTTTTTGTTGACAACACAGAGAACAAATGGTGACATGCTTACACAAACTTGAAACTGGAGAATAAACACCACAATTCAATGTGCAGATTGATCCGGAGAGTGGGGTGGAGAAGTCAGAACTTGAATGAACAAGGGTAAACTGTACACAGAACATTATGCCAACATATAGAGTTGAAACAGCTCAGTCAGTTCCAGCAGTTGAGCTCAACAGTCATTTGGGAGTGAGTACAGTGGAGTACAGTTTATCGCGTTTAGGGGCAGTTTTCCAAGCAGAGCACCCCAGTGAAAAGCTGAGAGAATCAGCCAGCTTGGGGAGGAGTTTGAGCCATGACAGATAATTTTGATCACCAGCTTGTTAGACAACATTTATTCCAACTTTCCGGGTGACCAGATATCAGTCATTTTTCTTCCTTTGAAGAAAATATGCCCGCATGTTTAACAATTCTGGTTCCTCCAATGCTTTCTTTAAGTGTTCTCTCTCTCTCTCTCTCTCTCTCTCTCTCTCTCTCTCTCTCTCTCTCTCTCACACACACACACACACACACACACACACAAGCATATACCCCATTTGTAGACCATATGCATACACAGCACATAATTCACTCACAAGAGTATATACACGAAAAAGAACTTAGTAACTGCTAAGTTACTTAAAAACATAAAATATAGAAATGTTGGAATTAAAGAGTAAATTTCCCACATCTTTTCTTTGGTTTCACTGTTCATATTTGATCCATGATAGTTTGACATTTGCAGCAGAGGTGGGGAGTGGGTGAGATGGGTCTCAGTATGCAGACTTAGCTGGCCTGGAATTGGCTATGTAGACCAGGTTGGTCTCAGAATCATAGAAATCTGCCTGCCTCTTCCTCCCAAGTGTTGGAATTGAAGGTGTGCACCATCAGACTCATCAATTTATAATAGTTTGTGATAAATTATGTATATGAAGTTATAGGTAGATGAATATAATTGATTTTTATAAAAAGTAGGTCACGAAGCATACACCACTAGATAAATATATTCGATAGGAAAGAACTAGGAATACTTTTGGTGTAACAAGACAATAGTATTTCTGCTAGGGAAAAAAGAATAAGTGCCACCAAAATGAAAGGATGTCTCAAAGCCACTATGCTTGTTTGTTTTGTTTTGTTTTCATAGAATCCTTGGATTTTAGTTTTTCTAAGCACTAATCATACTATTTTAAAAGACATAACTGCACCTTCAATATTAAAGGCTGTTATTCAAATTCCCTGTTGGGGGAAGTAAAATTACATATGCATTATCTCATTTGCATGAAGGTTTATGAATGTGTGGATCACAAATGAATAAGAATATAAGTCCTCTGGATGTTGCTGGGCCCCTGTCTTGCAAAGCCACTTTCAGCAGCATAACAAGGTTTGCAGGCACAGAGGATAGTTGGGAAAAAGGATGCAAGATTTTTCAGTGTTGTTCCTCTAAGTGCAAACTGACCTAGTTACGGTTGCCATGGAGATGGTAATTTCAAATTTAATAGTATTCTCTAAAGGAGTAGCAACACCGCTGGCTGCACGAAACACTGAGATCAATCTGAAACTCAGCTTTGAAAGGTGAAGAAACTGAGTCAGGGGGCTTTGTGTTTTCATCCTGCACCAACAGGGATGATGGGAGAGTCATGGGGAAATCTCAGAAGTAATGAAGTCTACGTCGATGTGTCTTTCAAAGTCAGTCAAGCCGTTAGAAAAGAAAAAAAGAAGAAAAAGCTTCTTGGAGTAAGTGACTTACAGGAGTCTTTGCTGCACTTATTAAAAGTGCCCCATTTCCCCCTGTTATCCCTAACTATGACTTTTCACCTGCCAGCTAAAGAAGTACACACGTCTACTAGGCATCACTCCACTGAGTCCCCACAACAAGCAGTTTTCAGCACTAAAGAAAGATGAAAAAGAAAATGCCTGTGAAGTAGGAGAAGAATGCTTGCTTGCTTTCTCTTGAGTTCCTAGGTCATTTGATGGCCATGGTTTATGGGTCTGCAGCATCTAATCTTGCATATAAATGTGGTGCTGTGATTTGCACAGTTAATATTCTGCTGTAATATTAAGATGTTCTTCTATAATAAATATTTCTGAATTATTCATACTTGCAATAAAAAGAAGTTGGCTATTTACAGCAAGAATAAAAGTACCTATGTTTCTATCTCATATCTAGAAGCCAGATAGTATCAACGAGGTATAGAGTTCAGAATGAAGATTGGAGAAACTGGAGTGAGGGCAAATAACAGCAACAAAAAATCTCTTAAATGCTCCCTGGAAATGAGACTAGTTCATCTCCTGTTTTATTTGCTTGGGCTTAAGTCACTGTTGTGTGGAGCAACTCTTATTAACGAATGAATTCTGCAAGATCATCTATAACAGGAAATTGAATCCAGTGATCTGTCTGAGACCCTAGCAATTACTAACTAGTTTTCAGAAATTCCAGTGGCATATTTTTTCTTGCTGGTTTGGCTCAAAGACCATCCCCTGCACTTGCAAAGATGTCCCCTCCCCACACCCCCCACCCCCGATCCAAGATAAATCTCTCCCACCCCTTTCAAGCCAACCTTGAAAATCTTGGAATGGATGATTCATTACAGCTGAGACAAAGGCCCAAATCTGCTCATATGTCATTGCTAAAATTACTTCAGTCAGGAGGATGAAAACATTAGTTTTCCCTCCTTCCTGTTCTCAGCACCATCCATTGTGCTGACAGGGTCATTATGCTGTCGCCTGGTCAGGGCATTAACAGAACCAGTAAGCGTACTGGAGGATGTGAAAACACATCCACAAGCCAGCAGGGCCGCAGCGAACAATTGATACTTGAATAGGGAGCTCTCGAACTGGCTTCATACCTCCTTACAGATGCATTAGGGACCTCATCTTTGAAGCAATAACATCCTCCATTTTTTTGCTTTTCAGATCTGTAACCTCCCTTTCTAGGAAAGAAAGTATTGATGTGAAGAGGATGCAGCGAAGACGCTCTCTGTAAATGGATAGGCCGTGCATGGTCTTAAGCTGTAAGACCTGATTCCTAACTTACTCATTGACCTTATATTGTTGGGCAGGAGTCGGGCGAGGGCAAGTCACTGTGACAACTCCAACCCAGGCTGGAGTGACAGGGTATAAAGAGTGGCATCCGCTGTGAAGGAAGTGGCTGATGAGTGACTTCAGAGGAAGGAGGAAGCGATCGTTTTCAGATGTCAGGAGGGAACCACCACACACCAAGGCCTCTTGAAGCTGGGTTTGAAGGCTCTATAGGACTTCCTCAGAAGGTGGAAGGCCATTCTATGTCTAAGAAGTGGCACGAACAAAATCAGTGCCCAAAATGAATAGAATCCGGGCCACATCGGGGTCGGTGGCTGACTGTGTTTCTCAAAGACAGTCACAGAAACTTCTCGACTAGGTAGGGTTTGCATTTGAAGTCTTGATGTAAGTGACACTAGGTGACTTTCAAAGAAAGGTCACTTCCTTTGGGATCCCTGAGCCTCTGGAGGAGCATCTTGGCCCCTCAAAATTCTGTGCCAGAAGGAAGTCCAAGCGAGGTTCCACGGCAAGGTCAAAGGGAGGGGCCCCAGACCAACAAGAAAAGAAAGCTAGCTATCTGGTCAACCCAAGCCTTCTTCAGCTCCAGCCTACATTTGCCACCAAGCACAGGGGAAGTGTGAGTTAGACCTGTTTAGCTGAGTGAGCCTTTCCCAAGCACCCAAGCCCCGAAACTGTGAACCCTAATACACTGATAATCATTACTTCAAGTAGCCAAGGCTTAGGGAGTGGCTTATTATTCGGCAGTCAATAATTAGCCGGGAAATTAAACTGGAGGATCATTCCTAGACTGTAAAGAATTAGTCCTGGATGTTTGGCATGGAGGATAGGAAGGGACACTGTTGAACAGTCATACAGCCAGTAGTTTGCTGGGCACTTTATGTGCAGCTGAATGCCAAAGGCCACAGCCTTCCCTGCAAGGTGGCAATGACTTTGAGTCTCTAACTCCATTCCTTATTAGCACTGTGGTCATTTTTCAGATTTTTTGAATCTCTTCCCATGTCTTGAGAAACACGAAGAATGGGTTGTCGAGCCTGACAATCTGCGTCTGGTCCCAGAGACTCACATGGTAGAAGAAGAGAATGCCATTTAGAAGTTGAAAAAGTGAAACATATTATTTTTACATATGATACATAATCAATAATAGGAAATCACTGAGCACTGTTTTCAGCCCATCCCTTTAGCCCTTTGCCATGACTACATGAGCTCACTTTTTCCCCCAAGCAGTGTCATTGTCACAGGTTTTAATTCTTTCTTTTTCTTTCTTGAGACAGTGTTGTGTATCCCTGGTTACCCTCAAATGGATTTAAATTCCCAATTCTTCTGGATCCATCTCCCAAGGGCTGAGGTCAAATGTTTGAGTCATTGCACCAGCTTCAGCTGTTAAAGATCCTATGCTTTTGGCTTCCACACCTGCCACTTTATTCGATTCAATTTGGAAATCTTACAGATGCTCAAAACTACGTGAAATGAAAGGAATTGGGTGATTTCCATTTCATTTTGTCGTTGGAGAACTAAGTACTCTCTCGAGTCTGGAGAAAATTTGCTTCTGAGCAGTTTCAAAGTGACATTTTATTGCTTTTCTCTCACCTTAAATGGCTCTGTCTTCTATTTGTCTTAGACCTCCCTCTAGCCTATTAAGATATTAAGGATGCGATTTTGATCTTTCTCTTCTGGATATATTTTATTCCTAACTGATTGCCTCATTCCACGCCTTTTAGTAATGCGTACATTCTAATGACTCACAATTTCTAAAATCTAAATATTGACCCCCAAACTTGTCAATCCATAGCTTGTCTGTCACAGCCGTTATCTCTTCATGCATCCGAGCCTGTGACTGCTCTAAACAAAACTCTTTTTTAAAAAAATATATTTTATTAATTTATTTATATTACATCTCAATGGTTAGCCCATCCCTTGTATCCTCCCATTCCTCCCTCCCTCCCATTTTCCCCTTACTCCCCTCCTCTACGAATGTGACTGAGGGGTTCCTCCTCCCCCTGTATATGCTCATAGGCTTTCAAGTCTCTTCTTGGTAGCCTGCTATCCTTCCTCTGAGTGCCACCAGGTCTCCCCATCCATGGAACATGATCAAATACGGGGCACCAGAGTTCCTGTGAAAGTCAGACCCCTCTCTCCACTCAACTGTGAAGAAGGTCCTGTCCATTGGATAGATCTGGGTAGGGGTTTGAAGTTTACTGCATGTATTGTCCTCGGCTGGTGCCATAGTTTGAGCAGGACCCCTGGGCCCAGATCTGCCCATCATAATGTCTAAACAGAACTCTTGGTACACCACCAAACTTCCTTTGTTCCTCTCTCTTGTTATGTTCCATACAGAACTAATATCCACCAAATTATTTGGTCTTCATATGTGAATTCATTCTTCCCTCTGTTTCCTCATTCATATCAAAGCCACTGGAAATTGGGTAATTTTAGTTTTCATAATGTACTTGATTTCCCCAGCCATTCTTTTTTTATAGTTCACTACCCCAGCCCAAGCACTTTTTGCCTTGCTTTCTGTAATTCGTTTTCCCCTTTGGCCAAATTAATTCATAACAACATTCAAGAAATTCTATTTCCATTTTGGAGTTAGGATGTGTCCCTCTAATTGTACCCTGAGTTAGAACCATGAGCTCAGACGATGCTTGACCTAAAAAGGCCTGTATCATTTGGCCGACACTCTCCACTCATGTATAGTTTATGTCATGCTACAGTTATAAGAACTCTTTTAAAGGCTCTTCATGGTATGGTAGTGTATATCTGTAATTTCAGCACTGGGAAACTGAGGCAGGAGAATCAAAAGTTCAAGGTCTGTGTGGGCTAGATAGTGAGTTGCAGGCCAATCTGAGGTAAATAGTGAAGGGCCATCTCAAAGCAACAGCACAAGCCCAAAATTTTAGCAGCTTAAGGCAACAAAAATGATTTCACGCTCACATATATGAAATTATGAGATAGCTAGGGCTTCCCCCCTGAGTTATCTGTGTTCTTGGACTAACACTGACAGAAAGAAACCCGTAGCAACTAGAATGCTTTAACCACTGACCCAGGTGATACACAAAGAATTAGATTTTTTTCTTTTTACCAAAGTGACTTACTTTTGCTGGAATACAATCAAAGGGGACAGGGTAGGGTAGTACTCCATGTGCCTCAGTGAAGAACCAAAGCTGTTTGGTGCATAGCACCAATGGACAACTCAGTATTCTATATTTCAAAGGAAGGAATTGAGACCCAGAGCAGCTCTGAGGACAGTGAACTTTGAAGCCACGATGGAGACAGGGTCTTAGGTCTATGCCCAATGCTGCTTCTAGTAGCGAGCCAAAATTTATTTTGTACTGAATGAAATACAATTAGACATCTGGTTGTCATCCTCTTATCCAGATAATACAAACTCCTTGTATTGGAATTCCTTTTCTGGGTAGATGGATCAGAGGTCCTGTTCTTGCCTGGTTGATGATCGATCCAATAAGATACCTGCTCAAAATTTCTCCGACCTGGCCATTTTCATTTCTGGAAAAACTAAACCATGTTTTAGGCTGGAGATTCTAAATACACCAGTGAATGTCCAAGGACGAGCAAGAGGAATATGGTTTGCTTGTATACTGTGTGCTAAATACATTTGAAATGTGCTCACAAGAATCTCAACAACGGCTTGGAGAAAATAAGTCTGTGTTTTACCGAAATAGCAGAAGTCTAAAGCAAGTGTAAGAATTTACCAGAGTCTTTGGCTGTCGGATACAGGGTGGCTGTGATTGTTCCACACATTACTACAGGATTGAGTCCGGAGGTAGACAATTGGAGGCAGCTGCGCATGCTCCTTTCCTTGGGCCAAGGAAAAGCTTCCTTAGAATCAGTCCCTTGCCTTTCATTCTGGATTAGCCCTGAGATGCCATGCTCTGGGACCAGAGCGAGACAGCAACTTTTTCTTTAAAAATAAAATTTAAAAAATTTCAAAAAAGCAAAACATTACCATTGATTGGCTAAGCCTGGCGCTACCTTGAATAAAATGATGGTTCTGGTCCTACGAATGGCAACTGGAAGAGAGTGTGAGAATAAAAACTGGGTGAAACGCTGACAATGTCTGCCTCAGTCATCGATGGAACAAACTATGGTTAGGTTTTTGCCACTGTGACAAAATTCTGAGAAAAGGTGACTCACGGGAGGAAGTGTTCCTTTAGTCTTGCCCCTCAGAGGTTTCAGCCCACGTGGGCTGCCCCCGGTACTTCTGGGTCTGTGGGAGGTAGAGGATCCTGGGAAAAGGCTGCGACGGAGAGGAAGTTCAGAGTCAGGGAGACAGAGAAGAGTGAGAGGGAAAAGGTGATCTTAACAGAGCATGCGTGCCTCGGTGGGGGCCACCGCCCAGCTGAGCCCAGGTCCTACCTCCCACTAGCCCACGGCAATGCCATTGTGTTATGGCATCAAGAAGTAGATCCATGGGTTGAGTCCAACCCCTCAAGATCCAATCGCTCTCCAAATGTCATCACGTGGCAACTGATTTCCCCCAAACCCAAATATGTGGTCTGGAAACCATCTAAGACTTAAACCACAGCAGTAGTTTTGATTATTTTTAGGTTTACATAGGAAATACTCCAGGGGTCAGAGATGGCTCAGTGGGTAAAGATGCCTGTTGTTGAGCCTGACTTCTTCCCCTGGTCTCATCCAAGGAGAGACCAGAGTCCTCCAAATTGTCTTCTGACCTCCACTTGTGAGCCAACACACACACACAATTAGTGAGCTATAACTTTAAAAAGTTTAAATAAACCATCATGAATAAATGAAACATATTTGCCACAGAATCAATAGTAGCCACGATAATATAACATAAATTATATACACATATATGTATATAAATAGTCCAACATTAAAAGTAAAAAACAATAAGAACTAGAATACAAATGCAAATATGTTTGTTTTAGAAATGCAAATCTGAGGGCTGGTGAGAGGGCTCAGTGGTTAAGAGCAAGCACTAGCTGTTTTTCTCAGCAACCAAAGTTGCTGAGTTCAATTCCCAGCAACCAACTGGTGTCTCACAAGCACGTATAGTGGGATCTGATGCCCTCTTCTGGCCTGTAGGCATTCCTGCAGACAAAGCCCTCATACATTAAATAAACAAATAAAATAAAATTTTAAAAAAGAAAGAAACATGAAAGATTGGCAAAGTAAGGAACTGTTTGAACATAGCACAGTCTCACATTGTTTGTGTGTGTGAATGTATCCACTTGAAACATTTAGGTTAATGCAAAAAAAAAATCATATCTCGATGTAATGATGACTGAGGAGAAGTTCACATAGAATATACATCTAAGTCATCTGGATGGCCTTAAAACATTGCTGGGAACCTCAGCCCCTGACTGTGTCATGGGCCACATCTCACCATCATCAAGTGTCATATTTCTTTGTGATTTCAAATGCTTCTGCCATTTCCAACTCATACATTTCAGTCTTCCTGAGGTGCACAGCCATAAACACATGCCAGAACCTTTTTCAAGATTGAGGGCTACATTTACTGTAGCATTTGCACATTTCCTAGATGTTTAACCTGGATGCCACAGTGCCCCACCCCTGTAATCCCAGGATTCAGGAGAGGCAGGAAGATCAAAAATGCAATGCTAGTTTTAGGCTACATAGTGAATTCCAGGGAAGCCTATATAAAAAAAGCAAAGACCTTATATGAGAAACAAAAAAAACCATAGCAATGCCAGGCAGGCAGATCTCCATGAGTTCAATGCGAGTGCCCTCTGCATAGTGGGTGCCAGGCCTTCCAAGCCTATGCAATGAGACTGACTAAACAAACCAACCCCTAAGCAGTGTGGGATGAGGAGGTGACTCAAGGGATAAAGCTTGCTGCTCAAGTGGGACCAGACTTTGGATCCCCAGAATCATGCAAATGTCGGGAAGGTGTGGCTGGCTAGAAAGATGTGTTTCCCTGAGAGGCTCCAGTCAGCAAATAGGCTAGAATGATTCAGAATGATTCCTGAAACAACCTTGTTCTCCAAGCATGTGTACATGCGCGCGCGCGCTCACACACACACACACACACACACACACACACACACACACACACACACGCATGCCACATGAATGCAAATATGCACGCACATTGCACACACATTGAAAATAAAGCATTAAAACAAGCAAATAAAAACATCTATCATGTGTAAAAACACATAAAACGTTTTACCTGTTTTAATTAGCTTTCTGGGTCTCTCTCTCTCTCTCTCTTTCTCTCTCTCTCTCTCTCTCTCTCTCTCTCTCTCTCTCTCTCACACACACACACACACACACACACACCACTGACAGGAATTCTAAGTGTTTGGTGTCTAAATCTCCTATTTCCCAAAAGTCTTATAATTTCAATTGCACGAATTTTTAGTTATAACATTATACTGAAGGGTATATCTCTGATAGTCACTAAGTGAACATGTATGAGATATCTATCTATCTATATGTATATATATACACACACATATATGTATATATGTTAAAGCAAGTGGGATATTTTAATAAATAACAAACCTCATTTTACATCTTTAAAAGTTGCTTTAAAAGTATTTATTCAATATACTCAGGAGAGTTATAAAAAATACACCAAAACTCTCAATTATCTCAAATGAAGGCCATTCAGTATGCCAAGCTATATATAGACATCTCTATAGTGAGTGAAAATTCATCATTTACCTCTTAAGGTAATTATGCAAATTACAGCCAGCCTCCACATCCTGAGTTAGGAAAATGGTTTATAATCTTGTCCAGGTGGAGTTGGGCAAGATTCATAACGGGCAGGTGGAAGCCAGCGGTCCGCTTACAGTAGAGGGGACTCTTATTTTTCTCCTTAGGGTCTCTTTCCCTTAACAAAGGTGTGTGGCAAAACACGCAGCCAGGTCCCAGAGCTTCTGAGAGCTCTCCCTCAGGAGAGCTCAGTAAATACAAGGAAAAACAACTTCAAACAATGAGAAGCCGGTCCCTTGCTGTTCGCACTCTCAGTTCTTGCTTCTGCCCTCTGTGCCTTCTTCAGGCTCCCTCGTTTTTTCAAACCTGCCTTCTAGGCTCGCTTTCCCAAAGTAAACTGTCCTTCCCTCGAGTTCCATTTGTGAAGCCACACCAGGAAGAACTTAAAGACATTAACCTTGCTTGAATCATGGGGAAGACATGGCTGGGACCAGAAAAGGGTGGATCCCAGCCAAAGGAATCATGTGGAGAATACGCCACAGAGAAGTGTCTGGGTTCTGGGGACACCCATTTTATTTTCCTCCAATCTTTACTTGTTAGGTTCAGCCAGTCAGAATGTAGCAAGTAATCGCCAAATGCCAGCACTTAAAATTAGATGCAACGCTTTGACGGCACCCACTTCAAATAAAAACAACCCTGGCTTCATTGTTGTGCAAATGTAAATTGTCATAGCTGCACACTGCCTTCAGAGCCACAGGTGGAAGACCAGAGGAAAGCCGCCCAGGGCTCCCAGCCGCCCGCCCGGTCACAACCCTGCTCTCTGAGTGCACCTGCGCACGCCCACGGGGCATGCATTCAAGCCACAGGCTAATGTGTCCTTCCCTTCCCTCGGCCCCGTCTCACCTTGCTCTCTTTCCCTTTCCCCACCCCGCAGCCCTTGGCCCCACACAATGAGATTTTTGTTTGCTTCAGTAGCATGTGACAACACTGTCGCTGCTTTGCCTAACGCAGTGCTGCAGGTCTCTCAGGTAACAGGTGGCAACTTCCCCTGTTGGATTGTAGGTGTATTAAAAAAAAAAAAATGACCTCATAGGGGTGGAGCTCCGGGACTCCAGGTAGCAGTCCGCAGTCAGGTAACCCTGCTGTGAAGCTGGGTAGGTAGTTAGAAGCCCGGAGTTAAATGCCAAGGTTCACCCCAGGCGCTTGAGCAACCAGACGTTGCCTGCCAAGCTCAGATGGAGGCCAGGGAAGCCTTTGGGAAGGAGAATATGGCAAGCAAGAGAAAGAACCTGCCCTTCTTGAGACCCAGGCTGTATATGCTGGAGAGGAGGAAGACGGATACCGTGGTGGACAGCTGTGTGTCTGGGGACCACTCTGCCTCCTTGAGGAGGAGTCAGTCTGACAGGACCGAATACAACCAGAAACTACAAGGTAACTTAAGGAGAAAGCGCTTGCCCGAGGTGGCTTCATTCCAGCCCCGCGTTGGCTGGCTCCCACTCGCGGAGGAGACACCTGAGGCAGAGGGGGAAATCAAATCCAACTTCATCTTCTTAAAAAACCAAGCAAACGACACTGGAAGGGACTCAAGATAGAGAGAAAAGTTTTTATGAAGTGAATCGATGGTTTAAAGAGCCGCCTCTGAATTTTTCTTAATACCATTCAGTTTTCTCTGGTGACAGTAATTTTTCCCCCTTTACCTTCCTTGTTCCTCCTCCTTCCTTTACCCAACTTTAAAAAAAAAACGGGGAAGGACTGGTACACATGTGATTTAAAACCTACAAAAGGCAGTTTATCCCAATAGGTGGCTCTGAGAAGGTACACCGTGAGACCTGGCTAGGAGACCATACTAACCGGTGGTTGAGGTTACACAGGGGTGTGAAATTCTAATCATGTCTGGGAAAAAAAATAAGTAACGCTGCAGTCAGTGGGACGCTCTGAAAGAGTTTCTGAAAATCACTTAAATGATCGTGCCCTTGGAGTGGACTGAATAGCGTCCGGATGGGGCCGAGCACTTATGCGAGTGACTACTGAGGAAGTAACCACTTGGTGATGCTGGTAAGGTAATCTGGCACAGTTGTTATAACACACCTTCCATTTCTGGCCCTGGGTTTCCATCTCCCCCTGCCTTCTCTTTCCCCTAAGGGTCGTTTGCTCCAGCGAGGGAGGCTTCACTGTAGTGTGATAGCGGGCAAGGTTTGACCGTCCCCAGCCGCACCTGTTATATGAACATCCAGATCCTGTCAGTCCTGTTCCGTGCACAATGCCTCCGTGGACTCCCCTGGTCCCACGGCAACTTGTCGTTTTAGACTTTAAAACTGCAATGGCATGAAAAGACCAATGGGACATACTTGTTAGCAGAGCACTTTCCTCAGAAACGAGCTTAAAAGTGGTTATGCAAATGATTCAACTTAAATGCGTTTAGATTAAATGTTTTGAAACTATAACTAGGGCATGATAGTTTCTAAAAACCCTTCATGGTTCAGCATTAAGTTGCAGTGTCAGTCTTTATCCTTAAAGAAGTTACTTCTAATGAGGGAGGCACAGTATTTGATCTTTAAATTTAACTGCCTTCCAGGCAAAGTTGGAAAAATTGCAAATTTTAGTCATACTCACTGGGTTTCCAATTCTGATTTTTTTTTAAATTTACTATGCACAAGACTTTGGAGAAAATAACTTAAAATTTCTGAGCCCCAATTTTCCTACTTTTGAGTGGGAGACTAATGATATTTACCATATAGTGGTTAGTTAAATTAGATAAATGGCACAAACTTCTACTACCTTGGCTGATAGATACTATATGCTCAATAAATAATAATGGCAGCTATTTTCAATTTTAACAATAATGGGTACCATACTAACCAATAGGCTAGGCTAAGCTGTATATTCATCCAAATTTGTATATTTTTCAACTTTGTTTTGTTCCTTGATAAAGATATGACACACAGGAATTCAGAAGTCGGCCACATTATTTCCAAAAATGTTTCTTCCCTCAGTTTCATATTTTCCACCAGCAAAATAAATTATATGTAATGTTGAAACTTACGAGTTTTGCCACAAAACAAGATAGTCAGTTCTTGGTTATTTTGCAAACGTTCTCGGGCGGCCTGCTTATTTCATTTGTAAGTTTTCTCTTCTGCCAGACTTTGTCTTTGAAAATAGAAGGGAGACTCAGAGCTCTCCTGTGTTCCTAGAAGTACTTGAAAGCCATCACCAGGGAGAGTGTGTGTAGACAGTCACATTGGAGTTGTGACTTAGCTGGACTCTGGAGAAGAATCATTTAGATGTTAACCCAGAAAACAAAAACAAAAAGAAAAACAAAAACAAAAACGCACTCTGAATTCTAACGGCTAAGGGAGCCTTTAGGATGAGTTTATAACGGATGCTTTTGCAGCGATGGGAGGTGTTTCTCCCAACAATGTTCAAGGCAGTCAGCTCTGTGGGTTTGCTGTCTGGTGTGTTCAGTGCCTGTAATGGACTCTGGTCAGATGACTCCGACATCTCTTTCTTATTGAAATGGCAAAGGTCTCACCTCCGTCTTTGTTGGAATTGGTAGCCTCCAGGAGGCATTAAAAAATGATGACCTGGATAACAATTGAGATGTAATCTGAATAAATTACTTTAAAAAAAAATGACCTAGACTGGTTGGAGCTCCAGAAAAGAAAAGCATTTTGAGGCCAGAATGCTTTCAAAGGCTGGAATTTCCAGTACTGCTTCCGTTCTTGGCCACTCAGTCAGTTGGTTTTAGTAGTGTGTATTATTTGAGTGATTCACTGCTTCATCCAGGTCTCTGTGGAGGCCAGCTCTTTGGTTCTGAAAAACAGATCTTTCTTCAGTCCCTAAGCTTATCTTTTAATTCACACTAGACAGTCTACCTGTTGGTGTTTTTACTCTCTCTCTCTCTCTCTCTCTCTCTCTCTCTATATATATATATATATATATATATATATATAACATTTTAGTAGAGTGAATTTTAAATTGCAATAATAATTTTTTAAAAAAATATGACCCTTATGGGGTCAGTGCACTAGAAAACATTTCTAAAGGTGATATTCTAATGACTGTATAGGAGGCTGACTTCCCACCAGCAGTTACTCCTGATAAACTTTCCACTGTGCAGTGATAGTTGGCTACTAACCTAGCAATTGGTAGCTTTACTCCTGCAGTAGATTATTCAGTGAATTGGCAGTGACTGTATATGTTGCATGCCATGTCTTAAGGGTTGATGCTGAGCAAAATCCGCTCACGTGCCAGAAGTCACAAGTATAGTGTCATTACAGAACAGACCCATTTCACTCTACAAAGCCTTATGGTCTTCTTGGGAACGGTAAGATGGGGAAAGTGGCTTAATGGAAGTAGTTACTGGCTTAAGGGTTCCAAACAGTCACTGTGTCATTAAGTCCTGATAAACAGGAGAGAGGAAGAAAACACAGATGGGAGACGGGTATTTTAGCTCCTTCACTATGCTCCATCTGAAATAGCTTTTCTTCCTTATTGCTGGTAATTGACTCTCATTCCCCCCTTTAATCTCTCACCCACCCATACTTCATGAAAAAGACTTCTTTGTTAATTGTTCCATGCCTGCATATAGAGTCAGGGCCGGCACACTGTAGACAGGCACTTGGTATCCCATGCTTTGAGTGATCCGGCCTACACAGGAAAAGGATGGGGGCAGACACCAATGCCTGAAATAAAGCTTCTGTGTGGGTGTGCCTTCATAAGGGGGGGGTGCTCACACATTCAGCAATAAATATGATTGCTCATTAAAACAAAACAAAAAATATGAATGTACAGTAGAGCACACATCGTGACTGCATGTTAGTGGGGGCCTAACTCATTCCTCATTCTGCCTGCTAGGGTACGGAGACCACACCTCGGTTCAGTCTTCTCCCGTCCCTTACAATCACAACAACACACCACCCTTCGAGTCAGCTCAGTACCTTATTGCCACTCTACGAGGCCCTTAGAGATAAAGCAAACAGGGAAAACGTAAAGGCTGGGTTGTAAAAATGTAGGATCTCATATATGATTACGTGTGTAACCCCATTTCAATTACGTATGACTTGGTTATATACATACACACAGAAATAGATATGTCTGCATATGTAGCTATCTACTTATAGAATACAAAGGTGTGTGTGTGTGTGTGTGTACTTGAGATGTTTCTTTTTTCTTTTTCTTCTCTTTGTTTTTATTCTTTGCTTTTTTTGTTTTTTGTTTTTCATTTTTCAAGACAGAGTTTCTCTATGTATCCTTGGCTGTCCTGGACTCACTTTGTAGACCAGGCTGGCCTCAACTCACAGCAATACACCTGCCTCTGTCTCCCTGAGTGCTGGGATCAAAGGCGAGTGCTACCACACTCAGCTTACTTGAGATATTTATGTTGCCGCATTTTAATGAAAATGTTAGTGACTTAGATTTAGGGGTCTTGTCTGAAACCATAATGACAGAGGTTACTGATGCAGTTCCCACCCCTCAGACCACACGTTTTTACACACACACACACACATACACACACACACACACACACACACACACTTTTACACAGCAATACCGAGTCTCCAAAATGATGGCATTTGGAAACGAGGCCTATGGGAAGTAATTAGATCCTGGACAAGAACCCTCGTGGATGGAATGTGTGGCTTTGGAAGACACTCAAGAGCTTGCTTCTCACTGTGCTGCCGTTGGTAGAGATGTGTGTGAGGCAGGAAGTGGGTTCTCATCCTTGACCTTGGCTTTCCCAGATGGTGGGATGGTGAGGAACAAAAGCTTGCTATGTACGCTACACAGTAGCTACACAGCTAGAGCTGACCAACAGGGGGTCAGCTTGTCTTCATCCTCTGGTTAGTTTCTTAGTTGGTAAATATTTTTGCTAATGAAACACTCGCTAAGAATGAGAGTAAGTAAACAAAATGCCAGTATCACTGATAACAGGAGTCAAAACTGCTTTTAGCAGGTGGATGGCATCTTAATCTCCATCTTTTGTTACATTTTGTTTCTTTTGCAGAAGAGGCAGTTTTCTCACCCCTGAGAAAGAACTGGTTAAGTTGTTTTATAAATCCTAAAGTTTCCGTACTCTGGTGTTAACAACAAATTGCCCTTAGGTACACATTTCAAACAGAATGACAGATTGCAAAATACAAGGACACATGACTCCACTGAAAAGTTGGACTTGAAAAAGCCGTGAGCCCATGTAGTGTGTCACGTTTTTAAGAATATAGACAACATATGAGCGAATGGGAGCTGTTCACACTGGGAGACTGCATGATTGTTTGGCTCGGGCCTAATGAAGGACGCAGTAAGGGTGAAGGCTCGACTTGCCTTGCGTTTCTAAGCTGGAGCCTTTCCTGTTCCTGTCTGGTCCTTTTTCCTGCCTAACACCTTTTGCTGAAGAGAAAACTACAGAACCAGTAACCGGACACCTGCAGAAAATAGGTGTGGAATTGTTTGAAGGGCAAACTTTAAAAACCGTCTAAGCGCTTCTGTAGTTTCTGTCTCAGTCATGCATAACACCAAAGTGGAGCAGAGCACACAGTTCCGCCCCTCCCCTCTCTCTCTCTTTAGTAAACAGTAAGGGTGTCTTTCTAAATAGGTGTGTTTTTAGAAAATCTATTCCTATCAAATTGTGAGCCACAGAAATCAGTAACTCCTAAGTAACCACAGTGATATGGGCAAAACCACCCCTTCTGTGTTGACCAGGAGGCTTTTGGGTAACTTTCCTAAAGATAGAAGATATCATTTCTAGTTGTGTGGTTTTTCGTATCCATAAAATGTACAATTTTATCAGTGAGTGAAGTGTGTAATTAAGTGGGGAGGTCAAATGAAAAGAGAGACATTTGGAGAGAGAGAGAATAGAGTCATGAGTCATGTTTCCTGGTTGGCACCATCATATCAACATTAGTAGGCATTGGTTTCCTGGGGAAAGTGGGATTGTCATAATGATGCTGAACTTGTATGGATTCTTGGCTAAAACCAGGCAAGGATTGGCCTCTGGTGAAGCTTTGGACTGTCTCTGGCTATGGAGAGGCCTTGGAATCAATGTCACCTTCTTTTGGGCCACCTTATCCTTCCATGTAGTCTATATTTAGAACCTTGGAATTTTCTACTACGTGGTCTTCAGTATTGGCTGTAGGTTTTCTTTAGACCATTCCTATCCATTCTCCTAAGGGTGGACTTTGGCTGAGAAGTAACTGGTTATGGAAATGTTTCTTGAATTTATCAAACTAGGATATTTATATTACACATAGGATGCCCATTGTACCTGGGAGACTTAACGGTGAAGATTACAAGCCTTGAGGCTAAGCCTTCTAGGTTAGCCGAGACAAAGATGAAGATGAATTGAGTTCATCGTTACTGGTCATTCCCAGCTCTGTTACTATTTTAAGATACACTTGCTTTCCTGACTGACATGTACTCGCTGTCTTTATGGGTGAGGGTGCCCCAGCACTGAGCCAAATCTTGCCTTGACACTCTCAGGGGTCTAAGAAAACCAAGCTTGGACTTGGCTTTCAGATTTTTATGAAGTGAGCTTTGTCAAAAAGAGATACATTACTTTTCACTGAATGGCTGGCCAGCTCTGTTTATAATTTCTAGATATGCCAGATGTACGTGTACTATTGGACCAGGTAGCTAGAGAAAGGCAGGCATAGCTGTGGGCTGCCATCTACCTTCATGGACATGGTCCTCCTTCTGTGCCAGGTCCTGCAAAGTAATAAGGGAGTGAAATGGAGGGAAGGCACAGCCAATGAGGACCCTTATCCTCCAGGCTTCGTGCCAGCAAGGGACTTCCACACACCACGACATAATCCCAAATCACTGCAGTTTTAGCTTTGTTGTGAAACACTGTAGATGGTAAAACTTGGGTTTGAATTAGGCGCTTTCAATATTGAAAATCAGAACACATCAGTAAGTAATTCAGCCAATATTTTCCTATAACGAGTCACAGCAATTAAGTGTTACTTCCTGCTTTTCATAATGTATAACATCCTTGTGCTACTGTGACAAAGCTTGACTGGCTAGTTTTTGCTTTGAACCACACACTCTTTCTTTCATGTTGTGTCCTTGCCAGTGTTGCTGTCTTAAAAATAATTTTTTTGTTGTTGATGCTCTTCAGGGACTAAAATTGCAAAAGTTAGGCCAGGCAAATCTTCCTTATACTAACAGCAGCTTAAATGGTCTCTGTTTTCTGCTTCATTGAGCACCTTAAGGATCTTCTTTATTTTCTATGCCTGTTATCCTTTATTTTCATCTCGATGTAATTGCAACCAACATCTGACAAGCAGAAAGCCCTACTCTAAAGCAAAGGTGGAGAATACAACACAAGCACAATTGAAAAGTATACAGTTAGCTGGCCATGGTGGAACAGCTTATGCCAGCACTTGGGAGGCAGAGGCAGGCACATTTCTGAGTTCACGCCCAGCCTGGTCTATATAACTGTTCTACAACTGCCATGACTACACAGAGAGACTCCATCTCACAAAACAAAGCAAAATAAACGAGGCAAACAGAAACGTGGAACAGTAGCTCAGAAATGAGCAGCTCTGCCTAGTTCTGCGTAGTTGTGCAATGTAATTCTACAACTCAGCCTGAATCGTGAGTTGTACACTTCAGTGCAGCAGGAAAATAGAATGTTGTGATTAAAGGCCTTTGTCCAAAGGTATCTGGAGCAATTTCTGTCTTGATTAGTGAATCAGAAAAGAACAATTCTGGGATAGCTGCACTGAGGCCATGGCAGAGAATGCCTGTCTGGCCTCCCCTGTGACTTGAGGAAAAGCCACCCATCTATCTAGCTGCTGGTCTAAGTATCTGAGTGTGAAATTGTTTTCCCTGATGTTTTCCTTGATGTTAGGTCTCTAATGTCAGTACCCCCCCCCCCCAAAAAAAGCAAAAAGCTAGCTGTCACAGATTTCTGCTTCTGTGTTTGTGAGATGGTTGATTGAAGACGCGTTTACCTCTCGGAGCTGGCCTGATTTTACTCAGGGAAAGGCAGTGAGTCCCTTGAAAAATTAGAACGTGTCTCCTCCCACACAAGTGCAAGCAATTTACTACGCTTGGCAATCAGAAATTTAGAGGTAGATGTACACCTGCTTCCTGGCTGAAAATTAGTCCTTTGCTCAAGCTCAAAATTCCTTCTGACCAAATCCCTGGTGGTCCGGATCGTCCTCACTGAGGTCTCTGTCCACCCTCAGCACCCACCCACGGAGGATCCTGCCCAAAGGGGCACAGACAGGAAGTGCCTTTCTTCTTTTCTCTTGGAATCTATGTATGGGGGAACGTGAAATGAATTGACAAAATACGGATTAACTGGGGGAAAAGTTACAGATGTCACCTGAAATTTACTTGTTTTGTGTAACTCAAAGCCCTTTGTGCGAAAAAAAAAAAATACCAAAGAAACAATTAGACCCAGAGTTCAGTAGAAATGCAGGGCTGTGGGCTGGGCCTCCAGAAATAAATTAAGGAAGTGGGGAGTAAAATACAGGGGAATCTAAGGGCGTCTACGCGCTATTTCAAGAAGGCTTGTTCTGCAAATTCATCTGGATGTCACCTGTCCATCTTCAGTGGCGAGGAGCTCCTCTCTTCCTATCCAGCTGGGGCCTCTCCGTGTGAGAATTGATGCTTTTTCTCCTCGTGGGAATTTATGCTTTACTTGCAGAGTGAAAAAAAGGAAGGGAGGGAGCCCTTCCTGCACTTGCTTTTCTCATGCACCTTCAGCTCAGAATAATCAATACAGAGAATCACGTGTGTGTGTGTGTGTGTGTGTGTGTGTGTGTGTGTGTGTGTGTGTGTGTAGGTTCTGCTCCTTTCAGGGTCTTTCTTTTGTATTGTATTTTCCACACTTTCTCCCATTTAGATGTCATTCCTCTTGAGAGCAGATGCTTAGACCGGCTTCAGCATTTAAGGGATGCCTGATGTTTGGTGCACAGTCAGCTCCGTTGTTGCCCATGTAATTATTTTTAAATATCCAATGATTAACTGCAACTGTATTGATTCTTATGGTTGGCATATTTCTGTAATCCCAATTTTCCTAACATTTAATAGTAGTCAACTTTTGACAATTACTTTTTTTTTTTTTTTTTGGTTTTTCTGGAGCGATGAGAAGATACTAGATATCTACATAAAATTGAAGAATAAAATAAAATATATTGATACCGTAATGTCCATGTCATGCTAAGTCACTATGACATCTGAGATACACATAAGGTGATACAGAAGCTGTGATGGGAAAAGATTAATTGCACCCCTAAAGTGTAGGTGGTGCACCCCTAAAGTGAAATATGATGCTATTTAGAAGTTTTAGGGGTGGGGTATTCCAGAGTGATTAAGCATGTCCCGTGCTTTGAAACAAGGTGACCGGACAGTACCGACCTTCTTGTTTGAGGGTTGATAGATGAAAGGTGCCCAGAGACCAGCAAAACACTAGGTTCATCATGTTGCTTCACAGTCTTTGCAGCTTTGCAAAAAAGTTAATGCCGTCGTGTGCGCACAGATGATGACACCAAGGTTCAGAGAGGGGAATGTGCCTTCCCAGTGTGTGTGTGTGTGTGTGTGTGTGTGTGTGTGTGTGTGTACAGAAAAACTGCGTTCTTCACTGTTCTTACCTTAGTCTTTAGTAGTTGTATCTGTTTTCTGTGTTTTTTTTCCTGAAAGTATTGACCAATCTTGACAATGTTTTAAAAAATAATATTCAAAAGCCCTCAGACCCTGTTTTGCAAGGGCACTTACTGCTATCTTTTAGCAAACCATAAGCAAGTGTTTTCAAGGACAGCATCATTTTATGTTTTCAAAAAAGGTTTTAGAAATATAAATTAGAATATAAATTAGAAAGGTCTTTCTAGAGCAACTAGACTAGCCAACTCTAAAAATATAATATGATTTTATCTGAGTAGGTCTTAGCTGCTGATCTATACTCACCCTATGGTACACAGCTGAATAAGGACTCTTGGTGGAAAACTGGGCCAGAATGTCAAGGCACGTTGCTCCTCTCTGCAGATTCCTTATTGTTTTCCCGTTTCCTATAGCACTTGATAATAAGATCCAAAGAGGGACAAAAAGACTGCTGGGGTTTTCTAGGACCATCCGTGGTGAGAAAGAAAAACAAAGTGAACTTTTTTAGTCTTATACTTTGAAAATATTTATTTTCATATATGTTTTATAACCGCATGGTGTAGTAATAGTATGCGTACACTGAAGGTATACACTTAGAACAGATTTGAATGTAGTTATTATATAGATTACAGTACATATACATACAGTACATATACATATTGAAGCCTTGATGCTAAATAAAAAGAGGCACACATTGAATGATTTGTCCTGTCTAAAAGGACCCAAATCCAGAAAATGTATAGAGACAGAAAGGAAAAGGCCAGTTTTGAGGAGCTTAGGACAGCCGTTGACTAATAGGTAGAACATTTTAGCCTGGGCAGGAGGGAAAGCTCAAAAGGCAGATGTTGTATGGTGGATGTAAGGCACTGTGAGCACACTCAGCGACGCTGTGCTGTGCACACTTAACAGTAGTCCATATGGTAAGTTTCCCAGCACACTTACTTTGCCACGATGAAAATAAAAGTGTGTGGAGACCTGTGGGTTTCGACATTAAGATGTCTGAGGCCTCCCTTGACTGACTCTATCTACCCGTTCCCTTCTCTGACCCTCAGGACCTTTAGCTTTGACTGACAGGCCTCACCAGGCTCCCCTGGCTGCTTGTCTTATGTTTCTCTACTCATCTATTCGAGTCTGCCTTTCCTGAGTCTTCACGCTCACATCATATTCGTGTGTCACAAGGGTGGTATATTTCTTACGTCTCATTGTGGCCCATCTCTTTTATGTGGCCAGACAAAGCTGGGGACATTTTGATCTTCAGAGCCTGGCTGGCATGGGTTGGCATGAGTTCAGTAACTGAGTTGAGTGTTGAGTTAATGAGTAAGTGCATGGTGAATCCCGTTGCACAGTGAAAATCCTGCTGGATGCAGGAGGTCTCCTCTGTGGTTGGTCCAGGTCAGCTGGCTTATGGTCCTTTGCTCAGAGTCACACAGCTCCTAGTGTGGATTATAACTGAGAGGAAGAAATCGCTTTTTCTTCTTCTTTTTGTGCCGGGTCACCTTTAAACTTCTGCCCTTATTAGCAAGGAGGAGAACTGCATCTGTAACATGCTGAAGGACAGGAATAGGCATCTCTCAGCTAAAATCACATTTGCAACCAGATACGGATTAAGTATCTAGTATCTAATATCTAATATCTTAAGTATCTAATATATTAACTAATATCTTATGAATTGATCGAAGAGTCTAAGTAGAATAAATGCCTCCTTTTCTTTCTTCTTGTATTAAACAAATATTTCCATCCAAAAATAAGAATGCCATATTTGAAAACACCTTCCAAGAGCTATGATTGCTCAAGAATGACACACATCTAAGGCTGTCATTATTTTACAATGGCATTACTCTTTTTTAAAAAATTATTATAATTTATTCAGATTACATCTCAATGGTTATCCTCTGGTTTGTATCTTTCTGTTCCCACCCTTCCTCCTTCCCTCTTCTGCCCTCTTCCCCTCCCCTAGACTTCTGACAGAAGGGGACCTCCTCCCCCACTGTATGACCACAGTCTATCAGGGCTCACCTGGATAGCCTGCTTCCCCTTCCTTCATGAACTCTGGTATCCCTGATTTGATCACCTCCCCTTGGTGTTACTCTTTTTAAAATATTAAAAACTTGTGTTGGGGATTTCTCTTGCCTACCAAATGCAAAGCGCTAAATTCAGCTCTCAGCTCAGAAAAGAAAAAAAATTACTTTCAAAATTTAATATTTCTAGATTTGTAAGTTCACAATACACTTTAGACTTTTGATTTTTAAAATCTCTTCATAGACGTGTTAAGTAAGGATGTAAATTTAGATTTCTTTTGATGAAGGAATACTTGGGGGAAAATCAGTATTCTCCAAGAAAAGGAATGTTTTATCACCATACAGTAACAAGGATACTTTTTCCACATTTTATTTTTTATGACCTGGGTATTGAACCTATGTACACCAGGCAAATGCTCTACTTTGAGCTTATTCACAGTCCAGATTTGCTTCCTAGTGTGCAGAATATAACTTGCACATCACTATATAAGCTTTTATTAGCATTTGATTAGTAAACGTTTCTGAATGAGGAAAGACTAATAGCAAAAGCCCAGTCCTATACAATTTTTCCTGTATGCTCTATTATGTTTAAATTGAAAACAATAAACACTTTTTTTAAAGATATACAAACTATAGTTTGACTTTTCTGTATTTTTATATTGTAGTCAAACCTTTATGACATCTAAGAACCTCATCCGAGTCATGTTAGAGAATATAATTATGATGTGTACACAGTTATGTACATGTGTAATGTATACTTATGGATTGATGTTTGCATCACTGTAGATAGTGCCGAGAATCCACAGCCTACAATAAGTGATTAAATGGAACTTTTTAAAAAAGAGTTCACTTCAGTTAGTTGAGAGAAAATCAAATTCTGTTTTTTATTTCTCTAAAATCTATTAAAATGATAATTAAATTGATAATGAAAGACTTAGGATCTAGCTCAGTGATAAAATGTTTGTTTCACATATGTCTAGCCCTGGGTTCAATCTCAAGTACAACACAAGGAGAGAGAGAGAGGGGGGGAGAGAGAGAGAGAGAGAGAGAGAGAGAGAGAGAGAGAATGAAAAGGAAAAATGACATACCTCTATATCTAAGGCTTTGACAATTAAAAAAAAAAGAGAGAGAGGGGGCTATGAAATGCTGTCTCCTTGGCCTGACATAGTCATTGCAATCATAAAAACACAGCCACTGTAGTTGCCTACACTGGGCCTGTACAGGACAGGGCTTGCCATCAGCTGAACATGGACTGGGAAGACACAGGACCCTGCCTCTCCAACCTGAACTTTTAGCTACTAGTGGAACCTTGGGGCAGGGTGGTCATTGTCTTCAGTTGGGTACCACAGGTGAACCCAGCAGGCTTCAGTGGGCAGTTCCAAATCCATTGTAAGGCAGACAATCCTGGTTAAACTCAGCGGTTCCTAAAACAAACCAAAGGGACATGAATGCAAAAATAGGCCTTGTGTGGAAGTGAGAGTAAACAGAAGTGGAAGGAGTCAGGAGAGGAAGCGGGAAGCAGGGGTGGGGGTGGGGGACCAAAATACATTGTAAATACGTATGAAATTGTCTAAAATTAATTTAACAAAGGTTTTAACTTTTAAAAAAAGAAATAAGCAATGATCTTTAGCTTATTTTCTCACACTTAATGCAAAGAATTTTACAATGAATTACAGTGAATAGGTAACATGCATTATGAGGAAGGAGGAGGAAAGTGAGGGAGGGAAGGAAAAGAAAAGAAAGAGGGAAAGATGAGAGAGAGACAGAGACAGAGACAGACAGAGACAGACACACACACACACAGAGAGAGAGAGAGAGAGAGAGAGAGAGAGAGAGAGAGAGAGAGAGAGAGAGAGAGAGAGGAAGAGAAAGAGAAAGGCTGGTATCAGTCTCTATGACCTTTACTGAAACCTTGATTTTCTTCTCTGGAAGTTTCTACTCAAAACCCTGCCTCCACAGTGCTCCTCTGTGCCGTGTTTCTCTCCGGCAATTGTCTTACTGTTTCTCTTTCATAACTAAAAGGTGTTTCAGAAGATCAAGGTTTGCCCTTTGTGCTTCGCTGCTGTGCTGCTACAAAACCCCAACAAAGTTCTCAGAAAAGCCACTGCTAACATTTTGAGCTAGATCATTCTCAGTTACAGGGTGGGGTGAGGTCCCATGCATTGTGGGACAGCAGCACCATCCTCTCTCCCTATGCATTAGCTGCTAGAAGTTCTCCTTCACACCTCTTAGTTATTTTGTTTTGTTTTGTTTTGTTTTGTTTTGTTTTTTGAGACAGGGTTTCTCTGTGTAGCCTTGGAAGTCCTGGACTCCCTTTGTAGACCAGGCTGGCCTCGAACTCACAGAGATCCACCTGCCTCTGCCTCTCGGGTGCTGGGATTAAAGGCGTGTGCCACCTCTTAGTTATGACAAGCAAAGCAGACACTGAATGTTCCCAAATACTTCCGGAGAGGAGATGTAAAACTGTCAGGTTGAGAACCACTCACACACTCACACTGACACAATGAGTGCTCAATAAATATTTGTTAAATACATGAATGTGTGGATTAAAAATCAGTGTCCCATCCAGTCAAAACTATATACTCTCAACAATAAGATATTTTAGACCAGGAAAACTGAATACAGACAAGATTTGCCAACCTGAACTCCCACTCTATTCAGGTCTTAAAGGTTCCCTTTTCATTTATCTGTCAGCATTAAGGACTTCTCATAAAGACATTTCTGGAATGTGCCCACCCATTCAGCTCTTAACTGTCCTGGATGTGCCGTGCATCTCACCGTTAGAGCCTCTCAATTCAACCCGATGCTACTTCAGTATTTTTCAAGCCTGGTAAATGTGGCTGATGCCCGTTAGAAGCCCACAGTGCTACCTTCTGTAGCAATTAGCAGCCAGAGCGAATAAATCAGAGGCCTTGTGGGTGAAGATAAAGTCTTTCCCTGCCCCAATCCTAGAGCTTTCAAACTTGGAGCAGTGGAGATTCAGTTCCTCCATATTTTCCCTGGATACCTCACTGGCTTTTCTCCAAAACCTGCCTGACATGTAATCTTTCTCAACCTGTTTCACAGAAGGCTCACTCCATTCAGCTTTCTGTGGGTCAGCTTTCCATTAGCTGATAATAAAAAGACCTCAACTTAAAACCACAGACATTAACCCAGTTAGAGGAAAAAGTGGGGAAGAGTCTGGAACTCATAGGCACAGGAGACAACTTCCTGAACAGAACACCAACAGCCCAGGCCTTAACATCAACAATTAATAAATGGGACCTCATGAGGCTGAGAAGCTTCTGTAAGGCTGGTGACACTGTCAAGAGAACAAAGCGACAGCCTACAGACTGGGAAAAGATCATCACCGACTCTTCATCTGACAAAGGTCTAATATCCAAAATATATAAAGAACTTAAGAAATTAAACACCACCAAACCAAATAACCCAATAGAGAAATGGGGCGCAGAGCTAAACAGAGAATTCTCAACAGAGGAATATCAAATGGCTGAGAAACACTTAAAGAAATGCTCGACCTCCTTAGTCATCAGAGAAATGCAAATCAAAACGACACTGAGATTCCATCTTACACCCATCAGAATGGCTAAGATCAATAACTCAACTGACACCTCATGCTGGCGAGGGTGTGGAGAAAGAGGAACACTCCTGCATTGCTGGTGGGAATGCAAACTAGTACAACCACTTTGGAAAGCTATCTGGTGCTTTCTCAGAAAAATGGGAATAGGGCTTCCTCAAGACCCAGCTATTCCACTCCTTGGAATATACCCAGAGGATGTACTACCACACAACAGGGACATATGCTCAACCATGTTCATAGCTGCCTTATTCATAATAGCCAGAACTTGGAAACAACCTACGTGTCCCTCAACAGAAGAATGGATAAAGAAACTGTGGTTCATTTACACTATGGAATACTACTCAGCTATTAAAAACAAGGAATTTCCAAAATTTGTGGGCAAATGGATTGAACTAGAAATTGTCATAATGAGTGAGTTCACACAGAAGCAAAAAGAGCTAAATGGTATATACTCACTTATATCGAGACACTAGCCCAAGGTGTACGTCCCCATGAAAAACTGTACCTACCAGAATAATGGGTAAGAGGGGAGGACATCCTATTGAAACTTTAGGTGTGAGAAGCCTGGGAGAAAGAGGAAATGGAAGGATCCAGTGGGTCCTGGAAAACTACAGGCGAGTCTGGGCCCTGGGGTCCTCCGCAAACTGTGGCAACAGCCAAGGAAAAAATAGGCAGTAAAAACCTTGAACCCCTACCCGGACTAGCCGATGGACATTCTCCACTGTTGAGTGGAGAAGAAGATCTAACTCTCACACAAACTCTGGTGCCCCATATTTGATCATGTCCCTTGGATGGAGATGCCTGGTGGCACTCAGAGGAAAGATAATAGGTCACCAAGGAGAGACTTGATACCGTATGAGCATATTCAGGGGGAGGAGATCCCCCTCAGACACAGACATAGGGGAGGGGAGTAGGGGGGGGAAGTGGGAGGAAGGGAGGGATGGGAGGATACATGGGATGGGCTAACAACTGAGATGTAATATGTATAAATTAATAAAAATGTATTAAAAAAAATAAAAATAAATAAATAAATAAAAAGAATTTTGCGGTGTGAAACTTATGTCCACAGGGTTCAATGCAATCCTAAGCCAAGTGGCTTTTGTTTATTTTTGTTTTTGTTTTTGACTTTGTTTTGTGGGGGGCCTGGCAAGCATGGGGGAAAGGTATAAAAATAGAACCTGTGTTAAAGAATATTTCTAATCATATCTCGGGAGGTGGCAAGGATCTAATGGGAATAAAGCTGGTGCTGGTGGGGATGGGAGAAGGTAATGGTGTGACCTCAGTTTCTGCCTCTGTTGCTTCCATGACTCGCTCTTTTTATTGCTTTCATAAAAAAATGTATTTTTCTTTTATGTGCATATGTGAATGTCTGCATATACGTGCACCGTGTGTGTGTCCGGTGTCCAAGGTGGCCAGACAGAGCATTGGAGTCTCGGGAACGGGAGTTGCAGGTGACTCTCAGGCACTTGGTGTGTTTTCTGGGAACCGAACCCTGGTCCTGCAAACACTCTTAACCACTGGGCCCTCTCTCAAGCCCGGCCTTACATTTTCTAGAAATTAGTTTTCTCTAAATAAAGCACAAACTAGGTACAGCTGACCCTGCATTGATTAACAGCCCGTGCCAATTTCTGTTGGGGTTCCTCCTGGTTCGTCCAGTTCTTCACTAAGCAGATCGTCTTTCTTCTCTCCTTTGGCAGCTGCACAGCTGAATGGTGGCCTCTGCCGCCTCCCTAGCCTTAGTGCTTGATTGTCACCTCCCCGCTCAACTATGCTCCTACACAGACCAAAATGGCCTGGCTAAGAGAGCCTACTCACACCACTGCTTTCCCCAACAATCTCCTATTGTTATGGTTTGGATATGAAGTGTCTATCAAAAAGACTAAAAGCCTTGCTCTCCAGTCGGTTGAGCCAGTCACTACGAGGCTTCTGGATCCTGGAGGCTCTGGCTTTACTGGGGAATTCATCCACTAATTGACTCACAATCTGATACCTAATCTGACAACAGGAGGCGAGGTGCACCTGATTGCTGGTACGTGGGCCACAGAGTGTGTGTCTCTAAAGAGTATCTTGTCCTTGGCGCTTTCTAGTCCTCTCTGCTTCCTGGCTGCCCTGAGGTGAGCATCCCTGCCCTTCTAGGCTCTTCTGCTGTTGCGCTCAGCCTCCCTGAAAACCCAGAAACAAGCATCTGCTAATGAAAAGCCGGGATAGAACCATAGCCATAGTAAGTCTTTCTTCTTTAGGTTGTATAGTTTGTCAGAGAAACCAAATTCTAGCTAGCACTCTCTGTTCTTAAACGGTCAAGATTCCTTAAGGGTGACTTTAGGATACGTCCCATGACAGTCCCTGTAAACTTAGTCCCTTCTCATGCCCTTCACATTTATACTTCTCTCACATGAAGCTGTTTTCCCATCTAGATTTGTAGTCAAGCGCTGTATATGGTAATGCTGCAGCTAATGGCATTTCCTCTCCTTGCCACCTCTGAAGAGCCCAGCCTCTGGGCTGCACTAGGCTTTTTTTTTTTGACCAGGCCACAGTGTATGGTAATTATAATCTGTATGCTGTTCCCCCTGGCCTCCAATATTTGGCTGATATTTTTAAATTTCAAAGTGATTGGTGTGCAGGATCATTCTAGGATCATTTTCTTCCTAATCCTTTTTATTTGTCTCATCCAAATTCTAATATAGCAAGTAACTGCTTGGCAACTTGACTTTATAAAGTTGTCTCAAAGCATGCAATCAGTTTTTATAGAAACACATGTTCTATCACTCTCGTATTTTGCCAATTTATGTGTGTTTAGTTAAGTTGATGTAATTGCAATAAAACGCAGCCAACACAGTCAGGTTTGCTGATGTACACGAGCAATTTGTGGAAAATGTAGAAATTGATTATTAAGAGAAGTGCCTAGATATCCCTGGATATTTTGGCGAGAAAAGGGAAAATGCTGACTTCTCTGGTGACTTTAATAACCCATCATTACCCCTAGATTACCCATTTCCTGACAGCAAGGGCTGTTGAGTAGTTTGTTAATACATACATAACAGAACCTACTCAAGTGCAATAGATAATTTTGAATTGATACTGAGTGAGATGCAAATTTTCTTTAACTCCCCAAACTAAGAAACTTATAAAACTATTAACTTCAATTTCTGATACTTACTGATTTTATTTAATTCTGAATGTATTTGTGGTTATGATAAAATTAGACATTAGTTTGGGGATAGGTCCTTTTGGTATATTACCCTTCTGTCCTGCAACCCAGGGGCTGTATAAGTTGCCTGATAAATGACTATTGAGAGATATACATGTACTTGCAGTCTCTGGTAGCAGGGGACCAGAGGTGACATTAAGAGCACATGTGATCACATGAGGTGTTGAGCAAATCCTTAAGGTCTGAATATAGTTACTAGTTACAACTCTTTTTTACTAAGGGACAAAAAAAGCTCATTGGCAATATTTCATAAATAATACCAGCAAGAGACCTTGATCTAAATGAATCACCACCTAGAAGTCTAGGCGTAATAATAGATGCAACCTCATCAGCGGCAGCTGTGTTCCTCCTCATCATGCTTGTTAAACGTTTTTTGTTTGTTTTGTTTTGTTTTGTTTTGTTTTGAGACATAGGACATTCTTGGTGAATTCTCAGAAACTTCTTAATGCCACAATTCGGCCTTGAGATAAATGAGCGATAATTGGGGTTTTAGAAGTCAGTCATTATTACACTATAGCAAATGACAAGTCAAGGAAAACTCCCATCTCATTTGAACTCAGTCAGTGATGATGTGCACGTTAGGCCTGCTGGTGAACTGGCTTTGTAGCAGTCCTTGCTAGCTCTGCTTTTTCCAGCTGACAGGGCAATGTCCTGATGGATGACTAATCAGTGCCTTCTGTCCCTGGGACATCTCCCAGGTGCAGGTAGCGGGGAGGACCACCTAGGCCATTCTGAATCAATGGCAAGTCACTCTTGGTGTTACAAAGAACAAATGGCTCTTAGGTGGAGGCGATATCTCTGTGTGAGACATGAACAGTGTGATTTCCATGTTTTTTTCTCACCTCCCACAAGTCCCAGGCAGTGCGTAATGGCTAAAATGAAGGATTCGAAGCCAGGTAAAATGGCTCAGATTCGAATCATGGCTCCACTATGCAAAGAAGCAAGACTTTGGGCAAATTACTTAAGCTCTGTGTGTTTCCATTCCTTCATGTTAAAAGGGAAGGAGTAAGTGTGTCCCCGCTGTGAGGCAGAGCTGGCACTTAAAGGCGACAAGTTTTTTCTTATTTCCCTTCTAGAGATGAAACAACTGAGTGACACCTCACGGCTCAGTCCATGTCCTATACCAGTGAGTGGCACTGCCAGCACTGACCTGTGTACATCTGTCCAACAGAGTCCTGTTGCATATGCACAGTGTGCTGTGACAGCAGCATTGCCAGTTAGGGGTTGGGGTGAGAGAGCTCCAGCTGCACAGCACAGCACATCTGGATAGAACCCCAGTTCTTCTGTGTGATCTGTGAATCACTGGAGAAATTCTACTTACGTTTACATGCTGTTTATTCATCATAAAATTAGCATAATATTCCATCCTTAGGTTGTAAAAGAATATTAGAGATAATGAGTATTTACAAAGTTGGTCCTTAAAAATACTTGAAAATGCTTGTGTGCATTACAGGCTGGCACAGTATATTATGACATGTATAATGAGAATGACAAAGTGTAATGAATTAGTATAATAAAAGTGATTTTAGTTTGTTTTCACAAATGAAATATGGTGTGTGTGTGCGTGTGTGTGTGTGTGCATGTGTGTGTGTGTATGTGTGTGCGCATGCGCGCAATGGAATATTACTAAACCTTAAAAAGTAAAGCTTTTGAGTAAGGCTTTTGGTACACACTATGGTATAGATGAGCCTTCAGGACATTATGCTCAGTGAAATAAGCCAGACACCAAAGGACAAACTCTGTATAATTTCTTTACAATGAAGTAACCAGAGCAGTCAGATTTGTATAGACAAAAAGCAGCACGGCAGAGGAGAGAGAGAATGGAGCACTGTGATTTTCACTTTGGGAAGATGGACAAGTTCTGCACACACACACACACACACACACACACACACACACACACACACACACAGTACTAATGACTGCACAATACTGGGATGCACTTAATGCTGCCAAGCTTTTGAGACAGTTGACACAGGGACCTGTATGTTTTTCATATTTTTTCTGCAATGAAAGAGATGGGTGAAAAGAAATGCAACCTATTGGAGCGACCACTGAAAGTATTAAATTTCTATCACTCTTCCTTAGCAATTTGTTGACGTTTTGTGTTGAATTTCACCCAGAAATCATACTCATCTTTACGTTTTGTAAGAATGAGATGGTGAGCGCCAGCCCTCTTACCCAGGAAGCCTTCCTCTGAGCTGGCAGGTGCGTATTAATCAGTGCGGCCATCATCCTGACAGCACCATCACACGTAATGCTGCTGGGACAGAAAGAGAATGTTTTTATTATACACATTACCTTGAAATAACATTTTTTTGGCCAGGAAATTTGACACAGCACACACAGTGTACGATAGAAGGAAGCCCAGATCAAGGCTGTCAGTCAAGGGCCTTGCACACAAGGTGCATCAGAACAGCCGAGATGCAAGAACGTAATTAACTATGAAGGTCGTTCTTCACCAGGGTGATTTCTGGAACAAAGCTGCCTTCCGCTATATGGCTTACTCTATTTATACCTCACATCTCCACTTTTATAAGCCTCCCTCTCTCTGTGGTGTTTAGAAACCCTATAAGATGTTATTTTTAAGACACAGTCTATTATGTTTAAATGGCTTTACTCCAAACTCAACTCAGAATCATTTTGAATTTTGAAACACAGCTTCTGATATCAAAACCTCTTTCTTCCTCTCCCTTTTCAATTACTATAGTAAATGTTAAATTGTGGGGGGAATCTTAATATATCCAGAAAGTCTTGGATGCCTCCTTTCTCCTTCTATTTTATGATCTCATTATGTGGTATTTACCTCAATTAAAAATAGTCCTGGCATGGTCTATAAAAATTAACATCATCACCATTTTAAATGCGTGGTTCGATAATGTTCAATATATCCATAATGTGCATACCATCACCACCCTCCACTTCCAAAACCATTTTCAGCTTGTGGAAGTGGAACTCTCTTTGGCAGGGGAGGATGACAAGATGACTCAGGGGTAAGGGCACTTGCTGCTCTTCAGAGGACCTAACTTTGGTTTCCAGCGCTCATATCCAGGAGCGTGGAACCATGGGTAGCTTCAGCTCCAGGGCACCCGTTGTCCTCTTCTGTCCTCCAGAGGCACCCACAGACACACACACACACACACACACACACACACACACACACACACATACACACACACACACATACACACACAAGAATAAATATTTTGAAAAAGTGCAAAGAGAACTCTTCACTGATCCTGGCTACTATTATTCTTTTTTCTCTCAGTGTGATTTTCAGTTGGTTGGTTTTTGTGTGTGTGTGTGTGTGTATGTGTGTGTGTGTAACAGTGTCTCACCATACAGCTGAAGGTTCCCCCAAAATCTCGCCTCTGCTTTCTGGGGTTACAGTTATGACAACATACCATCACACCGTCTGTCTTTTGGATTTCTGACTGTTTTGGGAACCTCAACTAAGTGACACCTTATGTAGTCGACCTTTTGTGCCTGGTTTGTTTCTCTTTGCATAGTGATCACAATAGACACACGTGTTGCAATGCATGCCAGCATTTCCTTCCATTTGAAGGCTCAGCAATGCTCCGTTTGGTGTGTTTACTGCAGTCTGCTTACACACCCATCCATTGCTGAGCACTAAGTGAGCAATGCTGTTCCAAGGATGTGTACACAGACCTCTTGCACATTCTACTTTCCATTCGTGTAGAGCCACACTCACAAGTGGGGTTACTGCACTGTATGGTGATAGTTTGAGCAAGTATCACACTGTATTTCTGTGTCTGTATCATTGTTTGCATTCCCACCAGTGCTGTGCAAGAGTTCTAGATTCTGAAGATCCTTGCAGAAAGTTCTTGTGTTTTGTCATTATTAGCAACCCAGGATCCTAATGAGTGGTGTCTTATTGTGTTTGATTTGCGTTCTTTTTCACAATTAGTAATGTTGGGTGTCTTTTCCGGCACACATCGGCTGTTTGTATATTTTTGGAGAAATGTCTGTACAAGGCTTTGCCCATTTTCAACAATTTTTGTTGTTCTTTTGTCCAGTTGTAGAAGTTCTTTACACAGTCTAAATATGAATTTGTAAAATTTGTCTCATGCCTTATGGGTAACAATTTTAGTGCACTGATGTTCTTTTTGCACACATTTTAAAACTGTTCATGAACTTCAGCAAATGGAGTTGTCTAATTGTTGTGGTGGTCTGAACTTTTGGTGTCATATCCAAGCAATAACTGCCAAATACATCATGAAATTTTCACACCGTATTTTCTTCCGAGAATTTTACAGCTATAGGTTTAGCTCAGAGGACTCAGGACTAAAATTTTATACATAGTTTTAAGTAAAGATTTGATATAACATCTGCTTTTTCCAGCAACATTTACTGAAAAATGGTCCTCTTCCCTTGGTCTCTGGTTTTATGTTGAGGCCTTTAATCCACTTGGACTTGAGTTTTGTGCATGGTGACAAATATGGGTCTAATTGAATTTTTTTTACACATAGACAACCAGTTAGACCAACACCATTTGTTGAAGATGCTATCCCTTTTCCATTGAATAGATTTGGCTTCTTTGTCAAAAATCAAGTGACCATATGTGTGTGCATTCATTTCTGGGTCTTTGATTCGATTCCACTGATCAATCAGCCTATTGCTGTGCCAGTACCATGCTGTTTTAATTACTGTTGCTTTATAGGACAGCTTGAGATCAGGTATGGAAAATTTTTTGTACAAGGATCTTTTATTGTACAAGATTGTTTTAGCTATTCTGGGTTTTTTGTTTTTCCATATGAAGTTGAGAATTGAACTTTCAATCTTTAAAAAATTGTGTAGGTATTTTGATAGGGATTGCATTGAATCTGTAAATTGCTTTTGGTAAGATGGACATTTTTACTATGTTAATTCTCCTGATCCACACACAAGGGAGATCATTCCATCTTCTCATGTCATCCTTCACTGACTTGGTTAGAGTAACTCCTAGATATTTTATATTGCTTGTGGCTAACGTGAAGGGTGTAGTTTTCCTAATTTCTTCCTCTGCATGATTGTCATTTGTATATAGGAAGGCTACTGACTTTTTTGAGTTAATTTTGTATCCTGCCAATTTGCTGAAGGTGTTTATCAGCTGTAGGAGTTCTCTGGTGGAATTTTGGGGGTCACTTATATACACTATCATACCATCTGCAAATAGGGATAATTTGACTTCCTCCTTTCCCATTTGGATCCCCTTGGTCTCCTTTTGTTGCCTTATTGCTCTGGCTAGAACTTTCAGTACTATGTTGAAGAGATATGGAGAAAGTGGGCAGCCTTGCCTTGTTCCCGATTTTAGAGAAATTTCCTTGAGTATCTCTCCATTTAATTTGATTTTGGCTGTTAGCTTACTGTATATAGCCTTTATTATGTTGAGGTATGTGCCTTGTATCCCTGATCTCTCCAAAACTTTAAACATGAATGGGTGTTGGATTTTATCAAATGTTTTCTCTGCATCTAAGGAGACGATCGTGTGGTTTTTAAATTTTCAGTTTGTTTATATGGTGAATTATGTTGATGGATTTTCATATATTAAACCATCCCTGCATGCCTGGAATGAAGCCTAGCTGGTCATGGTAAATGATATCTTTGATGTTTTCTTGTATTCGTTTTATGAGTATTTTATTGAGTACTTTTGTATCAATGTTCATAAGAGAAATTGGTTTGAAATTCTTTGTTAGGTCTTTGTGAGGTTTAGGTATCAATGTGACTATGGCCTCATAAAATGAATTTGGTAATGTTCCATCCATTTCTATCTTTTGGAGTAGCTTGAAGAGTATCGGTGTTAGTGCATCCTTGAAGATCTGGTAGAATTCTGCACTAAAACCGTTTGGCCCTGGGATTTCTTTTTTTTTTTTTTTTTTTTTTTTGGTTGGGAGACTATCAATGATTGCTTCTATTTCTATAGGGGAAATGGGACTATTTAGCTTGTTTATCTGTTCTTCACTCAATTTTGGCAAGTGGAATTAATCAAGAAAATTGTCCATTTCCCTTAGATTTCCTTAGTCCCGGAGCTCTGATGCTCCGCTGGTCCGTGGTTCCCAGTAGCATTTCGGGACCCAGACCACTCGTCTAGTCCAGGTTAGTGTCATGGGGCCCAAACCGCACACACACTGAGTTCAATTAGCATCTATGGACCCAACGTGAGCATTGAGTCTAGTTCACATCTCTGGACCCAAACAGGTCTGGAGACTCAATCCCCACGCTTAGTCCTGTTAGCTGAGTCCAACCAGAGTCTTGGGCCCAAACTGCATACAGAACTCAGTCAGGGTCCCGGGGCCCAAACCCTGTGCCAAGTTCAGGTGGGTCTCAGGGCCCAAACCATGTGCCAAGCTCAGCTAGGGACTCTGGAACCAAGCCTTGGGCCAAATTCAGCTAGGGTCTCAGCGCCCGAACTGCACGCTGAGCTCAGCTAGAGTTTCAGGAGCCGGACCGCTCACCGAGTCCAACTTGGGTCTCTGGGCCCAACCCGTGCACCGAGCTCAGTCAGGGTCCTGGGGCCCAAACCCTGCACCAAGCTGAGCTACGGTCTCTGGCCCCAAACCACCAGCTGATTTCAGCTAGGGTCTCTGGGCCAAAACTGCCTGCTGAGCTCAGCTAGAGTTTCCGGGGCCGAACTGCACACCGAGTCCAGTTTGGGTCTCAGGGCCCAAGCCTCATGCCGAGTTGACTTGGGTCATGGGGACCAAACGCCGCACTGAGCTCAGGTAGGGTTTCGGGGCCCAAATCTTGTACTGAGTCCCCTCTCCCGCAGGAATTCCCACCAGTCACCACACCAGTCGCCTCTGCCAGAGGGTTCCCAGCTGCAAACCTCAGCTGCTGCCGCTGCCACTGCCACTATGATCTGAGAGCATCCGCGCTCCTCCCTTGTGCAGGGGTACACAGGTTTTCTGTATTTTGGTCCTTTTGAACTATGGAATATTCCTGCTGTAGTGGAGTGGGGAGCTTGGTGTTCTTGGTTAAGAATTCCATGCAACTCCCTGAATCATTTACTGGAGCTTCTAAACATGGCCCACACTGCTCGCAGCCATCTTGGAGTCCCCTCTTGTCTGGCCTGAGGTTAGATAGGTCTTGTGTATGCTGTCTTAACACTCTGAATTCATATGTGCAACTACCCTGTTAAATCTAGAAAATATTCTATTGTTGTAGTCCCCCACTACCTCTGACTCCTACACTCTTTCCTCTTCCTTTTCCATAATGATCCCAGAACACTGGGAAGAGAGAGTGTGATTTAAAAGTCTCACTTGGGCTGAAGATTCTACAGTCACTGAACTTTGACCAGTTGTTCATCTCTATGTGAATCACCATTTACTGTGAAAAGAAGTTTCTATGATGGGGGTTGAAATATGTACTAATCTGTGGGTAAAATAATGTTACTACACTCAGGCATAGTGGTGCATGTCTTTAATCCCAACACTTGGGAGGTAGAGGCCAGTGGATCTGTGAGTTGCTGCACAATTTGCTCTACATAGTGAGTTCCCAGACAGCTAGAGTTCCACAGTGAGATCCTGTCTTGAAAAAACGTAATAGTAAATAATAATAATAATAATAATAATAATAATAATAATAATAATAATAATAATAATAATAAACAGTAATCATTAGGAGTCAGATTAATTCTATGTCTATTTAGCAAAATAATAAAAGTAAGTTCTTTCTGAGAGCTCATAAGCTTGTAACCTGTCTACAGGTTCTTGGCCATGATAACAGTGTCAGTTTATGGGATTCATCATATGGAACTAGCATTAAATCGAATCAGAAACTGGTAGGTTATTCCCGTGACTTTCATGCTATTACTGCACTAGTGGGCACATCTTGACAGGCTGGTCATTATTGCAGCTCCCGTGGTTAACGGATGGATAAGACTGACGATTGCTCATAGAGATAAGGAAATCAGTAAGGGACCATGGGGATGTCTTTCAAGAGAGGGAAGATAGAACACAATGACATCGAGGGCAAAGAGGATATGATGGAATAGGATGAGTTAAATGGGGCAGTGGGGGAGGGTGAAGTTAAGATAGAAGAGGGAATATCAGGAGCTATAACTAAGACTAAAGATCTTTTGAATGTATAATTACCATTTAAATGGAGTCACTTTATCATGGAGCAGTAGTGCTCCTACTAAACCCCACAGGCTAAGAAATAAAAAAGCCTGGTGGCATTCGAAGAAAGAATAAGCAGGCTACCAAGATGAGACATGATAGTTTATGACCATATAGTGGGGGAGGAGGTCCCCCTCAGTTATAGACCTAGGGGAGGGGAATAGGGTAAAAGTGGGAGGGAGGGAGGAACAGGAGGATACAAATGATGGGAAAACAATTGAGTTGTAATCTGGATAAATTAATTAAATAAAAAAGAAAGAAAATAAATGAATTAATGAATGAAACACACACACACACACACACACACACAAAACAACAAAAACAAAAAAAACAAAAAACAAAAAACAAAAAGCCTGGTGCCAGGAATGAGTTGCATCCTTTGGCTCTTTGGTGTTGTTGTCCAATGAGTTCTCAATGATCCCCAAATGTCTAGACTGTTGCCATTGCTCTTGGTAACACTTTAGACCTTGAGAAGACCATACTGATGACGACACCACATACTGGAGCCGTAGAACATGGAGAAGCATGAAGACCATCCCTCCTGCCTGGAGTTGATAGTACTGGAAGGTGCTGTGCACATCATCAGAGGAAAGTGATCATGCGATCTCTTAGACTAGTATGTACATGTCTTCTTGTGTGTAGTATATTAAGTATATACCCATGTGTGTGTGGTTACCTGTGGTGTTCATGTCAAGGCCGAAGACTGATGCCATGGAGCTTCTCCATCCCAAAGATGTTTTATTTTTGAGTCTGGCCTCAAGCACTGAGGTCAATGCCTCTGCCTCCAGAAGGCTGGGGTTAAAGGTGCACCATCAAACTCAGTTCTTCAGTTGTTTCATTTTAAACAAAATATATGTATTTGTTTGGTTTTGTTTATTTATGCATATGAGTGATGTTTTTGCATGTTTGCATGTGTACCACATGCATGACTGGTGCCTATCGGAAACTAGAAGAAGGCATTAGAGTTCCTGGTCCTGGAGTTACAGATTGTTGCGAGCCACCATGTGGGGGTAGGGGCTAGGAATCGAACGTGAGTCTAAGAGCAAATCACTATCTCTCTAGCCTCTAGATTGCACTTTGAAATGCATTTCTCTTACTGTTTCTTTATTTTATACTGTGTTGCCACTTCAGAATTTATTTTCATTTAAGTGGAATTCTTATTATTGGAATCTACTCAGAGAGATTACGAAGGTAGCTACTGTCCAGCTTCTTTTATATTTGAAAAAAAAATGGTCTTATTCCCTAAAATATGAACTTCAGAGGGCCAAGATCAGGTCTTTCCTCCTCAAAATTATTTGTCTAAGATGATCCTATGAGCACACCTTTATCATTAGAGTTTCAGCAATTTCTCCATAATATGTCTCATATGTCACATTGTTGCACAGGATTGTGTTAGAGATAAAATAAATACTTTAAGATGAGAAAATGTCAATTTATTTATTATTTCCCTAGCTGCTTCTTGCTTTTGAGAACTCACAACGTAAACTCTGCTGGCCTTGAATTTATAGACATGTGCCTGCCTATGCCTCCAGAGTACTGGGATTAGAGACATGTGTACACCATATTTGGCCTTTTCTTAACCCCCTGTACTGGTTAGTTTTATGTCAACTTGACACAGGTTAGATTCATTAAAGAAAATGGAGTTTCAGTTCCGTAAATGTCTTCATACGATCAGGCTATAGGCAAGCCTGTTAAGGCATTTTCTTAGTGATCCATTGGGGAGAGCCCATCCCATTGTGGGCAGTATCACCCCTGGGCTGGTTGTCCTTGGTTCTTTATGAAAGCAGGCTGAACAAGCCATAGAGCAAGCCAGTCAGCAGCACTCTTTCATGGCCTCTGCATCAGTTCCTACTTCCAGCTTCCTGCCCTGCTTGAGTCCTTGTCCTGACTTCCCTTTGATGATGAACTCTGATGTGGATGCATAAGCCGAACAAACGCTTTCCTCCCCAACTTGCTTTGGTCACGGTGTTTCATCACGGTGACATAACCCTGACTAAGAGCCTCTTAGCTCTCCCTCCTGGTCACGTTTCTTCTCCCTTCGGATTTTTTTCCTTCCTGATTCCTTTCTCATTTCGATATTCCCTGTGACAGAATTTGCTCTGTGAGAGTAAGTCTCCCAAATTTCCTCTCACGAGGATATTTATTAATAAAATGAATGTTTGTTGGATACTTGAGATTGAGAGAATTCTGCTAAGTACAATTCTAGGACAATAATTCTTTTCTCATAACCTCTGAAGGTGTTTTCCTCTTTACTATCAGTCACTCATGGACCCAATTGTTATTTCTTTGCAGGTCTTTTCTCCTTGAGAACTGTTAAGATTCTCTGTTCATTTTTATATTATTGGAGATCAAAGTTTTATTCCTAAATATAGACTATTGATCTTGTTCATAATTCATTTATAGTATCTGGCACTGAGAAATAGTGTCCTTTGGGGAATAATGCTAACATTCCCTCCCTCCCTGGTCATCAGTTGCCAGTAGCTACCCAGGCAGGGGGAGACTTCATGAGCCCCTTCCCCATTCACACTGGGATTTTGTCTGGCTTGAATTTGAGCCGGTCTTGGGCACACAGCCACAGCCACTGTGAGGTCATTCGTGCAGCAGCCTCATCATGGCCTGAAAATAGGGTCTCACTCCAGGTGTCCACTCCCTCTAGCTTTCACAGTCTTTCCATGCTCTCTTCTCTGATGACCCTAGAGTGTTTGGGGGCAAGCACTATGGCACAGATGCCCAGTTTAGTCTGAGCTCTCTACGGTTTCTTACTCTCTGCATGCTGACCAGTGCGGGCCATTGTGTAAGTCCTCATTTACGGCAAAAGAACAGTTTCTGATGACAGTTTAGAGATACATTACTCTACTTGTGTGGTGAAGGGAGGCCCCTTTGCTTCATTTCCCATACTCGAGTTTTAAGTCTGTTAATTTTCAGTATGCAATTCTTTAAATATATTCTACATGTTTTGGTGTGTACAAGTAACATATGTTTACTTTTAAAATAACATTTTCTTGCCCATAGTTAATTACATTTCATATATTATTAGTGTGTGATATGTATGTGATGTGTGTGTGTGCGCGCGTGTGCAGACATCGTGTAGTATATGATGCAAGTGTAGGTATGTGCACCAAGGAGAGTATTTAAAGGCCAGAGGATAACTTTGGGAGGTGGGTTCTCTCTTCCCCATCTCCACAGTTTCTGAGGATGAAACTGAAGTCATCAAACCAGCAAGCCAGCCTTTTTACCCACTGAGCCACCTCTCTGACCCATATTTTAATGCTTTTTTCTACCGTGATTAATACATTGGGATTTTTCATATTAATCCAAAAGCATATGAGCCATTAACTTGGGTTAATTTCTACTTTAATTTCACTGTAGTCTTGGGTCTTATTTAGTGATGCTTTGAAACTTTATGACCTAGAGTATGGCACATTTTAAGAAAGGTTATGCGAGGCCTTGGAAAGGACCTATAGCTCTCTGATAACATGTCTTCTTTCCTGGCGGTCCTATTGGGTACATTTACTATGTTGTGAACGCTATAGATGACGCCTGGGGTGGTTTGTCAAATCCTGCACACGGCTTTCAGATGCCTTTGCCTTATGTGTTTTGACGTCATGCTATTCAGTCCACACGGAGCCTGGAGTCTCCTGTCTTCCTGATGAACAGAACACTTTAACGCTGTGAAGTGTCCATTCTCACTTTTACCCTGGTGCCCATTTTGTCCAGCACAAAAATAGCTGCATTGCTGCTCTTCTCCCTGCACTTTGCTCGTCAGTTAGGAAATCAGTTCACTCCTTGTCTCCCCATGTGCAAGGGTTCTCCTTTCTGAACATCAGATGGGCTTTTAAACACGTGGTTGGTTGCTGGCTACTGATTTCTCAGGATTGGAGCAACTAGCGACTACCTGGCACTTGTTCCTGTGTGCCTGTTTTGTTGTTTGTTTTTTTTTTTTTTCTTTCCTTCAGATTGCTCGGTTCCCCTCTTCATTCCATTGATCTCTACGGGTTGTGAAATGCCGCATATTTGAATGACTGGCCTCAGCATTTTAATGCATATGCATAACTTCAAAACATTGAAATTGTATCAATGCCTGTTTCTCATATTATGAAGATGTGTGTGTGTGTGTTTAAAGCCCTTTCAAGGCCCCACAGTGTCCCTCTTGCTATTCTGTCCGGCAGTCTTGTTATCTCCCTTCCTTCTTGGCCACTGATTTTCCTCATCCTAAATGAATCGTTCCCATTTGGGCCCCAAGCTTTCTGCTAACCGGTTTCTCCACTGAAAACCACCCGTGTTTCCAGCCCTTCAAGGTCTTGCTCAATATTAGACTTTTTTGGTCTCTTGTTTAAAATCAGTATGCCATTTGAGCTCTTACTATAAATCCTCATTGCTTCACTTCCCCCATACCACTTACCACCTTTGAGGACCTTAAATAACATATAGCAGTTACGCATACTCCCCCCTGCCTCCTCGGGCCTGCCCCACCGAGAACACCATGAGAAATGAGGTTGTTATCGGATGTTTTCAATTAGCTGTATCTCAGTTCCCCAGGACAGTCTTAGAGCTTAATACTCAACTGTTGAACATTCAGTGAACTCAGATCCAAAACTCACAGAAGAGCAGTCAGAAACCTTTTCAGAGGAAATCTTTTCACATCTCTTACCCAGAGCCAGGGCTGAGAGAGGATAGTGATATTAATATGCTTCTTTTGAGGTGGTTTGACAGTTTAATTTCTTTTCTTCTTTCTGAGTGTGCTGTTTTTATTTCCTTGGAAGAAATGAAAGCCATTCCCAAGTCTTTCTAGCTCTTTTTGAATTCTCGCTGGCTGGTTCAATTCAACTGTTCTGGCCTAAACTCCTCTCCAAGCTGACTGATTCAAACTGGCTCCTCTTGGCTTCTGACTGAATTCCCTGCCTGGCCTCAAACTATTTCTGGCAAGTATATTTTCATCTTCTGGCTCCTTCTCATTCTCTGGTTCATTCTGTCTTCACCTGTGTCTAGCTTATTCTCTCTGCAACCTGTCTCTGTAAAACCGTCCTGGTAAGTAGCTCTCTGTTAAAAACAAAAAACAAAAAACAACTCTCCTCTATCTCCCTGTGCTGCTCCTCCTAAGTTGCCCCTCTCTCCTGTCATGTTCCTATGAGAGTTGAGTGCAACCTGTCCCTGACTCATTCTATTAAATCTTTCTCTGATTCACTACTTTGTCTGCCCCTCAATTAAATGTCACATTCAAACATAGCTGCTCCCTTCCATAAACTAACCTTACCTTCATTTTTGGGGATCAAAAATGAGTACTGAGGGCATGTCTATATTTCAGCTGGATCATACTGTAGTCCAGAGAGTGTCTGCATTCCAACCAGATCACATAGATGTAGAAGGTCTTTAGATGGATGTGAGCTCATGCCAGAGCAACCATGTTGCTGGATTTAAATTCCTCTACATTTGTACCCTCTTTCTGGTCTTAATTTAAAACGTGTACTCTCTCTCTCTCTCTCTCTCTATATATATATATATATATATATATATATATATATATATATATATATATATATCTCAGACACACACACACACACACACACACACACACACACACACACACACGTATGAGAATAGAGATTGGATAGAGCTGGCAATGGGAGTGATGATACCACCATCTCACTGTGAAGCAGCATGCATATACTTCAAAAGAGGTTTTCCATACAGACTGCATAGGGTACAAAAGGAGCCCCCAGCATGGCTCAGCAGGTGAAGGACTTGCCACACAAGTGTGGTGACCTGAGGTTCATCCCTGAAAGCCATGTAGAGGAGAGAACCAATTTCACAAAGTTGTCTGCTAATCTCCATAAGTGCATCTCCCCTTCCCTCTCCCTCCCTCTCTCCCTCCCTCCCTCCCTCCCTCTCTCCCTCCCTCCTTCCCTGCCTCCCTCTCTCCCTCCCTCCTTCCCTGCCTCCCTCCCTCTTTCCTTCTCTCTCTCCCTCCCTCTCTCCCACCCTCTCTCACTTCCCCTTCTCTCTCTCATGCACCCACTAATTATAAAAATACAGCTTAAAACTCCTTTTAAAGAAAATTGTTTTAAAAATAAAGCTCATTTTAAAAGTGAAAAAGGTAGTTGCAGCATCTGTGTATGAGCCTACTAGTGCTGGAATTGAAATAAGTAAAGTATTATAATCATATCCCTGTCTGTGCATGAAAACATTTTAGGAGAGATTATCCACTGAACTATACAATAGCTATTGATACAGTAAATACCGTATTATAATTACAAAAGAAAACATAGCTAATTACAATAACCATTTACCTGACGTGTGCTGTATATATGTTACACTTTCCAATATAAACATCAATCATTTCATTCTCAAAACTGTTTTATAAGGTTTGCTATCAATATCCTTAATTTAGAGATGAGAAATTTTACATATAAAATGTTAAAGAGTTTGCTGAAGATAACAGCTTTAATAAGTGTTAGAGGCAAAGTTTAACATATTCTGGCTCTTAGGTCTAGGTACTTATCTTTGATACTAATTATGACAAATATACATTATTTTACAGTTTGGAAAAAATAACTTCTTACATCTGCCCCCAAATAGCTGTAGCATCAGTAATATTAGCAGCAGCAAATGCATAGCTAATTCTGTGTAGACACTGGCTCTCAGTGAAGGGAGCCTTCCGTCTCCCATCCCCCACCCTCCCTTCCATTGGACATCTTTTCATATCCTTTGTATCCATAAAGGACCAGGGCTGTCTTCATGCATGCCCCCGGCCCTAGCAGGTTCTCCGGATTCTAAAGCTCATCTCCATCCTCTCACAGACTTTCCATATTTGTTTTCCTTTTTCTTGTCCATCTGATCTGTCCCCACTAGGAACAAGCATTTTTCTCTTTACTGGCTATCAATTATAAAACAGTGCAATAAGTATTTGCCTTCGTTGGTGAAAAGTTGTATCAGATGTGTGTGGATGTAGGATGGACTATATCCCAATAAACCTATCACAAATTGAAGGTATGTAAAAGGAGAATTCAAATAATAAGCATAACATGCATAACTTATGCTATTTACATACATTCCAGGCTCTTATGTTGCCTTATATTTGGGCAAAATAACCCAATGAAAGTGTACTGTATGTACACTAAAGTGTACATGGCTATTTCATGCCATGTGCTGAATACTGTACAGGAAGTGAAACACAGAACAGAGTATGCTTTTGCTTTCACATGTTAGAAACACCAGCGATTTAAATGAGAGCCCAGTATGAACACTATACAATAAAGAATCCCATAGCTTCCTTGACTATGGGGATGCTTGACATCTGCATTTCTTTAAAGATCTCAGATCTCTGTGGCTGCTCTGCCTACAGGGAGGCTTAACACTTGTGTTGTTTTAAAGATCCCTAGGAGTGTCTACATAAGCTGCTCACTGAATCCTGTATCCTCTAAAACACTGTGGCAGCTGTAATCCATCCTCGACTATGAATTCTCACAAAATTAACAATTAAATTTGATTTTTAAAAAATAGCTCAAATTCATCACCCAAGAATAATGTTTGTACGTGACAGAAGTGGAGAACGGCAGAGAGAATCACACACGTTACTCCTTTAACACCCAGAGGTATATTTTTGGTTATGAGAATTTAAATGTGTTTTTAGTCTCAGCCGCATGTTGGTTTTATGGCTGCTCGCTGGCTATGACGGTGGCTGCTGGCTGCACTGTGCCACACATACGTTTCTATGTAAAAACTTGGTGTAAATCAAATGCACACAAAAAAAGTTTAAATGCGAGAAGGAGCTTGTTAAAATAAAACTTGGTGTCCGCGGTGCATTGTGGAGAGGTTGTTAAGTTTAAGAATGCAAACAAACATGAAAATGTTTGGAGACCTAACCATAAAATGATGCAAGCCGAGTCTTTGTTCCTGTAATGAACCTGAGTCAGAAGAACAAACAAAGATATCTAGAAGGTTGCTCAATTCTGAATTCTATGAGAAGGGTTTTGCTCCTGAAAAACACTTCTGAAATTAAATATCTTCATCAACATCTTATGTCAACCCAAAGGGCCCCCAGGGTCCACAGTTATGGTCAAGTTGCTAAATAGCACTAGGGAAAGTTGTTTTTAATTTTTAAAAAAAAATCTGTTGTGGTACATTTTAAAGTGCAGCCCTTGGAACACATAGGGAAGAAGCCGACATGGAATTGAAGACTGGAATTTAAATCTGGAAGGAATCTGGGGGACATATTTGTGTTAGGGGCATCTCCGTGACAGACACAAAGGTCCTTGTTCGGTTCTTAGGCCATGTTTGTTAGGCACATTTGCTTATTTTTCAAGATAACGTGTTAAGGAGTTTGACACCATCTGGACTGGTTTGTCATCTCTCAGCTAGTGGCATCATTCCCTGTGTTATATTTCAAACATTGCTGGAGTAAAGCTCCCTACACATTGTCAGTTTCCCTCTGCCCTGTTTCACAGCCCCACCAAGTCATTTCCTATGTAATTGGGTTTTTTCAACATTTTTTAAATTAAACATTTTTATTTTTTACATATACATTTATATTATTACACGTGTATATAATAAACTACCTATAGCAAGAAGAACCAGGACACAATCAGGAATTATATAAATGTTATATTCTTAGTGTTTTGGCTATTTGTATTTGACAGCCTTGAAGAAAACATCTTTCCTATCTTTTGTTTTTATTAATTTATTCTTGTTACATCTCAATGGTTATCCCATCCCTTGTATCCTCCCATTCTTCCCTCCCTCACCATCTTTCCTATCTTGGTGCATCTAAAATTCTGAATATAAATCAGTCTCCATCACATCTTGTCATTACCAACTTAAAACATCTATCTAGACCTAAAAACATCTTAAGCCCTAAACAACTAAGCTTCATTGTAAAACTAAACTATCTGGTCTTCAACTCAACCAGAGACTTGAGAAGGAATAAAACTAATTACCCGAGTATGCTGGGAGTGCAGGTTAGTAGCTTTCCAAATTAGAAGATGACAAAGACAGTTTGCTTCCTGAGCAGTCACCCAAAACTCTCTATAATGTTGGAGCATCATCTTTCCCCTTCTGGCCCAATATGTCTGACAGACATATTTGTGAGACAGGAACTACTGAGGACTTGCTTACCCTGTCCTAGCAGAGTTTGGCTGTGGACTCAGCCTGCATCCAAGGTTGCCCTTTTTTAGGCAAAATTCTGTCTGTGGTAGAAACAAGGCCATTTTTCCCAGTGACTTTTTTTTTGCCACATTTGAAGCCATCCTTATAAGGAGGTTCATTGATACTCATCATCCTCTTTGAGGTAGGCTGGGTATTCCCAGGAGTTAACCTGTCTCATTGTCAGTGAATCTTTAAAATGATAAAAACATTTTAAATGCCATATTCTGTATGTCTCTGAGGTTTTTGAAGACCTTATCTATCCTACCTTATCTTTCTATAGAATCATATCTATCTGTTGTGCCTAAGATGTATATTCTTGTGATAAAAATAGACTAGTAATTGATATGACTATGATTTGATCAACTAACAATTAACTTGTATAACATTTATTCTAAATAGCCTGCGATAGCACTTTCAAAGTATTGGAAATAAACCTTGTATTATAACTGAGAAATATGGGTACAATACCTCATGTTAGAGTAGAAATATATTTAATGTGTGTGAAAAAATCTTGCATTTGAATTCTATACCACTGTATCTAAAATTAAACTTATTTTGCATCTATATACAAAAATTCTACACCAGTGAATTAAAAATAACCTTGTGAGTGACAGTTGAGGCATTAAGTTGAGGAGTAGACTCACTAATCTACTTTTTGTTATATCTTCCCTATATATTTCTATATTCCCTCTTCTTTATTTTCAACCCCTATCTCCAAACCTAAGAATGGGAGATAAAGGAAAAGAGAGACATCCCTGAGTACTACCTTATTTTCTCTCTAAATAAGACCAATAATAAGTTATAACTAACTCCCCATTGAAAATATCCCTCTCTAGCCCAAGAAAGCAACCGAAGACCAACCAACCCCTTTAAAGGAAATGAAGCGTCATTCTCTTAGGGTTTCTTCTGGCTGATTTGGCATGAATAATTCCTTTATAGAGGCCCAAATAAGATTGGGGAAATGGTTAAACAAGCTAGGAATAGCATTTGTGGTCCAGTCCTAAATGTGGAGAAATTCCAGGCTGAATTAGAGTCCTGTGTGGGACAGTCTGAAATGCTGGACCAATCGAGATTGGAAGCTTTCTTTGAAGGTGTCCTGGGAGCTTTCTTGGTCTGGTGAGGAACAGCAACTGAAGCACTTGGTGCTGGAACATGAAGGATGCAGGATGTCCATGTTCAGCATGCTGAGAGAAGTGAATCCTGTCAGGTCTGATCCAGTGTCAGTGTTCGGTTCTTTTGTTCTATGTAGATGTTTTAAATGTTGTAATCCCTTTATAAATAGTTTTTAAAAACTTAAAGTCTACTCCCCTGTTTTTGTTGTTTCTGTTATTGTGATCAGAATGTTTGTTTAGCATGTAAAACCCCTAGATTTGATCCCTAGCACTTCAAAAATATGGAAATTGAGCATGGTGCCATATACTTGTAATCCCAGCACATGGGAGGCAGAGGCAGGAGGACCAAATATTTAAGGTCATCCTCAGCTGCATAGAGACTTCAAGATCAAACTAGCCTCAAAACAAAATCGCAACAGTAAAACCCTTAAAGATTCCCAATAGCTGTGTGCATGGTCTGCTCACTGCTGTATCTCCTCTCACAAAAGTCCCTTCCTCCTTTCAGATCACACATAACTAATAGTAACTGCACTGCATGTAACTTGTGCTTTAGTTTAAGGGCTCTAAAATACGGGATCATTCCACTGTCTGTTCAAGAAGAGACTTGATACCCTATGAACATATACAGGGGGAGGTAATCCCCCTCAGGAACAGTCATAGGAGAGGGGAATAAGGGGAAAATGGGAGGGAGGGAAGAATGGGAGGATACAAGGGATCGGATAACCATTGAGATGTAGCAAGAATAAATTAATAAAGTAAAAAAAAATAAAAATAAAAAATAAAAAAAAGAACTGTACTGATCCACAAGCATACCAGAACTCCCAATAACAGAGATAAAAATAAGAAAAGCTGCAGGATGCTCCCACACCAACAGTCATTCTCTGTCTTCTGAAACAGCTCACGGAGAGATTTTCTTTAACATGGACTGTTCTAAGCTTGTAAAGCTACTTGCATTCACATGTCATTTGTCAAGCCCTGGTCTTCCCTAACGAAAGAAGATTGGTACCAGTTCTAGCACAATTTGATGTTGGAGGCTCGATTATGACATTCTCCACAAATGTTTGGTTATGCACTTTCCCAAATTCCTGGAGTTAGTCATGAGGAAGAGAAGGCTGGTTAAGTTGTCTACACACAATCTTGGACCAGCCTCTCTATAGCAGACTATTGATTGATTCCTCTCTTGAGCCCTCTTCCACTTCTCTATTAGCTTTGTTTCCAGGGCCACTGAGGTGAATGGCTCTTTATTTCCATGGGTATATATTGTGGTTTGTACATTTTTATTTTTATTTTATATAGAGAGTTTTCAAGAACTTTTTGCAAACTTTGTTTTATTAACATTGAAGATTTCTTATATATCAGTTACAAGAATAGTATTAACCTTAAATGAAGTAAAATTATGTTTTCAAATGCAGAGAGCAATATGAATGTTAGCCTTCAATATTGAAACACACACACACACACACACACACACACACACACACACACACACACACACACACATACATGCAGCCCTGATGTCTATGACTACTTTGACTTCAAGTCCTGGTCTGAACTTCCAGTGGATAGTTAGGTTGCAGCTTCCAGAGTTTTCTATTGATGTGAGCAGTTTTTCCTGGATGATTTTTACTTTCTTACCTTAATATCTTATTCAAACACTTGTCTGCATCTGAGTCATAGTTTTTGTTGTTGTTGTTGTTGTTGTTGTTTTTCGAGACAGGGTTTCTCTATGTTATCTTGGCTGTCCTGGCCTCGCTTTGTAGATTAGGCTGGCCTCGAACTCACAGCGATCTGCCTGCCTCTGCCTCCTGAGTGCTGGGATTAAAGTCATGGGCCACCATGCCCGACTGAGACATAGTTTTTTATCTCAACCTCTGAATCCTGTGACTTTTATAAGAAAAATTGTCAGGTTGTCTCAGTAATTATGAAATAACCAGATTTACAGAATGTTAGAGATAACCCATGAGAAATCATAGCTGAAATAGATTTAATCCCCCCATTGTCTCACTCCTCATGGGGATCTGATTATGACTGAAAAGAGAAAACCCAACAGTATGCCATTCATTTTCATCCCACTGTCTACTGGGTGATTGTTTTCAGTAATAGGAACAAACAGAATTAATTGCGAGGTGTTTCATGTCCTAATTAAAAATTTCCTTCGTTTCAAAAGCAGACGTGTTCACAAGTTCTGAATTGAGTTCTTATGTGTCCTGTCTCCAAACTGAAGGTCAGCTTCGTACACTGAGATTGCCGCAACAGGATGTGTCAGAAGCCGTGACACTTGACTATCATTTCAAGACATTGCAGAAGCAGTTCTCTGGCATCTTCATCTTGCTCATGATTTTATGGGATCCCTATGTAGTTGGGGAACTAGCTTAGGACTTCCCAGGACCCACTGGGAAGATCCCTAAGCCTTTCGCCTGGCTAACCATGACCCTGCATTGTATGTTTTGAAGGAAAAAGAAACCTCAGCAAAGCATCTCACCTGAACCTGTTGTTGTTTTAACAGAAAGGATGACTCCACAGGCCGAGTGCTCCTCTGCTGAGACCTCAACCCAGGAGGAAGAGCAACAGGTGGGAAGGATGATGGCAAAGCGGGCGAAGATCATCCGGGAGCTGATACAGACAGAGAAGGATTACGTCACGGATCTGGAGCTGTGCGTGCAAGAAGTGGTGCAGCCGCTGAGAAGCAAGCAGGTGAATGCACGTTTGGGATAGCTCATCTTTTTCTAGCACTTTCTCTAATAGTCAAAACAGACACAGCAGCACTGTGAAGTCCAAGCACCCAATGTCATCTTTCTTAGGGTTTTCTAGTCCTGAGTTCACAGAAGAAATCACTGAGCCATAATTCTGCTAAAGTGCAGTCTCTTGGTTTACAAGAGGGGACAATAATCTCAAACGCACTGGAAAGGAAATTCACAGATTTTTTTTTTCCACTGTGAAATGTCTGTGTTCTTCCTTGGGATTTCCTTGAAACAGGTAACATGTTTGGGAAATAGACTTTCAGCAGCCTTAGGAACAAATTATTTAATTCAGTGCTGATCATGGATTCAAGAGAGAAAATGGTGTAAACCCCACCCCCAACCCTCCAGAGCTCAATTAAACTTGGCTAAGTAAAATTCAACATAAAAATTAACCTGGATGTTAGTAAAAATTTTCTCTTTGGTAAGGGTGGACCTAAGCAAAACTCCAAATATTTATAAATGGTTAATTCTTCTCCCTTAAAGGACTTTTCTGGAAAAAACATTTTTGGAGGATGTTCTGTTTATAATGGAAACTGTCCAGTTATTTCCTTCACTAATTTGTCACTTATTAAATGCATGCTTATCGGCACTGTCCTCAGCACTGGGCCCTTATGGGGTTTACACCTTAGTGCAGGTGACAAAGTCATAGAATAAGTAAATAAGCAACAAAAATGAAGACATAGTCGATGGTGTTAGGTACACCATCTAATGCAGGGGAAAGGGTGCTAAAGTATGGAAAGAGGATGGTGCTTCCATTCCACGCAGAGTGATATCAAAGGCCTTTCTAGTGTATGAATCAGAGCAGACAATGGAAGTAAGAGAGGTGCAAGGTGTTACCAAGAACAAGGGGCAAGAATCTCCCAGAGTTGTAAGAGGGCCTGCATACAATCCAAACTGTTCAACGCAAAGAGAAAGCAGATGTCTAAACACATCCTGTGCTTAAAGAAAGTCACTTACAGTGGTTGGAGACTTCCAGACATTAGACAGTAACACACACACAGACACACACACACACACACACACACACACACACACACACACACACACACTTCCATGCAAAGGTATGCAGTCATGAACAGATTTTCATTCGACAACTTATTGTAAGTCTTTTCACGACTTCTAATCCTTCCAAAGGTTTTTCTGCTATTACTGATCACTAGATAAAAGTCTTTTCTGTGTGTCTGGCTGCTCACCTCGTTAGAATAGATCCTCAGAAATGGAATTATTAGAAAACATATTAGGGCAGAGCATGGTGGCACATGGTTTAATCCCAGCACTCGGGAGGCAGAGGAGGGTGGATCTCTGAGTTCAAGATCAGCCTGGTCTACCTAGAGTTTCAGGCTAGCCAGCACAACATTGAGAGGTGCTGTCTCAAAAAACAGTGTAATCAAGTTTTTGTTTGATTGTTTGATTGATTATTTATTTACTTTACATACGGATAGAATGTCCCCTCTCCTCTCATTCCCTCCCCCTCCTCCTATAGCCCCCTCCTTTTCTTCTCAGAGAAGAGAGACCTCACATGGATATCAACCCACCTTGGCATGTGAAGTTGCAGTAGGACTAGGTACTTCTACTGAGGCCACACAAAGCCATCCAGCTAGAGGTAGGGGACCCAAAGGCATGCAGTAGAGTCAGACACAGCCGCTGCTCCTGCTGTTCAACATCCCACACGAAGACCTAGCTGTACACCGTAACACATGTGTAGGGGACATAGGTCCATCCTATGGATGCTCTCTGGCTGGTGGTTCAGTCTCTGTGGGCCCCTATGGTTTTCTTGTGGTGTCCTTGACCTCTCTGGCTCTTTCAGTCCTTCCTCCTCCTCTTCCACTGGATTCCCTAAGCTCCACCTAATGCTTGCCTGCGGGTCTCTGCATCTGTTTTCATCAGCTGCTGGGTGAAGCCACTCAGATGATAGCTGTGCTAGCCTCCTGTCTAGAAGTATAGTAGAATATTATTAATAATAGCAGGGGTGGGCTCTCTCGTGCATGTGACTCAAGTTTGTTTGTTCTTAATGTCACCTGCCAACCAAAATTCAATAATCCTGATTTTCATCCCTATTAGTGGTTGAGAGGTTTTTTTTTTCCTCTGTGTCATTCCTCCTAAAAACATCTTCTTGTATATGTCTTCGTCTTTATAATGTAGTCCCTGTTGAGATATAAATATTAGACTCTAGAATGCTTCTCTACCCCAGCTAGTTCCCAAAAAATCAAGACAGAGACCCTTTAGATTTATAAAGGCTTTAAAGCACAGTAACTGGGCAAGTATCAACCCTCTAAACGGTTTTGCTGTTTCTCAGCTATACACCCTAAGATACTGGCCATAATTTGTTCCTGCCCAGGCTGCTTCTGTTCCATCAGGCCAGCCCTCATGGCCACGGGCTCATGATCCACATTACCCCATGGCAACTTCTTTCTCTCTCCTGCCTTGTGGTCACTATCTGTCGTAGGGGGTGCATGTTTTTCCTCCCGGCCCCAGGCTCTCAGAATAAAGACTCACACAGGGCTCAAAATATATTTACAAATACCTAGGCCATGTAACTAGGCTCTTCTCTGACTAATTCATAACTTAAAATAACCCATTTATTCTAAACTAAGTTCTGTGACGTGGATGGTTACCTCTGCTCAGGTATCATGCCTCTTGTTTTTCTCACATCATTCTAGACCAATCTCCTGTGCCTGGCTCTACCCAGAATACTTTTGCCCTGTTTTGTTTTTGTTTTTTGTTTTTTTTTAACAGGATTTTTTTCTGTGTAGCCCTGGCTGTCCTGGACTTTTTTTTTTGTAGAACAGGCTGGCCTTGAACTCACAGAGATCCACTTGCCTCTGTCTCCTTGAGTGATGGGATTAGGGGTGTGTACCATCACTCCCAGAATTCTTTCTGCCTGCCAGATATCCCACCTTCTATTCCCCCCTTTCCTGTAGGCCATAGGTTTTGTTAATTGACAGGCGATGCATCTATACAGTACACAGGATATCCTTTCTACAAGCCCCCTTTCACTTTAACTTCTAAAACTTGTTGTTTCTCACTAAAAATGATATGTTGTCACTATTTTATAACACTTTTCTGAATATTTTTTCCTACATGTTGTGAATGATTTTCTTACTTTGTTATTTGCCTCCTAATTTTGGTTAAGAGTCAAGTGTGTTTTTTGGTTTTACTATGTTTATCCATTTGGTTCAGAATTTAGTTCCTTAGTGTGTACCCACAATTATAAAACTGTTACTAGTCAGTTGTACTGACAACAATCATTATTTTCCCACCCCACCCCCATCAATGTATATAACCTTCAGAAACAGAGCATCTGTCCCCTACCCCTACTGTGTGTGTTGGCGTGTGTGTATGTGTGTGTGTGTGTGTGTGTGTGTGTGTGTGTGTGTGTGTGTGTGTGTTCACATTTTAGGGGCACATATTTGTGAGTAGTACTGGTACATGTGGAGGCCCCGAACCTCCTTCAGTTGCTTTTCCTTTATTCATTGAGATGGTTTTTCCTATGAACATGGATCTCACTCTTTGGGCTAAGCTTAGCTTGGGATTTCATGTCTCTCTCTGTCCACCACAAGGAAGGGTTATCAGCCAGCGCCTGTGGCTATGGGGGTGCTGATCCATCTCTCCAACCTCCTATTTCTTAATATGGGATCTTCACATAAATATAAGGAAAGCAGTCACGTACATGGAGGGTGGCAGTGTGCAAGGGAATCCTTGATACAGAAGAAGCACTGCAGACAATTTTCAGGGAAGATGGCTAAGACAAAGCGTTTAGGGTGCTTCATTGTGTGTAGTTACTGTCAGCTCCCAATGCTTCGAACCACATTGGCTACATCATTCTAATGAAGTTCTTTAGAGCTTGACGGTTTGTGTGTGTTTTTTAAAACACAGTTCTCTTTGCTTTGGTATCACAAGATTATTCACCCTCCTCACTGCAAAGTTCAGTTTCTGTACTAGTCATCTAAATGTCATCCCTGACTATGTTGTAGTTGAAATTCTTTTTGCTTGCCCCCTACTTCCTAGAGTTTTAATTTTTGGTTGAGTAATAATCATCCCAGAATGTACATAACTCTTATAAATATGTACAAAAGTGTAGAATTAGCTGATGCTACTGGTTCATTAACTGATCAACTCTTCAATGTTCTTCAATAACTCCTTCATGTCTTCCTTCTTAACTGTTGGGCTGCGCACACCACCCACCACCTGTCATAGATTATTGCCAAAGTATCTAAATGGACACATGGCTTTCAGGTCACCATGAAAACAACTGTAGTTAAGTCTGAGGCCAACCATGCTTTGTTAAACCTGACACAATGTGTGTGTGTGTGTGCGTGTGTGTGTGTGTGTGTGTGTGTGTGTGTGTGTGTGTGTGTGTGTGTGTGTGTAGCCTTGGCTGTCTTGGACTCAGATTTTTAGACCAGGCTGGCCTTGAACTCACAGAGATCCACCTGCCTCTGCCTCTCGAATGCTGGGATTAAAAGTGTGTGCCACCATGCCCGGCACACTGATCAATCATCTTTTCTCTGTGTAAACTCATCCCACTGCCAGTGTAAACAAGGCATTCTATGTAAGTGAAGGTTGGAAGAAGAAAACAGCAAACCCAGGGAAGCAGCAGCAATATCTAGTTCAGCTCGGTGAACAGTGCACACATGAGTGAGCTGACCTAGCCCCTGGCTGGCAGTTATTCTCTGACAGTCACGGTATCAAATTTTACCTTAACTTTAGGGCTTTCTGTCCCAGGTCTTCACCGACATGAAAGCAGGCCACATTTCCCTTAATGGCATTACCATACACTGTCGAGAAGGCAAAAGTACCCACAACATTCAGTGTTGAAATATTTAGTGGGAAAACAAGGTCTAGTTATTCTAGCAACAAGGGAAGAGTCTCTATGGTTTTTGGCAGTAAATCAAACTAAATCAAACTGGCTCAAGCTAAGCTAACAATGGACCTGTATTTTCTATGTGTGAGGAAAGGAAAAAAGACATTCAAAAATAATAGAGGTATTTGAGTGCACATACTTATTTTTGTTTATATTTATTTTCCTCCCTTTCTTTTTTCTTTCTTTCTTTCTTTCTTTCTTTCTTTCTTTTTTTCTTCCTTCCTTTCTTTCTTTCTTTTAATAGCTCTGGCTGGCCTGGAACTCTCTTTGTAGAACAGGCTGGCCTCAAACACACTAAAACCTGCCTTCCTCTGCCTGGATTAAATGCGTAGACTGCCATGCCTAGCGTTATGTTTACCTTTCAAAGAGTTTAGGGGGCGTCTATGCCAGCCCTCAGCTATTCAGTGCCTTCCCTAGAGCAGTGGTTCTCAACCTGTGGATCATGACCTCTTTGGGGTCAAATGACCCTTTCACAGGAGCTGCCTAAAACCATCTGAAAACACAGATATTTACATTGATTCAAAACAGTAGGAAAATTACAGTTATAAGGTAGCAATAAAGTAACTTTATGCTTGGGAGTCACCATAACATGAGGAACTGTAGGAAAGGGTTGCAGCATTAGGAAAGTTGAGGACAAAGCAGGTACACTTTTTTTTTTCAGCATTCAATGGTAGTCTAATTGTGTGCCTTACACTTGAAATAGTGTGTTTCCTGGGAAGTGGCAAGAGAAATAATTTGTATTTTTATGTTGCCAGAGCTCATCAGAATCCCTTGTTCAATTTTGCATATACTATATTACAACAACTTTGCAAACAAAATTTGATAGAAAAATATTAGGAGAGGGGGCTTGGGAGATGACTCAGTTGGTAAAGTGCTTGCTATGCGAACATGAGGACCCTAGTACCCCATAAACTGAGCTCATCTATAACCCCAGCTGTGGTGGGAGCAGCAAGAAAGATACTTAGAGGGATAAGTGGCCAGCCACTGTAGCCAATTTGTGGCTTCCAGATTCAAATCTCATGTGGAAAGCAATAAAGATGACCAATATTGACCTCTGGTCTTCATACCTGCTCACACAGGTGAATACATATGCACACACTCATGCCCATGCCCACATAAACATATACATGTACATGCACCACATACACATACATACATACATATGTACATACAAAGTAAAAAAAAAGAAAAGTGGTATAAACTAAGTTATATATATCCCTACATAAACAAATACATGTGCACACACCATGTACACATACATACATACATACATATACACACACATACACAAAGTAAAAAAAAGAAAAGTGGTATAAGTCATCTATAGTCCTGTTGCTCTGAAAAAATCATGATAAATAGGTTTCTATTTATATATAAAAATAAGCATGATAAATAAGCACAAACATACTCAAATATTTTTTGAAGTTTGGATACACATTGGAACCCTTTCGCCATGGAGAATATATTCATATTAGTTTCTACTGTAAACAACAAATATTGAGTGGGAAAAATAGATCTCTGTAATTTAGGAAGGGATTGTGAGGAAAAACATGTCCATGGTCTTTAAACTCAGATCCCAATTTAAAGTGCTGGGGACACACAGGTTGGCTGCCTGCTGTTTCAGTTCCCCATGGCAGGGACTGGGTCAAGTTGTTGTTCTATTTGAATGTAACACACTACATCCGTGTCCTGTCATGCCTGTCCCTCAGGGTCCGTACTGAGTGGCCCCCAGTCTGTGACAGGGGGATGTGAAGGAGAGAGTCAGATGGGCAGTTGTATTTGGTCCGATGGCTAGGGGCAATGCAGGAAGGGCCTATAGGTCCTGGAACACTCAGCTTCCTGTTTCTGCCCCCAAGTGGTTACATATGAGAAGACCTCATCAGCTCTGTGAAAATACAGTGCAGAACAAATTATCTCTGAAAGGAAAAAACAAAACAAAAACCAAACAGGTGGACAGGTGGGAAATGCAAATGCACCATTGTAATGAAAAGACACTTAAACGCAGGATAACGGAAGTTTGTACAGGAAAGGGATGGACATGGTCCAGTTGATTTCCTATGAATTCTAATCTATATTGCTATGTTTTAGCTCAGTGAAAGGCTTTTATTTTCCCTTTGAGAGGGCTGTGGCTTTTAATGGCTCCTTCCTCACCACAGTAAACCATTCGTGTTCATATGAAGTATAGTAAGCACGTTCTGGAAATCTCCAAGCATTCTACTTCCTGCTGTCCCTTTCAGGCTGGACATCTCCAGTGCTGTCATATCCCCACAATGCTAGGACGTGGCTCTGTGTTCGGCTCCTGGCTGTCTTTCTACATGAATAACAGATGCACTACAACGCATTGTGGCTGCACGGCAGAGCTGGTGGACTGCTAGCCTAGCATGTGGTTCCAGTGTTCCTGCTTGGCATCATGCCGGAAATAACTCTTGGGGTTTTTTTGTTTGTTTTGTTTTTTGTTTGTTTGTTTGTTTTCTGGTCCCCTCTCCACCTCTCTCCCTCACCCAGATGCTCAGCCCACTGTTCCTAACAAGAATTCAGAGTTTAGACCATAATGCAGTCTTGCCCCTGTTGTGGGACAAAAGACAAAATTACTGTTATGAGAGCTTGCTGAAATATAGGATTAAAGAACGAGCAGAAATGTTTTATCTAGAAATGATCAAAACAGGTTCAGCTTTTTCAGTTAGATGGGTGACACAGAGAAGCAGGCATACAACCAGGCTTCCCAGAGCTGTTCACTAAGATTTTGTCTTATAATCAATAGAAGAGCTATACGTGAGCAAATGTTTGGTCATGAACTTTTGTTTCACAGAAAAAAAAATTTCCTGTCCAAATTGTCTTCTCTAGTTGTTGTCTCCATCAAAAGAACACTGTGTTTATTTTGTTTAACAAGCAGCCATGGGATATTTTCTTTTTTTCTCTCTCTTATCTAATGTCCAATTATAACACACAACCCTTCACTTGCAAAAATTTTAAGTTGTGTAGACCAAAAATAGTCCTTCTCAGCTGAACAACCACAACTTTAACCTTAAAGTGAGTTACTGTCCAACGTCCCATTTCTTCCACGGCTCTGCACTAAGAGGAATGATTCAGGTGAGTATTTTAGATGCGTCTTAATTGTACAATCACTGCACTTCACTCATAAACCATCCTGTCCCACCTTATGAAAACCCAGTGCTCCGAGCTTTAATTTTGATAGCCATTGCCAGCCATTAAGGAAACCAAGAAAGGGCATATGAGATCCCGTTGTATTGTTTTTTTACAATTACATGTAAATCAACATGTATTTCTAAGTGAAAAGCTTAATTAAAATCCAATGCTCTTATTTTCTCTGTCCCCTCCCTTTCATTTTAAATCATCCTTTCAAATGTGTGTACGATTTTACGTGAAAAATAAGTTTTTTTCTGTCCTTTACCTTGTTCATCCTCTCAAGTTTTCTGTTTCTTTTTCATTGTGATTTTAGTGACGCTGAAAGAGCCGTTTAGCCATACAGACTCATATTAGATAATACAGAAGAAACACTATAGTGTATAATAATATCTCAATGTGTCTTTCTCCATGTATCCCATGTATCTCTTGGGCTATGATTAGAAATTCCAGAAATCTTTCTGCATTGTGAAAAGGTCCACTCACTTTTTTTTTTTTTTTAACTCATCTCTTTCTCCTTCTATTCAGTCTTCTGCCTTGTAAAGTCCAGCCATTCCTGAGGCCAACTCCTCCATCGCAAGACCTCATCAACTTTAGTCAACACAGAGATCAAAGGCAGGATGGTTACACAAAAACAAAGTAGCCCAGGAGGCATGGGAGCAGAACAAATACAAATCTGAGCATGGAGAAAAAAGAAAAAACAATGCCAGCTATCTGTAACTAAGTTATTGAAGCAATGGTTCAAAAGAAATACACGTGAGTGAGTGCTTTATATCAGATCTTTGCGCTACTATGCCGACTTTAAATATTATATTCTTGCTGGGCATTTCCTTTAAACATTGGTACAGATATTCTTTACTTTTTACGAATACTGACATTTTCATGTTAGTAATATGACATCACAGTGATAGATGCTGTGATTTGTATGTCTAGGTTAGAGCTTCAGCTTTTTGCCTATTTGTTTGTTTGTTTGTGTTTGTTAAGCAAAGACTTAACTACCTCTCTATGTGAAATCCAATACTTATCACGTAATCTAGGCCATTACCCTCTGTGGTAAGGCCAGATTCTTGAAGTCCTGTTGTGCAATCCAAACAGTGAGCAAACAAAACCACCAGGGGAAAGCCATGTGTGGTTGCACACACCCTTTACTCTAACACTCAGAATATAGAGACAGGAAGATCTGGAGTTTAATGTCCTCCTTGGCTACATGGGCAGACAGTTCACAGTCATCATGGGATACCCAAGATGCTGTCAGAAAGAGAGAGGCACACACACAGAGGAGAGGGAGACAGGCAGGGTGACAGAATAAGAGGGAGACAGAGAAATGACTTACTGGAGAACTTGCTTTCTTTTCTAAAGTTTTGTTTTATTTTTAAAATTATATTGTATATTTTGTTTTTGGGTTTTCTGCCTGCATGTGTGTTTGTGCACTACATACATGCCTGGTGCTCTTGGAGACTAGAAGAAGGCACTAGATGCCCCTGGGACTGGAGTTACAGATAATTGTGAACCACCACATAGGTTCTGGGAATCAAACCTAGGCTATCTGAAAGAGCAGCTAGTGCTCTCCATTGCTGAGCCATATTTCCATCCCTAAAGCCTTATAAATAGGAGAAATTCCTAAGTTTGTTGATGGACAGGAAAGTTAACTCAATAGGCAAAAACACAAGATAAAACAAGCAAACAAACAAGCCCAACTTGCCATGCAAGTGAGGTCTTGAGTTTGGATTCACAAAGCTGTACACAGCAGGATGCACCTGAAATCCCAGCCCCCCTAAGAGAGACAAGATGCAGAGACAGGAGAATGCTGGGAGGTTCAAGGATCAGCTCTTCTGTTGTGTACAGTGTGGAACAACTCAAGACCCTGTCTCACACCAAGTGGAAAGTGAGGATGGACACCAGAAGTTGTCCTCTGACCTCCACACATGCCTGTGCAAGCATGTGCCTGGACACACACACACACACACACACACACACACACACACACACACACCACACAAACACACACACATACACACACATACACACACATACACACACACATACACACACATACAAACCACACGTATATACACACACATTTAAAATAAAAAACACAAGCAGAAAAGAGATTTTAAAGAAAGCCATAGTTATAAGATATTAAAATTAAAAATTATACAAAGTATTAGTATTCATATCCAACCTGCCTCTCTCAAGCACTGACATGAAGCCACAGACTTCCCTTCCTTTCCTGTCTCCCCAAGAGGGACATTTCAGTGTCACCATCCTGGAAGACACATACATAGCTTGCTGTCATATTGGATTCAGAATCAGTTGAAGATGAAGTGATATACAGTTTTCTACTGAGCGGAACCTCTTTTTTTGGAGTGGACTCCCTTTTTTGCTTGTCTGGGAAGCCTCTCAGAAATGAAGGGATCTTTTCTTGATCCCAGTATTGCAAGGATTTTTACTTTTTTTTTTTAATTGTTGTTGTTGTTGTTGTTTGGTTTTTCCAGACAGGGTTTCTCTGTGTAGCTTTGGCTGTCCGGTATCATTTTGTAGACCAGGCTGGCCTTGAATATTGCAGGGTTTTGACAGAGACCGTTCTCCTACAGTTATATTTATAAATATCCTCTAAACTCCATTCAGGGTGACTGTGGTTTTTCTCTAATTTTTCAAATCTATAGTCCAGTCAGAACCTGCTGGGCCAATGAAGAGTTAAATAACAAATTTCCCAATTCAGTGCAGATATTATCATGCTCAGAACTGAAAAATCAGAGCTATTGATGTACAGGTTTGCTTTAAAACCCAGGAGCATCCCAGTCAGCCAGGAAGATGGTTGATCCTGTACTCATTCCTTCTCCTCCTAGGGCTGAGATGCAGATACAACCATTTCAGTTGCTCTTATTGATGAAGAGTGAGCAATGGCATGCCATAGTCATGCTAATGAGCACACAAACATCCCGAATGGAAAGCTTGTGCACTTGTGGCAGGCCTACTTTGATGTAGATCATTGTAGACATGTGTATCAGTACAAGATAAATCTAAAATTCCAAAGAGTAACACTGGGACTAGGAGCAAGGAAACTGTAAATGTTCCGTTGGGAGTAAGCACAAGGACCTAGGCATGATGACACACATCTATAACCCACTGAGTCAGGAGAATTACAAGGTTGAGACTTACCTAGGCCACAAAATGGGTTTTAGTACGGCACTGGTAAAATAGTGAGATCCCGTCTCAAAATAGAAATAATAAGGGATAAACCTCAATGGTAGAACATTTGCCAGGCATAAATAAGGCCCCAAGGTCAATCTCTAGTAGGAGAGAGAGAGAGAGAGAGAGAGAGAGAGAGAGAGAGAGAGAGAAATAAAAATAGCATGGGATCAGAAAGGAAATATATGCTGGAAAAATAAATTTTTATTAATAATGACCTTTAAATCAGTGCTTTAGGCACAGACAGGGTTGGTGACTTCATGCATCAGCGAATTGACTAATTTTAGGTCATTGGAGTACATAATATATGAAATTCAGTTTCTAGTATTAAAAAAAATAATCCCCTAGAGCCAGTAGTTAGAGGGGATGGGTTTCTTACAGTTATGAGAATTTGTAAAGCTAGAAAATGATTGACAGGCACAGTTGGAGTTCAGAGAAGGGACAGATCCCTTCCAGACTGGACCGTGTTTCATGGAGAATGTGACACTTGAGTTGAATACACAAACTAGATGGTTAATGTTTGTCAAAATCCTACTGTGCGTATTGTCTGGTATTGCACTCTTCATGGATATCGTGTAAATGTGTGCCATGATCCCGCCCTACGAGAGTGTAGGAGAGGTCAAGGAAATGCCTCCCAAGCACATAGCCGCACAAACAGCAACTGCCAACATATTTCAAGATGACATTAGAAACGATCAGGACAGAAGGCAGCTACTGCTTAGTTATGCTAATTAGTTATGCAGCAAACAATTGCTTTAGACATTAGCAGAGGACGTTGCTTACTTCCCTGACCTATCTGCTTCACTCAACAGAAACCACAGACTGCTGCTGCCCCCATCTCTGTGACTGCCTCAGAGCCATCCCTTTACAGCTTGACCTTGTCTCTAAACACTGGTGTAGTTCAGGGCTCAGAGGGGCGTCTTCTTAGTGCACAGCTTTCCATGCGGTACATGATCTCGTTGCATGGCTGTGAACCCCAGCTGTGTTACGATAGTTGGCAAACCTCAGCCCTGATGTTGACCTGAAGTCCTGTTCTGTTTAATTGACCTCTTGCTCAAGTCACTGTTTGGTGACTACAAGGTATCTCAAAGTCAGCATGTTCAGAACTCATTTCCTGGTTCCCTTGAACATTCCCTTCTTTAGCTACATATGTCCCCTGAAGCTCATGTGTTAGGCAACACTACAGTGTTAGGAGAAGGAATTCTGCTAAGAGGCTCTGTTCTCCTGGTGGGATTAATGCTCTTATGGAAGGGAGATTATTTTTTAAAGTAGTTTATACCTCTCTTTCATGCGTTTTCTTATTCCCTTCCACTTTCTTGCATGGGATGAGACAGAATTGATGTCCTCACCAGCTTTAGGCCCCTTGGTTATGGATCCCCTACACTCCAGACTAAAATACATACATCTCTGTTCTTTAAAAGTTATCCATTTTCCCAGTATTCACTTATAGCAGTCCACACTGACCTTGAAGTCTATTTCATCTCAGGAAGTGGCATCTCCATCTTTCCAGTTTCTCAGGCACAGCCCCCCACCCCCCACCCCCCACCCCCCGCCACTAATATCACTACAAGCCCTTTCATGTGGCACTTCTCGAGTTTGACCGGTCTTTCTTCACCTGCTTGGTTCTGTCCCCCTGTTTCCTGTGCTATGTCAGTGTGTCCAGTTCTGACCTTCTGTCCCAGCGTGCTTCTGGTGATCACTGGGCAGCTTGGCTGCTTAGCTGCGAGACCGGTTAGAGGACTTCCTGTCTAGCCGTGACACGGACTCAGCTCGTAGGATGGCTTCATTAGCCACTTAGACTCTAGTTTTTCCCACATATACAAATCAGCGGTTTTGAGAAACCTGATGAAATAATGGCCAGTTTAGCCCCAGAAGGCTTTGCAATCTAGGAGGCAACTGTCTAAGTAAATGCCACAGTAATTAGAGAGTCATCCAAGCACGGTGCTTGCCAGGGCTTCATGCCAGCATCCTCTTTCCCACTCACTGTGCTGTGATTTCAGTTCTCTCAGCATCCCCCCTCCCCTGTTTCCCCCTTCTAACTAAGAGGCAGTTCTTTCTGTTCAGAACGTCCCCTGGGGGCTTCTATTTCTCAAGTCTGTATTTTATGCGTTTCCTGCTCTGTTCTCCTCCCACTCTAATTATTTCAGCTGAACCATCACTGGGCTTTAAGAGGTTCCGAGTTAATGATGGAAGGCGCTAGTGTGTGCCAAGCCTCACTGTAAGTCAGTACACGTGAATTCTCCAGGGAAGGCTATGGGACCAAAGACCTGTTAGATCAAGTTAGATGGCGCCCATTTGAATTGTCATAGTCATGGCTAGAATAAGTCAAATCAGCCCAAATTTGACTCAACTCAACTCTACATTTATTGCCCAAGTGCTTCAAGAAATTGAAGCATCGAAGTTTCCCTGCATCAGATTCCGGAAGCGTCTGAAAAATCACCACCACATTTTTCATAAGCAACAGTATTTGCGTTCTTTTGTGCTCTACAGGCTCTGTCTGGGCATCATATGTGTGTGTATCTGGGACTCTGAAGTGACATGAATTTGATAGTAAAACTAGAAGCCTAAAAAAATGTCGATATCAGAGGTGTAGTAAGTAAGCATTGAGAAAATCAATATTGATGATTTCGTAAAAACTTGTTTTTAAAGAAAGATTTATGTGTTTATGTCTGTGTATGAAAGTGTATGTGCACATATGTGTGGTGTGTGTGCTTATATGGTGATGCGGAGTCCAGAGAGGGGGTTTAGTGCCCTTCTCTCTCACTCTCTGACTGTTCCTTTCAGTCAATGTCTTTCCCTGACCTAGGCTTATGTTGTTGTTGCTGCTGCTGCTGTTGTTGTTGAGCCAGTGTTGGCAGAGGGTAGAAGCCAAAAAGCCCTCTGCCATCACTGGAACTGGAGTAGCAGGCCTCTGGGGGGGACACTCAGATTAGCATGTGTGTGTTGAGATCTGAATGCCACATCTCATGATTGTACAGCAAGGGCTCCTACGTGCTGAGCCACCTCTCCAGCCCGGGGCCCCCTCTGCCCCCCCCCCCCCCGCCCCGACTCATTAGAGACGTTAGGAACCTAAACCCAGTCATTGTGCTTACGAACTGCATCATAAAGAACTAATATGCAAATGAACTAATATGCAAAAGCTTGATCCAGGAGATCTACTTACAACAGTAAAAATGGTAACTGGACAAAGAAGACCATGGTGTTTCCATGCAATCTCTCCACTGAACAGTGCAAATGAGGGAATTGATGGCAGGAAACAATGTTTATGTGAAATTCAAAGATGCCTAAAGCTCTAATTATATACATATACATATATATATATATTTCCTTTGAACAGATATACACATGCAGCCATCCGCCCCACATGAAGTTCTGAATAATATACCTAAAATATCAGTGTTTACTGGTTGGTGAATGATGAGTTATTTTATTTTCTCTCTTTTATCTATCCGTCCTTAATTTTCTGCAAGGCCTATGAACCGCTTCTATGTGAATAGCATATTTTTTCAGGAGCCTGTCTCTGGTCTCTTTTCCAGCCTTTGTTTTTAGTGTCAGTGGCTGAAGGTTGCATGACACCCGAGAATGCCTAGCTGCTGTTCCTCATGACTTCTTTGATTTAAACTGAGTCACCCATCTCAAATGTCTGTTATTAAACAGAAAAGAATAAACAGACACTTGCCAAGTGTAAACTAAGGCGGAGGCCTGGTTCTGCCAGTAAACTTCCCACATAAATCAGAGAGCAGAACTAAGTACCACAGTTGCCTTTGTAGCTAGATCTAAGTAGGATATTATCAAATATTCACTTAATACAGTATCTTGAAGAATCAAGTTAGGTTTCTTTTCTTTAGCTACTTTTGATATTTGCCCATTTGCTACTCCAAGCCCAGTGGAATTATAAAAGAATATGGGCTTCCACAAAAGTAAAGTTTAATTGTAGAAATTGAACTTAATTTCAATGACCATTTTTTTATGGAATAACTGTGTGTGCACACAACACTATATTAGACACAGTGGGACATTAGAATAACTCAGAAAGGCAAATATATTGGGAAATCTCAGTTTTGTCAACAAAAAAATCTAATAATTACACCCTCTAACATTTATAATGTATGTAATAAGCTTCAGTATAAATGTAATATGTATTATATTATAACACCTATACATGTAATATATATGTATCTTTACATGGGCTTCAATATAAACAGAGAGTAATATAACTGAGAGTTATAGACAAAGGAAACAACCAAAGTCATTAAGATAAACCTATAAAATGAGAGCAATCACTACAACTTATCAGACAAAAGATTCAGATACAGAGTATGTAAGGAACTTTAAAGACACAACTAAAAAATATAATTCAGTTAAAATTGGGTAAAGGATGAGTAACTATTTCTCGAGAGAAGAAATCAATTAGCCAACAATTTTATGGGGAAAAAAAAAGCTCAATTTCATCAATGAAAGCAAATGTAAGTAAAAACAAAAACAAAAATTTGATATCACCTCATGCCAAATAGAATGCTATCATCAAAAAGAAAATAAAAGTCAAGTTGGGGAAAGAGGGAAGCCTCGTACACTGTTGGTGGCATTGTGAGTTAGGACAGGCACCGTAAGAACAGCAATGGGTAACTCAAGAAACTAAGCTAGATCTACCACCTGATCCATCATTTCTCTTCTGGGCAGATGTTCAGAGAAAACAGTATCAGTAACACTTGCATATCTACTTTTGTTGCTGTACTCTATGTGATAGCTTAGATTTATAATCATCCTGGATGTCCATAAATGGAACAATAGTGTATAAGTTACCTTTTCTCGTTGCTGCAGCCGAGTCTGTGACAAGGAACAACTTAAGGGAGTATATTCTGGTTTGTAGTTTAAGAAGGGATACAGGGCATCACGTCTAAGAAGGCATGATGGCAGGGGTGTGAATCTGCAGTACTGAAGCAGAAAGTGTACGGGAAGTGGTCCCATGCTCTATAGCCTCAGATCCTACTTCCTCTAGCAAGGCTCCACCTCCTGATCAGTACTAGCAGCTGGGGGCCAAGTGTTCAGGCACATGAGCCACGTGGGCCATTCACGTTTAAGCCACGGCCAGTGGAAATAGGTGGTTTATACATGCCTTCATGGCATTCTCTTACTTGCAAGGAAGTCAATAGGATTGAGAATGTAATGTTGAGAGAAATAAGTCAGATACAGAAAGAAAAGTTCTGGCTGTTCACCCTCTCACACACATGGCTCACACACATGGACATTGCATGTAGATGATGCTTACTAGAAGCTGGAAAGTCGGGAGCAAGCTTCCTTAGAAGGTTAGATGAAGGGATAAGCAGTCAGGACTAAAACATTCAAATTTTTGAGGAACAGCAGTGAGGAGGGAGCTGGGTTCACAGTGATGTAGTATATATTTTGAATGACCAGAAGAGAATAACTGAAGTCTCGAAACACAAGGAGCAAGAGATGGCAATGTTACGCCCTGGGATAATTTGTACATATTCCTTCCATGTGTTTGAGTATCATATTGTGCCCCAAAGGGTAAGGAAATATAATCATTACCTGTTAATCAGAATTTTTTTAAAGTTTTTTTTAAATGGAGAAAGGCATTTATTTATTTTTATTAATTAAACACTTTTATTTTCATATACATTTATATTATTATACATGTATACAATAAGTTACCTGTAGTGAGAAGAACCGTGACACAATCAGGAATTATGTAAATGTTACATTCTTAGTGTTTTGGCTATTTGTATTTGACAGCCTTGAAGAAAACATCTTTCCTATCTTGGTGCATCTAAAATTCTAAATGTATCAACTAAATGTTATCAACTTAAAACATCTGTCTAGACCTAAAAACATCTTAAGCCCTAAACAACTAAGCTTCATTGTAAAACTAAACTATCTGGTCTTCAACCCCATCAGAGACTTAAGAAGGAATAAAAATGATTGCCTGAGTATACGGGGAGTGCAGATTAGTAGCTTTCCAAATGAGAAGGTGACAGAGACAGTTTGCTCCCTGAGCAGTCACCCAAAACTCTCTATAATGTTGGAGCATCATCTTCCCCTTTCTGGCCCAACATATCTGACAGACACATTTGTGAGGCAGGAACTATTGAGAACTTGCTTACCCAGGCTTGGTAGAGTTTGACTGTGGACTCTGCCTGCATCCAAGGTTGCCCTTTTTTAGGTAGAATTCTGTCTGTGATAGAAATGAGGACATTTTTCCCAGTGACTTTTTTTGCTACATTTGAAGCCATTTCCATGAGGAGGTTCTCTGATGCTCATCATCCTCTTTGAGGTAGGCTGAGTGTTACCAGGAGTTAACCTGTCTCATTGTCAGTGAATCTTTAAAATAATGAAAACATTTTAAATGCCATATTCTGTATGTCTCTGAGGTTTTTGAAGACCTTATCTAACTATTTTACCTTATCTTTCTATAGAATCATATCTATCTGTTGTGCCTAAGATGTATATTCTTGTGATAAAAATAGACTAGTAATTGATATGACCATGATTTGATCAACAAACAATTAACTTATATAACTTATTTATCCTAAACAACCTGCAATAGCACTTTCAAAGTATCGGAAGTAAACCGTGTATTATAATTGAGTTATATGGGCACAATACCTCCTATTAGAGTAGAAATATATATACTGTGTGTGAAGAATAAGCATGCGTTTGAATTCTATACCACTGTATCTAAAATTAAACTTATTTTGCATCTACATACAAAATTCTACACCAATGAATTAAAAATAACCTTGTGAGTGACAGTTGAGGCATTAAGTTTTTTCTATCTTCCTTATATATTTCTATATTCCCCCGTCTTTCTTTTCAACCCCTATCTTCAAACCCACAAATGTAAGATAAAGGAAAAGAGAGACATCGCTGAGTCTAACCAGGTTTTCTCTCTAAATAAGACCAATAATAACTTGTAACCAACTCCCATTGAAAATAACCCTCTATAGCCCAAGAAAGCAACCAAAAACCTACCTGAACCCCCTTAAAGGAAGTGAGGCATTGTTCTCTTAAGGTTTCTTCTGGCTGATTTGGGATGAATAATACCTTTGTAGGGGCCCAAATAAAATTGGGGAAATGGTTAAACAAACTAGGAATAGCATTTGTGGTCCAGTTTTATGTCTGTTCTACACTGGCTTGTTTACTAAACTATTATGGCGTATTTAAAAATCATAAAATCTCTAAAATATTGACAAGAGTCTGAAGGTGGCATAGATAGCTGAAAAGACAGATAATATGGCTATGATAGAAAATACTGTCCTTAACTGTCCATGCAGCACAAAGCAATACTTATCAACATTCCAAAGATATTTTTCTCAGAATTAGAAAAAGCAATGCTAAAATTTTCATGAAACTATAAAATATGAGAGGCAGCTAAAGTACCCTTGAACAAAACATAGCAAATAAGAGTTCTCACCGTACCTGGTTTTAAATCCTAGCAATGATTTGAACGTGATGGGCACGTTCTATTTAAAATGTATCCCATCATGAACGTGGCCGCAAAACAATACATTAAATTGTCAGCATGAACATTGACCTTTAATTTCCGTGTTTCCTAGCTCTGAATTGCTATTTATTGATTGGTCTTAGAATAGTGTTTACTTAAACTTTTTTCAAAAGTAAATTTTAATCCATTTAAAGTAGAATTTGATTTTAAGCTCTTAGAGCATTGCCTGTTTTGAGTAAATGATTAATAAATATATGTGGATGTTTCCATGAATTTATAACAGTAATCGTAAAACCATCTATTACTTTAAAAAGCCGGTTTGGACCAGATGTTTGTTTGTTTCTTGGCACAGCCATGCCTGGATGTGAATTCATTTTATGATTCACAGACTCCCCAAGGGCCCGTGGTGATAGGATTGAAGCCAGGCCAATTGATGTTTTAATCCTTTCTGTCCTTCAGGAAGAAATGGAATTAAAAACTAAGTTTCTGTTGTTCCGAATTTGTTGCACTGAGCTAAGATTGTAGATAGAACGTAGTATTAGGTTTTTGCTAATGGATTTATAATCTAAATTAGATATTCTGGATAGTGACCTTGGCAAACACAGGTAGAAGTGACAACTTGGTGAAAAGTCAGCAGTTCAGAGATGGTGACGTACTCATGCGTGGCATTTGCCGATCTTTACAGAGCTGCAGGACCCAAAGGTCAAGGTGCTGGATCTCTCTTAGTCTCCGTGTGTAACTTCACACACAGGACCTTGCTTTACTCTGTGTGTCTTCAAGGTGGCTCTTACTTCAGAGAGAAGATGGAGGGGTCTTTGAAAGAGGAAAAAAAAAATCAAGGCACTTCAAACTGCCAAAATCGAGATTGCACGGCACAATAAAATAGTGTGAGCACAGTGTATGAACTGCATCTAAACACTATCTTATAAAGCAGGCAAATGAGGAAGTTGAAGGGTCAACCTCACAAAGATATATTTCAAAGAAACAACACCCAGTACATTTTATTTCTACCTGACAGAGAAGGCAAATCCTTAAGATAAGTAACATAATAAGTCAATATGGTTTTGCCTGGTTGATAGTAAATTATTAAGTAACAATTTCATACATGTTAATTAACAAAAGAGCCAACAGCTGTTATGTACTAATACACATTTTGGGTAGTATAAATATACTCCACAATATAGAAAACAGAAGCCCCAAAGGTTCCTAGATTTTATGTGAAAGAGCCACACAAATCCCTTCCTCCTAAGTGGATGCTTAATTGGAACATATTCTTGGATGCCCTGGGCTAAAGACCTTAAAAGCCAGTAGTGATTGCAATTGCAAGTAGTAATTAGTGCAGAGATGCAGATAATTCCTGCAAGATTTTTCTCAGTGCTAGGAACCAAATGCAGGGGTCCACATAACCTGATGTTAGCACCTTACCACTGAACTGCACCCCTACTCCTGATAAGTTCAGAATATATAAAAGTAGGTGAGAAAGATGAGTGCTGTGTCTTTAATCCCAACACTCTGGAGGCAGAGTCAAGCAGGTCTCTGTGAGTTCAAGGCCATCCTGGTCTACAGAGTGAGCTCCAGGAAATCCAGGGCTATGCATTAGAGAGACCTTGTTTAAAAAACAAAACAAAACAAGTTTCTAATCTTAGATTGAGATCAGCAATTGTATGACTTTGATGACAAGGGAGTCTGTGAGCTATTTTGAGGACAGTGCTGATGACACAGAGTGAGGAATTTTCCAGGGCTGGTTGAAAGAAAGGTATAAAGTATAGCTGTGAAAGAACCAGCACAGTCACAGTGTTTGACAAGGTATAAAATTATTCATTCTTACAACCTCAGTGAGAGAACGTGCTTGCTTACCAAACTAACACATGTGCACAGTATGGAGAGCATACTGACCGAGCTCCAAAAGGAACAGCATGGAGACCAACGCACTATGTCCTTCCTCTTTGCTCCAATAGACTCTGATGACAAAAATTTCAGCCTTCACCTGAAGAATCCCATCAGCACTTCTCCTTTCCCTCCCCCACTCCCCAATTTTGTGTGTGTGTGTGTGTGTGTGTGTGTGTGTGTGTGTGTGTGTGTGTATGTGTGTGTGATGTATATTGTGCGGGTGTGAGTGGAAGTCAGAGGTAAAAGATGGGAGATGGCTGTCTTCCTTGATGGTGGTGCACCATTTTTTTTTTGGAGACAAACTTCCTAGTACACTGTTCTAGACATGTTGGTTACAACCCTTTTAGGAGTCTCATGGCCCTTTCACAAGGGTCACCTAAGGCCATCAGAAAACATAGATATTTATAGTATGATTCATAAAAGTAGCAAAATTATAATTATGAAGTGACAACAAAAGCAATTTTATGGTTGGGGGCCACCACAACGTGAGGCACTATATTAAAGGGTTGCAGCATTAGGAAGGCTGAGGACCACTGGCGGAATACAATCTGGAGTTCATGGATCCTATCAAGCTACACACTGGCTGGTTGGTGAGCCCCAGGGATTCTCCTGTCTTTGACACATTGGAGCTGGGATTACAAGCACATAGCATCACAACTTGCTGTTCAAGTGGACTGATGCAAACACAGGTCTTCTTGCTTGCACAGCAGGCGCCTTGCCTACTGAGCCATCACCTGTGTCCCAGGTGTAGCTTTTGCCCATGTCCATTGTTACTTACTTTGCACTCTTCCTTTACCTGGATGTGGGTGTCTCTCTTGTCTGATTTTGATGAGCTCTTTCAACAGCTCTGCTCATCACCTTTGAAGCTCTTTCAAGGCAAGCTTACTGATCATCTGGCTACCCATCCATTGCCTCAATCACAATAAATACAGGGCAGATGGCACCAAGCCTTGTTCATTGTTTTTTATTAGCCTCAGCTGATCCTACATCAATGTAACTGTATCCTGAATAAACACAATTTGGTTGTAAAAGGTGAAATATTTTTTTTAAACTAAGACCAAATCTGAGTGCGTTTCTTACCACACTCAGATAGTGGGCTATCACTCTCTCTACCATCTGTCTTCTGTTCCATTTCTGAGGACATAGAAGGTACTCAGGAAATATTTGATGAAAGAAAATAAGTAATGTTTTATGAGCAATGTAACATGCAAGAATGAGCACACTGGGTTTTGAGAATATGCATGAAATTATAACACGTGAAAAATCTTTAACTAGTATATTAATTTCAAAGAAAAAGAGGAAGAAGTGCCCAGCACACTTATTTTCCATTGCTTTTAGAACATCTGTTGTTTAAAACAGCTTTGAAATAACTATTTGAAAAAGATATGGTCTGATTTCTGCTGTGAAAGCAGTAAAATATTCTATTTTTAATTTACTGTGTAATGTGCATGTTAGACACATTTTTCAGATATCCACAGAGGCCAGAAGATGATGTCAGGTCCCCTGGAACTAGAGTTACAGGAAGTTATGAGCAGTCTCATGTGAGTGCTGGGATTGGAACTCAGGTCTTCTGGAAGCAGCAAGTGTTCTTAACCACTGAGCCACCTCTCCATCCCAACAGTCAAATAGTCTAAACTCAGTGGCACATGCCTTCATAGAGGGCAGTTAATACAGATACCATTAGGTCTAAATATTCCCATTCTTGTTTGTATTGAGAAATACAGCTATATAACTCAAGCCAAACGTTTTTGTTGCTGTTTAAGACAGAGCTATAAACACACCATTGCAATTTCCATGATGAAAATCTATACATTTATGCTCTATACATTCACATTTAGAAACCCTTGATGAGCATGTTCACAGAGTAGGGTGAGGGCAGCGGCATGGGCTGGCAGGGAAAATCCTCGCTGTTTAGCCGGAAGAAGCCCGGTGCACATAGTAGTTTGCTTCTCATCAGCTGGCGCTCAGTGTTTCTGCTTCTTCAGAATGACAGGCTGGACGTGGACGCTTTGTTTAGCAACATTGAATCCGTGCATCAGATATCAGCCAAGCTACTGTCCTTGTTGGAAGAGGCCACAACAGACGTGGAACCGGCCAGGCAAGTAATCGGTATGTTTATTCTCTCCTTCAGTTCTACAATACAACAGGAAATAGTATTTTAATAACCCCTTGGTACTTTGGTTTTATGTTCCTGACTCACAAAGCTTCCCAGGAGATATATAAATGCTGAATCCATCTTCAGGCTCATTGTAATTACACAAACTCTATGTTTATCTCCAAATGGGTTTATAGCCATTTGCTGAGGTCCCTCAGTTGCACTGAGCACAGACAGAATTTGCTTTCTCTCTCCTTTCCAGATGGTCTTTCGTTTTGTTTTCTGACTAGTACTTCCTCAGTCCTTAAAGAATTAAATATTTTGATAGCTATTCTGATTTCAGTAACAATGGATTTCTTTTTATCTTAAATCTATTAATTGACTGATCTTAAAATGAGAAGTATATGATGTCTGAAGAACTAACACATCTATATTCCCAATGTTGCTTTTAAATAACCATGTGTTTGTGTGTGTGTGTGTGTGTGTGTGTGTGTGTGTGTGTGTGTATGTAACTTTGACAAGGTTTTTAAAAAATGACTACAGAAAATATCATGTGAAAAAATATTCTGCCTAAAGTCTATTCTCTGCATGTCTTGAACACTGCAGATAACTCCTTGAAGGAGGTTTATATATCTACACATAGTGCTGTGTAGCCTAAGAGATTACTTTGCAATTACATATATATATATATGTGTGTGTGTGTGTGTGTTACATGTTATAAAAATATTAAAACAACTGAGTATGTATAGGGTAAGGATGAAGGATTGTTATATATTCCTCTAAACCCACTGTCTCTCCTGCCACTGACTACTGTGGTTAATCTATGTGAAACATCTCTTTGAGGCACATCCACATGTGTCTGCACACACACACACACACACACACACACACACACACACACACTCACTCACTTTCTATCTTTAGTGAATCTTTTTTTTTTTAGTGGAAATTAGCTATAGAAAAGAACAAAAACGTGCTTAATTAGCATCCATGCAGGTCCAAAATTTAGACAGCAAGCTAAGCTTATGAAAAGGTAAATGAAAAGATTCAGTCAGGCTTAAATCTCATCTTTCTTTGTGATTCAACATCCACAATAAACTGTGATAGTGTTTTCCTTCTGCATACAACTGTGCACGTTTTCACTTTAGTAGAGATTGGCCGCCATTTATCCATCCATCTCATGAAGAGTTATGAATAGCAGCATGCTTAGTGAGGAAGTTGCTCTGCGTCTCTGTTGGACACAGTGGAATGGAAAGATCACCACTGACCTTCCAAAGCTCTTGGTAAAATTGCTCCTTGAAGCAAAGGTGTGTCTGATACAACATCAGAGTGCTTTCATGCTACTACAAACCATCAGCGAGAAATTTTTTGGATAGAGATCAAGGAAGGACTACAAGATATTGTGTAGGTCTAATGGCATTGCTACTGTTTTGACATGCATGGCCCAGGTTGAGCAAAAGATATTCTTCAGAATTTTCTTTCCATTTAGTTTTTAACAGAGAGTAGAAGGCATGTGTAGAAAGTGGTGATTAAGCTGGTGTGAAGGGGCCATGTAAAGGACAATAGGGAATACATCTGGGGGGAGGGTTACAGCAAAGGACAGAGGATACTGAAAATAAGATGGAAATTCATGGTGATTCAACCTCTACATCTGTCTCTTTCATGGGAAGCTGTGAGAGGCGGGGCCCTTCACTGAGTAAAGCAGTTGGCTACAGTACGCTGGCATGCAGCCCCTTCCTTCCCTTGCCCTTTGGAATGCCACGTGCAGGGCACTGACTGATATAACAAGGACACTTGGCCAGAGCAGCTAGAAGCGGTCCCCGGGAGGTGTATTCGATGCTGCAAACCGTTCCATCATCATGAGGTGCAGCAGCTAGGTGTGCCATGGCCTACGCTGAGTGGCACACATTATGGCCAATAAGAAGCATGGGGCCACCAGGATGTCATTCAGCGGAGCCGGTGGGATGTGCAGGAATTTACAGATTAGATGTAAGGGAAATGTGTGTAGGCAGAAGAGGCCGGCAGCTTTGCACGGGAGCTTCCACAGGTTCCTGTAGAGTGAGGCAGGCCACTTGCATGCTGTACATCCACCACTCCCGTTCTATTGTGCAATGAACCCCTCAGGAATAAAGGCTTAGTGTATTCATATAACGTAAGTACTGGGTTTCTGCTTCTCAAAAAAGTTGATGGGGAGGATATGAAAATCAGAATACTTACCCCACATATAGGAACCTTATGTTGCCATCACTGAGCACAAACCAACCAACCAGGAGACAGAAATCTGCCGAGGAAGCAGCAACGTTCAGGTCGGAAAATATTAGTCATTGCCTTTGCAAGATTGCTCAAAACAGGTGATTGGACACAGACACACATAACTGCTTCGAGTGTGTTTATGAACTGCTCCAAACGGCCAGATTGTTCATGTGCATCAGATAATAGTTGGCCAGCATTAATTTCACTCAACTTTATATTCACGGCTCCTGGAATCCATAAAGTATATAAAAGCAGTGGCTATTAATGAGGTGACACCACTAATAGAGGCTTTGCAGTGAACTGATGGGTATGTCTGTCAGCTGGTAAAGCAAGTGGGATACCTGTTCACTCTAATAATGGCTCAATTTTTAAACCAAAATTGCAGAGCCAGAAACTAATCCAGGGAAATTTATTATTCAAAATTGATTGTCTGGTCTTATTGTAAATGTTACTGTCACCAAGACTTAAAATTCAACATCGTAGAGGCTTAGTGGTTAAGAGCACATATAGTTCTTACAGATGACTTAAGTTCACTCCTGTTCAGTGGCTTCAACTTTAGCATCCCAACACACTCTTCTGGCCTCTATGGGCACCTACACACTCAAGTGCATGCACACACACACACACACACAAACATGATTATGATATTGTGAATGCAAATGACAATCTGAACACACATAGGTAAAAGCAATGGATCACAGAAAAACAATATTTTTACTAAAAAAGAATCTATAGTGAAGAAACCAACTGTGGTATGCAGATAGTGAAGCTGGTATTTTATTCTCATAAAAACCTCTCAAAATTTATGCAGATTTTTCTATTCATAAAAATCACATGCATGTATGTGGCAGGCACTATTTGAAGATAAAATTTGCTGTTAAACTATCAAACTGTATTATGTATGGAAGTCAACACCTTCTATGTTGCTGTTCACTTAATCAGACTTTGGAAATGCGAAGGTGCCCATGGTGGCTGTGGGCTGGTTGTTAGAGAGACCTATGGAATGGCATTGTAGTGTCACCTGTGGAATGGCATTGCAGTGTCACCTGTGGAATGGCATTGCAGTGTCACCTGTGGAATGGTATTGCAATGTCACCTGTGGAATGGCATTGCAGTGTCTTTAGAAGCAAGAGAGGGTTTTTAATTAAGCTAGTGAGCAAACAAAAATTAACTTCAGATTTTTGATGTTCACAGGTTGCAATTTTGAAGCACAGATTGTAATCAAGAAGACACTGGACTTTATCCTTACCAAACAATGAATGAGCTTACAAATTAAACAATACAAGCTCATGTTGCATAAAATATTCCTGAAATTCTGAAATTGAACTTCCATACATTTGGCTTTTGGAAAGACACTTTTGATAAAAATAATTCTAATTTATTTTATTTTATTTCATTTTTTGAGACTGTGTCTCACTCTCTTTCTCAGGCTGCCCTCTAAATCATTGTGTTTCCCCCCCTCCCCCGCCTCATCACTTGAGTGGTAGGATCAGAGACAGGAATTGCCATGCTTGGCTTGATGCCCTTCTTTACCAAGATAAAATTATACTGTGTACTAGATTTTATGTCACATTTTGAAAAATATTAAAAATCATGAATAAAAATAATTGGTAAGTTTTTCTATTTGTATAAGGAAAGAAAAGAAAAGAAAAGAAAAATACAGGAAATTTGAAAGCATTTCTGCTCAAATAAATACATCTTTTAATGTTAATATGTATAATTAGAATTTTAATATTTTCCATTTACCTGAATCTTCTGAGCTTATTGGAGGTATTTACAGATTATTTTCCAACTTAAAATATGGTTCATAAATTTGACAAGTTTTGGTGAGAAGGCTCCCTGGGTGAGCTCACTTGCTGCATAGCACAAGAAAGGGAAAGCACTGGGAATCCCCAGTTCCCATGTAAAAAGCTGGGCACAACAGAGCACACTAGTGCTGTGTGCTGAACAGCAGAGACAGGGGCATTGCTGAAGCTGGCTGGTGGCCTGTCTAGCTGAGAAGTAGGCAGTGCCAGATTCAGTGAAAGACTCTGTCTCAAAGGAGTAAAGCAGGGAGCAAGAGAGGACGTCCTGTGTCCTCCTCCTCTGACCTCCACACACACATGGACAGGCTCACAACCTGCAGACACACTTGTAAACGTGCATATTTGAGACACACACACACACACAAACAAACAAACATACAGACATAAATCTAGTACTGAATTATAAATTATATAACACAGTGAGTAGCAACAAACATATTGACCCCAAATGGGCCCACAGAGACTGAACCACCAACCAAAGAGCATGCGTGGGTTGGAACAAGGCTCTCTGCCCATATGTAACAGTTGTGCATCTTGGTCCTCATGTGGGACCCTTAACAGCAGGAGCAGGGGCTGTCTCTGAGTCTACCGCCTGCCTTTGGATCCCTTTGCCCTAACTGGGCTGCCTTGTCCAGCCAGAATAGGAGAAGTCCCACTGCAGCTTGATATGTCAATGTGCTTGATATCCATGGGAGACCTCCCCTTTTCTGAGGAGAAAGGGAGGACAAGAGGATTCGGGGAGGGGAGAGGGAGGAACTGAGAGAAGAGGAGGGAGGGAAGCTGTGATCAAGATGTAAAGTTATTTAATCAATGAACTAACTAATTCATTCATTAATTAAAATCTCTCCAGTAGATGTCAATTTATAAAGACAGAAGTAGAGGAAAAAGAGAAATCCACCAGTAGGCAATCATCATAATAACTGTGTCCTATAGAAGCCACTAATAAATGTAATATAGACTGAGTGAAAGTTAGAGAACATAGATTTCAAAGTGTCACTGTTTCTCGACAAGTAATTTCAGACATCAAAAGGGAACATGGTAACTTTATAGTAAGAAACCTACTTTAACCAATTGATCAAGGTCAAACGGCAGGAAATACCAGCCTCATATCATGCTTATACTTTCAAATTTACTAGTCATGAATCTATAATTGGAAAGATTACAAAAATATTTCAGAAAATTAAAACAATAAAGGCTATCATTTTTAAAGCGTCAGCTTGAGCTTTGCTTTTCTAGCCTCACGGCTGGTTTCAAGCTGGCCTTGTGACTCTAATATACGGAAGCAGTGAGGTTTCATAACTGCATGACGAGTTCTTCTCTGTGGTCATAAAGAGAGAAGCCCTAGCAACCCAGCCATTCCTAGAGAAACAGAAATGGCCTTAGAAGGCAACTGCCATTCTCTTCAGCCAGCTGACCAGACACTGTTGACCCAGTTGACTGTAGCCATGCAGCTAAGTCTGTCAGCAACACAGGGAGACAAGCCATCCTGCTGAAACTGTGCCCAACCATCAACCCAAGGATGCTGAGCACACCGATGCTTTTAGTCTTTTTAGTTTGATGTTTTTGCATAACAATAGTTCACTCATATAGAATCACAGAGGAAAAAAAAATATTTCAACTCAAAATGCTGAGAGAAACTTCTTTTCTAATGTGGCTTTTGGATTCGGACTTGACTTGTTCAGAAGGGTTGCAATTCCATGCAAAAGACACCCTTGATGAGAAAAGGGTAAAGGTCCTGTGTCAGGTCTGTGTGGGAAATTCTTGTAAAGTTCTTCAGGATTCCAGTGTGCCGTAGACACAGCGCCATGAAGCCTCCATGATCCCCCACCATGGCACATACATCAGTGCAGAGTTCAAGGGCAGTCCCATCTCTAAATCTTTTCGCACTTAGATTTCATAAGATAAATTGATTGGGTGCGTTGTTTCCAAAATCATGTCACCACAAAATGAAAAGCACAGGTGTCCCATCGCTGTGTCTTCAGACAGCAAGAATAAGAGTGTGTGACTCATAACTACAGTGCCAGATTCACTAGATACCGCGATAAAATGAGGAGGAGAAATTTACTCAACAAACCTTGGTGTTTGGATGGGGTTCAAGTTTATAAATAGATGCATGTTGCTTACAGATCTGAGCGCTTTGAGGGAACAGTACAGATTCCAGTGTCAAAATAGAAAGTAGGTTTTAAAATCTATACTGAATCTAGAAAGGAAAGGTGTTTTAAAATCTCTATAGAGGAACACATGAGCTTTGGTTCTTGTTTTTATTTAAATAGAAAATATTCTATGACACTTTATGAAAATAGCAATTAAATAAAATAAAGATGGTACAGAATTTAAGGAGATAATAGTATACCTGTTAATATCAGGTTACTTTGGATTCCATCTCTTTCTAAAGCTAGATCTTAGGCAAGTTATGAAACCTCACTGAAGTGCAGCTTCATATCTGGAAATTGAAGGCTGTGGTATTTGCTTCATATGAGTTTTATAAGGATTCAATAAAATCAGTATTGGAGCAGGAGTGATGGCTCAGAGGTTAAGAGCACTGTCTGCTCTTCCAAAGGTCCTGAGTCCATTCCCAGCAACAGCATGGTGGCTCACAACCATCTATAATGAGATCTGGTGCCTTCTTCTGGCATGCAGGCTGACATGCAGGCAAAACACTGTATATATAATAAACAAATATTTAAAAATAATAATAAAATCAAGTGTAAAGAATACACAGTGTTCTTAATACACATGATACAACTATTTGCAGTTGTTCTAGCCATGTTAAGTGTACACATCTATCTTTTATATAAGAATTGAGTATAATGCAAAATCTTTTTGAAAGTTTTAATCATGTTTTACAAACAAATAAGATGTACATTATGTAGTTTCTCTATGCCTCATGATACCTATGCTCTATAACTCATATACATAATGATACATTTTACTTTAAGAAGAGAGGTTTAGCCTACCATAAGCCATGACTATGGCATAGTTAGTGGTAATTTCAGAAGCTGCTTTCCCAAAGACTGCCCTTGATGAACCATGGCTTCCAGCTTGCATACTGCAAAGTAGTCTAGACCCACACTGACCCTGACTCATACAAGCAATGGAAATGATACTATATCATAACTGGGATAAGCTCCAAGAATGTAGACCAATGTCTGCTTTTGTAATTGTTTAATGGCCATTAAGTTTTAATATTGACTTATTATTTTAATAAATCAGCAGTTATACCTTAACCAGCATTATACTCAAATGTCCACACAGAGAGACTATGATATATTTAATTTGCCTAGAGCACAACAGTAAGCAATAATTACTCCATCCTAAAACTGCAAGCTAGTATAGTTTCTTCCCATTCAGACTTCCCACACTATACTTGCTTTTTACTCATCTCCTATGTCCAGTGCATTTCTCCTGGTGTTTCTTGGTCCTCTCCATTTGTATCCATCCTGTCCTTCCTGTTCTTTCTCCTCCCTTCACTAGACCAAGATGTCCCACCCTTTTCTCTGTATTGCTCAGCATTGGCTAGTTGGCTTTTATTGGCAATACAGAGAACAAATGGTGGCATGTTTACAGAAACTCGAGACAGGAGATACTTAGAATAAACATCACAATGCAATGTCCGATTGAAACCAGATAGTGGGGTAGAAAAATCAGCATTCGAATGAACAAGGGTAAACTGTACACTGTCCATAAGAACATTAGGCCAGTAGTAATGATGCCAATTAAGAAGTTTTTCTACCTTGATGCAAAGATGATGTAGGGAAACCACATGGAGAGAGGGAGAGAAATGGGCTCAGCCATCCCAGTATTCCAGCAAAGCCAAATGCCTGCTTTTCTGTCAAGGGACCAGACTTGTGAATGGGCCATCTTGGCTATCACTGTCCAGTGATGTCTTCCTACAACTGCATCCTCAGAGAACAGGAGTTCAAAGAACCACTCAGCTGAGCCTAGTAAGCACATAAAATGATAACTGAAAATCAAAATGATTATTTTAATCCAATATTTTAATGTAATGTAACAAACCACTTTGGAACAGTGGTTGGTACATAGCACTAGAGAACCCACCTAGTGATTGTTTTTTTTTTATTTTATTAATTTATTCAGATTACAACTCAGTTGTTATCCCATCACTTGTATCCTTCCATTCCTCCCTCCCTCCCACTTTCACCTTATTCCCCTCCCCTAGGTCTATGATCGAGGAGGACCTCCTCCCCCACTGTATGGTCATAGGCTATCAAGTCTTCTCTTGGTAGCCTATTTTTTCTTTCTTTGAGTGCCACCAGGCCTCACCACCAAGGGGAAGTGGTCAGATATGGAGCACCAGAGCTCATGTCAACCTCAGTCCTGCTCTCCACATAACTGTGGAGAACGTCCTGTCCATTGGGTAGATCAGAGTAGGGGTTCAATGTTTACTATTGTATTGTCACTGGATAGTGCAATAGTTTGAGCAGAACCCCCTGGGCTCCAATCCACCCATTACAATGTACTTCTTGTAGGTTTCTAGGACCCTCTGTGTCCTTCTATTTCCCCATCTCCTATATTTCTCTTACCTAGAGTCTCAGTAGGATGTCCTCACATCTATCCCAATCTCCTGGTAAGTGAAGACTTTCGTGGGATGTGCCTTTTGGACTAGTACCTAATTATAAGTGAGTATATACCATGTGAGTCTTTCTGTTTCTGGGTTAACTTACTCATTATGATCCTTTCTAGTCCCATCCATTTGTCCACAAATTTCAGGATTTCCTTGTTTTTAATAGCTGAGTAGTGTAAATATACCACAGTTTCTTTATCCATTCTTCAGTTGAGGGGCATTTAGGCTGTATCCAGGTTCTGGCTATTATGAATAAGGCTACTATGAACATGGTTGAGCATATTTCCTTATTGTGTGATGGAGCATTTTCTGGGTATATTCCAAGGAGTGGAATAGCTGGGTCTTGAGGAAGCCCTATTCCCAGTTTTCTGAGATAGTGCCAGATAGATTTCCAAAGTCCACCTAGTGATTATTGTTGTCTTAAATATGTTTGCACAATTGTGATGCTTTAAAATATTTTAAAGAAAAAAATATTTTAAAGAAGACTGTCAAGAATATGCTGCAGTCTGCTTTCCACACTTACCAGTGTATAGAAAAAAGGAGGAAGCTTGTGAAAAGGAAAGTGCAATTTCTGATATGCTTTTTCCTGAGGGCCAGTCTATACTAAGAAGAAGGTAGAGTTTCCCATATCTGAGGTTCATAAGTTAGCCACTGTTGTTCTACAGCAGTTCTGCATCCTCTTAAAGCTCTGTCTCTTGCAACATGTAAGAATCTTCTCGGGGCAGTGAGAGACTCCTTTGTTAGATGAAGTGTTGTTGAGAATTTGTGCTGTGAAGCCCTATAGGAAATTCTTCAGTGTGGCTCATCAGAATAAGTTCCCCAAGAGAGGGAGGGAGAGGGAGGGAGACCGGAAGGGAAGAGAGGTGGGGAGCAGGAGGAGAGGGGAGATGGAACGGGGAGGGGAATACACACACACACACACACACACACACACACACACACACACACACACACACACATTAATAGAAGGCCAGCAGCTTACTGGAGTATACACAGTCAGTGTTGAGAGAGACACAGATGAAGAGCTGAAAAATCATAGAAATTTTCTCACACATAAGCAGTGGCAGGAAAGCTGTCAGTTCCAGAGAAAACACTGAAAATATGGGGTTTTCATGGTCAAGGACTCAAAAGTCCATACCAAAAAATAAGACTTGTGAGGGGGAGGTTGCTAGGCTGGATTGTTGGGGTTGGACCCCCAATCACCTAGGTGAGGTCCTCAGGATAGGTTTGGGGGAATTCTCAGAGTTATTTCTTGCAGTAATAATAAAACAAAGTTGGCTGAGTGAAAAAAAAAAAGGCCTTGGGTTCTAGTCTCTGGGAAGAGTAAGTTCTAGGATGCTGTGCTAGTGGCTAAGTGGAGAAACAGCTGAGCTGTGACAGGGGCACTGGAAGGCTGAAGGCGGATTTGAGCAAATGTGAAGAAATCAGACACTGTGTGGGATGTGAACAGAAACACCATCCTTCCGGGATCTGGGCAGCATCAGCATCTATCCATCCTACGGGAAGCTAAAAGCTGATGAGCACAGTGGGAGCCCATCCTGGTGGTGCACAAAGGTCAGGAAATAGCACAGCCTTTGGAGGAGACAGATAACGGCCTTAATTGTGGCTGCATCGCTGCAGCTCAAGCTGTGGCAAGACCACTTGTATTGGTGATGATTGCATTTGCCTGTTCCGGGTAGGAAACTAACTAGGTGGAGCTAAAATAGACTCATTTTTCTCCCGCAACAAGAGTCTCCTATTGCTGTGATCCAGGATCTGTGTAGCTCTTTGCAGCTTTTTCCTACAAACTCTATGTCTCGTAGCTTTAAATTTGTGGCTCCATGATAGCTGTTCCAATTTCAGGCACTACTTCCCTTAAGAAGCAGAAAAACTACTTCCTTGGTGAAGCCTTTGTGAGCCATTTCCTGTCTGTTCACACTCCCCATGAATGTTCACCAGTTTGTCTTGCCCGGCTGCTAGACTGTCTCCTGTGGTTGGAAATTCTAGGAGGATGCCACCTCAATTTCAGAAAGGCTCTATTTTTTGAGAGCCTAGCCCTACAACACACATGACAGTTTCCCAGAGCTTTGACATGGTGATGTCACACAAAGGACACCCACCTCCCATCTCCTTGGTACCTGTTTTCCTCAGGGCCCAGTTTCCATCACTGGTCCCAATTCTGTACCCATCTTTGACTCCTAAAATCACTCACCTGAAAATGTGGTTCCTTCCCCACCAGGACTTCAGAATTACAAGCAAAATGGCTACAGTTTTCTGAACGTCTCTTACGCTATTGCTTTTACTGAAATATTTTTGAAACCAGAAGCAAATTATCCTGAGCCCCAGGAAATAACCTGAACTCATAGCTCCAGGCAGGAAAACACACTGAAGTCTCACTTTATTTTAAGAATTCATGTAAGTTTCCAGCCTGCTTTCCTGAAAACATCGTTTTTCTTAAAACACCGTAACAGAACCGATCTCAAGGGATACACCTACCTTAATCTCATGGAAGCACATCTCACTTGCCACCTGTATTTGCTTTGAACTGTACACTCTGCCTGGGTCCCCTGGATGCCCTCAGCAGTACCCACGGAAAGGAAGGGTAAAGCCGAGGACTGTGGCTTCCTTAAATAGCATCCACTCTTCCGGCTTCCTCTCACTTTCCCTCCTCACTCTCCTGTCTTAGAGAAGAGAGTACATCCAGGAAGGGGGCAGGGAAGACGCTTGGTTGGCTAACCTGCCTTTAGTCCATGCAGCCGAGCTCCCTCCCAGAGGAGTATATAACCAGGCTACAGGAAGCGCACCTTGGATCTTCTGCGTGCTACAGGCAAGGCTCTTTCTGTTGGCAGTGACGTGTCTAAGCTTTGTAGTCCAGGAAAGTGACACCTAAAAGCTGAGAGCATCATACCCAGATCTCCAGTCTTCTTTCCAGACACAGGCCACATAGATCCTGGCTCTGGGAGCCATCCCAGTCCTTCTCTGCATTCTGAATACTCTGTCTTGTCAAACAAGCTTTACTTAAAACCACAGAAAACTTTTGAGCCATAGCTCAGACCTTTGATTTTTTTTCTCTAAAAATAATGGAATTGAAAAAAATAGAATTGAATAAAACAAATCAATGGTAACAACATTTTTTCCGTATATGTAAAGCTGCTTTTACCAAAAATGTATTGAGATATACACTTCATGACAGCTATTTCAATTCAATTTTTAAAATATAGTCCAAACCTATCAGGGATCTTGTTCCTGTAGAAGATTGCTTCTCTTTGACTCAGCAGCCAATTAATTGCCTGTAGCTCTTCTTCTAGGGCTGGGGTCAGACCTTTAATTTTTAACTGAAGTTCTTGTAAAAGGTCATCTATAGCTTATTTTTAGAATTAAATTTGTAATGTTTATGGCTATATACAATTCACTTCTTTTTTTTTTTTTTTTTTTTTTTTTTTTTTTTTTTGCTTTTTGAGACAAGGTCTCTCTGTGTAGCCTTGGCTGTCCTGGACTCGCTTTGTAGACCAGGTTGGCCTCGAACTCTCAGCAATCTACCTGCCTCTGCCTGGCAAGTGCTGGGATTACAGGCATGTGCCACCACGCCCAGCCTCACTTCTTACTTTAAACTTTTCATAGGTAAATTTCACATTTCGTACATTTTAAAAACAAACTGTTATGGGTCAGTATTTCTCCTGAAATATTTCCTTCAAAGAGAAGGAAAGAAATACAGTGTATTGGTTAGAGTCCAGTTCACCTGGGAGGAAGGATAAAAACAAAATTAAAACATCTGTGGTGTAAAAAGAGATGCTTATTTCTCTGATACAAATGCCTGGAGTCTATGTTCTCACGTCCAGTTGGTGGCAGCTTTGCTTTGTCTTCAGGTTTTCGCATCACAGAGAAATAAGTGCATTATTTCTCCAAAAGTATTTGGAGCAACAAAACTTTCTATTGCTTTAGGAAAACAGTGACCTGCAGCCAGGTGAGGGGAGGTGAAGAGGACACAGCAATCTCAAATTTTAATCTCTTCCCTCTTAAGCCATTCAAAGGTTCCACATGCATTCCCCACCCCCACCCCACCCCGCACTATCTCCTAACCTTTATACTCACAGCTCCCTAGAGACTGGACATGTCCTCTCTGTGCTGCCCAGCTCCACTAGTGCACTTTCACATGGCCCAGTGGATGCAAGCTTAACCCTTCTTTCTCACCCTTAGTGGCTTAGAGAAGCCATTTGAACGAAATGTTGGTTCTTTGTGTCCACAACACAAGCTATTGTGCTCAGTGCAAAACAGTCACCTAGTAAAAAATCTTTGTTAAAGAAATAGGAGCTAAAAAGAAAAAAGCACATTGGTTCCCTTTTGAGCCACCATTTTACTACAAAGCCTAAAATAAGTAGCTTCCTTGAATATTATAGCTTTACCCGAAGCTTGCATACGGACAGAGGAAATTTAGTGTGATATAGATTCCGCACCACACAGTATGTATGACCCATCATGTGCGGGGGGGGGGGGGGGGGTGGAGGCATGGGCTTATAAAAGAAAAGATGAGTCAGCAAGAACATGAAAACAGAATCTCACCGGTGAGAGGCAACTGCCATACAGGAATATACCAGGACACAGACTGCATTTGAGAAGTTGCTTTTTTTTGGTCTTTTTCTTTTCTTTTCTTATAATTTATTCAGATTATATCCTGAATGTTATCCCCTCACTCTTCCAGTTCCCACCCTCCTTCCCTCTTCCACCCTATTCCCCTCTCCTAGACCTCTGATTGATGGGGGGGGGGTCCTTCTCCTTCATATTCTGACCACAGCCTATCAGGTCTCATCTGGATAGCCTGCGTTCCCCCCCAAGCCCCCCCCTGTGTTCCCACAGGGCCTCTCCACCAAAAAGCAGTGATCACCAGAGCTCCTGTCTGAGGCAGTCCCCTGCTCCCCGACACACACACACACACACACACACACACACACACACACACACGGAGAATGAGCTGTCTATTGGCTTCATCTGAATAGGGGGTCTAGGCTCTCTGTTTGCAATGTTCTTGGTTGGTGCATCAGTTTGTGCAGGGCCCCCCTGAGTCCAGATCCGCCAGCCTTGGTAGTCTCCTTGGGGAGCTCTTGATAACTGCCCCCTTGCCCTGTCTTTCCATCCCCCATCTCTTCCGTACAACTTTGCCCTGAGTCCAGCTGCCAGTCCTAGTATCTATCCCAACCCCCTGGGGGTGGAGACTCTCAGAGGACATCCATGTGAGTATATACCATGCGTGTCTTTCTGGGTCTGAGTTACCTCACTCTGCTGCATGATTATCTCTAGTTCCATCCATTTGCCTGCAAATTTCAAGATTTCTTTGCTTTTAATAACTGGTAGTATTCAGTTGTGTAAATGTACCACAGTTTCTTTTATCCATTCTTCAGGTGAGGAGCATCTAGGTTGTTTCTAGATTGTGGCTCTTACACCCAAGGCTGCTATGAACATAGTTGAGCAAATGTCCTTGTTGTGTGGTGGAGCATCTTTCAGATATGTGCTCAGGAGTGGTATGACTGGGTCTTGAGGTATCACTATTCCCAATTTTCTGAGAAAGCACCAGATTGGTTTCCAAAGTGGTTGTACAAGTTTGCACTCCCACCAGCCATGGAGGAGTGTTCCCCTTTGTCCACATCCTTGCCAGCATGTGCTGTCACTTAAATTTTTGATCTTATGCATTCTGATAGGTCTAAGATAGAATTTTAAAAGCATGACAAAAAACAATTGGTTCTTGGTTGAGCTTTTTTTTGTTTTGTTTTGTTTTCCTCTGATGCAGGATAGTTGCTTTTAGGGAATGTCACTAAAAAAAAAAGTCTTTGGTTGTAGAATTTTTAAAAAGAAGATGATAAGTTTTGTTTTATAAGATTCTGGCTCCTTTGTGTCAGGCAGCCAGAGTGAAATTACCTTCCCCGGTCTTGGTTCCCTCCTTTCTCCACTCCTAATCACCCTTCCAGAGCACACACATTAGACTGAGCAGTTGTCCTTCACCGTTGCAGAAACGATGCCAAGATTTACGTTACCGTGGAAACAGAATCACTTTTGGCCGCGAGACACCTTGCTTCATCAGCACTATTATGAAGCCGAATGGGCTGGAAGGGAAATCAAATATTCTGCCCACCAGCGTTACAGCTGGCCTCTGGGTGAATAAATGACTTTCAATTAGAGTACTTAAATATATATTTTAGCTTCAATAATTATTATTAGAGCACCAACAGAATTTTACTCAGAGAGTTAAAAAAAAAAAGGTGGGGTGAGGGGGACTTTTGCTATTAAGGGGAAAATGGGAAATTCTGGGACACGTCTGATAAAGAATGTACAAGGGGATGTGCAAGTGATGATTTACCTACATGTAAAGCAATGATTATCTTTGTTTTCTAACATTATGATTTGATCATATGAAATTTGTCAGGCTGTCCTTTCTTCCTCCTCCTCCACCTTCTCCTCCTCCTTTTCTTCCTCCTCCTCCTCCTCCTTTTTCATCTCTACTCTTTGTCATATGAATACACATATTTGTAGCTTCATCTTGTGTGAAGATGTGTGGGTTCAGGTGCCACGGAGCCTCTTTCCGAGCCTGCCACTCATCTCATTTCTAGGTCTTAGATCTGTCCCAAACATCCCACTTGCTACCTGGTTGTACTACTTGGAGTCTCTCTTTAAAACCAAGCTCAAATTCACTTGCCTTCCTGTCTTAGTTTCTGATGTTAACTGTTTCCTTCTGTGTGTACCTGCTGTCTTAAAGGGCAGATCTTCAGGACTTATTCTAGAGGAAAGATTCACCCAGTTAAATCCCAGAAACAGCAAGAATCCCTCATCCTTTCAGCTGTAAAGATATGCAGTTCAGTGGGTTAATTGCAAATCAGTTCAGTGAGATGAACTGCAAATCACCCAAATACCTTCCCCCTCCCCAATCTAGCTACAGGTACAGAAAAATCCCATATGATGAGAAGGAAATGAAAGTCTTTTATTGGCTGGATATACACTATAGATAAGTAAGATTCTCTAGAAATGTCCCACATAATGTGAGGGAACATAGGTGCAAAAAATTAAAACAACAAAATCATTCCCCAAATCAAAACACAAGCCCTGGCTTCTGATTCTGACTTTAACAGTGTTCCCATCGCAGCCAGTGTTCCAGGAGAGTTCTCGTGGGTGAGGACTGAAACTCAGGAACACTATCTGGCCTGGCTTTGTCACCTCCTGGCAGGACTTGAGAAAATTCATCTATTTGCTTCCAATTCAGAATTATTCGTCCTAATTCATATGGGTAAATAGCCTCTTTTCTCCTTATGCATGTAGAGAAAGAAGCGGTTATGTGTATAAGACACCTTTAAAGTGCTCAAAACAATCCAGTTTCTGTTGGAAGATTGGTTTCCTCCTACATTATATATAGCAGGTCTACTGATCTGCATCACTGGTGACCATCACTGCTGATCAATCCAGCGATTGCACTCAATTCAGCTTTCAAATTAGTACCGATCTCACATTTACAAAGCTTTTGAGAACAGGTCCTGTCTGTCTCACGTTTCCTGTGTGTTGGAGTGGGTGATTAAATCAGACCATCATCTGGCCTCCGTGAGGCCCACTATTTACATCTCTAATTTTTACCACAACACTGAAGAGGACTCACTAAACGTCTGGACACAGTGAGTGAGCCCAAGCTGTTTCATGACGTTGCTCTCCTGACATAGCTTCACAGTACTAACCAACTGAGCTTGACTAGGGACAGCGAACCATCCTTTCTTGTTATTGTATAGAGGGACATGCTCTGTCTGTCTAAACTCACTTTAAAATCTGTTTTTATGTTTATGTCACATGTATGCAAGTGCCCACAAAAGCCAGCAGAGGGGGCTGGATCCTTTGCCCTGGAGTTAGAGGTAGTTCGTAGACACCTGCTGTGGGTGTTGGGAACCAAATTAGGGCCTTCCAGAAGAGCAGCAATCACTCTTAACTATTGAACCATTTCTCCGCCCACTTGCCTTTCTGTTTTATCTAAATTCTACTGTTTACCATCCAGAGAATCTTAGGAAATGTTGTTAGTAGACTAAACATCAATAAAACCACATACCTTTTATCTGGTTTTATCTCCCATTGTTTTGCTAAATCAACAAAATCTTTTCCCCCCCACTTTGAGCATTTATTATGCATGCTCTCTGCCCTGAGTTTTGCATATACTACCTCTCCTAGCTGTAATGCTATCTCTATGAGACTGAATCTCTTATAGCTGGTAATGTGTACACGAGGGAGCAGTCAGAGAATTAAAATCATCATTTTAAGTCTCAAAGCCCGTTGGTGGCACAGCTTGATGTGAGCATGGGCAGACCACTCCAATGTGGTCTGCTCTTAACTGTGATTCTGTTATGCTTAACAGTCATTTGCTTTATACAAGGAATAAAAGAAGGGGAGGAAGGGAGGCATTGTGAGAAAGAGGAGAAAAAGGAGGGGAAGGAAAGGGGGGAACTATCCGCTCTATGTCTAGCACACTTTCCAAATAATCTGGGCATCAGGTAGGACGGACCTAACTTGCCACACTACTCAACACGGAGTAACAGTGCATGAAGTGTGACTTTGGTCTAATGAGGTCATTTGTCTCTGTTTTGCATTGCTCAGGAGAGGTATTCTTGCAGATTAAAGGACCAATGGAGGATGTTTACAAAATCTATTGCTATCACCATGATGAAGCGCACAGTGTTCTGGAGTCCTATGAAAAGGAAGAAGAGCTGAAGCGACATTTGAGCCACTGTATCCAGTCCTTAAAGTAAGGTCTTTTCAGACAGGGATTTCCACCCATTCTCATTGCTTAGCAGGAGCCGTTTGAAATCGACAGAGATGAAAGGTCATATACAGCCAGCATTTTACAGGGCTTGATTAGACGTTTGCTTTATTAATTGATTCCCCAATCAATTAATAATCACACATATCATCTTCTGTGAATAGGAGACTGTGAGCCTATGTTTGATCTGACATTTTAGATGAAACTGACATCACATTACATGTATTGCTTTCCAGCACATGCAGCTTAAAGCTAAATACACTTTCCCTTTTTCTCATTTTTCTCTAGTGTTTTCCTGTGAACTTTAACTCTTAAGGGCTGTATACTGTCAAAGGGGCTGGAAACTGTATACCGGGCTGCATCTGGTCAGGGGTTAACAAATTTAAGGGAGCTGAGACGTGCAAGTCAGGATGCCACCTCTCAGAAACTCCAGTCCTCCTCTGGAGGGTTCTACGTGTGGACGGAGAGTGAGTCCTACTTGGATAGGAGAAGTTTGTAGCATTGTGGCAGCACTGAGGTGCAACGGGGATGCTAAATGAGGCTGCAGTGGTGGAGACTTTCCAGGCCTTAGAACAGAAAAGGAGTTTTAATTTGCTTCCTATGGCTTCAAAAACAAACAACAAAACAAAAATCTTCAAGAAAATTTCAACTTTATTGCCCTCTACTGACCAAAATGTGCAGATCTTCAACATTTTTTCCCCATACCTTGAGGAGGAAAAATATGAACATTTATTGAAGGCCGCTGCTGTGGTGTGTCTACATCTAGGTCCCAAATAAATAGCAAACAAGCAGACAGATAAATAAATCAAACTTTATACTCTCCAGGGAGACTGACATGCTCAGATAACTGGTGCGTGTACAGTGAGCAGTGCTGGCTAATTTTGACTATTTCCGTGTAGGTCAGTGTTACCATATCAGCTTGAAGAAAAATTAAAGTGTGAAACTGTATTTGCCTAAATAAGTTCATATATGAAGGATAGATCCTCTCTATGGACAGGTAGTTTCATCCTCACGGAAGGATAATGATATCCTGCATACAAAAAGCCTCCTCATCTGGAGTACGATGTACGTCTAACCCAATAGATATGTATCTTGGGTCAATTTCCTTCAGGGTCTAGAAATGGTAGGAAAAAAACCCAAAAGATCACATAACACATGACGAACGGGCTCCTTCCGTTACATTCTATCTAACCTCAGGGCCCAAGGGACCTGGACAGGAAGCTGTTCAGCTGAGGCCCACAGTCCTCCTGACCACCTCTCAGCAGGGCTCTGATGACCATAAGCAATGAGGGTTTGATTCCCAAGAAAGGACCAGAGCCTGCTACAGAAGTCTCTATGCAGCACGGCTCAATGCCATTTTCCTTAAAAGCAGTTAAAGATAGAGGTAATTTTGGAATGTCAAATTTACTTTCAGACCTAATAACTTGTTTGGCTTCTTCTTTTTTTTTTTTTTTAAGTTTCAAAATTATTACCACACCACGATGTGTCCAATTTTGTGTATTCAAAACCATTTGGACTTTTAAAAATAATTTCACCCGCCAGAAAGTGTTAAGGTACAGAATGCACAAAATCCAAATGAAACAGTATTGGCAGAGCTATTTCTTAAGGGAAAGAAAAATCAAAATAAAACAGTTTAAGTTACAGCTATTTTCCCCATAGTTGCCTTTCCATGAAAATAAAGTTAATGGTGAACTGTGCAGGTCTGCCTGGAGGCTGAGAGCTGTGGCGTTATTGACGTTGCTGTAATGCTGACCTCAGCTGAGATAAAGCTTTAAATTCTGAGAAACAGGTTTCCAAACAGGTTTATAGGCCAAAGAGAGTCCGGAACACCCTCAGGGCTTGGTTCCCCTTGCTAAGTAATCAGTCAGAGCTGTTACTGTCGCCCTGCCTTTTTCTAGTGGCTAAATAAAGGAGCGGCCGCCATTTCTGATGAGCAGAGCCACAGCCTCCGTTTTGGACAGTAATAGAGCTACTGGATGAGGTGGTTTGAAGCAAAACACCCACGTGAGAGGCAGCTCCATCCCTCTCAAGCTAAAGTGGATTCTTAAAGCGACTTAGGTTACATTTTAAGCAAAATTTAAATATGTTTATTGGGGGCCTCATAAATATTTATTGAGTACTAGATAACGTTGAAAATAGTTTTTAATATATAATAAGCCCCTCAGGAATATAAACTCCAGTCAGAGATAAACCCGGCTGGAAAGCTTACCCAGCAACGCAAAGTTTATTTACTTCATTCACCATACGGAGGTTCAGTTCAAGACTAACCTCCAACAGGGTGGCAGCGATACTGCCTTGCTCTGTAGTGAGCTTAGGAACCTTGATTATTGTTTGAAGCCCGTTTTCATTCAAGAAAGCAAAGAATATTTGTATCCAGAAATTTAGTTTTGAAGTGTTACGGCTCTATTTCTCGGTGCGTGAGTTCCACAGTGCCAGATACACCAAGAATGTGTATTAACAGCGAGTCACATTTTCAGAAGAGCAGAGAAAGATGGTTCCATCATTAAGAATCCTTGGCTGCTTTTACGGAGGACCTGGGTGTGCATTCCAGCATCCACACGGTGCCTCCCAACCATCTGTACTCCAGCTCCAGGGAATCTGGTGCCCTCTTCTGACTTTTCTTGGCACCTGACATCCATAGTCACATGGAACATATACATACATTAGGCAAGACACTTATGCACATAAAATAAACCTTTTTTTATTGAAATTATCCAGCAATTCAGTGTGTACCTGCACCTACAACCTAGAAACTGGACCCTTGCAAGTTCTTTTTATTCAGCAAGGAGTGTTTAGCTGAGCAGCACAAATGATTGCTTAGGATTGCGGACAATGCTGTATTAATAGAGTAGAGTCTCTAAGGATGCAGGAGTTGTCAACTGAGGGCCTTGTTACCTCGCCTCTTTGGAGGTATTTATGATTTCTGAGCTAGGGGAAGAAGCAAAAAACTGGATAGCTATTTAGCAAGTGTAGGTATAATTAGGACAGCCTGTCTGCTGCCTTCTTTCTTAGGTTTTTCAGTTAGAAATGTTACTAAATTCACTCTCACATGTCAGTGGCCTTAACAGGTCTGTCTATTTTGTAATTAAAATAATAACAAAGGGACTTTACTAAGTTTTTTTTTTTTTGGTGTGTGTGTGTGGTTGGAGTCTAGCCTCATGTCTTAGTGTTATGAATTAATCTGTATTTATATAATGATATGCTAACAAAGGTCTCATCCTCAGGAGAAGGAAAACCACTTGTTTTCTGGTCATCTAGACATTCTGATCACGTTGCTCTTATGGCGTTCCCACTTGGAAAAGCAGCAAAATGCTCCAGCCGTACAGAGGCTATGGGGCTGCATTTTTACGTATTCACCACCTCGTGTTTTTATTCTAAACCGAGGGTGCTGGGTAAAAATCAATACCATTTTTGGAAATTTTTTCAGTACCTTTTGGTATGACACTGTTTAAAAACAGACTATACTCTTTAAGGAATAGCTACATAAAACATTTAATTTGTGAGTCAAATTATAAAGAGCCCAGCAAGAGAGGGAAGGTAATTCCTCTATCCCATAAAAAAAGCTAAACGGACACTGCCAAACTTCTCCCAAGATTGTCTGTGGCTGGAGTCACCTGGAAAGCTTCACAATCTATTATTAAAAAGAATGGTTCCTCTGTAGTAGTGAGACATCCGGGCGAAGTTATAATGCGGTGCTCCTCCTTGCAAGGTGCAGCTCCCTCTATTAGAAAAATGCCAGGGCCCTTGATATAGAGCGGTATGTTACATCAAACACATGCTTAGTTTTTATTACAATTTTAAGTTGTTTTGGCAAAAGAGAAAGAAGAGTTCCCTTAAAAACAAATGGTTTCTTTCTATTTCAGTGTATTTACTTCCTAAATACCATTTGTCCAATTGTTTCTTTCAATGAAAAAAATGTAGTTTTATTATTATCATGTTTTACTAATTTTATAATATATGATCTACAAAAAAAACCCCACCACCAACAGACAAATAAAAAACCAAATCCTAGAACAAATGCAATTCTTCATTGGGGAAGATACAAACTAGTGGAGGAATGTGAACATGAAGGAATGTATGGAAGGGCAGTGATTTCTTTCAATACAGATTTCTTTAAATATCAAGTGATAATTTTCTAAAATTATAACAGGTGTTAATAGACAATGCAATTTTGTCTTTGGTTGCCATTTGGACATTTTGGACTCAGAACCCAGTTACTCCAAGCTGTCTAGGAATCCTGTTTACACACACAGGTGTGGGGATTGAGGAAGCAGCTGCTGCATACGTGGGCAACCGTCTTCCACATGTATGAAGAATTGGGATTTTTCAAACTTACAAAAACCAATTCAGCATAGGTATTTATCATTCCATTTTTATCTTAGTCACAGAATACAAAATTAGCCAGGCATGGTAGCACGTGCCTTTAATTCCAGGAACCAGAGACAAAAGAATCTCTGTGAGTTCGAGGCCAACCTGGTCTACAAGAGCAAGTTACAGGGCAGCCAGGAATACACCACCACAAACAAACAAACAAACAAACAGATTGTCTATTAATGAAGAATGTAGCACTTTTTTAATAGTAGAAATATCTACTGGATTCCAAAAGATTAAAAGGCACAGGGAGGCCATGGGCTCATATGATAAACAGAATTTAAGTTATTTTGTAAGAGCTAGATGCCACATTTAGGGGAAGACTTACATCTTCTTTATTTCTTAAGTTGTGATGACTAATTTCCGTTGTTTTTCATAACTAATTAGTTTGACACATACTTTGAGACCCTAACACACACACTTGCCACTTCTTAGACTGGTACCACAGAAATAAACAAATCGTATATAAATCCTTGCCCACGCTGAAGCTATAGACAATAAACTGAAGAAGTGTGCTGTATAGTAGGAAACGTTAACAACTATTAGAGAGGGAAAAAAGCAGAGACTAGGGACGAGCAGGGTGACATGAAGCCTGGTGACCTTTGGAAAGGTTCAGAGAAGGCTTCTCAGGGAAGCGACATCCAGCAAAGGCATGAAAAGAATGAGAGTGAGGTATTTAGAGAGCCAAATAGCAGGCTCAAGGTCCTGGAGACTGCGCATGCGCCAGCCTTTACTAGGATGACGGCTGTGATTGCCACAGTGCCTAACGTGTATTAGGAAAAGGGGTAGAGAGAGATAGTAAAAGGAGACACAGACCATGTGCTTTTCCATGGAAGGACTTGTTTCACAGAAGCAAAGGGACAGCCACCAAAGCTCGCAAGGCCTTCATGAAGACTATCTTTGATAACTCTGTTTGAATTAATACTACGTGTCAGCCAAGCATAGGGTGCACACTTGTAAACCCATCACTGGGGAGTCTTAGGCTGTGGGATTGACAGTTTGCGGTCAACTTTGTTTATATGGGAAGTTCAAGGTCAGCTGAGGATACATGGTGACGCTCCTGTAAAGGAATTATCTTCCTAAGACTACAGAGTATAGAGCACTTGATAACATTATGCTACCAGTCAGTTTAAGTGTTAATTTTCAATTTTATAATTATGCTTCCCGGTGATGATGGCATATGATGAATTTTTCAAAATGTAAACAAACAAATTTGAATACAATTTAAAATTATTAAATTTATATACTGAATCACTAGTTTGAATGTTGTATATGGTATCAAGCATAATTTTAGAACATGTTACTGAGCAAAGACAGTTGATTCAATGGGGGCATCCATGAAACTCACTCGCTACTTAATTTAATATAGTAATATTTGAAAGCATTTGTAATGTTGCATGTTATCCCTATATGTGAATTTTTATTGATTTACTTTCTCCCCTTCTTTTACAGGAATATATATATGCAAGAGTAAGTACTTCCTTTTTAAAAGACTTTTCTTTCTTTCTTTCTTTCTTTTTTTTTAAGACTTTTCTTTTCAATTGTTAGTTTTACTAGTTCCTTGAGAATTTCATACAATATATGTTGCGCCTATTCACCCCTCCCCCAGATCCTCCTAGCCACGCCCCTTCCCCATCCAACATTGCACCTTCCCAGTAAGTCCAATTTGTGCTGCACATATACTCGCGGGTGTGAGGCTTTCCACCGTAGCATGCTTGACTTAGAGGAATACTGACTCTTCCTCTCCAGTAGCAATCAACTGCACTATCTCCTTGGCTAGGGGTGGGACTTCATATCTACCTCCCCTCTCCATTCTGAGATTTAGTCTGGCTTGGACTAGCACGGGGCTTCAGTGTGCTGTCACAGTGGCTGTGAGCTCATTATATACAGCTGCCCTGCTGTGTCTGTAACTCTTAGATGCATTGTGCCTCCGAGGAAGAGCATGGTATAGATGTCCCATTTAGTGTCGATCACTCCACAATCTCATTCTCTGAACCTTGACCAGTTGTGGGTATCTGTGTCCATCTCTGTGTTAGTTTGAATTAGATGTTCCCCCCATATGGCATTTGAATAGTTGGTTCCGGCCAGTGGTTCTGTCTGGAGGGCTGTAGAAGGTGTGACTTGCAGGAGGAAATATGTCCCTGAGGGGTAGGCTTTGAGAGTGAAAAGACTTGAGTTACTTCTGGTTTCATCTCTCTACTTCAGACCTGGGATTACTTAAGATGTGTACTCTTCATTTGCTGTTCCGTTTGCCGTGCCTGCCACTTGCTGCCATGCTTCCCAGCCATCATGGACTCTAATCCCCACTGTGATGGTGACAGACCCTAGCCCTCTGGAACCATAAGCCCGAACAAATCCTTCCTTCTGTCAGTTGCCTTGGTGTGGTAGTTTGAGTAAGAATGTCCCCCATAGGCCCATAGATTTGAATGGTTGGTCACCAGGAGGTGTGGACTTGTGGGAGGAAGTGTGTAACTGGCAGTGAGCCTCAAGGTTTCAAAATCCCACGCCAGGCCCAATGGCTTTCTGGCCTGAGAGAGAGAGAAGGAGGGAGGGAGGGAGGGAGGGGGAGAGGGATAGAGAGAGGGAGAGGGAGAGGTTGTGGAATCTTACTCTGTAACTAAGAAAAACTACTGAGGCCAGGCATGTGTCAGGGTGTCCCTGCATGGAAACCCACAGGGGCTATTACATTAAGCTATGAAGGTGAAGGATGGATTGATTGCTTTGGAGACCAAGATACTGGAGATGCCAGAATCATGGGATACCCACCGAGGAAAGCTTCAGACTGGGTGTGGAGCCAGCCCAAGGGAGAAAAGTATGTTTCGGTCAACAAAGTTGAAAGGACTTGGAAATCTGAAGAATGCTTTGACATCACATATGGAGATAGAGACCTTGGAGTTTGCCCTGCTGGTTTAAGTCTTGCTTTGGTTCAGTATTTCCTCACTGTGTTCCCTTTCCTCCCTTTTGGAATGGCCATCTGTTTTCTGTGTCATTGTGTGTTGAAAGCATGTGATATGTTTTTTTTTTTATTTTATAGATTACAGTTAAGACATTGCCTTGAGTCTCAGAAGAGACTTTGAACTTTGGGCTTTTAAACACTGTTGGACTGTTATAGGCTACGGGGACTTTTTGAAGTTGAGCTGAGTGCATTTTTGGCAGTGTGATATGGCTACAGACCTATATGGGGGTGGGTGGGCAGGGAGTGAAATGTGATGGCTTGAATAAGAATGGCCCCCATAAGCTAATATATTTGAATGCTCTGTCACCAGGGAGTGGCACTATTGGGAGTGGCCTTGGTGAAGTTAAGTGTGTCACTGGAAGTTGGCTTTGTAGTTTCAAAAGCCCAATCCAAGTTTCTCTCTTCCTGCTGCCTGTGGATCTGGATGTTAAATTCTCAGCTCCCTCAGCACCATGTCTGCCTGTGTGCCGCCAGGCTTCCCACTGTATGTCCCAGCATACTGATAATGGACAAAATCTTTGAAACTGTAAGCCATCCCCGCAGAAATGTTTTCCGTTTTAAGAGGTGTCATGTTCCTAGTGTGTCTTCATAGCAATAGAACAGTGACTAAGATGCTTGGTCATGGTATTTTTTTTACAGCAATGAAAATTTGACTAGTACAATCACTGTCCATTGCAGATAGAAACTTCTCTGATGAGGGCTGATCTATACATTAATCTATGGGCATAAAGATGTCATTACAAATCAGTTTAATGCTATATCCTGTTAGCAGAATAATAGTACCCCTTAGAACCTATGGCCTATCTAGCAGGTAATATAATCCAAAGGTAAATAAGCCTACAACAACTCCTACAACTGAAAAAACATACAGCACAGCAGCAAGATACAAAGTTAACATACAAAAATCAGTATTCTTCCTATATGTGAATGATGAATGAGGACACACCGAGAAAGAAATCATGGGAAAATACCATTCACAAGAGCGTCACAAAAAGAAAACTCTTGGGATGAGTCTTACCGAGTAAGTGAAAGCCTTATGCAATGAAAACTGTGCGACTGTGAGAAAAGAGACTGGATTAATTTTGCAAAAATGACTATGCTGCCAAAATCTTATAGATTCAATGCAATCCCAATCAAAATCCCAGCATAATTCTCCAAAGAAAAATGTAAAAGCCATAAAATTTCCATGGAAAGACAAACACTCCTGGATGGCCAAAAACCATGAACATAAAAATATGGTAGGAAGTGAGACCCGTGTCTCAAACCACACTGTGGAGGTATCATCATCTCAGAGTTCAAGTTATACATAGAACTATAGAAAAATTTAAATGTTAACTACTTGTAAATATGTGTGTGTGTGTGTGTGTGGTGGGGAGGTGCTGATAGAGGCCAAAAGAGGATGTTGGATCCCCTGGTGCTGGAGTTACAGGGGTTATACACCACGTGGCCTGAAGGCTGGGGACTGCACCTCACCTGGGTCCTCTGTGAGCAGAGGGCCAGTCTCACCCCTGAGCAGCCTCTCCAGGCTTGTACTTCTTTCTAACTTGAAACTTTATGATTGTGCATGTTTATGAAATATAGTCTAGTGTTTTGATGCAATCTAGGCTACATATTGATCAAATCAGGCTATCTAGAAGCAATACTTGCACTTGTTTTTTTTTTTATGAAAATCAAATATAAAAAGCATAGGGAAAGTTACTGAATATTTCTGAACAAATCATAATTTTTAGTTTTTGCAGTCAAGTGTGTTAGTCATAATAAATAAGTCTAAGATTGCAAATTCATTTATTGCAGACCACATTGTTATATGTGATTTCAATATTACTTTATTTCCAATTTTTTCAGAGATAATCTTATGTATTACATTGCTACATATACTTTACCAAACACATGGCAAATCCTAATATAATTTTAATTAACTTTCAGGTGACTTGCAATTCCACTCTCAGAAATTTATATCAAAGAAGAGATGACATTATTGTAACAAATTTAATGTCTAAGAACTAACATACAGTTTCAGTGCTCAACAGATAGGGCACAAGTCAGTTGTCAGTGTTTCAGGTGCTGAATTATCAAACATATGCATTAGCTAGAGTATTGTGCAGTTGTCAAAACTATGGGTTTGTATTCAGTGAGGATGAACCTCGTATGCTTCAACGGGAGGAAGAGATGGAGAAAGAGGCAAAGAGAGAGTGGGGTAGGGAGAGACAGAGTCACAGAGGCACAGACAGAGAAAGAGAGACAAAGACAGACACACAAAGAGAGACAAGCAGAGAGGCAGAGAGATTAAAAAGATGAGCAAACACCTCCTTTAAAAACTTTCCTGCTTCCGCCGCTAACCTGCAGTAGTGGTCAGTTTGGCTATGCACCCATTAGCCTGCTAAAGGGAAGGAGGCACAGCCATAATGGCGCCGAGCATTAAGTTTTCCCCTGGCGCCCTTTCCTCGAGTCAGAAGTGGCATGCTGCTCCAGGAAATGGGAAAGGCAATGTGTGTGTGTGTGGTGGTGGTGGTGGGGTGCAGGCTGTGCAATCCAGGGGCTCTCCCTAGCAGCCAAGGGCAGGCTTGTCCAGCAGAGTGCATTTAAGAGCTGTAGAGTTTTAAATGTCATCCCCCAAATTGTCTTTATTTATAGCAAGGGGAAAATGGTTTATTCTCCTGTAAACTGTTTTAAAAATAGGAAGTCAAAGACATTTATAACTTCTAAAATGTGTGTGTGTTCCTTGAATTGTCACCTTTCACAAACATCAAAGAGAGTATTAAAGTGGTCCAAGTCACAGGATCACCCACTGAAGAGTTCTCAAAGATGCTGCTGCCCAGATGCTCACATTCTCAGACGAGGGAAATGCCTGGTCTGCTTTCCACTCTCTCCTCAAAGGCTGCGCTCTGTTGCCTTCTTCGGTTTGACCTTCCTGTGCGTGCGCCCTATCTGACCAGTTAGTCCCACCCTTTTGCATTTCACAGTTCACTAAGAATGATATGTCACTTTCTCTCATATCTTTAAAATTATTGAGGAAACACTGCAAAATGATGAGAGGAAAAACTAGGGCACAGCAAGCCTGTGGAGTAGAGTACAACCATTGTCTCCTGCCTGCACATCTGCCTGCTGCCTCATCCATTACCACAGCAGCGGCATCTTTCCACGTCACTGAATATAAGCCCGTAGTTTTGACAACTGCACAATACTCTATCTAATGCATACGCACTACAATTCAGCATAGGAAATACTGACAACTGACTTGAGCGCTGAAGCTCTATGTTAGTTCTTAGACATTAAATTTGTTACAATACTGTGATTATTTCTTTAATATAAAATTCTGAGGGTGGAAGTGCCAGGTCACAGGCCATTTGATAACTGGTCATAAAAGTTTCAAAGAGTTCAGTGAATTTATACTCCCTATGTCCATATGTGAATCATCGGTACATCTACTGTCAGCACTAGAAAAAATTAATATCTGTATTCTTATGCTATGGCAATGTGGCAGGCCAGCAGTGATTATCTATGGTTTAACTTATATTGTTTATTATTTCTGCATTTTTCATGTGTATTTCACCATTTTGATTCATTGCTGGTAAACGATCTTTTTAAATGATTATTCACTTTATTGCAATGCTCATATTTTCCTAATGGATTTATAATCTCTTTTATTAGCAAACATATTAACCCCTGTGCAGTTTTTGTAGAATAGATTTTCCAGCTAATTATTTTCATTAACATAGTACATGCTGTTTTAAATTTTTTATTTTTTATTGGCACAGTGTTACAAACTAACTTTTTAAATTGATACGCTATTTTTATTAGGTTTTTATAGATTGTGTGCCTTGTTTAGTTTTAAGTGCTTTCTTATATGCTTTCTTTCTTTCTTTTCTTTCTTTTTTGCTGGGGACTGAGCCCATTCTGGACGCATGCTCTCAGTACTGAGCTAAACTCCTTCTGGGTTTATCTTTGAAAAGCAAATATATGGAAAGTATTTTAAGCGAAGTATGATGAAGGAGTCTAATCTTGCTGTTTTATTTCACATGGCTGGTCACACACCACGGTGCCTGATGTCGAATCACGTGTCTTCCCACTGAATGTGGACATCTTATGTATCATGCTTGAAGACTCCTTGGTTTTCTGTTGCTCTTCTGTCCATATATGTCCATATGTGTATGCATGTATGAATGTATGTACACACACACACATATAGGGCTGCACTATATATATATATGTGCTATATGTGTGTGTATATATGTTATATGGTAGTACTGAGTGTTATGTATGCATACCATATATGTGTGTATGTATGCATGTATGCATACACACATATATACACATATACACAAATATATGTGTATATGGCTGCACCATATGTGTATATATGGCAGTACTGTATGTTATCTATATGTACCATATGTGTATATGTGTGTGTGTGAGTGTGTGTGTATACCCCTGTGGCTGTACTAGCTTTAAAATATATTTTAATATTAGATATAATTAGTTTCTGTTTAGTATATTTAATTTTTCAGAATTTTCCTATGTACTTGAATGTTTTCTCATGTTTAAGCTTTATTTTTTCCCATTGATATTTACTCACAATGTTAAGAGGCGAGTCCTTGTACAACATGTGGCATGGCGGATAGTAATCCCTTCTCCTACGCCCTTTACATGCTCTGCTCCCCACTGGAGCGTGTCAGGTGTTTTAGGTGATTAGCATGGCAGCTTTCATATCTTTAAAATCATAGTGGAGATTTTCGAGGTTTTTTTTAGGATATATCAAATTTCTACGGACAAGATTCTCTCTCTGTTTTTCTCTCTCCGTCTCCCTCTCCTTCTTTCTCCCTCTCTCTCTTCCTGTCTTCCCTTTCCATTTCTTCATTGTCCTTACGTGGATCCACAGCAGCTCACATAGTGATAATCAGCAGCTGCCTTCTTACATCGTATCTGATGTAGCATAATCTAAATTCTGAAATTATATCTTGCAGTAACTGCTACTAATTTTGTTCTTGGAGTCAGCAGGTGGCAACCACCCTCTCTTTCTGCTTTCTTTCCCTCTTCTCTTCATTTTTCAGGGTTTTTTTTTTTTGTTTGTGTTTTTGTCTGAATCACAGCAAACGTACTTCCTATGAAACCAAGTTGTGTTTCAAGACAAATAGACATGGGTCTGCTACACTATTTATATCCCCAGGAGCCTCTCCCGGAGTTCTTGACAATTGAGTTGGGGGTGTTGACATGGGCGCAACCACCCAAATGACCTCCCCGTGGCTGTACTAGTGATTTTTCTGGCCTTCTCTGGTACTTGCTGCCCCCTTTTTTTTTGACAATTACCATTGAGTAATTTCCTTTGTTCTTTGAGACTGCATGGAAAGTAGGATTTAAGAACTTTTACTACCTTAATATCTTAATTTTATCCTCACACGATTAGCATTTTGGCCGAGTCTAGAACTGTGGGTTGACTGTAACTCACTGCCAGCGTTTAGAGGTAACTCTTGGTGCTGTCTAGTTTTCAGTGTTGCCTAGGTGTCGTCTGTGTTTCTCTCATTAGCATAAGAGTCTCCTCTGTCCCCAGTGGTTGACATTTTATGGGTGGCAAAGCATGACAGTTTAGTCTTTCTGGGCAGTGGGTGCTGTCACCGCCTGGCTTTTCTGAACTCTCTTCATGATGCCTTCCTCCTCCAGGTGTGTGCTGGTGTCTTACTGACTTCTAGATTTTTATTTCTGCTTTTACTCTTTTAATTTCCAACAGTCCTAACTTCTTCAGGTGCCCTCCCCTAGTTTAGGTTTTTTAGCACCCCATAAATTAGACAGCTTCTGAAATGGCGTTTTCAACTCATTATTTTGATCTCCAGCCCCCTCCACTCTCTACTCCCGTAGGCACTCAGAAACTGTTAATGATAAATTTTCTGGAATGATTAAGTGTGGCTTTTCCGTAGTTCCTGCTTCTCTATAACTCTGCTACATGAGCTGTAGTTCAGTCTCCTCCTTTATTCTTCTAAACCTTAATAGTTTTCTATTTATTGAGTTCTCATTTTTTTTTATTGCAAATACTATTTCTTATGCGGCCCTCTACAGTTTTCTTTATTATTGACTTAAAAGTTCCATAAGGAGATTAAAATTTTAAAAAGCTTTCTTTACGGTTACTATAAAATAAATATAAACTTAGAATATTTGTGGACATGAAGTGGAAGAAATTAAAAAAAAAAACCTACAGCCATTCATCGGGTTATATATTTCCTCCTCTTTTCCCTCCACTTAAAACATACAGGCATCTTTCATATGAAATATTTTTTCAGTTTTCCACCATAATTTTTACATTGCCCAAATATTATTTTTCCTACATTTAATCAGAACCATTTTACAGCAATGGAGACTGCTTAAAAAAAAAAAAAGTTAACTGTGTCTGTGTAACCTGGTTAATCCCCAATAGTGATGTGTAATGAGGTTCGTTGTGGCTCTATCTGGCACTCAACACTTGCCAGGAGAATTATGACACAATAGGACGCCGAAACATATCATGTGTTAATGACTGCTTTCAGTCTCAGCACAACACTGTGGAGCATTGTCACACATTCGGTTCCTTACTATGGGACAGGCAGGTGACAATTGGCTGATGTGGGGACAGCATACGCGGGACTCATCTGCCCTCACCATTATCGAAACGTAATCTCCCTAGGAGGGATTAATTAGAAATGGCAGTGAGCTTCGTGACATCAGGCGCCCGGAGTGCTGTTATCTTACAACGCATCCTGTATCTTCTCTTCCGTAGTGTAGTCTGTCCGAGGCAGATACCAGAACATTATCGATCATCATTTCGACAACTGAAAAAAAAATACGTCTGAAGACAGCAGCACCTGGGAAATCTCTCATTCTGTCAGTCACTTCTCAGATTTGCATTTGCGATACTTTAAAGTAACAGCAATCATTTCTAATTATCATTTGAAGCATAAAGCAAAGGTGCTAGAAATTGGATGCCGAAACCTGGTAGAAACGGGGCAGTGGTAACACGTGGCCTCAGTTACGGGCCCAGGTTGGTGTGTGACAGATCTAGATGTAGGAGGAAGAGGAGCGGCTCACAGAACAACTTCGCCAGTTAAAATGCCTGCGGTGTTTGCTGCCAGCTTGCCGGTTTGTTTCTTCTGGTTTTAAAAATGTCCGTATATGCATATACACAGAGATGACTCTAATAAAGGCTCTATTAACATTTTTCAAAGGTTTGTGTTTCTTTGGGGTGGTACTTTTATTACTCTTTGAATGATTAAATAAATTAATGTTTGAATGTATTTAGAGAACATACTCGCCGGGCGTGGTGGCGCACGCCTTTAATCCCAGGACTCGGGAGGCAGAGGCAGGCGGATCGCTGTGATTTCGAGGCCAGCTTGGTCTACAAAGTGAGTCCAGGACAGCCAAGGCTACATAGAGAAACCCTGTCTCGAAAAAACAAACAAACAAAAACAAAAAACAAAAAAAGAGAACATACTCACTAGACATTCTGACTATAATCACATAGATACTGTTCCTGACTTGTTTCTTGTTTCGTTAAATTATCTCCCCAGGAATATAAACTATTGTGAAGGGATAATATCTCCGCTTTGATATATTTTTTAAAAATGTTGCCTGCTACTGACATCCCATCATTAAAATGCTTTTAGTTGAGTTTTCAGTGTAATTGTTTCATCTACGTCACTCAGTTCTCTTAGAAACCAACAGTGTTTCTCTTTCCTCCCACCCTGATCTCCTTTTCTGTCTCCTGCCCCCGCCCCTCCCCGTCACCGCCTCTCCTTGCCTTTATCTTTCTGTTTCTTAACAGATTTCAAGTACGAGTAAAAGTCTATTAAAGCAACTCTACTTTTTTACAAATCTATAGTATTTATTCTGGTTTTCCTTTCAAAATGTTACCGTTCTGTTTGTTATAACGTTTATATCTGGTAAGCTAGTATAATTTATTTCAAGATATAAGTAAATGCCTCCTTTTGTTATTTATTTATCCAATTTAAAATTTAGGAGTAAATTTTTCAAAAGAAAATTAAATATGACAGAAAGCTTTAAAACTCATTAATTTCTTGGTCTAAATATGAGCATTAGTAAAATGCAATTACGGTGGAGATTTAGTGGTGACAGAGAAATTTGTCATAAATTGGAAAGTAAAATTATTACAGACAGTGGTAAGAAAGATGATGAAGATAAAACAGGGTGATGTAATAGAGATCTGTGTGCATGTGTGTGTGTGTGTTCGTGTGTGTGCATTCATGTTTATGTGCATGCACACATGGCAATTAGTTTCCCATTTTCAAATGAAGAGTTGAATAAAATGGTTTCTAAGATGCCTTCAGACCATTTTATAGTATTAAGTATTTTATATTCACTTTATTTTTCAAATCACATAACTATTATATATCCCCACTAGTATATTTTTAAGTACAAATAGAAGAAAGTACAAATATTTTTTAAATACAAATACCTATTGGGATTTTTTTTTTTTTTTTTTTTTTGGCCATTATTTTCTGTCATCATTACTTGTCAGTTGCCTAAGCCAATTTTTTGGAAGTCACTGCTGGCTGAAGCTCAGGGACAGTGGTTTGGATAATGGCTTGACTGGGCTGGTGACTCTTTCTCCTGCACAACCCAGGCTAATGGGAGTGCTCCCACCCTGTCTCCAAAGCACCTGTGGAAGTGCCAGATGTGAGTGGCTGGCTGTCTCTTGCAAGGAACTGTGAGGAAGTGATGAGGAGGCATCACGTGTGTGGTGCCAGGTAACGAGAATCTGAGGGCTGTTCTATTTGTTAATCTGAGGGCTGTTCTATTTGTTACAAATCTTCTGGAGGCGATGGTAGGATCTCTGAATGCAGAGCCATTCAGCTTGGTGGAAAACAGAGGACAATGTTTAGTTTTGACCATGTTTTTTTCAGGTCACCTGTTTGGATTTTTCAATACTGAGTTTATTTTGCTCACCAGTAGTAACAAAAATAGAGTGAGGATTTTGCTTTTCTTGGATGCTTTGGGAAAATGCATTCTCAAGTATAAAGCATGGTGGACACACTGCCCTGTAAGCAAAGCATGCATGGGAGCTTTGGGATAGGTGGGGATAACTTCTTTGTTTTCTTTTAAGTTTTTGTTTGGTTAGTAGGATCTTCCAGCCTTGCTTTCTTTTGTCATGTCTTAGCTCTTTTCATTTGTAAATTTTTATATAATTCAAAGAAAGAAAAAAAAAACTGTTTTAGGGCCAATCTTATTTTAATCACAAAGTGAAATAAAAAAGTCAGTCAATGGATGTATGGATATCATTTACTGTTGTAGAGGCAAGCCAAACCTGCTGGACATGGGCTCTTTGATGATCAAACCCATTCAGCGTGTGATGAAATACCCGCTGCTGCTGTGTGAACTTCGGAACTCAACCCCTCCCTCCCACCCGGACTACCGAGCGCTGGAGGAGGCCTTCACTGCAGTGAAGGACATCAATGTTAACATCAATGAGCTAAAAAGAAGGAAAGACCTAGGTAGGTGGGAACATGTGACTGTTTACCATGATGGGAGTGTTCCGTGTGTGTGTGTGTGTGTGTGTGTGTGTGTGAGAGAGAGAGAGAGAGAGAGAGAGAGAGAGAGAGAGAGAGAGAGGGAGAGGGAGAGGGAGAGGGAGAGAGAGAGAGAGAGAGAGAGAGAGAGAGAAGGGGGCAGGGGGAGGACAGAGGGAGAGAGGGAGGGACAGAAGGAGGGAAGGAGGGAGAGACCTGACCACTGTGTTCTCAGCGGTATACTGTGAGTGCACTGTCTTCCTGCTGCTAAGTATCTGTAGAGAAAGGAGTAGATATGGCCCAGGAACTGCAGCCTGGGGAGGCCAGTGCAGAAAGGGGCCAGGCCAGGGCCAGGGCCACGTGATGGGCTCCAGCTGGTACATTTGACCCATTTGATCCTGACATACAGAATGATGATTGTAGGAGAGGGGTGTGTTTAATTGTTTCTGTAATTGACAAATGATTCTTAACTATTTCAAGCTAAGCTCTTACAATTAATGCCTAGTTAAGTACTAATTTCATGGACCCCATGTGTCCCTGGGGTAGTAGACCTGCATCCTGTCAGTGGGACTAGTGCTCACAAAGCTCTTTAAATTTTTTTTTTTACTTTTACATATACATTTATATTATTACATATATATATAATAAATTACACACAGCAAGAAGGACCACATTAAGCAGGTGTGTGTTTTCAATATGAAATGTCAGCTCAACGTCTGAATAGTGACAGCTGGTTAGGAAAGCTAGTGCAATGACTTCATTTTCTTTGATTGGTTTTGTTTTCTCAAATAAGTAAAAAGCAATATATTTGTTCTAACAAATTAAAACCATAAAAAATAGAATAAAATAGTAAGTAATAGAGTAAGAGATACAATAGGCAAAATAAAAAGACTGCATACATAGGATGTCTGCCTAGAATGTATTATTATTATTATTATTTCAGCAATAAGAACATTCTAATAAAAAGCCAATAAAAAAAGAACAATTCACAGAAAGCTGTGCCAGTAATTTGGGGAGTGAAAATTAAAATTCGCAGTGGCATCTTAATCTCTTAAGCCAGAGAATGCATGCCAATAGCCAGTACTATTCAAAAACATTTCTATACTTGATCTCAGACAAAAGGTGGGAAAGTGTTCAAAAGATTTACATAATAATCCAGTAATGGATAATAAACTATATTATGCACTATGATATGATAAGAAGATTAAAAATCAATGACATAAAATGCTTGTATTAACTGGTTTAATTACAAAAAAGTTTTTTGAAAGGTGTTTTATTTTATTTTTTTATATAGCCCCAGGCTATATAGCCCAGGCTGGCCTTGAAAGTCTGATCCTCCTCCTACCTGCTGGGCTTATAGGGTGTGCACCACTAGGCTTGGCTCAGTCTTGAGTCTTATATGGTCAGTATATCACCATTGCGACAAAGCTCAAAGATGGCAAACAGTAAGTACATCACCGTGGACTCTTGGATAACCTAATCAGCAGTGCTTATGGTTGCACTCTTACCAGCACTGAATGTATCAAACATTTAGAACAAGGTAAGAGGTGGTGATTAATTTAATGGCAAGTAAAAATGCTAAGACATACTCACCTGGCTCCAAACCACAGACCTTGTGAAAAGCCAGCCTAGGCTGATTCCCTATTTCCTAAATCTCTAGATAGTATGGGTATTTCTTATTTTCTAGTACAAGTAATTTTTTTTCTTGCCTCTCTGGTACGGAGGGTAAAATCCATCCTCTTCCCTAGTCTAGGGATTTCTTTTACAAGAGAGGTAAGTTAACCTTGACCTTGAGTAGCTTTGAGTAGCCATGTCTTTGAAGAACTGAGTTTCTAAAGGTCAGTGGGGGCTTGGGGGGGTGCTAGCAACACACTAGGCAATGGAGTAATGAGGTAATGACCCCTGCAGAAGAGGCTTAGAATCCCTATAAATCCTGTCCTCGAGATAAATATTGGCCTCAAAAACTCTAGCATGGTGTGCACCCTGGCTGCACACAATCAGATACATCGCTGCGTTCTTCCTTTTCAGTTCTAAAATATAAGAAGAATGACGAGGATGAATCACTTAAAGACAAACTATCTAAACTAAATATTCATTCAATCAGCAAGAAGTCAAAACGAGTCACAAATCATCTAAAGATCCTGACCAGAGGAGAGTCACAGGTAATTGTTCTTCTTGGACCACCTGCATGCTCTCTGGAAGCATTAACTCTGCCATTCTTTTGGTGGCAGAGAAGCTTGGCTTTGATCTTTCTGTGAATATATCTAGAACCCAAAATCAAGGTAGTGCCCCCAGGATCTTCATTTTGGGGGTCTGGGGGTTTTAGCCCTTTCTCAGTGTCCACTGGGAAGGCAGACAGAGATGTATGCAGGACCTGTGGAGGCAAAGCCACAGGAAACCTGACACTCAGCACACACAGTCTCCCTCTTCAAAGCCACTCACTTCTTTCTCCATCTCACTTTTATTTCTGCTTTCAAGTTTTCCTGTTATCCTGGGGTTCTCCTTATTTCATCTAAAAACAAAATAGTGTTTAGACATATAACTCAGTGATGGTTTTGGTGCTCTTACCACCGTCTGTCCCCCAAGATTGCCTGGATGGACATTATATTCCTGGGTGACTGTCCTTAGTCAGCTGTCTAATGTAGCTTACACTTTAGTCTCGACCTCTTATAATTAACAGACAGATTCTTTAAAGACTTCTACATTTTTAATCTGCTTAAGGAGAATCAAATGACGTATTTTCAAAGGACAGGTGCTGGGGTTCCACTTAGTTCAAGGGCACAACCTAAAACTCTGTGTTTATACAGACATCCCAAGAGTTGTGAAGTTAATGAGCCTGAAGTAAGTGATTAGTGGAATGTGTATTGAGAGTGAAAGATAGAAAGTTCATGGCTTGAGGATGCAATGGGCTTCTCCTTGAAATTAGGGAGGGCAGGGCTACGTTGTCATCTTTTTCTTTTCATTTCCCTTGTGACCACGCTGACTTTACCACTTGTGGGACTCATAGTCAGCACCATCCTTGTATTGACTTCTTTATAACTTTCTAGGGAGTCACTAGGTCCACCACAAAATGAGGCTTAAAAAGGAGGGATGCTCTGGGAAGTTTCGAACATTAGTGCTGCATGGTAACTGATCATGAAATGTGATAATTGGGACATTTCCTCTAAAGACAACAGTAATAAAATCAAATTGAAAATGAGCTTAAGGAGACAGTAGCCCCCTGTAGGCATTTATAAATGTAGTGCAGAAATTCTCTGCCATGCTTTGTCATTTTGCTTCTGACTCAAGACAGTTCTGTTGAATAGAGCCGACAGCTTCTAATCTGGGGCAGGCTTTTTGTGGGGGCCGTTCTATTCTTTCCCATATTTATCATTAGCTTTTTTTTTTTAACACTGTGAACTAAAAGTGAATTGTAGCTAAAATAGCCTGAAGGGATATTAATTAGATTTTTCCTCTTAATCTTTATAGAGGATGGCCTGTCAGCAATGAAGCATTTCACTGTTAATCAGAAAATCAGCTGCATAGGCTGGACTGGCGAAGAGATAAATCTCAAATCAATCAATTTTGTACTTGTCAGCAGCTCAGGTGAAATATTAGTAGAGTTAGGGTGTAAAGCTATTACCCAGGAGGAAGATTCTATTCAATCCATCACATACGTATTGAACTCTCGTGTACCAGGCACCGTGTGAGAGATTGAGAATTAGAGGTGAACAGGTATGGATTCGGAATCCAGGCTGCTTGGTTTTAATCCCAACCATACATATATAAATATAAGTTTCTTTAACTTGCTACTTTAAGGCAAAGACTATGTACCTGTCACAAAGAGATTCTCAGGCCAGCCCAGCCCAGCATAGCATAGTATAACATACCAAACAGAACATTCCATAGCAGAGCAAATGGAATATAGGATACCAGTCAAGCAACCACCTAGTCTATCTCTAATAATGATCCCGAGATGTGAGCAGATGGATAAAATCTTCCAGGAACCCAGCTTGCCAAATTCTGTGCAGTGTTTTCCCTAAACATATTGTCTTCGGCTGCTTGAGTGAAACTAGGTCAGTATTGTGACTTCATTCAAGTCCCACAGACAGTTTCACAAGGCTAAGACTTAGAAATGAAACATACTTCCTTCACACTCTATTTGCCTAAATCCAGCTGCAGGGGCATGGCTAGCTGCAATGGAGTCTGGGAAATGTGGTCCCTGGCAGGGCAGCCATATCCCCAACTTAACCCAGTGCTGCCAGCTCTGCCATTGGAAGGGCAGCAGGGGACTGTTAGCATCCCACAGAGCATCTATTCCTTTATCTCTACAGTGGAATTAATCACAGTGCTTGCTCCATAGATTTGTGTAAGAATTCAAATGATAAGGTGAGTGAAAGGCTTTTGCACAGTGTCTGAATATAATTAATGCTTAATAAATGTCAGCTATTGTTATTATTAAGACAAACTTCTTAATCTTAAATACTTAGGATGTATCAGTGGAGAAAATTGCTTAAATAATTAACTAAAGTTATAAGAGCACATAGGAGCAAGAAATTAATTTCCTTCAACGTGAAAAATAGTAATGAAAGTGGCATTCACAAAAGGGCTGACTCTTGAGCACAATCCCTAAAAATAAACAGAATCCAAGGCAAGAGGAGGGATGGCACATTCCAGCAAAATAGCATGAAAATCAATTAGTTATGGGGAGGCAGGCTTGGGCAGTGTTTCTCACAGTAATCCTGAGCACCTACTCCAAAATCATCTGGGTTCTAGCTAGTTACACAGAATAAAATATCCAGGGGTGGGATCCTTAAAATCTTCATTTACAAAAGCCTGTCCAAGCATGTCAGCATTGCACACAATGTTAGAGCAGAGACAGAAGGCCAAGGGTACTGTGTTATGTGTATTTTGCATAGAATTCTGCTGCCTATTTAATTAAGGCTTTCCTATACGAGTAAAATTAAGGGATTCAAAATAGGTAAAATATTACACACACACACACACACACACACACACACACACACATACACACAACACAACACACAGGTACATCACGCATCACCCACAAGTACACAGAAGAAGATGTAGGGAAACGTTTTACAGTCCTGTGGCTACTATGGCATCAGGGAGCTGGTACAAAATAAACAGCAAATTAAACTTCACGATATGACTTGTAACATTGCCTGGACATTAGTTTGTGCTATGTGCAGCTCCAGAAAGTTCTAAATGTCAGCATATCACAGAGTATTTTCATACTGAAAAGGACCTTTACATAATGTGCTGGGCCAATGTGGTCATGCCATTTTTGATTTTTTTAAAATTTATTTTGTACCATTTTTAAAATGCTAGATTCACTTGAGTTATGAAACTAAGTAATGCTGTGTGTGTTTTAGGTGAAAGACAATGCTTTTAACAGAGAAGAAAAGCTTTTCAGATCGCTAGAAAAGACTGTGAGACTTTGCGTGAAGAGCATTCCATCCTGCCTTCAGCACATAGAGGTGGGTGAGAGGCAAATGCTTCTGAGAGCGTGTGCTAGTCCCCATGGGTGCTGTGAGGAAATGTGACTCCTCATGTGCATGGTGATACTCTGTGTCAAACTTGGAGGGCTGAAAAATTCTGATAAGACAAGCCATCTAAGGGCTTTGTCTTTGCCCAGCTTCCTGCCCCAGTTGGACCCACTGCAAACCACCATACTGTTTGGGTTTTGCTCAGTTGCATGTCACATGGACCCCCATCCTGTCTTCTTTATAATAAAGATGGGTTCCTGAGCACTAGATCATATGTGAGGCAGAAACTGTTTGCCTGATTTTACCAACACAATTCTTTGAAGTACCTAAAATAAATATAAAATCCAGAATGAAGGAAAATAAATAAATTGAACTATAAAGCAGCATAAACTACAATAAGCCAATGCTCTCATCTAATTAGACTAGGACACAAAAGCACCCTGCAAATTTCTAGCCTCTTGGGAGGTTGTCCTGACCCACTTGAAAATCTCTGCTTTTAAAAACCCTGGGTGGGATGCTGCACAATTACACTGGTTGGAAAGCTGGCCTAGAGATTCTTGTAATGGCTCTTAGAGAGGACACAGTGTCCCTGAAAGCAGCTCAACAGCAGCTGTGACACGAAGAAGAGTAAGCAGTTATATGTAAATCAGGTAGTAAGTGGACTCTTCTTTCCCAGAAGTTTTTCTCTTGGGTATCTGTTTTTGAAGCCAAGTGCTTGCACCGTTAGATAGATACCCTACCAGCTGAGCATTAGCGTGACCAAGGCACTGCTTTGGAGACAAGGTTCCATATTCCAGAGGGGCAAGCATCTCCATCCATGCTTACTGTGTGACACAGGACCCCTTTTCACAATCAGGTTACCGAACCTGCCTTGTGCGAAACAAGTCCCCAAATCTAGTTGAAGTGGGGCATGGCAGTATGGGCCTGGCACTTCAGACACTGCTCAGCGACTACTGAGTGCCTCTCGGGAACATTCACTGGTATTTTCACTGATTGGATCCACACAAATGTGAGCACCCCCCCCCCAAAAAAAAGATAACATCAAATTCACCAAGAAAAGCTGCTGATTAAATCAAAGGGGAACGCTTTTTAAAATAAGGGGTCTGGCAGAATTGAAGTGACTAAGGGAAATTAAAGTGGGCTCCTCTTACTCAGAGAGAACCAGAATCTGTCAGAAAGGATGTGGGGGAAAAGAAGAAAACAGATCGCTGCAAGTAGCCTGACTGTAGTGTATCCATGGCGTTTTTGTAGTTCGTTTTCTATCTCTAAGGGAAATACAGTGTTGAGGTGATGAAGTTCACACAGGGGAACTTAATTGTGCTGATGTTACTGAGGACTTAACCGTCTGATAACTCTGTGTTTCAGGAAGCCATCCCCTCCACTCTGCAGAGTGTGGCTGAGCTCCGTGAGATTTCATACAAGGAGGGAGAAAAGAACTGCGGTGAACCCCAGAGTCACACCTCAAATCCCTGTCAGGATTTTGTAAGTTATACACATAGGGACAAATACAGCTTTTTTTAAAAAGTATTTTTAATAAGTATGATAAAATAAATAAATTATACAGCAGCTTTTGAAAAACTTCCCTCACGCTCCCCCTCTCCCCAATACACTCTGGAGTTAGGTGTAAAATATAAACCAAATGCTAATGTCAAAATTAGGCTTTCTGAGACAGGTGTTTTTAAATGATTAACTATGATTAGTTAGGGCTGTACTATGACGGAAATTTAATATAATCTCACACTCTGTTTCTGGGATAGTCAGTGCCAGATACAAATACAGCATTCCGTTTGAGTCTGTGTATGAGTTATTAAGACTATATTCATTTATAAAGCTGTGATTTTCCTAAAGGTGGCCATGGAAATGCCTTGAGCCCTTCCTGAAGGAGAACAGACTCTCTGTGTCTGTGAGTTTTAGCACAATGTGCACCAGACAGCAAAGCCTTCACGTGGAAAAAAGACACTCAGCAGTCAGATAGTCTTCCTACCCATGATAGATTCTGGGTTTTGTTCTTGTTTTTGTTTTTGTTTTTGTAAGTTCTGAGAATTGAGCCAAAGAAGCTGTAAATGCCAGGCAAGCACTCTGCCAGTGTCCCAAACTATTTGTTTTTAAGAGTTCTAAATAATATATGTTAGGAAGCATAAAAACATTCTTGACTAATAAAATGTTTGGATGATAAGCTTTCCTGGGTACTACTAATTTTTGTTTAGTGTCTTGTGTTATTATTTCATAGCAGTATTTAATCTATTGTGCAGAAGGCATAATAGGCCACATTTCTGTGTTGGCTGTGTTGGCATTTTGGGCCAGATTGTCTTCACCAAGTGATCCTTGTGTTGGATGATTCTAGCAAACCAGCCCATGAGGTTCAAGATCTCAACACTCACACCTCAAATAATCTACAAACAGTGAGCTCCCAAATAGTTCCAAACCTTAAGAAGAGACAGAGCCCATATCCTTGGCAAAACTACTCCAAATATACGGCTGGTTTGGGCATTAACATGGAAAGTTAGAATAGCATTCTTTTGCAAGATCTAACTTTGTTATGCAGATGAGGCTGGCCTTGAACTCACAGAGTACAGCTTTTCTTTGCTTCCCAAGCACTGTGTAAAGATGTGTGCCAAATCCTCACCTACATGCCCAGAAGTTTGTCTCCTGGACAATTGTAAATTCAGTCAAGTTGACAATCAAAATTCACCATTATCATGCATCCAAAAAAAATTAATGTAATATTTTCAAGGGCCTGCAAGATGCATTGGTGGATACTTGCTATGAAGCCTGATACCTAAGTTTGATTCCCTAGGATCCACATGATGGGGAAAAAAGAACCATCCCTACAAGCTGTCTTCTGACCTCCACATGCACTCTGGGACAAGAATGCCCTCTAGCTAAAACACAAAAATAAATATAAAATTAAAATGTAAGAAGATTAACTATCACATTATCCAAGAGAAAGTGATCAAGACATGTCATTCATGAATGGACAGATGACTGGATAGGTAGATAAGTACATAGACAGATGAATAGACAAAAGGTTTTACACCCATGGGTCTAATAGGAAATCACAAGTAGGTCTTTGTGGGATTTTTTTTTCCCCAGGGTTGAGTTACAGGAGAGACATTTTAGAAAAGCCATTAAGGGTGTGGTCTTGGCATCAGTTTAAATTCACTAAGTTGATAAATATTTGTCAAAGCCATCTGATCACACACTACATAGCTTTTCCCTAGCAAGCAGGCTCCATCACCAATTTGCGTGGTAAAGCAATATTAGATCTGCCCAGTTAGAAGAGTCACTAGAAAGTGTGATATAAAGGTAGAATTATACTGGGTAACACATTGAACGCTTTGAAATTGAAATATTAACTCAAAACTATACCCTAAGGCAGAGACGTTCTTTTCCTGCCACAAATAATACTTTTCTACAAATATTGTATAGGACATAATTTAAAAATACAATCTGTTTATCTGCTCCAACTTCTGTCCCCCTGGCAAATAAAGTTCATGTCTATGGGGTACTGGACATACAGTACAATTTTAGCCTAATCTTAAAATTAGTAAACTGTGGATCCAAGGCAAGTCATAAACACAGTGACAACCCAGACACTGTGAATGCATTATTTGCTTAGTCCAGGAGCTCAATTAGTGGTAGGATGGTATCTATTGATTATTTCATAAACTGGAGACCAGGTCTAATATGTGTTGGCTATCACTGGTGTCACTAACAGATGGGGTTCCCTCCCTTTTAAATTTCCCATGAGTTCAGCAAAAGTTCCCGGGAACAATTTACATTAATTAATACAGGCTGTTGCTCATGATGTCCTGGAATATCACTGAGGTAACCTAAGATAAAAACCACTTCCTGATAACTATAACATGTGTGATGATGTGTAAGTCATGTGATGGGACAGTCACCAGACACAGGATAACAGTGCAGTTCAGAATACAGGGGAAAGACACAAGAAAAGAAGAAATGAAATCTAGGATTCTGGAGCACTGGCATGGGGTTGGGCACTAGTGCAGAATTTTTCTTTAACGTTTCAGACCTGAAATAATAGCCATGTCTGATTCCAAGTTAGCAGCCTTCAGTCATTCAGTGTATTTACCTACATTTAGTTCTGGCAGTTTCTGCCACAGGATAAGATATACGTTTAAAGAATCAATGTTTCCATAGCGAGTACAATTCCACCCAACACACACATCTCAGAGATTAAAAAGCAAGGTTGAAACCAATGTGAAGGAATAAAACAGTGTCTCTTGTTAGAGTGCCGGTGTCCACTTTGCTGACAGCGAGAGGTGAGGGTGGTGAGTTGGTCAATCATTGCTACACACTGATGTTTCCCACCCACCCCCATCCTGATGTGGTGTGAGGGCTCAGCTTGGCTCTGGGGTTAGAAGGGGCAGGAGTGTCTTGAAGGAGGTACCCACAGCATAGACTCAGCAGCAGTAGATCAGGGTGAACAGGCTCTCTCTTCTCCCTCATCTTCAAGCTCCATATTGCTGCTTTAAGCCTCAATGTGCTTAGGCAGAATGCCCCCCCAAAAAAAGTGAGATCCTCTTCTCAAATGACTGACTGGGTGCTGTCCTGTTCCCTATGAACTTCAGAAGAGAGAGGGCAGGCCTACTGAGAACAGCACTGGTCACAGAGTGGGCCACCCTTCTCTTGGTAATAGGGTAATGTATTGCTTTTCTTTTGCAGGTAGCTCGCTCTCAGAGACTCATCCTGGGCCCCCTGTCAGCCTTGCTGTCCTTATTCCCAGGGCCTCAGAAGCTCATCCAAAAACGCTATGACAAACTACTGGACTATAATAGTTCCCTGCCACGGTCAGCGACTGACGAATCGGACTTGGCCAAGAGAGAGTATGAGGCTCTCAATGCCCAGCTTGTGGAAGAGCTCCAGGCATTCAACCAGGCTGCCAGGAAGATCCTGTTGAACTGCTTGCGTAGTTTCCTCACCCTCCTCCGGGACCTGATGCTGGTGGCTCTGCAGGCTTATTCCACAGTCAAGCCGGTGAGCACAGCGCTATCCACTGACTACCTACTTCAGTCATGTGTGTGGCCCTTGTGTGTTGTCATTTAAGTCTAAAGTCAGACGTCCTTATGCATATAGTTTTAAAGGTGCCTTGTGTTTCTTTAAAATAACTCTAAAACATTCCACCGTGCAGTTTGCAGTAGAACAAGAGAAAGTAGAGTCTTCGGTTTTGAGAAATTACTAAACTAGTAAAGTAAACGCAGCCTGGGGAAGATTATCTTTGATAAAATGATTCCATTGTACAGTGTATACACACACACACACACACTGTGTGCTCCCACTGATATAACTAATGGTCACATGCAGTAGTTGTAGGAAGTAAGAGAGCCAATGTGCATCCTTCACACTGTCCCTCATAGCATCTTGCATGACTCTGAGGCTCTTAAAAGAACCCAATGTGGATTATAGAAGACCCTGGCATGGAGATGGCCTTGTCCCAATACCTACTCATTACATATTACCGTGGCCACATTGCTTTATCCCTGTCTAGCTACATTTCCTCTTGTGAGTACAATAGTATGCATCTTGTCTGGAACAGTTCCAAAGTGTAGGTATGCTCACAACTTGCATTGTTGTACTGCAGGTTGCCAGAGAAGTCTGTCATCTCACAAAAGGGAAAGTATACTAATATAACAAATACCCTACTGCTCTTCCCAGGTCCCTTCAACTACTATTCTACTTCCTGTTCCTATTTAACTACTTTAATCCCTTCATATGAGAGAAACCAGAGATGTAATCATGTGACTGGGCATATATTACTTAGTATAGTTCCATCCTTTTCACCATGTAGCATGTGACAAGATTTTCCCTCTAAGTGTTAATAGTATTCCAGTGCACCCTGAATGTGTAGAACACACTTCGTTTAGTCAGTCATCTCGCTCGATGGCTATTCTGGTTATTTCTGTCTCTTGGCTACTGAGAATGATGCTACAATGATGTCAATATGTCCCCCGAGATCCTGACTTCAGTGATTTTGGACACAGACCCAGAAGTGAGATCGCTGGATCTTCCAATGATCCTATTCTTAATGTTTAAAAGAATTAACATTCTATTATACTTTTTCTTTCCAGTAGCATTGTGTAGGCATATGATTTAAAGATTCAAGTACGCTTGGCCAAGAGCATAGTTGTCCTTCAATCCTAGAACTCCACCTCTTCTTCAACAAGGACCCCTTCTCAGTATTCTTACAGGATATCCCACGGTGTTAAGCTTCATATGCTGAATAGCATCCTTGTGCTATCATTTGATTGATTTTCAACTTTAGGCACGATACGTTTCATGATGAAAGTGAAATTCCACTTTCTGTCTTGATGCCTGTGCAGCGTGTTTATTCAAACCCTGTCCCTCTGAGTAGAGTTGTGCCATACATGTACAACTCTTTGGGAGTATGCAGAGTATAAACTACTTGACCGGTTCATGAGTCATGATACACATTGAAGTTGAACATTTGAAACAGCTAGAAAAAAAATGACCACTTACAAAAATGCAGGTATGATCATGGAGCTGAAGGATAGACACTCTGCCTTACAGGTGGCAGAAGAAGAGGGCATGCGCCGGGCAAGTTGGAAGGATGGGGTTAGGGTAGTGACAAGAACACGTCTGAGAGGACCTTTGTCAGCTGGCCCAGAAGGCAATGTGATAAAAAAAAAAAAAGGTTCAGTCTACCTTGCAGAAAGAAAGTTCATGAAATAGACACCGTCATCTCATTCTTCTCTCCTGATTCCATACACAAGCCAAAGAGCAAACGCTGTCACAAGCTAGCGGGGTTTTACAAGGTTTCTTAGTTTTGGTTAATCCATTCCTTACTCCCCGTGCCCCATCTACTTGTCCCTATTCTTGCTTAAACTTTTAGCTCCCAATATTCTCTCCCTCTTGTCCAAATCACACATGTTCCATGTTTTTTTTTTTTTACTTGGATTGCAAGAACATAGGTCCGAGGAGCTTCTTCATTATGTTTAAGCCTTTGCGTGGTTTGCTCAAACCCTTCTGCCTTGATCCCCAGCTTTCCCCTCTCTACTGTGGCGTCACTTATATTCTGCTGCTCCCCTCCTTATATGCAGCCCCCGCCCCCTGCCAACAACTGCTCATTCCTGGTTTCCAGCTTCCATGTGGGGTTCATGTTTTTTTTCTCTTTTATTAATTTATTCTTGTTACATCTCAATGGTTATCCCATCCCTTGTATCCTCCCATTCTTCCCTCCCTCCTCTTTTCCCCTTATTCCCCTCCCCTATGACTGTTCCTGAGGGGGATTACCTCCCCCTGTATATGTTCATAGGGTATCAAGTCTCTTCTTGGTAACCTGCTGTCCTTCCTCTGAGTGCCACCAGGTCTCCCCCTCCAGGGGACATGGTCAAAGGTGAGGCACCAGAGTATGTGAGAAAGTCATATCCCACTCTCCACTCTACTGTGGAGAGTGTTCTGTCCGTTGGCTAGATCTGGGTAGGGGTTTAAGGTTTACCGCCTGTATTGTCCTTGGCTGGTGCCTTATTTTGAGCGGGACCCCTGGGCCCAAATCTGCCTATCATAATGTTCTACTTGTAGGCTTCTAGGACCCCCTGGATCCTTCTACTTTGCCATTCTCCCATGCTTCTCTCATCCAGAGTCCCACTAGAATGTCCTCGTGGGGTTCATGTTAAACATACAAGACAAACACTCACTCGCTCTTAACCATGCTTGTGCTGCCTCATTCCCTGTTCTGTCCCGCTGTCTGACTGTCCCCCCTGGGGGCACTGCTAACACCACAGCTTCTCCAACTTTACTCCTGGGTCTTTCTTGCTTTTTTTCTGTTTTATTCTCTGATGTAGTGTTGAACCTTGAAAAAGAAAGGCACCCCTATAATTTTGTGGGATTTCAGTAATGTCAGAATGCCCATCTTTACAGAATCTCTTGAGTTTTTCTTTGTTTTGGGGTTTTGCCCCAGTTTTTGTTTGTGCTCTGTCTTTCATTTCCCCATCACCACCACAACCCTGGCAGAGTCAATACCCATGGTGACTGGTTTCCTGAAAATGCCTTTGTTTCTCCCACAGGTACCACCGCCAATCTTGAGCATCTCTGAGATTCAGCATCGAGTTCTGGAAGAGGTCCAGAACTTGAACTTTGTAAAGGACAACAGTGCCACCTTTATTGAGCGGAAGCTCAGCTTTGAAAAGAAGAAGCCTGCGCAGGTTCTGGTGAGTTTAGCATTGTCTGTGACAGTGAAGGCACCATTTCCTTGCCTAGTTTGAAACTGTAGCACAGTGATCCCTATACTATTCACACCATCCAAATAATGTGTCATTTGCTAGTTTGTCAAGCTTTATTGTTTCTACCTTTTATATTAATAACTCCAAAGGAGAGTGGTGTTTGTTTCTGTTTTTATTCATGATAGTTCCCTAACACACCAAAGCATGTGCATGATGCACAGTGGATACTCAAATTTGTTGACTAGGGTTTTAATTTTTTTTAAATTTTTTACATATACATTTATATGATTACACATCTATATAATAGATTATCTATAGCAGGAAGAACTATGACACAGCCAGTAATGCTAGAAATGTTACATTCTTAGTGTTTTGGCTATTTGTATTTGGCAGCCTTGAAGAAAACATCTTTTCTATCTTGGTGCATCTAAAATTCTGAATAAATCGTACAGCGTGTAGCCCTCATTTCCATCCCATTTCATTTCTAGCCTCCGGAGATACAGTCGTTTCCTCACAATCATTTAGTGTCAGTGTTTGGAAAATATCTCTTTCTGAATCCTGCCTTGTTTACCCAGAAAAAAAAGATGCACATAGGCAATTTACTGAATTAAAATTACCAAGTCCTTAGTGAGCAAGAGTTAAATACAAAATAGGAAAGTATCAGTCAGCAGTCAGGGGTTGTTAGAACCTCTGACTCTTTAAACCTGTTTTTAAAAAGTACAGCGTTATTTATTTATTTATTTTTCATGAATGTATCTATCTTTCTGTGTGTTCACACACAGACACTAGAGAGAGGGTGGGGCTGGGAAGGATAACTTGTGGGAATCAGCTCTCTCCTTGTACTCTGCGGGTTCTGGCGATTGCACTCAGGTCATCAGGCTTTGGGACAGGTGCCTTTATCCTCTGACCCCCTGTGCCAGCCTTGGATCTTCTGCCTTCTTAGTAGACCTGGTTGAATTTTCTTTCTTTTCTACAACACTGCCCTCATGTGCTTACTCGAGATTTTTAAACTGAAAATCTCTTACAGCTGGAGCCAAGCAGCCACCTTATAATATATCCAGATTGGTATATAACTTGTATAGTGAAATAATCCTGTAGAGGAAAATCTTTATGAGCTCAGTGAAGATTTCACTGTGCATCCATCTGAATCAGGACTTCTTACATTTCTCAGCCGGAAGTGCCGCATCAAACTGACGTTCACCGCTCCCAACTTGTGTCGACATATGGAGCAGAGGAACTCTACCGAGCTAAGCGGAAGTGTAACGCTACCCAAGAGCATGACATCAACCTTCTAGAAGGAGAGTTGGTAGCGGTTCTGGAACAGAAGGATCCCCTGGGGAGTACAAGCAGGTGGTTTGTTGACACAGGATGTAAGTTTCTTTTCCCACAGATGGACCACTCTTCAGGTTGAGATTTTCCCAGGAGTCTCTGTGTGTTTGGGGAAGGTCCTCACATAAATCTGGCGCTTTCTTTCTCTTTCTACTAGTTGTAAAAGGCTACGTGTACTCCTCCTTCCTGAAGCCCTACAACCCAGCGAAGGGGCAGAAGACGCACACCGAGAACAGATTCTGTGATGATGATTTCGAGAACATCAGCCTCTTTGTGTCTTGCCGGCCAGCTGGTGACAGTGGCACCGGCACCCCTGAAGGTAGCATAAGCGACAGCAGCTCATCTCTGAGTGGCACTTGTGGGAAGCCTGAAACAAATGGTGCTGACGTTGATAATTTTCAAGAGGTAGACGAACAGGTAAGACTTTGTTTTCTATTTTTTTTAAAATATTTTTTATTGAAAAACAAAATCATTCATATTACATCTCAATTGCTACCCCATCCCGTGCATCCTCCCATTCCTCCCTCCCTCCCTCTTTCACCCCATTCTCCTTCCCTATGACTACGACTGATGGGGACCTCCTCCCCTTGAATATGATGCTATAGCACTCGGAGGAAGGATAGCAGACCACCAAGAAGAAGACTTTAAACCTTGATGTAAAAGTATTTGACCAGTCAAGTGAAAGAATCCTTAAGTGCTCACTCACATTGAGCTGGGACACTGACTGGGAAACCACCAGCCTTGACACTGAAAAGACTGAGGCCAGTCAGCTCATACCATCTGTGGACTGTTGAGCAAATAATTTAATTGTCTAAACCCATTTCCTCCAAAAAAAAAATCTCTATACTGCAGAGTCGGTGTTTTGACTAGAGATGGTGTGCATGCTGAACTCTTGGCACAAATAGACATCCAAATCATAGCAGTCACTACTCCACTGGTAACTACTCAGGGTGGTCATGAGTTTCTTTTTAAACACTCCACCATTGGAGAAAGGCAGCTGGGTTGGTCTCAATAATAGGTAAAAACATCTCTGAATCTTCTAGAACAGTGGTTCTCAACCTGTGAGATTTTTGGTAGTTCTCACAACTCTTTGGTGGTTGAATGACTCTTTCCCAGAGGTTGTACAAGACCATCAGAAAACACAGATATTTATGTTCCGAGTCATAACAGTAGCAAAATGACAGTCATGAAGTCACAACAAAAATAGTTGTATGGTTGGGAGTGACCACAACTGTACTAAAGGGTCACAGTGTTAGGAAGGTTGAGAATCACTGCCTTAGAAGTAAAGGACTTAAGACGCTCTGTCTCTTATTAATGCCATGTGCTAACCACGAAAGCGTTTCCACTTGCCTGTCATTTCACCAGAGCAAAGATCACTGACATAACCCCTTCACAAATTGGGAAGCTAATTATAATGTAAGGTTCATTTTTGCTACCTCATAAAGTTTCAGTATATTCAACTATTAATCTCCAAGTAGTGACCACCTAATTTTCTGCCCTTTTAACTTAGTAATTTTCATTACCCTAAATTTCCTTTCTGTTGGGATAATACACTTTCTGAAAGTGAAGATGGAATGGTATACGTAAATCAAATTAAGTTCTTTATTCCTTTCCCCCTTAGTACTACTCTTCAAAGACATCATTCTGTGTGTCTTCCAGACATTTTATGCATACATAAATATGTACATATATACACAAATAAAACATATCATATGTGTTTGTTACTTTTTAACACTTAAACACAGCTCTACTTATTAGCTAATTCATTCCTTAAAACAATCCTATAAAGTATCTATAAATGTTTATATTTTTGTAGAGGCAGAATGTCATAATACAGCCCAGTCTCCTGAGTGGTATAATTATAAACATGCTGTCACACTCATTTTATAGAATAAGTCATACATAAAATTACTAATCCAGTTAAAGATATTTAAAATATTTTGGTTTTGTTTTTAAAAGTGTAAGACACTTTCAGGAGTATTCTTCAGCTCTTTTTGTGTGCTTTTATAAATACATTTGTAAGGAAAATTAGTAAATATATTGAGGGGTCACAGAGTATATAGAAAATCTTTACAGAGCTTGCCATGCTGCCCTTCATAAATAGCATTATTTAGGTCTTATTTATATGTCATAGAATTCACTTATTTTAAATGTAAAACTCAGTGACTTTTAGTGCATATACAGAAGTGTGCAATCCAATATTAGAACATTTCTTTTATGCCCAAAGATCCTTTGGATTCACTTTCAGTCCTTGCTTTTTTCCACCTGCTCTGAAAGTCACTAATCTATTTTTCATCTCTGTATTATATCTTTTGGGTATATTTCACATGGATGGATTATATATGACTATTTGTAGGTGTCTTTTTCTCTCAGCATGAGTTTAATATTCATCTCTGCTATCACACACACACACACACACACACACACACACACACACACACATTTTTTTAACTGTATTCCATGACACAGATACAGCATTTTGTTTATATGTTTGCCAGTGTCTGCATTTGGGCCATGTCTCCTTTGATGCTCTTGTGTATAATGTCATTATAGACATTAATGTGAGTCTGTGTGACTTTCACTTCTCTTAAATAGACATCTAGGAATGGATTTGCACCCTGGCACAGTAAATATGTGTTTCAGTTGTAATGGAAATTCAAAGCCATTTTTCATGTGAATTAGATGTTACATGTTTCCTTTAATAAGAGGGGGAAGAAGGGAGAAAATTGTCCCTTTCTCAAAATAAAACTTATTGGAGGTACCTCTCTAAAAGTCCTGTATGTTGTCTGTTTCCTCTGAGTTTGGAAACAAGTTAACATAGATAAATGGCCTTGGGTAAATATTAGCATTATTACTAGTAAATTGGACTAGAAAGAACATCTTGGATCAGTGGTCACATGGGATCTCTGATAAGTTCCCTCAGATTAAAATGATTTTGTTCACATTGAAGGTCTCCACACGGCAAGCATAGAGTCGGCTCCAGTTCAGTCCCTGCAGAGAGAAGTGACTCCTGTGGGGACTCCATTAGGAGAGAGAAAAAAGAAGGGTCAGGAAGGAGCAGCTCCTTCCAGGCTTTAGCCCTGACAACAGAGGCATGTGGGCTGCTGGTGCTCAGACTCCTAAGGCAGCTACTGTTCATCCCTGGAAAGAAAGAGAAAGGGTTATATTTCCATGTTGGCCACAGGCTGTGTTTCCACTCCATCAGCTCTCTATAATCAGTGTGTGAATACTTATATTTATGGATGACAGTTTAAGAGAATGATTTAGCATGGAGGTCCAGGTAAGTGACTGAAAATGCTTGTAAATTGTATCTTTGTCAAATCTTATATTTTATTTACCCTAATAGCATTTTTTTTTGCATAGCTATTTTAACTTTTTTTTTTTTTTAATCAGCTGTAGCATATACAACTTAGCCGGGCATTGCTTGGCACCACTGTTTCTTTGTTTCTCGCTCTGCTCTTTCTTGCAGTGGCAGTACTTTCTGTTATCCTCCAGACTTGCAGAATCATAGGCTAGTGGGAGTTTTAAGCTGCTCTGTTGTCTTGCTGAGGATTCAATGAACCCTGACAAGGACAAGTAGGCGGGCAGGCCTGGCATCCACCTGATATTCAGGGGCATCTCTGAGGCTTCAGAATCACTGAGACATGGACGGGATACTGTTTGATGCTGTATCTGCTCTGTGACTTCCATATTTAATCCAAGTCTTTAACATGGCCCTGGAGGACCTAAGGGGTCTGTGAATGGCACTGGAGAATGTCTTAATTACTTCTCTATTGTTGTGATAGGATACCGCAACCAAGGAAACTTATGGAAGAAAGAGTTTATTGTAGCTTACAGTTTCAGAAGGCTGGAGTCCATGACCATCCTAACTGGGAATTGCATGAGCTTTTGTGATGTACCTCCTCCAATAGGGCCACACCTCCTGGTCCTTTCCAAACAGTTCTACTAACTGGAGACCTAGATTCCAAATATATGAGCCTATAAGGGGTCATTTTTATTAACACTATCACAGGGTCTTTCCTCAACTATTTTGTAAGTGTACTTTTTTAACATGTACCCTTTTCTATGGAGGTAAAATTGAAACCACATGTTAGACAAGTTTGTTTGTTTGTTTGTTTCAAGCTTGTTATATGGTCTTTGTTTTTACATTTTGTAATTACTTATGATAATGATTCCACATACCAAATATGCCATTTATTTGAAAGTTCACCAATAATTTGACAGGCCAATCCTGTTATTTAAGTAACTCATTAGAATGAGGATTAAAAGAGTATTTGATATGGAAAGATGTTTTGCAATATTCTGAAGGGCAAAATAGTTTGCAAAAGTATATGATTCCATTTTTTCCTGGTTTTTCAAGCTAGATCTCTCTATGTGTAGCCCTGGCTGTCCTGGACACCCTTTGTAGACCAGGCTGTCCTCGAACTTACAGCGATCCGCCTGCCTCCACCTCCTGAGTGCTGGGAATGATTCCATTTTTATTACCATTTCAGGAAATGATGGAGAGTGAACAGGATGGAGACAGGAAAGGAATAAAAGATATTTATAACACTTCAGTGGCTTTTTTGTTTACTTTTGAAACTTTTCCATTAAAACTACTTGTTTACATTGAAGAGATCCTACCTCCCAACATACCTGTGATCTACTTTTGTTTTTATCCATTATAACCATGTCAGAAGCACCTCAGCAGCCACCCTGTGGTGTGATTCAGTTCCTTAATCATCCTTTTATGGTAATAACTTCAAAGTCACCCAAATCCTATTTATGAATTCTCTAATGTCAACAAAGGGAGATTATCTTAGGGAAGTCCACCCACAGCATCTCAGGTGTGTCTTACTCTGTGAGTAGCACTCTTTCCTTAACCTCATGTTTAAATCTCTAGCACATTTTTTAAATTAAACCCTGGCTTACTTCGTAAAAACCTATTGTTAATAAAAATATATAATCATTGAATGAAGAAAATCAAAGTTTCCTTCTATAGGGTGAGAGAAATGAATCTTTTTCATGCAATGTGATGATTTGGGTTTTGAAACTAATATGGTAAATGTTGGTTTTAAAGCTGTTTAGATTGGGAAAGGAAAATTAAAATACATTATAAGTTTTATTGTTCACAATTGGAGAATTGGGATAAAAATCAATGAAATGAAATTGCAAAATGCAATGCAGTTAAGAAATAAAAATTAAACGCACAAATATATAGAGAAAGAGACTATAGATGTGGCAGTGGTGCCTCAGGGAACAGTATGATGCTTATAGGTAATAATCTGAGGGGAGTCATGCTATAGGTGATTTAAAATCAAATGCTGTAGAAAGCTGGGCTGTTATCCAGGTTAATATATTTTAAATGAAATGCAGCTTAACAAAGTGCAAAAGAGAAAACAGTAAAACATTTTAAAAACAACAAGAAAAAAGGAGTGCCTGATTATGGTTCATATTAATAACATTTTAATTCATGTTTCTGGAAAGAGCATGTACACATTTAAAGTTAGAAAAATGTAGACTGAGATTTGAAAATGAGAAATCTCTCAGCTCTTAAAATCACAACAAATTGAAAACTTCCAATTTTTCTTCTAACGATAAAGGAAATAAAAATAATTACAGAAACCATTCTTGTTCAAATACATTGTAAGTGTATCCGGTCCGCCTCTAGTTAGTGTGTTATATAAGAATTAGAAAGTGCCAATTGGAAGTGAATTTGGATAATGAGAATCTAAAAGTGTTTCATAATAATTCTGAACTTTATATTTTATGATTTAATGAGAATTTATATTTGTTTAAAACATTTATTTTAGACCAGGCGTGGTGGCACACACTTTTAATTTCAACACTGCAGCAACAGAAACAAGCAGATCTCTATACATCTTGCTCTACATAGTGAGTTCCAGGCTGGCCAGCCAATGGCTGCATAGTGAGACTCTGTCTCAAAAGAATCAACAAAATACATATTATGATGATAAATATATATGCCTAACAGATTTTATTTTCCCTTTGAGGAAATTTGTGCCAAAGTGAAAGACTACACAGGTGTTGAGGAATAGGCCAGTAGGTAACCTATCCTTCTGGAAAAATCCATGCCTGTTGTGGGAAAGCATATTTATTATTGATTCAAATTACAAAGATGACTACAGCTGCTGATTCCAGCTCTTATATAGATTATTTTGGGACTATAATTTAGCGCATCACACCCCTGGATGCTTTTGCAAACCAAATTAACCACACTAACCTTTTGGATCTATTCAATATCATCACTTTCAAAACTGCAGAACAGTAGTGGCCTATAAGAGACTCCAGGTCCTTTCTCCAAGAATACAATGTAACCCCTTCTTAAAACAAGAGTTTGACTCCTAAAACCCTAAAAGAATTGGATCAAGCACAGGATTGGGAGGCAGAAGACATAGGTCCTAGCAGCCCTGGGTAATGCTGTGATTTAGAATGTTTCTAAGTGTTAGCTTGAAAGAGTTGTTGAGGATACAGCCTCTATCCTCATAACCATCACAGGCTCTATAAAAGGTATTTATTACTGCTGCAGTTTCATGAAGAATTTATAGCTCCTCCATTCTGTTGGTTCTATTTCTATTTCTAACCATCTGGGTTCGTGTATGTTCCACCATCTCCTGTCTGATCTCCAAACCCCTTAGATAAAGTAAACATTTGAACACTACCATGTAGCATGGCACACATGGCCAGTGGAGAGGCTTTGTAAGGCATGCCTTGATCCACTCGGTTGCCATTAACAAAGTACCAAATACTAGGTTCCTTACAAACAGTAAAATCCTCACAGTTGTAGAGACTGGAAGTCTGAGATCAAAGCACCATTTTTGGTGTCTGATGAAGTCAACTTTGTAGACTTCATGGATGGCACCTTTTTGGGTAGATTTTCACTTAGAGGAGATGAGGGTTTTGTGCCGCTTTTTATAAAAATCAATCCCACTCATGAAGGCTCTGTCTTTAAGACTTAGTTACTTCTTCCTATTTTTTCCTCATTGTATTCATCTTACAATTAAGGGGGAAACATTTAGACCCTAGAAATATTGTTCCTTTCCTTGAATAACGCCTCAGGCTCCTTGTTAAGGTACAAATAATGGAATCAGAGTTTTGTTGAAGTAGATTGTGCTTTAAGGTTTATACAGCAACAGTCAAGGTCCTGTCTAGTCTCTTTTCCTGCTCTGTGACATAACTTGTGTCTCATAAAACCATGATCTACTTGCCCTCAATTTCCCACCCCTCTTTATATCTCGTTTTCATGTATCTACCTCTGTGGATGTGACAAATTATTATTGTTTGTCAATTTGTCCCTCATGAAAGACCAAAGACCAGTTCCTTCCTTCCTTATGTACCACATCATTTATGTGTAGCTTGTTGTTGTTGTTGGTTCTATGTTTTTTTGGTTTGTCTTACTGATTTAGCTGACTTGTAAGGCTTCTGATAGAAATGTGTTCTACAAACTTTGATTAAATGAATGTACAAGTGGTTAATTATTTAATTTTCTATCATAAGGAGACATTTTTTATTAGCAGTCTTATGATATTACTGGAAGATGAATTAAATACCAGTTTGAGATCATCCATCTTATTTAATAACTATGAAGTATTTTTCCAAGATCACAGAAAATTTTAATTTAAATATATTTTATTTTTTCTTTAAGGTCAGTTAACTTTGTAAAGTTATAAATTTTATTCAATGTGCTTATAAAGGTTTAGCAAATTAAAGAACTTAGAGAGAATAGTGAAAATTACTTATAATCCTACCAAAGAAATTATTCAAAGCATATATTATTCATCTAATTTTATATGCATGTGTGTGAGTTGGTATGTGTATGTGTGAGTGCAGTTACCTATGGAGCCAGAAGAAGGCACTGGGTACCCTAGTGCTGGAGTTCTAACAGCTGGTTATGAAACCTCTGAGTGGGTACCAAAATCGGAATTGTGTCCTTTGCAAAAAGCTTGTGTTCTCCTAACTATTGAGTCTGTAATTTTACATTTTAAAACATATTTAATATGAATATTTCATATATTATTCTCATAAAATACCATTTAAATGTCTAAAAGCCTACTTAATAAGAGTGTTTATAATTGATTTTCTCTAGCCCTCTGCTCATTCCCATATCCCTCCCAGTTTTCACTGTATATATAGAAATATTGTCGTACAGAAATTATCTCTCTGTCAGTATTTCTGTCTCTGTGGAAGATGTTCTCAAGACAGTGATTCAAAAAATTAACAATCAGAGCATTTTATGGAAACTGCCACATTGCTTTCAAGCATGGACAATCTAGATTCCTTCTGGGAGACAAAGAATGGTTTTTTTCCATTCTCATCTAGTTAATATCCTATCAGATCCACCAGGAAGATGGACTGTGTGACCACTAAAAGGTTAAATTTTGTTAAATTTCTTCCAAGTTTTAGGTTCTGGTACCAATAATATCTATTTTGGTTTTCGTCTAGATTTTCTATGCAGTTCATGCTTTCCAAGCCCGGAGTGACCATGAACTCAGCCTTCAAGAGTACCAGAGAGTCCACATACTGAGATTCTGTGATCTCAGTGGCAATAAAGAGTGGTGGTTAGCTGAAGCGCAGGGTCAGAAAGGGTACGTGCCAGCTAACTACCTTGGGAAGATGACATATGCTTAAGAAAATAAGCACATGGCACTCACTTCCTGGCAAGTTGCTTATTGACTACCTCATAAAACTGACACTGGGACTTCAAACCAGAAAGGAAGAACTCCCCATCCTATATAAACTGACAATGCATCACATTTTAAGGACAATCTTGCTTCCTAACAGGAAATTTTTATTGATGTATAAAGAATAATTGTTGACAAAAAAATACTACCACTAGAAAAGCAGAGTAAACAGCTTAGGCTCTGACTACATATTTAAAGGTAGAGATCTTTTGAAAAGATGCACTTTTGTTTGTCATCACCAAAGAGTGGATTGAAGAATAAGGCTTTTCTCTTTATTATAGTGTTTTTACTGTACTTTGCCTTAAACATACTTTTCAAATCTCTTTTTAGCACTTACACCTGTTTACGTGCACACGTAATATATTCTACGGTTTATACATGATGAGTATACAACAGATTATATACATCAAAATCACAGAATAAACTAACTGCACATAAACATAATTAACAGGCAATTAGAGGTCTTTAATATGGGGCTCCATTTTTAATACGTTTTTAATAAAAAAGAAAACATAGTCTATTGCTAATATCCAAAACATACTAAATGTGTACTACATGATAGACATTGCATTAAGTGATTTATATATAATGATTTAATGCAACATAATGCTCGCAAGTGGTAGAGGTGGGTCAAACACAGGCAGCGTGGCTCCAGGGTCCCTGTAGTCTCCTTGAGTGCAAAATAATGACATAAATAGTGGACCTGGAGGAAATCATTCTCTCAGAGCCACGTTTCAATATTTAGCAGCTTTTTAAAATTAAGAGCTTAAGATGACTTCCGCATGAGCCTGGGAAAGAAAACTGAAGTGTCTAAATTTATTATTTGTACTTTTTATTGTTGTGATTAAGCATGTACAAAAGTATAATTGTTTTAAAGCTGCCATACATGATTGCTGATGAAGCTTTAATGGGGAAACATTTTTGGACCATTTGGTGATGGAAAGATGCATGAGGAGTGTGTACTCTACTTCAGAGCGAAGACGGAAATACTTTTCCTGGCCAGTTTGTGGTCAGACAGGTGCTGGGGGTTGCATCAGCTGTAGCACCATGTCAGGGCATTGTGCTTTCATTGGGGTACTGCTCTGAGAACTGCCCTCCAAACTTTCAGGCATATTCACTCAGGACATGTTATTGGATTAAAATAAATAAAGCGGGACAGACACAGGGAGGAAATGAGCCAGGGAGAGTGCTCAGAAGTAGAGGAGGAAAGCTAAAATAGTTGGAGGTAACAACTCTATAGAGAATGTTTTATGGAGACCAAAATGTCTGTTATGTGTTTGCGTGGACAGCATTACAAAATACGTGTTGTTTATCAGGAATCTGGCAAATTGAAGGGTTTTAGCACAGTGCAAATCAATGCAGTGCCCTGGCCACATAAGGTTTTCAGTCTAATGAGGACAACAGTGGCATTACAGAACTAAATCCCTGGTGACGGCTACTGACAAACACCGTGTGTTTAAGACCATGTCACACAAGATTGCTAATTTTTTTGTACGATTTCAGTGGTTGCTCTGATAGTTTTTAATTGCCCATGAAAAACCCTAATGCCACGTTTTTTAAGATTTATTACTTTGAAAGATTAGATCCTTTTGATGTACATATATTATATTACATTTATTACTGAGCAGTATCTATAACAAAATAGTTCTACTTCTCCCAGGGTTGCCAGCTGAATATTAAACCTGCCTCCCAAAGCAGAAGTGAGAAACAGTTTATACTACTACTGAATTTACTAAATTTATAATGTTTTTCTGACATTGCATTTGTAGAAAATGTTTTGTTTTTTAACTAAGATAACAAAAGACCTTCTGAAAGGTATTAAAGACTTAAATTTTTTAAAAATTGCTCTTTGAATTCAATTTTAAAACATAAATTCGTTTGCCTAAGGTCAAGCAAAAAGAAATTAAAAGTTGCTACTGAAGGACACTATGAAAAAGTCCAAAGAGGCCTAATTTTTATATGGCTTTGTGTGTCCACATACATGTATGTAACACCAAGCTTCAGTGTTTTTCACAAAAATGAGGAATTAAATAAATAGCACAGATGTGCTTTTCTGGCGGAAATAAGTGATTAGATGCAGGAGCGGCTTTGTCTGCTGGTGTGGGCCTAGGAGTGATGCTTCCTGTCTGACCTTTGAAAAATCTGCACCAGGAAAATCAATACTTCAGCTAGCTCCCGAGAAAGAACTCTTAATGAAGCCAGAGACTGCGCCTTTCCTATGGTGAGCATAGTGCTAGAAATGAGCTCTGAAAAAGCAGATAATACCTTCATTTTCTACTTCTTCTACTTAAAATCAAGTAAATTGTAATTTTGAAATTAGACATTATTTTATTAGAGCTCAAAAAAATACATTGCCAAGATGGTTTATAGAATGTATATATGCAAGCAGCTCAAGGATCCAACCATCGGTTATATGAGTATAATTAGAACCAGGCACGCTAATGCATTTTGTTATATTTCTTTTAAAATTAATATTACACAGAATAGGATCCTCTGATGTGGGCAATTTTTTTTTTTACCAAAATGAAGAGGAAGCTTTTGTGGCTATTTTTCTTTTTTTAAAAAAATAAAAACACATGCATCTTATTTACATTTTATTTTGAAATGCACTTGTTAAAATTACTAGTATATATAATAAAGTGTAGAGAGTATAGAATTTAATATAATAACATAAAATTATTATTGGTGCAGAATCATGAAAAGGCACAAATGTGAACATTCCTTATACTTCAGAAAAATATCTTAACTGTGAAGGACGGGTGGAGGGGAAGAGGGATAGATGCACATGCTTAGTCACAGCAATGAAGCAATGGGTAACAGATGTTAAATGCTGGAACATTCCAAATCATTCCAAAATAGAACTCAGATATTTGAAAAGTTCCTTTTTAAATGCCTGATGCTATTTGGGATGAACATAGTTTGGTTGGTTTACAAAACTGAGTGTTTCAACTACTAAGACATGGAATTATTGCCTCTTGGATTTTTGTCTACCACATTAACCTCACAAAGGTGCCTGAATACAAGGAGGAAAATCTTAGGATGTAAAAGACCCTTTTGCTTTAAGCTGTTGGTAGGAAGTATAGCTTCCTAGTATACCCACTGCACTGCTAACTAGAAGCATTCAAACCTCACAGAATGCAGACCAAGTGAGCTTATATATTTACATCATAATCAATGAGGTTGGGATACAGTTTACTGACCAGACACTGGACCTCCAATTCTCTAGGAACAGATCCAATTGAAAGATCTTAAAAGCCTAATTTTGTAGTTGCCTTTTCTATATACATGTAAAATTACTCCAGTACAAACCACTTCAGGGCTACTGGATCTCAAGGTGAGATGTCTTAATGCAGCTACTGTTTTCACAACTGTCTACTCTAGTTAGATGCAGGGAGCATTTGTATATTTTGAAAAATAAAACCTTAGGAAAGAATTGAGATGGAATTAAGAACTGGAATTGAGATGTTCTTGGTTGGAAATCCTGGGGATATATTCTTACTAAATTAAATTTGTTTTCTTTGGCTTAAAATTCTAGAGGCAGCTGAATGTCTTCATCACATTTCTAATTTCTTACGATTTTTGTACTAATAAAATGTCATTTCGTTAAAAGTGATGTATTTGCTGTGAAACCTGTGATCATAACATTTATAATTTGTAACTAATAAAGCAACTATCACACCCTGTTTAAAAACTGGACTCATCTTACTTTTAAATCCAGATACGCCTTGATTTATGGGGGATTTACATCTCGACACACTCACTATGGCTTTAAAACACCCTGAACTGCTGAGCATCAGTTGTAGCAATCTACAGTGCTACATGTAGAGTACCAGTTGCTCGCTGGCATGATCATTGGAATTACTGGGAGCTGCAATCTGTTGCCTCTGCCTGGAAACGGAAGTGGTACACAGTGTATGACTAGGTCAGGAGGATAACTTGAAATGCAGATTCTACTAAGCATATATTTCTTTCACAGTACTCCAAAACAAAACAAAACCTAGTCAAAGTATTATAAACCAGGGCCCATTTATATTGGGGTGTCTTTCATTTTATCTCTTAGGAACTGTTTTAAAAAAATAGGAAACTGACACAAAAGGGTTGAAGACCAGGGCATTGTATTATTGTTGGACCCTAGAGTCCACTTCGGGAAGGGGGGTCGTCACGAGAGACCACTCAAACTCCATAGCGCCGATGCAAAGAGCAAAGGTTTATTCCTGGCACGTCAGGGTACCTCAGCACTAGAAAGGCCAAGGGACCCTAAAGCTGTTACAGACTGCTTATAAAGACTAAAACCGCAAGCCAGGGGAGGAGGAGTCGACCTTTAAACTGATTGGCTGAGCTGCTGTATCTAAGGTATGTGAGCAGGATGATTGACTCGGGCAGGTTAACTGGGGGTCAGAGAGCAGGCCTTGTGGGGGCTTTCCGCACGAAGTGCTTTTCCTAAGGCTGCAGGTGGTGGTTTCTTGGAACTAGGGCAGTGGTCAACTTGGCTTTGTTTTTCAGGCCTTTCAGTATCTTAAGACCGGTTAGTATTCTTTCCGTGCCATTGAAAAAAAAAATCTTAAATCACTAAATCTAATGGTTAACCTCATAAATTATAATATGAAAAAGAAAAAAAGGATCTTGACCAAAATGGGGTTTGAATAGTCAGTCCTAAAACTTTACAAGAACACGTGCTGTTGTGGTTTGAATGTGCAATGCTCCCCATTGGCTCATGTGCTCCATCATTTTGTTGTCATGGTGGTGCTTTATGGAAAGTTATGGGATCCACAGGAGGTGAAGACTTACTGGGGGGAAACTGGCTGCGGGGGGCCAGCTTTGAGGTTTTGTAGCCTGGCTGTACTTCCTGTTTTTTTTCTGTTTCCTGTCCACTCAGACTGTCTGGTCAACTGCCCTCACACTCCCATGACTTCACTAACATGATGGATTCTATCCCTTGGAAACTGTAAGCCAAAATAAACCCTTTCCCCTTAAGTTGCTTTTGTCAAGAGTATTTTTTTGCCACCTCAGAAGTGAAAACTAAGACACTTGCACACTCATACACTGAGCCAAGAGAGGGCTACAGATTTCAGTGCTATTCAAGAAAAAAATAAAGGTCTCTGTCCATCACATAACTTGGCTGCAATAAATACTTGTTATACATAGCCAAAACATAAACATACTATTGATACTTTATAACTACTCCTTGATGAGGAAAAATAAAGGCCTAAGAGCTATTTGAGATAAATTATAGTGTCAAATATGTTCTCTTAAAAATACCAAATTAAGTTAGGTCCCTTACTACACACACACACACACACACACACACACACACACTCCTACACAAAGACTTGTATTCACTGAAAGATAAATTACTTCCTAAACTCATTAAAATTTCCAAGAAGTGCCACAAAAATTAAAACAATTGTTTCTCTCAACTCCAGCACACTTCCTGTGGTAAGGTAAAAAAATTTTTACTTTAAATGCTAATGTGTAAACTGAATTAAGCATTATTTCTCTAATGTCTTCAAGGTAATGAGTTAAAGTAACTGTAATAATTGTACAGTTAATAGAATACAGTAACTTGATATAAGCTTGTGTCAGGTCCTTTTGTTAAGTCAAAACTGCATTTTAACTATAAACAATAAACTTTTTGAATTCTTTATAAGGGTATTTGGAGTTTATACTGAACCATTGTTTATCAACAGAAAGGTGTTTCTCAAAACAAAAACATCTGCAGGCAGATTTTTAAGTGTGTAAATAGATATTTATTCCATCTCTAAATGATGAGCTCATTTCAATACTGTATTCTAGTTTATTATGAATAATTTAATGCAACTAATTAACAGAGCAGTTTAAAATCTTCCTATAGAAAAAGAGCAAGCTTAAAAGTTTTATCTTTATAAATTTATTTCAGAATATTTTAAAAACCTAGGGATAAAGGAAGACGTGTTAAAATTAGATTTAGTATTATACATCAAAAGTGATAAAACAATTCTACTCAGTAAATATACAGAATTACAAGATTCAGTTTCAGGAAAAACTGAGGTATTCCTTGATTGTAAAAAAGGATGCTGCATTTTGCTCTATTTATTGGTCTGATACAGAAAACATTCCATTCTCTGTTGGAATATGTACACTGATGGCTAATTCACTAGCTTGCCAGGCAATGACTTGGGCTGCCTCATGTGGGATGGAGAGACATCTCCCCATAAGACAGAGAGCCAAGGGTCAGGTCCGGAGCTTTTTATCATACCTCACTCTTGCCAGAATCAATCAGTGGACACATGAGGGGCATACTGATCCCTTAAGAGTCTCTACCTGTCACTGACCAAACTGGGGACCAAACTTCTAAGACATGAAACCTTAGGGCACAAGCCACATCCTAACCATATTCAAGACATATGAACACTGGCTCAACAGAAATCTCAAGAACTCATCATTAGGGAGGAGCTTCTTTTACACAAAGATGAACTATGTTAAAATGTTACAACATTCTTGAGGCATTGAAAACAGCATGTCCTTTATTATAAGAAGCTGTTTGTAAACTAATCATAAATTCTCATCTGCTAATCCTCTTGGAAATGGGTACTCAATAATTCTCAGAATGTGCCACGAGGATGAGTCAAAACTCAGCGTTTATTAAATATACACATGTGCATGTATCCTTGGTCAGATAGGGAAAGTGGGGAATGTGAGAAAAGCATAGTGGAACAGGATATAAGCATTCATAATCTACAGGGGATGTAATTCTCTAAGAAACTGGTAAGAGGTGATTACCAGAGAGCTAAAGACATGATGGGAGAGCTAAGAGAAATCACTTATCAAAATTAATTTTGATGAGAGAGGAAGTAATTGGAGAGTTGAGAACATCGTTGAAATGAGGATGATGACTGACACTGCACATGTACAATATTATAAAATACTAGAACACATTATAGTGAGTCATGCCTATCACCCAGAAGGTATTTTATTTCAGGAGGTTTAAATCTTAGGGTATTTTGCCAGGTGAACCATTTAATTAGTGATTATAGTCATTATTTTCACCCACTATGGAAATTAAAAATGCTAAACAGACTGAGGTAAATAGATCCAAATTTAGCTAAATATTAGCATTTTAATATAACAAACAAGGGAGATTTGATCAAGATTTTTATTAAGTTACAATGGTACATCTTTTGTTCCAGTAATGATTTTTTAAATCTTTGAGTGGTGTGATATAAAAACCTATTTGGTCCTATTACTTCTTGAGTTTCTTCTGAGCAGCTTTCTTCTTGACCATCTGTAATCGCTTCATAGCGTTGAGCTGCGATTCTTGTGACGTTGGACCTTTAAGTGATGCTGAGGGACTGCTGCTGGACTCGGATGTGGTTTTGCTGGTGGTACTGCCACTGGGTCCTGGTGTAGCACTATTTCCATTCCCACTCAACTGGCTGCTGCCTCCGGGAACTAAACTACTAGGACTGGGAAGACCCACTTTGCTGACGTTATCACAGCTAACTGAGCGACTCAGTCCAGTCTTGCCCAAGGTTAGAGGTGGAAGTGGCTTCAATGGGACAGAGGGGTTGGTGTTGTTACCAGAACCTACTTTGGAACCTATTCCACCTTTGGATGATGTTGCCAGACCAGTCAAACCCACAGGTTTCTGGTTAGCGGATGAGGCGGCAGGTTTTCCACTATTGTTCTGTGCTGTTGAACTCAACTTTGCTGTTGATGGACCAGCTGAAGAAGTTTTGGCTGCAAAAGCTGCCCATCCAGTTAGGCCACTGGTTACTGAAGAGGACACGTTGTTACTAGAAGAATTTCCTGAAATAACTGTGGATGGCTAAAAGATTAAAAAGATAAATCTTACATTAGAGCAAAGTATAGTCAACACCTGTATAATATATTTGAATATAAGTTTACTTGTGTATAAAGAAGCGACAATGTGGACAATCTAGACAACACAGCAAGATTAGGTTCTTACGGAGCTGAACATGGGAGCACATGGGGGTTTCTGTAGTCTCGAGGATGCTACACAATTTGCAGTTCCTGAATAGCACACTCTTTTAGTGACTCCAGAGAAAATCCATGGCATTCTATTTGGGGGCTCCCTTTAGATTCAGTCACAACCCACAGCAGAGAATCAGATTTAGCTATTTAAGTCACTTTTATTAGCCCCCAAAGTATCACCTAGCTCACGATCCATCCAAATGGAGTCTACTTTTAATGATTAAAACTTTGCATGCAAAATATTCAGGAGAAAATACCTAAGACAAAGATTCAATCAATAGCCATTTACAGTGGATGTGTTAAAGGGAATATCTACATATAAGTTCTAAGGACACTTAAAATAACCAAGTTGCCATAAAAATTTCAACATCTACTGCACCACAAAACATACTCAGATGAGTGAGCTCTGAGGATATGTTAAAAAGAGTTCACAAATGCAGTTCACAATGTGGGCCTCCACTGAACTATAATAGCAGACCCCACTGTCACATAGATTACTCTAACAGCTGCCTCTGGGGCTGCGCTGTGGCATTTGGAGAGGTGATCTGTAATGCTGTAACATTTCAGCTTCTCTGATCAACTTCCTCCCTGGACTGATGAGAAGCTTCAAGTGACACTGTTTTAAGCACACAGGATGATTTTTCTTCACTCTCACATTCTGTGTCTACCTTCATATTGAGAGGACCCCACAAAAGCACTCAAAGGTGAAGGCAGATACAGGACTACCCTGTATTTAAAATGATAACACATAAAGTATAAAAATGGTAGTAAAATATCTAGAATATCTTTATATTTTAGAATTGAACTCTTATGAAATAGTTGTCAAACATCTTTCGCTCTTACAGTACTGTCTGTATGCAATAAGCACTTTTAACAACCAGAAAAGCAATCAAAGTGAGAGTGCTCTGGGGCCTTTGATAACAGAAGTTAAAATGATTGTTCTCATATTCTGAAAAGCCACACATTTTCAGTAGCACCATACAATTATCTCATGACATCCTGATTAGGAAACCACCTTATAAAACACAGATTCCTGGAACACTCTGCTGGTGACAGAAAAAGAAAGCAAAAGGACACAGTGTGGCAAACTTAATTTTCTGTTTTGAAAAATCCATCATTTTTCCTTTCCTTTTTATAAAACATGAAACCCTCTACTATATGGTTATATGACCCTTCATCACATTTCACCACAGGACACTTATTTGAAGCAACTAGAAGGATCGATGCACAATAAAGGATCAATAAGGAAGCAAGGCCTCTGTGTTGACACTATTTTAATGACTGCTGTGGCCTACGCAGCTTCACAGAGTGACAGATCATCTGGAACACAACCGGGACTCACAGATGCACAACAGCACAAACTTGGGACACCTAGTAATGTCTCATATTTCAATGTAGAAAGTAAATTTCTGATATAAATGCTCCCTTCCTATCTAACTAATGGTAAGCAGTCCTGAATCCCAACATCAATCATCCAAATAATAAAGTTTCTTACCAAAATTTTACCAAGCAGCTACCTTTAGTCAGCTAGACTGAGATTTAATGTAGGTGAAAACAAGTACACTTTACCTTAACTTCTGTTCTCTTGAATGCTAGGAAGGTTGTCTCTTGTTTAAGTTTGGTTTCTGGTTTCTTAACTAGTGGATCCTTGACAGCTGGAGCCACAGAAACAACAGTGGGTGCTGGTTTCTGTGGTGGCTTCTGTGTTTTCTGAGCCTATGAAAAATCAGTGGAAAAATTATATATAAAATTTTTTATTGATAACATAAAATTAAAAATATATTAAAGAATTATAAACATTGAATGGTAGCAATAGTTCTTTAAGACATAATGTGATGATATTGAAAGTAGGGCTATAAAAATAATTATCAATGTTCAAACAGTATTATAGATTTTAATAGTTTCTGAACAGTAATCAATTCTGAACACCATCAATCATGCAAATTAGGGTTGTTTAGATATTATTTTAACAGGATAACCCTCCCACTTTCAATAAAGGAAAATCACAAACTACGGTAAGCTGCTCTTTGTTATTCATGCAGTACTGGTTCCAGAACCTCTGACGAACACCAGAATCTGTGGCTGTTCATCTTTAACTAGCACAGTATTTGGGCCTAGCATCATCTGTCTGCAATCTTCGTACTCAGGAGGCGGACGCAAGAAGACTAGGAGTTTAGAGGCAGCCTGGGCTGTAGAACAAATTCAAGGTCAGCTTGGTTATACGCTAAGACCCTATCTTAAACACTTACGGGCTGACCAGGCTTGGTGGCACGAGCCTGTAATCCCAGCCCTTGGGAGGAGAAGCACATGGGTCTTTGGAAGTTCAAGGCCAGCCTGGTCCAAGTTGTAAGACAGCTGGGTACATATAGAGATCTTCTCTCATAGAGCAAGCAAACAAAGAAACTCTAAGGGTTGGGGGCTCATTGGGTAAAGAAGCTTGTCATGCAAGCACGGTGTCCTAAGTTCAGTCATCGAAACCCATGTAAAGGTGGAGGGACAGAACCTTTTCTCTCTCTCACACCAAAACAAACAGACAAACCAAAACTCTCCCAAAAGTTGTCTCTGTCTCTCCTTCCCACACACACCCCTACGTCCCTCTCTCCCTCCCCCCACAAAAACAAACAAAATAGCCCTAAATGTTAGAGGCTATAACTCAGGCCCTAATGTTCCATCTACAGCACTAGGGAAAAATTCTGTATTTATTACAGATAATCTGTTAAAGACCCGAGTGGACAGTTAATCATCTCTAGGTTACTATATGTAAATGCCATATAAGCAGTTATATTGAATTGTTTTAGAAATAATAGCTGGAAAACAAGCCTGTACATGCTTTGTACTGATGCCTTCACGTTCCTATTCCATCCACAGGATGGGTGGAAAGCATAGATGCTGTGTTCCTGGAAACTGGGGACAGTCATGGTTGCATACAGTTAGCATTATTAAATAGTGCATTTTCTTTCTTTTTGTGCTTAATTCTTCCTGGGGCTCAGGTATAAGTTCTTAAGTTACTGAGGATGAGTTAAAAACAACTCAGGTAATTTACATGGTTTTAGACACTGAATGAGATGGAAAGAATTATTCATGGATAAATAATAAATCTTTGAGGGTTTTCCTTAGAGAAAGCTTATAAATATAAATTTCCATGTTATCTAGGGAGAATTTTATTTATTTTTTTTAAGCATAAGTTTTATTTTGACCAATAACTGACTTTATTTTATGACAAAGCATGTTACTATGTTTTCTTATAAATTTTGGCCATTTTTCAGGTTCTTGCTGTCTAGTGAGCAACTCTGGCTATGTACACAGTATAGAGTAATAATTGAAACAGTATTTAAGTATCACACAGAATAAGGGCTGGAACCCTGCTCCTTCCTTCCCCGGCTGTGTACCTACAGGTAAACCACGAATGTCTAGGAGCCGCATTCCTTTCCCATTTGTGACTGCTGAAGGGGCAGCCTAAGATCTCACTGTGCTAAGTGCTGATAATGACAGTTACTGTAACCTAGCGTAGCAAGGACCTGGCTTTATTCCCCAGTACCTCGATAATAACAAAATAAAGCATGATTAGTGTGCTGGGTATTGTCAGTTTGACACAACCTGCAGTCACCTGGGGAAGAAGGGACTGCAATTGAAAACTTCCTGCATCAGAACTGCCTGTGGCTGTGTCTGTGAGAGACTGCCTTGATTAATAATTGATGTGGGAGGGCCCTGCCCAGGGTGGACAGCACATCCCTCAGCAGGAGGGCCTGGGCTGGGTAAGAAAGCCAGCTGCACATGAACTGGAAAGGAAGGCAGTAAGCAGCACCGCTTCCTGCATGGTGAAGCAGGAAAAGATGACTTACAAGGCAGAGGGACCACGCGCATGCTTTTTATGTGGCATGCACCTCGTCATATATATGTATTACAACTTTGCTTTGGAAGGAGCTGACGGCCACTGGGACATACACACAGATAAAGTGAAGAAGCTATTCTGGATGAATACATCTAAGCACCATAGAGAGCAGACAGGTTAAGGGAATTAAAGGGACCTCTCACAAGCCTAATGCAATAGATAAATAGTGAGGAGGGACTTGTAGAGCAGGGTACGAAGAGTGAACTGAACGAAGTGAGGGAAATATGATGTGAACACGCTAAGTTCAGCAAACAAAGGCACAGGAACTATGAAGACATCAAGCACAGCATGAGGCTGAGGCCACTGCAGGGGAACCTAGAGGAGAAAAGAATTTTAATTTAAGGACATTAAACTTAAAGGACCAGTAAGAGCCAGCCAGTTATAGAAGATGACATACAAAGGGGATTAAAATCATGTACTAGACTGATATATGCTAACTTAAAAAATAAGGGAAGAAAAACTTGGGGAAATAATGTTCAACTTTGATTAACAGAATCATGGTGAAACAATAATTTAAATCTTTTGGAAATTTACACCTTTGACAAGTTATTTCTTTTGAAAATTATCTATTTGTAGTGGTTTGTCATGCTCTGGACTGTACCACACTGCTGTTGTGTGGCATGCTCTTCTGAACTGCAACACTCCCTCCACATCAGTAGGAAGAGGGTAGGTCATGAGCCTCAGGAGGTACACACATGGTCACGTGTTGGGCAGATGTCTAACTCTGAGAGCCCACCCCAGCAAGTACAAAGCAAGCAAATCACTGCTAGGGATGGAGATTCTGATGAGTCAAACTGTGCAAAGAGATGTTTGGACTATGAGCTGCCTTGAAGTTGCGCAGAGAGCACCAGGAGATGTCAGCCATGATGGGGTGGGGTTTCTGGTGATGTAGCTGCTTGTGTGACATCCCTCCTCCTCACAGTAACCTCATCAATATTCCTGCTGGGAACCCCAATAAAAACTCACTTGTTCTCCAAATTGGACATTGGTGCAATCATTACTTTGGTCTGTCATGGACGCCCTTTCTTGAGTGAATAGTTATGTGAGTTCAAGCATGTGTGTGCTGTGGTGTGTGTGTGTGTTGCATCTACCGAGAAAAAGTCTCTCACATAAAATCTGCTCACCTTAAATACTTTTGGATGTAGTCATGGGAAGCTAATTTCAGTAAGAAACTAAAAACTTAAATACAGAGATTTCTTGTTACAAAGAAAAACATATACTAATAAACTTTTACTATTTTTAACAGAATATAGATATTTCCTATTTCTACTTTATTGATGAAACATAAAATGAATATCTTGACTTTTACTTTAGTTGAGAAATTTAGATCTTAAAAAATATATGGTCAAGCATACAGAAATTCATTTGATAAAAAGACATGAAAATGCTTGTACTGAGACTTCTTAATCTAAGACACAGGAGGGACACTCAGGGAAGAGGTGACAAACCATTAAAGTAGATAGCCACTTTTTGATGTTTTTAAAATAAAACTTATGAAATAAAATCAATTTATCTACCTTTTAAATTAATAAAATTATAAAAGCAGTTAATGTGAGTACACTAGGGGTAGTGCATTATGCGAATAAAATAAAAGCCACTCCATGTCAGTGAAAAGGAAAGGCTAAAGAACAGAGGGCACACAGGTGGGGAAGACACAGCCAGCCACAGCCTCTGCACATCTGTGGCCTCTGCACAGCTGTGGCCTCTGCACAACTGTGAGTTCCATGGTTTCTACTCAGGAATAGATTTTTCTTTTTCTTTCTTTCTTTCTTTTTTTTTTTTTAGGAATAGATTTTTCTTATGTTTTCCTAGCAGACTTGACAAAGACCGAGGCTTTGTATCTCAGTACTTGTGCTTCATGATATTATAAAATGTTTGTAATTACAGTGCCACGCTTGTAGGAAATATTGTGTGTCTTCAATCCTGTTTCTTTAAGTCAGGGTAGCCTAAAAGGTGAATAGAGGAGAGCATGCATAACATGCTCTGATGTTTGGGCATAGCAACATAAAGCCATATAAATAATATAAATGTAAACCTTTAAAAGTTAGTTTATTTTTCAGTATTATTTTCAGTATGCCAAATGTCCCAATTTTCAATCTGAAATCACATACTGAAAAAGGAGCATTAGGCGCTGTTAGAATGTAAAGTATGACTCTTACCATTCTCTTCATCTGCCTGGTGCAACGGGCACAGTACCACACCAGGCGAGGGTCAGTCACTTCTTTGTCTGTCACTTGGGGTTTATGGCAGTCTTGGTGGTAGAGGTTATGGCACTCTTGACATTCTACTAATTGGTTTCCAGATGCCACCGTCATTTGTCTAAGAAAAACAGTACAACGAAACACTAGCTTCTTCAACATATTTACATATTCTTCAACAATTTACAGTTATTTCCACATTCTTCTGGTAAAGGTGGCTATGTTAAAGGGAAAGAACTCTAGAAAAATAATCATTTAAATCACTAATAAGGAAAATAACAAACACTAATACAAAGCCTACATAAGACCTACATTTCTGATAGGTTATGCTTAGTCAATAATTACAGCACTTCAATTCAGTTTAACTATAGTTTTAGTCACTTATCATTGCAGATTTTTTTCTATTTTTAAAAGGTAGTAGGCACCGACTATCCTAAGGACAGCACTTCCTTAGTATCTCTACTAAATCCCACTGGTAGAGAGCCTCACATTGTTCAGTCTACATCACTAATGAGAGGTAAGCTGAGCTCCGAGACTTACACTTGTAACTCCAGCACACATGACTGAGAGCAGGGCACGACTGGGAGTTTAAGTATAACCTGGGCTAGCCAGGGTGTTCCAGGCCAGTCTGGACTAGAGTGAGAGCCTGTCTCATAAAACTTATTAAAAAAGAAAGAGAGAGAGAGAAAGAAAGGAAGGAAGGAAGAAAGGAAGAAAGAGAGAGAAAGAAAGAAAGAAAGGAAGGGAGGGAGAAAACTGTATGGCTCACTAAGCTTGTATTTCCTTAGTTTCTATATGCTAGAAGCTACATTCTTATTAGAAGAGCCACATAAGTTATTTATGAAAAACAAGCACCAAACCAAACAACAGCAAAGTCTCTTCTACTAAGCAGTGTTGTTGTTGCTTCTGTAATTCTGCACTCTGGCTTGAAAAGCTTACTCAGGATCATCCTCATTCATCTCCACGATTCTTAAAAAGATGCAACGGTGTTTCAAGAAATGCCAGGTACCAGTTTATTTTTTTAAGTGCCATCAGCAATTCAGGGGAAAAAAAGAAAAAGAAAAAGCAATAATGATGGCTTATAAAGAAAGATGGAACTGAAGTTCCTAATGGATTCTTTCTCACTTTAAAAAATGCATAATTACTTTCCCCTTGAACTCAAGAATGCAACACAGACTAAAACAGTGGTCTGAAAGATGTAATATCTGACAGTTTTCAGGGTGGTAAAGTACTATATGTGCTGTTTATAAGATGCCTTCTATTTATTTGTTCTTCATCCCAAATAATAAAAACAAAACAGAAAATTCTCAAGAAACTATTTGATGTTGGCAGTTGGGGAACAGAAATAAACAGTTGAGTAGGTTGTTTCCTCCTTCAGTCTGTGGTAGGGCACAACTGACCTGCAGACAACACAGGCCAATCCCATCTCCATGGCGAAATCATCAGCACTAGTCTCTTCAAAGCTGGAGAGGTCGGCCATCGCTAAGTCCTTGCTGGTCTGGACAGTGATGGGAGACGAGCGCGTCTCTGGTTTCTCCAATTTAGGCTTCTTCGGAGCATCAGCTCCTTCAGTGACATCTTTCAGCTATAAGAAGAACCGGATGATGAGCGATCATGAAAGAACATGGCATAAATTCTAAATCGCTGAGAGAATAGAGCGGCAATATATGACAAAGTTCACTTCATAGACATTTCACACAGACAGGAGAGCTGCGCACGCGCGAGATCGAGAGAAGGATCTTCACTATAGGAATAAAGGGGAGAAACGGGGAGAAATTATGTAACTATAGTACTCACATATAACATTCTCAAAAAATTAAATTAAAAAAGGAAGTTAATTTACAATTGGTATGTTAAAATAAGCTAACAAGACATAAATAAATAAGAGTAGTATAATAAGTATTTATATAGATATACTCTATTCCCCTTTATTATATATACTAAACAATTTTGGAAACTCAATGAGTATAATAACTTTTTTTCCCTCTCATTCAGATTTTGGACTAATATGGCTACTGAAAATAACAACAATCAAAAACTTTAGGGCTGGGTTGGGGCGATGGCTCACTGAATAAGGTGCCTGCCGTGCAGGCACGAAGGACCAGAGTTTGGATCCTGAAGCACCACACAAGAACAGCATGGAGGCGACACTTGGCCAGTTACTACATAAGCTGGAATTAGTGAGCTCTGGGTCAGCTAGAGATCCTGCCTCAGTCAACACAGTAGACAGTAAGTGCATGGGTTTTCACTGTTGACTTTGAGCATCTTCACACACATGTACACATGCACACACATATGTATACACAAGAACACACATATACATAGGAGCGCATACTATACACACATATATGCAAAAGCTTTAATTGTGATTAGTAATAATCAAACTATATGTAAAAAGCAAAAAAATGAGTCCTCTTCCCACCTGCACTTAATGCACTGCCATACTTGCTTCAGAGCTATTTGAAGATATGAAAGCAACAGGTGCATCTGTTAGATTCACAAAAATTAAATTCTAAAAATACATGGAGAATTTGGTAATCTTAAAGTTTATTGGCAAAGTTATAAAAATTTTGGTTGGCAATTCAGCTATTTCTAGTAATGATAAATATATAAATCTCTTCATATCTGCTCATAGGCATATGGCTTATAAAAAGTATTACCATGGTCAGAGAAATATGTAAATAGCTCACTGAAGCAGTACTGTAATAAAGGAAAAAGAGAGCTTTCCTCAGTGCTTACCAGTAAAGTAACTGGTAGATTTATTTATCCATAGAATATTAATGGTAGCTAAAAAATAAAAATAAATTAAATAAATAAAAAACCAGAAACAAAACAAAACAAAAACCCTAAGGCCTACACAAAGCAACATAAATTTAAACACAAATACCCACGGAGGCTGTTCAGTGGGTAAGCGCCCTGGCTACCTAACTGATGGCCTGAGTTAATCTGGACGCACTTGCTGGAAAGGGAGAACTGACTCCTCCTACTTGTTCTCTGCCTTCCAGACACATCTGCCTCACATTCCTATACATGTATTAATGTAATAAAGACTTAAAAACAAAACATTGTTGAGAGAAGAAAAGTAACTAAATGACACATAACAGTATAATAATAGTCGTGTAAATATAAAAGCACAAAAAAATACAATGTTCATGAACATCTATTATTCAGTAATAGTATGAAAACACTGGGATAATATGCCTCACCCTAGGGCAAGGGCTACTGAACATATTTTTAGTGAGTCTTTTGTTAGTTGCTAAGCTTTAGTTACCATTTACAAATTTAACTAAAATATACAGTGAAGAATGCCATGTAGCTTTCTCAATGTAACATGGTTCCAGCTGAGCTGCCCTGGATCCATCACTTTTATGTCTCAACAAGCACTGCAACCACAGCTACGGAGTAAAGTCAGCCTTACTTCCTTTCCCCGGGCTGCAAGTGCTTGACGACAACTATCTCAAGTCAATGGTTAGATACGTTTCTAGATTTTACTCATTTTTTAAAGGTTCGTATCTCCAGCTATGAAAATAAATGTACAGAGTGCTCACTCTGTAGCTAGACCCACGGCTACATAAGGAAGTAGGCACAGGCACTCTTCCTGCCTCCGGAAGTGCTCTAAGCCAAGCTGGCCAGGCCTTACTTTATCAGCAGGCCTCTTCTCAGCTTCCTTCTTTATCTTTTCGGTGGTGAGGACTTTGCCGTTACTGCTGCCAGAAGGGAGACTGGATGATGTTTTGGGCTCTTGCTTGATAGAAAGAGATTTTGTACTTGAAATTTTGGGTGGTTCCACATCCTAAAGGGTAAAATAAAAAGATAAGAGACCTTCATTTTATTCAAAATAGAAGGGCAGAGACGGTTGCTTAGTGGTAGGGCACTTGCCTAGCATGTACAAAGGAAGAGGTTCAATCCAATCCCCAGTACTGGGAAAAGAAACAAACAAAAAAAGTAATAACCTAAACAACTTTCATTTAAAACCCAAGATAGCACATTATAGTTGATGTAACACTTTCCTACCATGGCCTCACTAAGAAACACTGGTACCCAACCGGCACCTAGTTGATGTTTCGATGATGTGTACGTCCACAAGGCAACCCCAGCAGCCACGTATCCATCACTAGACTCTGCTATAGTGCTTGGTAATCACACTGTTGCAGGTTTATACCTGAGACAGCCTTGGGCACTGAACTTCGTTTGTGGACACCTCTTATGCCTTGGATTCTAATTAGACTCAAGCTAGCCATACACTCTGTCTCCCCTCTTAGCTGGGCAGCTGTGTCCCACATCTGGGTGATTGCAGTTTCAGAACTAGACCAGGAAAAGACTTCTTGTTGAGAGCCCGTACGTGCTTGGTGGAGATTACTCCAGCTCGCTAACTTCCTACAGTTCTAGAGATAGCTCTTCCTGTGCTCATGTCACCACAGCTGGGTGAACTAAAGTTACCAGCCAACTCAGTTTCCTTACTGTAAAGTACGAAAATAAGTAACACAAATTTCAAGGCATCATTATTCCAACAAAAATTCATTATACCCACAAACCACTTAGAACAGGGCCTAATTAGATACTGTAATTTTCAAGGTATGTAATTGATACCACATATCTACAAGAAGCAAACTGGACCTTCAAAAGGCTTTCCTGACTCTAAGACACACTCATGTCACACATGCTGCCATTCACTACCAATAATAGACCTATGTAGCTTTGACATCTACAGCCTTTACCCTTCTATTATCTTGCCCAAATTTAATTCACTTCATTGAAAAATTCCTGTTATTTATATTTTTATCCGTAGAGCATTAGAGAATAATTAGAAATGAGTTTGGATACCTTTAACAGCTTAAAACTAGAAATTAAGCTGCAAATAAGTGGCTTTTTATACACCAGCTAGTAAAAACAGCATATCCTCCAGACCTTCCTAACGCTGTAACCCTTTAATACAGTTCCTCGTGTTCTGGTGACCCCTAACCATAAAATTATTTTCATTGCTACTTCATAACTGTAACTTTGCTACTGTTCTGAGTCATAATGTAAGTATCTGTGTTTTGAGATGGTCTTAGGCCACCTCTGTGAAGAGGTCACAACCCACAGGTTGAGAACCACTGCTCTAGACCTAAATGCCATTTACAGGTGGCACTTTGAAAGCTTGAGGGAGGAGAACAAAGTTAAAAAGCATAGTTTCTTTGTGACATGAAGAGTGGCTACTATGGCAGAGGATGTTTCAGGATGATCTAAACGTCGTCACTGGAACCTCTCAAAACTCTCTCCAAGCTTTGCGCTCAGGTAGGTACCTTCTGAGTTGGACGATAACTTGAGTCCATGCCCCGGGCCAAAGACTCATCAAGCAACGCTTTCAGCTTTTCGGCAGAATCTTTACTCTTTGAGTGTAAGAAGCCGAGTGCTTTCAGAAAAATGGGATCAAGTTCCAAGTTCACAGTAGCAGCCATTGCAAACACCTGAAGAAAAACAAAAAAGCGGGGGAGAAATTTAGACAGTGCATAATTACATATCCTAACGTAAACATATCCGAAGGGTTATGAGAGACAAAGTACCGACCGGCATCATCTGGTTTCCCTCTCCCTTCTGGAACAACAGATGCTACCATCTTCCTATAGATCTACGTGCAGCACGTTTTTGAGACAGGGTCTCCCTACACGCTCAGGAGGGACAGCTTGTGATCCTCCTGCCACCACTGCTCACGGTGAGGCTGGAGGTGTGTGCCGCCACATCTGACAAGGGCGAAGTTCACAGAGTACCTTCCTAGGTATCTCTAACAACATGTCTGCAACTTATGACACACACGTCTAGCCTGCTTTTAAGTCAAGTTTACTACACCTCAAAATGTTTTTCCAAGTCTTATTTTTAACCACAAAAATAAGAGATTTGGTGTTCATGGGGGTGGGGGAGGTGGAAGGTGACGGGATGGGGTGGGCAGGGTAGGCTCACAGGAAGAAAATCGTCCATGGTAGAAGTCACTGCTGTCGCTTTTACAACCATTTCTTGTTTTTCTTCTGTGTACTTTACCTCCTCCTCAGTCCCCTGCTATTTTTAATATCTCAGAAAGCATATTAGTGGTAATCTTATTAAATCATTTAGAATGAGGAATCTCTTACATTAAGCTATTTCTTAAAAGCAAGGCCTCTGAATGAGGCCCCTTACCTACTGCATGGATCCCTTGAGTCTTATATTGCTTGCTGCCCTAAGGAGCTTAAACAGTGGGCCAGACAGCAGAGCCACACATCAAACGGCTGCAAAATTCTCAACAGTCAAGTTTTGTTTTCAGTTAATATCAGTGTTACCAAGTGGTTCTACTTCTGGCTGTCATTTTTCCAAATCCCTTCCAGGCAAGGAATTATTAAAATAAAAATATATTCTTGGTGTCCAATCCTTTGATCAATATAGTAAGGTTTTGAATTCTCTTCTGTCCTTAAGCTTAATGGCATAGTGATGCAACACAGTTACAGTTAAAGAGCTCTCACCAATTTCAGTATAATCTCCCATTTTCAAGGTTTTATAATACCATCAAAACTTGCTGAGAGGTGAAAATTGGTGTATGAAAGAACAGGTTGAAAATAGATTTCATTTATTTATTTCCATCTCCTTCTACTTCTCTCTTTATTCCCTGCCATGTTCGACAGGACACAGAACAAAGAAACAGACGGGCAGGCAGATGGACAGACAGAGAGACAGGCAGACAGGCAAACAGACACAGACACACACACAGAGACAGCTCTTGATAAGTACCTAAAAAGGTATTATCTATTTGCTAATCAAAAATTATTGCTAATTCTCTGCTCTATTAACATATCATCTGTCTGAATTATATAGGTAATGGAGTTGGAAGGCTAGTACTACAATGAAAAAGTAACCATACCTTAAATAGTTCTATTAGTAAGAATTTAACAAAAGGGAAGAGGCTTTATTGCTGTTTTAAATGATATTACATACATTATCTCCAAAGAATGATAAGTTCAGGAGGATTATTTTAAACTGTTGTTAAGAGGAAAAATAATTTAATATAATTTCCATGACTAAAGAGGTATTTGTTCGCCATTCTGCAAGACAAACACAGTCTACTCTTTCTACAACATAATTTATGTAGCTACAGACAAACTAGTTTATTTAATCCGGGACAGTGTTTTACAGGATATTGAGCAAAGAGCTGATGCCTACACAATCCTTACAATATGACAGAAGCATTACCTTAATTTCTTTTCTGAAAAACGGAAGCAAAGTATTGTTTTTCTGTCATCACAAATTAAATATGTATAGACTAGGTGACCTATGGTGCTTGACTGCAGAAACTGTCAACAGCAATATTCTAATAGAATAAAAGACTTGACATGCTTTGCACCCCTGCCATAAATTTCTGGCATCCTTCAAACCCAGTGATGCACATGGTGGGATGGTGTGTGTGTGTGTGTGTGTGTGTGTGTGTGTGTGTGTGTAAGTGTGCGCATTTTTTAAACTCATGGAATAAGAAAAGTTTAGAGACAACTGCTTTAAACTATCTAGCAATTTTCAGGTTCTCTTCGTCTTACACATCATGGGTTCCTTAGAGTACCAATGGTCCTTCTGCAGTCCACGTAGTGTTTTCATTCAGCCAGCCCTTCCCCCTCCCCCACTCATTAACAATACCTTCCCTCTATTTTCTACTTTTCCTTGATCATTTTCTGTCTTTGCTACTCTCACTAATGACCTCACTTTTATAGCCTCCTACAAGGCAGTGCTCCTTGGACTTGTTCCATCTGAGAGGCACTGCTGCTTTTAGACATTCTGTGACCCCAATTTATTAACCTCTCACCTGTTCTAATTACAGAACACTAGCGCCAGGCTCTTCTCCCCTCCCCTCCCCTCCCTCCCTTCTCTCTCTCTCTCTCTCTCTCTCTCTCTCTCTCTCTCTCTCTCTCTCTCTCTCTCGGTCATTACTTTTACTGTAGCATATATTATGATCTTCTAAAATGTGTTATAATTTTATTTAGTGCTTTAACAGTTAGAACTTCATCTTCACCAGTGAAATGTTGTCTGCAACACGTAGGCTCTTTGTCTACAACCACAACCTACTCCTTTTCAAGTTACACCTTCCTTTCTCTTCTCCACTGTCTTAATAATGTATTTGAGGTACAAAGCCAATCTTTTTTTCTTACTTAATTTCCCCTCCTCCCTTCATTCCCACATCATGTGTTCTCTGAATTTAGAGTGGCTCCAATTGTCCCCTGTGCTCCTGCTTTACTGATACCTTCTGCTCCAACTTCTTTCTCAAACCAAACAAAAGCAGTAGATGGCACACGATAAAAGTTATGTGCAAGTAAATACAGGAAGACAGATGAAAGGGTATGTTAGTGTGGGGTTATTTTAAAAACGTGTTGTTTAAAACAAAGAAATGCAAAACAACGAATAGTTATTACTTTACAACCATCAGTGATGTACTGATGGTAGAGATGGTGCTGGTAAGAACTATCTGCACAAATGGACATCACACTGGGACATCCATTACTACACCGCGAGCTTTCCCCACAGCTCTTAGCTTTGTCTTTGTAGTATGCTATTTCCTTCCTGTTCAGTTTCTACTCTAGTACAAGACTTTTGATGACCCTCTCCCAGTTCTCTAGGCATCTTCATCCCACGGCTCTATGATGCCACCTACTTTGTAGACATGTGTGACATGTGTACAGTTGCTATCTTCTCCCATTTACACTCAAACTGAATGTAGCTGAAATCCCATACTCGCTTCTAAGTTATTAGCCCATCTTAGCATGCGTCAGATTTAGTACTCTTGTCATGCTTGGTCAATTCACTTCTGTTTTCTCTGGAAATAACAACTACACTTTTTCTTTAAAACTGCCATGCAAAGTCTTAAAAAACCTCAGAGACCTACAGAATATGGCATTTAAAGATGTTTTTATTATTCTAAAGATTCTTTGACAAGGCAAGTTAACTCCTGGCAGCACCTCCAAGAAGATAATGAGGATCAAAGAACCTCCTAATCAAGATGGCTTAAAATGTGGCAAACAAGTCGCTGAGCAAAATGGCCTCATTTCTGTCACAGACAGAATTCTGACTAAAAATGGGCAAGCTTGGATGCAGGCAGAGCTGACAACCAAATTCTGCCAAGATAGGGTAAGCAAGTCCTCAATACTTCCTGCCTCACAAATATGTACGTTAGATACACTGGACTTGAAGGCTGAAGATGATGCTCCAGCGTTATAGAGTTTTGGGTGACTGTTCAGGCAGCAAACTGTCTCTGTCATTTTTTCATTTTGGAAGCTGCTAGCCTGCACTCATGGCATACTCAGATAATTAATTTATTCCTTCTCAAGTCTCTGACGGGGTTGAAGACCAGATAGTTTAGTTTTACAATTAAGCCTAGTTGATTAGGGGCTAAGGTGTTTTAGGTCTAGATAGATGTTTTTAGGTTGATAGAGATGAGATATGATAGACATGGATTAACATTCAGAATTGTAAATTCACCAAGGTAGGAAAGATGTTTCCTCCAAGGTTGCCAAACACAAATAGGAAAAACACTATGAATGTAACACTTATATTATTCCTAATTGTTTTGCGGTCCTTCTTGCTATATGTAGTTTATAGTATATATGTGTAATAATATAAATGTATATATAAAAGTAAAAAATAAAATAAAATAAAAAACCTGCCATACACTTATTCTTTCCTCTTTTCCACATGATTAAAGAAATAAGAAGAAATGGTTCTTTATGTGATGCCAGTTGGACATGGATCCTACTTCTTCCTGTGCTCTACGGAACCTTACACTTTGGGTTATTTGAAATGTCTTATTCTTCAGGCCTCCTCCTACCCTCGGCATCTCTTACTGACATTTATTCCGTTCTTATTCTGCCTTATAGAAAAATTTCCTCAATTATCACCTATTTTTTATAGATTCTCTAGTCATTCTAATTAATGTGGCAATTCATACAATAGGATCTTCTCACAATTCTATGAACATACTATTACCATGGTAATTTAGTTATACAGAAATCTAACATGTACTATTTTCCCTTCTATTTATTTCTGAGGTCTTTGTACACTTTCCCTACACAGGTTAAAAATGAGATATATAGGGCTATTTTTGGGTGTCTTCTGATTGCACGTTACACTCCCTTTCAGATATCTTTAGGATCAACAGCACAATTGCATAGGCGCCCCCTGCATACACATTAGAAGTACAAACTCTTGGTTTCCACTGCCCAACCTATAGAAAACCCTAGGCGCAGCCCTGCAATCTAGATTTCATTTGCAGTTTGAGAAGAGCTGCCCTGGAGATCTTACTTTTTTGCCAGTGATCATAAACTTCTCCTTCAAGCCCATCCCTTTCCCGAAGAGCTAACAAGTTTACCCTGGCTTTCCTCTGAAGGCATCCTCTTGACTATGACCCCAGTGGGGCCATCTGTACCCCTATTTCTCTTAGCCAGTTTTAAGACTAGCTTTCCTTTTATAACTCACCATCCATCTCTGGCCATTGCCACTTTGTTGGGAGTCCCATTCCTTATTTTATGACCAAGTATAAAACTTCCTTTGCATTGCTGTATTTTAACTTTTAGGCCCCGCCCCCTGCCCCATTTCTGACCAATCTTTCCCTAGCTCACCTCATGCCTGCTATCCTTACTATTTTTCCAACTATCTGTCTTGGGATGCCCGCTTCCTACCAATCTGTTCTTCAGCAGTCTTATACATTTAATTGTCAACTCCCACCGCTAGGCAGATGATTCTACATGGTTTTCTCTAAGTTTCTTAGGCGTGAATTCCTTGTTTCTCTTATTTCTGTGTATCTCTGTAAAACAATGGCTAGATTGCTATCTCCTTGAGTCACCGAAGTCTAGTAGTCTTGTCTTTCACTCAACACGACGCTACCCACTTGAACAGAAGGCATGGATGATATTTGATTGTATTTCCCTGCCAACAAAACCAAAGCTCAAAAAGCAAAACAATCGCCCCTACTTTATGTGTAGGAATATGCGCAGCGTTCTGATCTGCAGCACTCGCTTTCTATTCTTTCATCTGTCTTTAATTCATTAATCTCACTAGGGTATAGCTTCTGTGTGAGCAGAGGTTTGTGCCTGGGGGGGGGGGGGGGACGACGGGGTGCAGTTATTTCCCTAGCAATCAGAATTTAACCGGTGCTTTTAAATCTATTGAATGAACTGGATATTTGCTACAAATGTCACATCGCAAGGATTCTGTGATGTCCCCAAACAAAATCGAGCATCCCTAACTAAATATAATTTTTCTCTTGGATCTCTTTCATCCTGCCTGCTAGTTTCAAACAAAGTTCAAAGTTGATTACTTGCACGAGATAAAGGAAACTGGCTATTTATGGGGGTGAGATATTAGGATTACTATCCCACTACAGCACTGGGAAAAAAAAATCTCATTCCTGACTCTACAAGATTTTGTAATCCTTCCCAATAAACTTTTTTTTCTCCTTCCCATTGGGCACTGTGTCCTCAGGTTACGTCTGGAAGCTCAGAACAGGAGATTAAATTTAAAAAAAAAAATCCAATTCCAAACCAAGCCAAGCGCTAGAGAAGCTGGAAGGAGACAGGGAACAAAATGCGAATCCTCTGATGGAATTAAACACTTCGGCGGCCCTCTTTAGGGAAAAGTCCTTGACAAGGGAGCCAGAAAATGAGGTGTGTAAAAGGGGAGCTATCTAGATGTCTCCGGAACCCTTTAACAAAGGTCTGAGGCAGTTCCACGGACCGTCACCCGGGGCCGCGCGTCCTTAAATCCGCAGCAGCCTCCGGGGTCCAGCCCTTCCAGAGCAGGCGGAGCGCTCGGGCGGAGGCACGCACTGCCCGCAAGCGAAGAGGTTTAACCTTCCGGCAGGGAGGGGACCAACACCCCACGGAGCCCCGCTCCGGCCGCCCCCTCGCGGGGTCTCGAGCCTCCCCCCCGAGGCGCGCCAGGAAGCGGGGACCCTCGTCACAACTCACCGCTCCGCCCCGCCGCTCAGTCCGTTCCCGGCAGCTCGCTCCGAACCCGTCCCCGCCCTAACCAGCCTCGGCAGAGAGACACAAAGGTTCCCGCAACAGGTCGAGAGACTCGGGGGGGACGTTTCCTAGTGAGACAGCAGGAAGTGACGCGAACCCTTATCCGGTCCGCCGGATTATGAATAACGGTGGGCGGGGGGTACTTTCCAGACACATTGCCTCTGGTTTATTTTATTTTATTTTATTTTTAACCCTCCCACCCAGGTTTTTCACTGGAGGCGAGCGAGTGCTCCTCCTCAGCCCGCAGCTTCCAGAACTAGCCTCGGAATCCCGGCTCGGGCTGGGCGGGAAGGCGCGGCGGCCCGCGTCGCCCGCAACGCTCTCGCGCCCTCCCTGCCTGGCCGCGCCCCTGCGACCAGGTAAAGAGGGCGCTGGGGCTGCTCGCCCTGTCACCCCCGGAGGATCGCGCTGTCCCTCCGGGGTCGGCAGGGCTGGGCGTGGGGGCGAAGGTGGCACAGGTCTTTCTTTCCAGCCCTGCGTTCAGCGCAGACTTTTAGCGTCGGTGTAGAACGAGGGCTTCGCGCCGTTCCGCTGAGTGACACGTGGGTCGCTCGGCTGCGAGCCATCCCTTCTGTGTTCTTCCCGTGTATGGTAGAGCAGCGGGGCAGCCTGGCGTCGTAGTTGGTGGGGCCGTTTGCAGTTAGGTGCGGAGAAAAGAGCTCTTAGAACACACTTAACTTTCCCCCAAAGACATAGCTTTCCGTTGCAGCCATTTCTGATTGGACGCTGTACTTGGATACTCTTTTTTTTTTTTTTTTTTTTTTTTTTTTTAGTTACTCCTACAGAATTGCCGCATGTGGGGACATTTGCTTCTATTACCATCATTACCATACAAGCAGTGTTTCTCTTCCATTATTAACTTAAACAGAAAATTTAAGATAAGCTTGCATGGAAAATTGCTTTGGCTTCAGAAATGGATATTCAAACACATAGGGCCCCAACATGGGTTTGGGAATTACATGGTACCCCAATTCCCACCCCGCCCCCCCCCCGACATGTTCATCACCATATTCCTTGTCATAAGTTCCTTAAGGTCGGAAAAGATAGACTAACCTATCTCGGTCTCCGTTATTGCTAAAGAATGTGGCGTTTGTCAAGTTTCTCTTGTGCTGTTCTACAGAAAAGGGGTTTTGAACACACACACACACACACACACACAGCTAGCAAGAAGTAGTGATGGTATTAAACTCATAAATATGGTCGTGAAAGCCTGGCGTGGTGGCGCAGGCCTTTACTCCCAGGACTCGGGAGACAAAAGCAGGTGGATCTCTGTGAGTTCAAGGCCAGCCTGGTCTACAAAGTTGAGTCCAGGACAGCCAAGGCTACACAGAGAAACCCTGTCTCAAAAAACCAAAAATAAAAAATAAAAATATGGTCTTGAAATTCCACGAGAATAAACTCTTACAATACACCAACTGATTTGCTGTCATAGTTAACGGATCAAACATTAAGCTATGGCTTTTTAAAAACTGCATTGTGAGGAGCATACACTACGCAGAGATGACTGCCCATCTGCTCGTCACTTGAAATTGTGTTTCAGTTGCATCATTTTAAGAGGTCTAACCTCAAAAATAAGATTGAGGTTTGATCATTGTTTTGTGATATTAGTAAAAAGAAAACAAAACCCAAAGAACAGTAAACATGCAAGGGACCATGGAGGGGTGGGCTTTCAAGGAAGGGGAAATAGGGTACAGTTGTATAAACAGGGAGGGGAAAGTGGGAATAATACTATATATTTGCCCACTTCAAACAAAAGTAAAAGCTTTGTGGTTGTGGACCCATGGAGTTTCGTTTTAAACCTGTTATACTGTCTAGCTTTTGTCTCAACAACACGTGGTTTGACATAAGCACAAACAATAATCCCATCGGCCTTACTAATAGCAATAATCTAGCAATCATTAAAACATCTGGGACTAACTGGGTGTCACATCCATAGTATAGTCAGTTACCTGGTGTGTGTTGTTTTTAGCCTTAAATGCAAAGTAGCTTCCTGGATTCTTATGTAATCATTTATTGTGACTCAGGAGTTTAAGCTTTGTATCACAAAATAAGTATTGTTTGCTGACGTAATTAAGTATTTTTGTTTTTCAGGCTTCCTGATATTTTCAGCATGTTTACATTTCATGCTGTCCATCTGAGTTAATCACGAGGCCAGATTTAGCTACAAGCATTATGGCTCCATAGCAACAGACAATTCTTTGACTCTCCAGAGAGATTATATACTTCTTCTATGACTAAGATTTCAGTAAGCTTTTCACTTCCAAACATTTCTTATTGAAAAAAACAAAATTACCTGCCCTAGTAAGAACATGGCTAATTATAATCATGGGCTAATTGCCTCTAAACTATAATCCTACTTTATATAATATAAACTCTAAAAGCTGTATTTCTTTCTTTGACTTTTAATTAGAGGTAGTTAGCTATTTTATCTATGAAGGAACATTTTTTAAAATTTGTACTGTGATTAAAGTACCATGGGGTTTGTAACCAATGTGCTGCTTTCTTAGACGTCTAAAACATGAACTAAGTTGTACATTGAAATATTGAACATTGACTGATGGCGAGAATTTAAACAGGTCTAAGCGTAGATTTCAATATTTGAGAGAAATATGTAAATGTTAATATTTGTTGACCATGTCAGACTTTTTATTTTGTGGAATACAATGTGCTAATACACTGGCTTAAGAGTTTCCCACTTATATCCTACCATTTTATGGTTTCATGGTTTTTCAATCTCAGTATCAATTTTTTCAATGTTTGTGGAAAACCACTCTTCAGTCCAGCATCGTCACATATTTCTTGAGAAGTAATTTTGAAATAAAAAGCGCAAGTTGGATTTTTCCTACTAAAGCTTAGGCATTTTTATAGTGTCACTAAGTAAAGAATTTGTAGAGAAACGCTGTTTCAAAACACCACAAACACACACACACTCAGAATTTGTGACTACATTATAATGAATAGTAGGGCCTGAGGCCCTACTCAGTGACAGAGTGCTTACCTAGCACAGTGAGGCCAGGGTTTGATTACCTAGCACTGCCCATAACAAGTAAAGTAGCTAGGGCCTTCCTATGTTACATCATGTCCACTACCATAGCTCACAGAAGACTAAGGTGAAGAAAAGCATCATAAGCTCCTAAGAATCAGAACCAGTGTATAAGCCCAATTCCTTTGTTCAAGAGTCTAGGCTCTTACCCATCACTTGATAATTCTTGAGCAAATAACTACTCTGCTTGATAGCATGTATGCAGACTCTCTGGTAGTTAAGTTCCCAGTTTGTCTCTCTGAACATCAGTATTTGTGTGCTAGAGAAATCAGGGGAATGAAGTTGGGATAATGAATAACTAAACAAAAATTCCCAGGAACAAGGAACAAGGCTCTGGACGCCTTGAAGAACAGGAAGAAGTACAGGTGGACAGAATGAGAAAACATATTAAATGAAGTCAGAAAATGCAGAGGAAATCACATTGGATTCACACGGTTTTTATTCTTAGAGTACTCCTGGGTAACACTGTGCAGGAGGTGTGTTTTTAAAGACTATTGTTAGAGAATAGACTTGTGTGCAAAGTGGGGTGAATAAGGTGGGGCATCCTGTAAGAGGTGGTGATGACCTCCGTTAAAGTGGCGGTGTGGGGTGCTGAGGAGTTAGGTTTGGGTTCCATTTCAAAGGAGGAAACGGCAAGATCTGTGAGGTAATGGAGTTGAGTGGGGCTTCAGTCACTGAGGTACGTGAATGGTGTTGCTATTTGCTCAGTAATGGGGATGGGAAAGAAAAAAGAACACATTTAGAAAAATATCCAGTAGAAATGTCAAGGAGCCTGGAGTTCAGGCAAGATGTGCCTGACATAAATGTAGGGGTCAGATAATATTTAAAGCCATTGGACTGCAGAGCACATAGGATGATGGTGTTGAAATGTGACTTGTATACTGGTAATGGGCCATGAAATCAGCCAACAGTCACTGTTTAAAAGGGAAAAAAACAGCATAAAACAATCAGGTTTATTCAGTGTATAGAATAAATATTCATGACATTATATGAGGTTTTGCTGTTGCATTTTCTGACAGTAGAAATTATATGTATTAGGCCAGTTGGTCTCCCACTGAACTACATCTTGGCCCTGTCTGATTTTGAAGCAGGGCCTTCCTAAATATCCCAAGCAAGCTTTGAATTCACCAGATAGTCCAGGCCGGCTCCAAACTTGTGATCCTCCTGTGTAACTAGACTTTGAACCATGAATCCTTGAGAGATCTGAAGAATACACAGTAAATGGAATCAGGAAGCAGTGACAAAGAATTGTATCCAGTGTTAAAACTGTCAAATAGCTAACTTTGGGAGTGGAGATTTTTATTAAGGATTATGGGCTGGTGTCCTTCATGAAAAGTTTAATAATATAATTTCTGACTATTTTCACTTTGGTAAGATTAAAGCAATAAAACGTGCTTTAATTTATACTATACTTATAATATTAATATTTTGTAAAATTTTGGGGTATTGAGTCAGATTCTCATTAACAGAGGGTGGCCCCAAACTGACTATGTATTTTAGGATGGCTTTGAACTCCTGATTCTCCTGCCTCCTATATTTTATAAGTGCAAAATAGAACTATTTATTCCAGAAAATTTTCTGAATGTTTTCTAAGTAGATCCCTTTAGATTCAGTTAATATTTTGTTTTTGTTATTGTTGTTGTTGTTGTTTTATTTTTGAAACAGGTTCCCTCTGTAGTATTTTGTGTCCTGGAACTCACTATGTTGACCAGACTGACCTTGAACTCACAGAGATCTACCTGCCTCTACCTCCTGAATGTTGGGATTAAAGCTGTGAGCCACCATGCCTGGCTAGGATTTTTTTTTAAATGGAAACAAACGAAAAAAACTGACTAATATTTTGCTACATAAAATAATTTTTGGTCTCTGTCTAATAGAATGTAGTTTACTGTGTAATACTGAGTTGCCAAAGATCCTGACTTGAACTTTAAATATAAAACATTTAAATTGCGTTTTAAAAGTATGTTTATTTAAAATTTAAAAATCCCACCCCCTCTTGGATTATGGGATTAAAGGCATGTGCCACCAAGCCCAGTAGCTTTCTTTCTTTCTTTTCTTTTCTTTCTTTCTTTTTTTTTTTAAAGATTTTATATTTTAAAAAGCTTATTTCCCTTTTCATATGTGAAATGTTTTGTCAAAGCCAAGATACATTTAATGCAGTCACTTAAGCATATCCTTTAAGATTCTCTAAGTAATGAAACGGAAGCTTCAAATTTTTCTTTTTATCTATTCCTCCTGCATATTTCCAATCTTGCTGGCACAGAAGAAATAGGTGCATGTTCAGCTCCTGAAGTGTTATGCTTTTGTCTGCTTCTTTGTCATTTTCTCTCAGTGACTGCAGTATGGCATCTGCCAACATTGAGAAGGAACAAGCGAAAGGTCCATGCTTGACAGGAATCTAATGAGGGGCAATGCAAGCTGTGTCTGGGAGACCTGGAGACCCTGAACTCCTCAGTGTTTGCCTTAAAGTTCATGATGTATCTAGGCAGTCGTCAAGGCAGAAAAAAGAGGGGTGGAAAAGGAATTTCTTTTTGCCTATGGTATTTGTAAACTTTCAGCCAAAACTCTGTTATAACTCCTGAAAACACAGGGTAAGCCCAAACACCAAAGTTTTACAGGCTTACTAAATGTTTCATCTTTATTTAATTAAATTAATGTGTAGTCGGAAGAAATTGCTCAGGGAAAGTAAATTTTTTTTAAAATCCACAGTTATTAACCAATCTTCTTGATCTCTAAAGTAAAACCACTAATACCTCTATTTTTAAAAATTGCTAAAATCAGATACACTTTTCATATTTCTCTTGGACAGCTCATTAATTTTTCAGGTTTCACCATGGGCAGGTATTTCTAGTTGATTTTGTTGGCATTTAACATTTGTGAGTACTCACAATGAGTATAAAGTTTATAGCTTGTATGCAAAATTTCCTTTTAATTATTCTTTTGTACTTTTCTACACACACTTTTATTCTCCACTACACCCTCTTCCTAGTACATACTTTTAAATGTTTTTAAATAGTGCCATCTAGTGTCAGTTTTGGATTGGTGGTTTGTGAATTAGAATGTGGGTAACTCTGGACCAGGGACTCAAAAGTAAGAAATCCTAGTTAAGAAAAGCCTTAAGGAAATAATTTGACCTCAAGACAGCCTGTCTGTATCTGAAACAACCAGTGTGTGTGCTCATCCATACATTCACTTGACAAATACTTTTTACATACTAATATTTCGTAGATTCTATTTTAAGCATAACAGTTAGCAAAATACTTTTCTTACAGAATATTCCAGTAGTTGCTGGAGACAAATAACTTTAAATACATAGTGTATTGTAATGGTGCTAAGTGCTATTGCGTCAAAGCAGAGAAGGCAAAGTAAAGGGAGTGTGCAGACTGGGGTTTGGAACGTAGAAAGTAGCCAAAGAAGATCCCAGGATAAATGCTACCTACCAAATCCCTGGAGGCAATGCTCTGTCTTCTGGAAACACCTAGTGTAAGGATCTTAAAGTTGGAGTGTAGATAGAGTTCTAGAGAATTTAATTCACTTTTGTGGAAGCAGTAAGCAATGAGAAAAATTAGGATGAACTCAAGAGAGATAAAATGATTACATTGAGATCTGTGTAGGGCATTGTAGAAAGCCAGACTGTTACTTCAGGAGGATGGAAAGATGCCACAGGACTTGAGCTAAAAAGGCAGAATTCAATTTTAACAGAATCAGTTGCAGGGTAGGAGGAACAGGGGGAGGGGGAGGCTGTTGATATAATTTAGAAGTGATAGTGACTCAGAAGCTGTGGAAATTACGTGAAATGGGTTCTGTATTTATACTTCAGATGGACCTAGAAAAGATTGCCTGGGGAAGGGATTGTAAAAGAGTACTACTTTTTATTCCAAAGTGACAAGATTACTCATCTTAAAATCATCCCTAAAATGTTTAGTCATGCAGAGGGGGGAAAGTTTTCTTTTCAAAGTCATTATTCAGTCTTTAATAATTTTTAGATATAAATTCTTATTATTTTCTTTTTAAATTCATCTTTTAGCTTCTAAATGGTTACATTTGAAGGCCTGGAATGACATCGATTTTTGTTATAGGTGACCCAATGACAACAGAAAATGAAAGGCATTAAGAAGAGGCCCACAGAAGAATGCCTTTATCTGGAGTATTCTCACCAGACAGAAGGCTGCACCTTTCCTCTGCATACATCTGTAACTTTGTTTTTACTGTCATACTGTGACTGCAAGGTCTTTAACGTTTGCTTAGTCCTTACCAAAGAAACTACAGACACCTCACTCCTAAGAGAGACACTGGCACAGGACATGGAAATACAGGTTATTTCAAAGCAGGAACTCCCACCCATTGTTCAGAGTTGCTCTTTGCCTGCAGTGGTAGAACAACCAGACATTTTCTGTAGAGCAGGACTTGCTGTAGTCCTAAGACACATAATCCAGAAATCCTATGAAGCTGAGCCCTCAAGAAAAGAAATTTTGGAACTTCTGGGTTTTAAAAAGACTTGTTTGAAAGCCTGTGCTGAAGTAAGTATAAGGCCTATTCTGCTATTTAAAGGTACAAGTCATCACATTTACCCTAAAATTATTTTCACTTGCTGTTGGTAACTGTTGGGTAGTTCAATCCTTTACATGACATCATTACAGGGTAATACTAAAAAATAAGAATTTAAGATGTATTTCATGAAGTTTAGTTTATGAAGTTGTTTTGAAATAATGTTTTCCCCCTTAGTCATTTTGAGGATTTTTCCTCCTTTATTTAGTTATTTAATCACTTTGCAGCCTGATCTCTGGCCCCTCCCTCCTCTCCTCCCAGTCCCAGCCCAATACCTCTCAGAGAAGGGGAGGCCCCTAAGGTGTACCAATCCACACTGGCACCTCAAGTAAAAGGAAGATAAAGTGCATCCTCTCCCACTGAGCCCAGACAAGGCAGGCCAGTTGGGGGAAAGGGATGCTAGGGCATGCAACAGTCAGAGACAGCCCTTACTCCTGTTGATAGGGCGCCCACATGATGACCAAGCTGTATAAGTGCTACATGTGAAGGGGTCTAGGTTCAGCCCATGCGTGCTCTTCGGGTGGTGGTTCAGTCTCTGTTAGTTGACTTTGTAGGTCTTCTTTTGGTGTCCTTGACCCCTCAGGCACCTTCTGTCCTTCCTCTCACTTTTCCACAGCATTCCCTGAGCTCATCCCATAGCTGGGCTGTGGTCTTGCATCTGTCTCTGTCAGCTGTCGGATGCAGCCTACATATTGAGGACTTTTAAAAGAAATGTTCATATAGAGATAAGAGCTCAAGTAATAGTGCCTTGTAAGCCCTGAGGAGTTTAAAGGCTTTGGAGGCATCTTAGTTACTTCTGTTATGTGGAGATTACAGTTTCCAGAGGATTAGAGTCCATGACCATCATGGCAGAGAGCAAGGCAGCAGACAGGCATGGATTTGTCGTCAGGGTTCTAGGAGTCAGTAGCAGCAAATAACAGCAGCCACAGCAGAACAAATCAGCAGCAGCCTTCTCAAAGCATTCTCTGGAGTGTTTCTCTCTAGGAGTGACTTCTTTCTCTCTGGGTTCCTATTTATACCCTCTCAGAGTCTGCACAAGGATGTTTTCTAGCTGGCAAAGACCACTCCTGCCACACGAAACAGTTCCCAGCTGACAAAGATCACTTGCCCTCTCACGAGGCTATTGTCAGCTACAGATAAGCTAAAGGCAGTTTCACTTCTCACTCTTGGGATCATAATAAAAACATGTTTAAACTTCTACTGATGACTTACTCAGTAAGAAGATGCAGGAACACAGACGCTACATCATGTAAGGTTTTTATTTTTGCAGCATTGCTGTATGTTTTCTGATGTAGCATAGAAGACAAGCCCAAAGATGCTTTAGCCCATCCCTTAAGTTATTTAAACCAGTTTTATTTCAGTTCATTTTCTTCAGGATATGTTGAGAGAAGAGAATTGCTCACATCTTGTTTGTTTGTAGGTTAGTCAGTGGACCAGGCTATGTGAACTCACCATCCCGTTGGCTGTTGAGAAATTTCTTCAAGAGTCTTCTGACCAGCCCCCAACTATCCCTGAAGAAATACTACAGCTTGAGAGAAAACTCAGTGAGCCTGTCAGAGTACACAACGATGACAAACTCCGCAGACAGAAGCTGAAGCAGCAGAAGGCTGCTGGAGTTGAGCCTCCGTCTGGTGAGGGAAAAGCAAAGAGCAAGGCCAGTACAGAGCAGGCCCCTAAGGAGTTGGCTGGCTCATCCAAGAGTCTAGAGCTGAAGGTGGCGTTCTCAAAGTTCACCGTGCAAGAAGACCCAGCTGCTACCAGCAGGGAGCCTTCCCACATCAGGAAAGCCAAAGCCTCCGACCTTCCACCCCTGGAGCACGTGTTTGCCGAAGGCCTGTACTTCACTTTGACAGACATCGTGCTTTTGCCCTGTGTTCACCACTTTTTGGTAAGGATTTGTCTGCAGTCTGTGTGTTACTGTGCGCTTCAGAGTGTTAAGGTGTCTTTATTAGCTCAGTAATTTTCTCATAGTGATGAAAAGCTAATTAACCCTAACCCTAACCCTAACCCTAACCCTGAGTGTAAGGAATGACTAACATGGTTAATTTTGAATTACTAAAATGTTAGTGATTGATATTATTGTTAATTTTAAGGTGCTATTATAATTATCTTTGTAATATAAATTCTAGTATGAAAACAACAAAAAGACTAAAAGTTAAAAAGACTTCTCAGCTGTATAATAAAATAATAAAATTAAAATACCAACCATTATCCTGGGTATTATCAAGTCAAAATTTCCCCCCTCTTTAAGATTCCATGTTTTTCAATGATGTGGGAAAACTCACATGTAAAGTTTTCTTTCCTAGTAGAGTTTATTTGTCTGTCTGTCTATCATATATCTTATCCTCTGTGAAAAAAGAACCAGATGGAATATCAGAACAAACATGTTAGGCTAGCTTTTGTAGCCTTCCAGTTGGTTCTTAGTAGCTGTATTTTTCCTAATTTGACCCATATTCCCTTTCCCTAATAAGGATTCAGAAGCCGGACTTTACTGTGTTTATACATCACCCCTCTGTAGGTGTCTGCAATGGGAGGTGATAAGACTCCTACTGAAAATCTGTAAATTTGGCATTGGTACAATATGCAGAAATTGTTATTTTCTTAAGGAACCTTTTGTTACTTTTGTTGTCAGATGTAGTCAAATGATGTTTAGTTTAATTTATCTCTGACTCTTCCCTTTTATGACTATTACCATCAGTCTGTAGAGTCATCATCTGAGAGACTTGGTATTCATAATTTCTAATTTCTCAAGAGTTCATAGTGGTACACTCATTATTTGTAGACAGTACTGAAGGTGTGTGTGTCAGGAGCTGTTATAAGTATCAGGAATACAGTGCTGAGCAAGGCAGTTAAAATCCCAGACTTCATTGGAGTTAATTTTCTAGTTAGGGGAACGAAGAAATGAAGAAGTAAACAAACAAATAATATTTATATAAAATAATGGTAAGTGCGACAGAGAAAATAAGAGTATTTGATTTTTAATTCAAGAAAGCAAAAGACAAATTGGATTCACCTGCATGAAGGTGACGCTAGGTCGTCCAGATGGCCCCATTCATCTCTGATGATTTGCATTTCATTTTAGATGAATCTAAATGTAACTTACCTGATTGGGATTAATCACAGCCAACATATTTCTAATTGGCTGGATTTTCCCCATCTCTAATCAGGAAGCATATCAACCTGACTCTTCCTGAGTAAGTCTGATGTTGCAAAGAGCACTGGATTTAAAGTAGAGCAAAACTGGCTGGAGATGGCTTAGCAGATAAATTCATGTCCCTTGTCTAAGGCAAACAGAGTTCCACCCCTGGCACCACAGTGGAAAGAAGGAACAGACTTCTGAAAGCCATCACCTAACCTCCGCAAACATGCCTTGGTACATATGTGCCTTTGCTGAAACACACACCCGGCACTCAACAACGACCCGTTACTCTGTAGGAGCACATGGTACAGCCCCAAGTTACAGGTGGTCAGTCACGTGAGCTTGTCTCCTGTTATCTTTTCCTCCTGCAAATATAGCATTGCCAACATCCTAGTCCCAGCCAGTGACACACATCCATCCTCAAAACCCCTCCCACTGTCCAAGGTTTATAAGTTCCTGTTTCACATGAAATAAATAGGACAGCACCATCTACTTCACGGAAGATTGTCTGAGACTTATCATTTATCCTGGGGAAAGAAGGGAGACTGCTGGGACTGCGTCCACTGCGGTGCCCCAGGGTGAGCAGCTGGCTTTTCTCAAAGCAGACATTCTAACTCTTCAGGGCTCTGAGCCGGCCTCTTTTATCGACTGTTCCTGAAGCAGCCATGACTCGCCCAACTCAAGCTTGGCCCTTGTCGCTTCCTGGCTGGGGTCTCCCCTCTGCCATTTGGCCAGGTTGCTGGCAGCCCAGGTAACACTTATTGCAGAGAATTCTCCTGCACCTCTGGCTAAACCAGACATCTTCTGGTTCTGAGTTCCACCCTTCTTGGGCCTGGAGACAGGTGTTCCTAGGAAAGGTGGAACCTTTGACCCTGTGCTTTACCCTTTTCTGCCAGGAAACCAAAGGTACTTGGACCATCCGGTGTTGGTGGTGTTGGTGGATATCATACCATCTCTGGCCACCATGCAGGCATTTTATATTAGACTGATAATAGCAACATCTGTTGGAAACGATTCATCTTCTAGCTGTTCTCAAGGGTAAAGTGTGTTTCACTCATGGGCAGTTTTGATTTTCTTTCCTCCCTGTCACAGAAGTAGGGGCCCCCAGACTAAGAGCTTTGGATGATACTTTGAGGCAAACATGCTTGAGTCCCAAATGTGGTGGTGTGCTCTCAGTGAGCTCAGATAGCACATGACAGTTTACTAACATAGTGTATATTATACCCCTTTCACATATATAAAAATAAAATCTAGGAACCATATATGCAGTATGTGCTTTTCTGAGTCTAATTTATCTCACTTAATGCAATAAGTTCCAGATGTGTGTATTTTCCTGTCAGTTTCTTCCTATTGCTAAATAAGCTCCAGTCTGCATTTATCCTACATTATCTTTTGATGGGCAGCTATACTGATTCTTCTTTCTGGCTGTGTCCGTGTACCAATACATGAATGCGTGTGTGAGTCTCCTTCTAATAGCACTTAGAGTCATGTGCCAGCATGCCCAGGATTGCTGCAGCTGGGTGATATGGTAGTTCTGTGTTTGGGTTTTTAGGTTTGGGGAGAACTGTCATACAGGACAGGGAGAGAGAGGGAGGAGAGGGAGAGAGAAAGAGAGGGGGAAAGGGAGGCACAGAAGTCAGAGGATAGTGTTAGGTGTGCTTCTCTATCTCTGCCTTATTTCCTTGAGATTTCTCTGCATTTTGGGCTAGGCTAGTGGTGAGGAAGCTCCAGCCATCCTCTTCTCTGCCCACTCCCTCACCTGCTTTTTCATTGGTACTGGAGAGTTGAACTTAGGTCCTCAAGCGTGCACAGCAAGTGCTCTTCCTGCTGAGCCATCTTTCTAGCTCAGCATTGATTTGTGGTGCTTGTGCCTGTTTACACTCCCACCAGCAGTAAGGTAGGGTCCTTCCTTCTACCAGTTCTGACCAGCACACGTGCGCGCGCGTGCGCACACACACACACACACACACACACACACACACACACACACACACACACACACGTGCATTTTTGACGTCTTTGTCAAAACTAGGTGGCCATAGCGATGTGGGTTCATTCCTGGGTCCTCTGCATAAATGTCTTAATGTATGCTTTTGTGTCCGTGTCTGGTCTCTTTATCTCTATTGCTCTATAATGTAACTTATGGCCAGATCGCCTTACCCTCAGCATTGTTTTTTCTGTTTAGAATTGCTTTGGCTATGTGCCATCTTTTGTGTTTCCATATGAGTTTTAATATTTTTTGCTATTTCTGTGAAGAATACCATTATTTTTTAAATAGAAATTGTGTTGATTATAAATAACTTTGGATAATATAGCTATTTTTACAATATATACATTCAGTGTGTGTATGTGTGTGTGCGATGAAACACATGTAGAGGTAAGAGAGCAACTTGAGCAAATTTTCTCCTTCCACTGTGGGTGCTGGGTTTTTTGTTTTGTTTTGTTTTGTTTGCTTTATTTTGTTTTGTTTTGTTTTTTGAGACAGGGTTTCTTTGTGTAGCCTTGGCTGTCCTGGACTCACTTTGTAGAACAGGCTGGCCTCGAACTCACAGCGATCCGCCTGCCTTTGCCTCCCGAGTGCTGGGATTAAAGGCATGTGCCACCACACCCGGCTTGGGTGCTGAGTATTAAACTCAAAGTCCTTCAGTTTGTATAGCAAACACTTGCTCCCTTTGAGCCATCTTGCCTGCCATGTTTTCACAGTATTAATTCTGCCAATCCTGCGTGGAAGGTGTTAGCGCCTTCTGGTGGTTTCTTCAATGTCTTCTTCGGTGTCTTAAAGTTTTCATTGTATAGGTCTTTCACTGCCTTGGTGAAATTCCTTGTTTGGTTTTATTTTTAAGTTATTGGGAATGGGATATTTCCCCTAATTTCTTTTTTGATAAATTCCTTATTGGCACATTAAAAAAGTAGCTGATTTTTACATGTTGATTTTGTAACCTGTAACTTTCCCAGAAGTGTTTATCAGATATAAAAGATTCCTGGTGGAGTCCATAGACTCTTTTAAATGTACACTCATGTGTACAAATGAGGATAACTTGATTTCATCTGTCTCTGTTTTTATCCTGTTTGTTTATCTTTTGTGCCATAGTGCAGTTAACTCTTCAGGTACTGTATTGAGTGAGAGTGGAGTCTACACTCTCCACTATACTGAGTGAGGGTAGAGTTGGCACCCTGTTTCATTCCAGATTTTACAGGAAATGCCTTGATTTTTCCTGAATTAACTGAATGTTGCCTATGGGTTTGTCATTTATAGCCTTGTTATGCTTAGGTATGCTCAAAGTATGCCCAATTTCCTTAGGACTTTTATCATGAAGGCATGTTGAACTTTGTCAAATACCTCTTCTGTATCTATCAAGATGATCATATAGTTTCTGGTTTTGATTATATTTTTATTTATTGCTCTGTATCTGTTGAGCACATTTTGTGTTCTTGGAATGAAACCAGCACGTTACAGTCTATGGCCTTACTGTGTTCTTGCTTCTACTTGCAAGCATTTGATTTAGGAGTTTGCATCTATATTCCTAAGAGAAATTTGTAGTTTTCTTTTCCCTGTTGTGTCTTGATTCAATTTTGATATCAAATTAAAACTGCCTTCATAGCATTGTTTCCCTTTCTATTTTGGAACAATTTGAGGAATATTGGTTGTTAGAGCTTCTTTAAAATTGGATAGAAATCACCAGTAAATCCATCTTATATAAGGCATTTCTTTGTGGGAATACTTTTCATAATGATTTATCATGGTTTGGATGAGAATGGGCTCCATAGACTCATATTGGAAATTTTGGTCCCCAGTTGGTGGACTATTTGGGAGTGGTTAGGGGGTGTGGCTTTGTTAGAGGAGATGTGTCACTGGGGTGGACTTGTGCGATTCCCAGTGCCTGCCCCCCCCCCCCTCTCTCTCTCTCTCTCTCTCTCTCTCTCCCCCTCCCTCCCTCCCTCCTACTTACTGGTTAAGATGTGAGCATTCAGCTGCTGCCTCAGCTGTTCTGTGCCATCCATTTGCTCTGCCATCATGGTCTCCAACCCTCTGAAACTGTAAGCCGCTTACACTTTCCTTTATATGATGTCTTATCACAGCAGTAAAACAGTAACTAAGAAACTGTTTTGATCCCAGTGCTTGTTTTGTTCTCTTAAATTTGTATTTTTCACGTTTAATCTTGGTAATCAAATGAGTATAGAGACTCTCCCATTTCTTCTGGATTTTCCATCTTTTTGGAAAATATGCTTCACACTATTTCCTAATGATCATCTAGGTGGGAGGACTGTTGGATCCTGTTCTTATAACTCCCCGCTTTCACCTTTTTTATTTTGTTGCTGTTGGTCTCTTTTTTGGTTAGTTTGGTTAATGGTTTGTCCATCTTGCTAATTCTTTTAAGAACCAAGTCTTAATGCATATTTCATTATTGTTTATTTCATTATTTTCAGCCCCCATCTTATTATTTCTTGCTATTTAATGTATTTTAGTTTGGCTTCTTTTTCTAAAACCTTGAGTTAGGTGATTAGAGTATCTGAGATTTCTCTGATGTTTTAAAGTAGTTGTAAGCTTTCATTTTAGGAAAATTTCAAGAAATTCTGGCAAATTTTATCGTTGATTCTAGAAAAATTTAAATATTCATTCAGATTTTCTCAATGACCTTGTTCATTTTAATGTGTATTGTTCAGTCTCCATCTCTTTGTGTAGTTTCTGAGATTTCTTTTGCAGTTGCTTTCCTGTCTTACTTCACTGAAGTCTGATAAGATACACTTTTCTTCTTTATTGTATTTGTGACTCTTGTTTTGTGGTCTATAATGTGATCAATTTAAGAGTAGGTTCCATGCTCCTCTGGGAAGAATGTGTGTTCCCCATTTGTTAGATGGAATATTTTGTCAGTATCTGTTGAAATTAGTTGATCTATGATACAATTTTACTTTAATGTTTCTTTGTTGATTGTTAGTTTGGAATTGATAGCTAATATAGAGGAGATATTAACGCCTCCCGACTACCATAGTGTCAGGACCTTTGAGGCCTTTTGTGCCCTTCCTTGTTTTATGAATCAGAAAGCTGTCAGACTCAGTGCCAGAAGACTTAACAATTCTTCTATCTTCTTGCTGGATTGTCTCCTTAGTTGACATGTAGTTGTCCTTCTTATCTCTTCTGTTAGCTTGGCTTTGAAGTCTACATTAAGTGTGAAGCCCCTCATGCCAGGTTACTTACAGCTTTTTTTTTGCCTGGTAGGTTTGCTTCCATCCCTTGACTCAGTTTTTGGACATTTTTGGAAATTTTTCCAGCTAAGTGTGTTTCTTGAAAAAAGAGAAGGGGAATGAAAGAAAACAGCTGGACACTGTTTTCTTTCTTTTCTTTTCTTTTTCTGTTTTCTTTTTTAAATCCAGTCAGTTTGTATCTTTTTAATTGGTGAGTCCATTTGCAAATAAAGTCATTGCGAGGAATTTATTTCCTATGTTTGTTGGCTCAGTTTGTTAGATTATTGATACTTTCTTCTCTCCTGTGCACACTAAGGGTTTGCTGTGTTTGATACAGTTGATTTCTTGTAGTTCTTTGTTCTTCTGTTGTTTTCATGAATGTGTTCTTCCCTGGGGTCCCTTTTGTGAAATGGTTTTTCTTTTTTTTCTGTGTATATAGTGCTCCTTTATTAAGAATTTTCTCTGGTGCTGGTGTGGTTGGTATGAATTACTTTAATTTGTGCTGTCTTGAATTGCTTTTATTTGTTCATCCAGGTTGACAGTTATTTACTTTCAGGGCTTGAAATAGATCATTCTGTGCTTTCCCAACTCATTATTCTCAACTTTGACCTCTGTATGTGATTGGCGTTTTCCCCGTATGGATTTAGTATTGTTGCTTTGTTTTGCATTTTCAGAAATCTTGACTATGATATGTTAGGTAGAGATTCTTCTCTGGTCGTGACTGTTAAGGAGTCCCAAGTGCATCTTGATTTGGATGTCTGTCTCATCCTCTGTTTTTAGGAAATCTGTTATAGTTTTATTGAGTAAATTGCCTATGCATTTATATTTTATGAGCTTCTTTTTTGGCCGTTTTTATTCTTGGGGTTGGTCTCATGAGTATATCTTTGACGCTTTGGTTACATTGGCATACGAGAATTTATTATTGTCTTGACTTGCCCTCGGTACCTGAAACTTGTTGTCTTACTTCATCTTGCTTCTTGCTGGTGGTGATGTTAATGATATGTGCGTGTCTTATGTTTTCCTGTGTGTAAGCGAGTATATTTTATTATCTTTTAATGGGATTTCTTATGCTTCTACCCTGGTCCATCCCAATCCCTTCCAACACTAGATAGGAGAGAAAGAATGTTAGTGGGAAGAGGGGCAGAGTTCTCTTTAGCTACTTCCAGTTTGGTTCGGTTGTAGGGTACTTTGGGGCAGTACCAATCTCAATTGTCCAGTGAACCTGCAGCCTATTCCTCCTCCAACCACACACACACACACACACACACACACACACACACACACACACAGCATCCTTTCTTGAAGTGTTTTCATGTCATCACAGCATTCTCTCCAAAAGTTCTTGAAGTGTCTGTCCTCTTTCTCTCATGGCTTTGGTATTTATACTTTCTCTGAGTCCTCAGAATTTCAGAATTTCACTAACCGCAGGCTGGCAAAGAGCACGCTCCTCTCCGAGGTGCATGAGACAGTTATCAGCTGTGGACAAACTAAAAGCAGCCCATATCCCATACTTAGGATTAAAACAAAAACATCACACAATTGGGTTTTAAAGAAACCAAAACTTCCACTACACATATGTATGTGTGAATGTGGAAGCTAAACGTTGGCATTGGGTGTCTTCCTTAGACTGCACTTTTTTTTGAGTCACAGTGTCAAAAGACTGAAACTCAATGAGCTTTGGCTAGACAGCCCGAGATCCACTGTCTCTGTCCTCCAGGTGCTGGGTTCCAAGCACACACTGCTGCACATGGTGTTTTACATAGGTATTAAGGAACTGAACTTGGGACCTCACTCAACCCACTTATCCATTATCTCTCCAGGCCCTGGTGAAGCTTTTTACTGTTTTTGTTTGCTTGCTTGTTTTAGGAATTGACCCTTTCAAGAATTTGTCTGACTCTTGTTCAGAGTCTCAATTTCCTTGCTACCCCTACCAATTTTTTTCCCCAAATTACAATTACCTTCTTGTCTGGGTCCTAAATTGACTTTTCTTGCCTTGTTCACCTGCTTACTTGAGTTCTCTGCATGGTCATTGATCCCTTTTAAATGTGGGGCTCTGATATCCTTTCAGTTTTCAGTGAACTTGTTATCTTTGGTTTTCATTTGGAAGGTATGCGTTTATGAAAGACTGGTAGTATTTTTCTGTGTTTTAAGCTCAGTTTCTCTTAACACCTAATTAATTTCCTGGCTGCTAAGGATTTTGTAAAGAACTATAAATTTTTTGGCTCCTGCAGTGCCTGATAGATAGTATTTTTTTTATATTTTAATCTCACTCAAAATGAATAATACATTTTACAAGGTACTCGTAAATGCTTACATTTCCTCCTTAAATCTCATGAATTATTTATTTTTGGAAATTTCCATTTAATAGATTCAGATTATGATTGACAAAGAAACCTTGGAAAACAAAATCGTATTATGGATAGAATATAGGTGCAGAGGCTACTATAGTTACCTTTTAAAATTCTAAATATGTATAACTATTTATTTTTACTTCAGTGAAATATGCTCCTCATCAAGCACCTCTTTTGTTAAAAAAAGGTTATGAAGTATATGCACTTACACTCTTTCCTAGTATTATCATATACATTATGATAGGTACTTTAAGGATGATAACTTTACTTAAAAAAATGAAGTTTAGATAGCTATCAATCAAAATGGAAATGTAAACTCTTCCATAATTCTCCAATGGGCTGAACAATTTCCCTCACTACTAAAAGTACAATGAGTGTGGACACTTTATAGGCATAAAATTGTGATAATTTAAAATATTATAGCAATGACAAGTGTTGACAAGATGAATGGGAACTGGAGGCTCAGGAGGAAAAAGCTTTTGCCACGAAGTAAAAAGGAATAGGCATGCAAACCTGATGACCTGCGTTAAATCTTTAGATTTCAGAGTAGAAGGGAAAAACTTCTAAAGGCTGTCCTCTAACCTTCACATAGTTACCATTGATAACAAGCAAATTCCTCTACCTAATCACATGTATCATGCAGATATTATACACAAAGAATAATAATAAAAAATAAAAATATATGTGGAGGAATTGGAATCTCCACAGTGGTAAAATGGTACGGTCGCCATAGAGGATAACTCAGTAGTTTCAGCCTACCCATTCTGTTCATGATGGCCGACACTTAGAAACAGGCCAGTGTCCATCAGCTACTGAATCACCAGGTAAGTACAGCAGAGTGGTTCTTCACAGTGACTGTTGCTATTAGTAAGGGAGGTGAGTGCCAACAAACGTAACTGTATGAGTGTATGCTGAAGACATGCTGCTACATGAAAAAGGCAAAGACTTTTTATGATTCTATTAAGATGTATGAAAAGCAACATCATAAACTTAGAAAACAGATCACTGGCTACCTGCACTGGTTATGAGCACAGATGTTTACTGCAAATTGTCACAGTGTTATGGTGTCCTAAAACTGAACTGTGGTAGTTGCACAGTTATATGAATTTCCTAAAGTTCATTTGAATTATACCTTTGGGATGTGTGAGTTTTATGACATGTGATACTTCATTACTACTGTCATGAAAATCAAATATATGTTTTAAAACATCCTCTTTTTTTTTCCAGGTAATTATCTGCAAGAAATTTTCTGAGAAGCTAGAAGAGTTTCCACTGCTAGCCTCTTGGTATCAGAGGATTCAGGAAGTGCCCAAAGTCAAAACAGCAGCTTCTAAGTGTGGGATCCACTTTCTGTATTTACCAGAGCTGCTGAACTCTGCAAGCCAACAGCACCTGAACTCTAATGAAGTAACAGCTGCAGAGGAGCCAAATGATCCTTTGTTTACAGGAGGACCAAGACCAACTATGACCAAGTTAATGGTATTTAGCTTGTTTTATTACAATTTTTTAAAAAAAATCCCTTTTGAGCAATCTTTCCCAACTAATAATCTTTTTCTGGCTTCATCTATTATGCATTTTACTTATAGCTATTCAGGTCTTTATTTACCAAACAATGTCTCTGCTGTTTTTAAAGGACCTAGGTTTGTTTCCCAGTACCTGCACGGCAGCTCACAGCCATTTGTAACTGCAGTTCCAGGGGGTCTGGTGCCCTCTTCTGCCCCCTCAGGCACCAGACTATGCCTGGTGCACACTTATGAGCAGCACCCAATATACATAAGCTAAAATATTTTAACAAAAGCTATAAGACTGGGGTTGTAGCTTAGTATTAAAAGATACCTTAAGTTTTTTCCACAGTGTGTATAATTAAACAAGGTGCAGTTTGTTGTAGTGTCTCAATACAGTTTTATTTCTCAAAAGACTCTAAGGAAGAAACGAGATTGGCAATGAGTAATAGTAAGAGTTAAGGCGATAGAAATGAGACAGGTGATTTCAGAGAGAAATACTGTTGATTTTTCTAGAAACAAATGAGCACTCGATTTCTAGATCTATAGTTATATCTGTATCTGTAGTAAAATGATTGTTCTTTCTTTTGGGAACCAAATTCAGTCTTCATAGTGGAAAGTAATCTCATGAGTAACTGATTAGTTAAAGGTGAATTATCAGCAATCTTTACTATATTTTACTTCCTTTGATATATTTTGCTTTCTCTTGAGAAATATGGAAGTTCTTAGTTTTTTATACTCCAGCCTTACTTGTGGGCTCAAGTGATCCTCCTGCCTCAGACATTGTCACACTGAGACTTATAGATGCATACATCATCCCTGGCTATACATTTCCCTTCAAATAGGCTTCCTAGAGATGATAATATCTAAGCAATGCTTTCTATGTTGTAGGGTATAGACCCACATTTTGTGATTGGAAGAATATAAATCCATGTTTGCCATGCCACTGTCTATAGATCAGATAGATTTACAGCTTTTGATTGGTTGTTGGGCTCTTGGTTGGTTTGAGATAGAGCACACGTAGCCTGGCTGGCTGTCAACTCCTGCTTCTCTCGCTCTCTCTTCCCAAGTGCTGGATTAAAGCAGCATCTCACCATGTCTGGCTTGAGATGCACAAATCTAACAGGAAAGAACCCTGGAAAACAATTTCATAACTTAAAAAACAGTTCTTTAAACTTTAGATTCCATTAGAGATACTACCATCAGATAACTGATAGGGTGATCTTCTGGGGTGTGGCTTATGTTGGCAGTTTTTAGGTACAGTAAATGTAGCTTGCAGTTTAAATAGGTGGTTTGTATGTATAAAGATAGACAATTGATGGACAATGGAAGGTCAGGTTTTTAATAGTCTCTAAGAATTTCTTTTGATAAAGTTTTGTTTTCAATGACTTCTCCATTTATTTTGTGTGTATGGTGTTTTGTCTACATGTATGGTACTAGAGGGATCAGAAGACGACACTGGATCCCTAAACCAGTCCTACAGATGGTTGTGGGCCACCGTGTGGCTGCTCGGAACCAAACCCAGGTCCTCTGCAAATGCCACAAATGCTCTTAATCCCGAGCCACCTAGAATATTTATGGGCTTATTACTTTTAAGTGTTTTCAGTATTTCTTTTTATTACCACAATTGAAAATATTAGCAATGTACTGGTTTTAAAATAACATTTTGAGCAGACATTTTATATGTTATACAACATTTTGTATTTTTTATGTAACTAAATACTTTGGTGCATATATGATTGCTTTTAATTGCCTTTGTTAGTGTAGAAAATAGAAATGTGGCTTTTGAAAACAGGTTTTCCTAATTCACTAACTTGGAAACATCCTTTTCTAGGAAAAGGGCATTGAAGCCATGTTTTCTCCTCACCCTTGCCCTGCCTGGACCCTGGACTGGAGCAGCCTTCCTGCTGCCGTCAGCCCGAAGGAAGGTGAGCTTGCTTTGCTTGTTGGTGCAAGGCTTGCATTCAGTCTGGATGCTCACTTCAGAGCTGCCTGCCCATATGTGAAATGTGGTTTTGGTTGTATTTAGTACTTTAGTAATGTAGCTAATATCCACTGATTTTTCATTTTATTTTTAGAATTTCGTATCACTCAGATTTAATATTTTCTATGTTGACTTCATTAAATTCTTTCCTCCCCTTTGGTGGCGTATTTTAAAACAAATGTTAAGTATTATACTTTAGAATGTAGAAATGGTATCATAATAACTACAATTCTATTTATCACACTTATAAAAATTAAGAACATTCATTATCATTTAGTTATTTATAATCCTTTCTTCAACCATTTGAAGTCTTGTTTTTAAAAAAATCTCTTTACTGCTTGGTGTTTATTTGAACAACTATATATTTTATTATCCTAAATTATATTTGGTTTGTCTTAAACCCTTTCATGGTAACATTTCAGTTTCCTCATTTTATAGTTTTTATGTTGAATATTTATTTCTAGTAGATGATATTCATTGAGTTCTAATTCTGCTATTTACTTCTTCTGATGAGTGCACTCCTAATTTCTTTCCTGTGGATTGTAATGGTACAGTGCAGTTTGTGCTACCTTAATCTGTAGTTTTTGACAGTTTGGAGTGAAGGGTACATCTCACAGAAAGAGTTTGTATTTTCTTACTTAAAGCATCTCCAAATGTAGAATTTATGACTTTTATCATTAGCTTTTCAGCTTACAGTTCTTTCTGTCTGTTCCTCGTAGCCGAGATCACTGTCTTTTGTTGTTGTTTGGGACTCTTCTATGCGTTTCCTCAGGGTCACAGCTTTCAGAGTGTTTTGCTTTTATGTGGCCGTGGTTGTCCCAGCTCTGCAGGGAGTCGAGAACGAGCTCCTATCTGCTGCTGTTCTAGTGCAGGTCTCTACTAGGCAGACGCAGCCTCAGGGCAGCCTTGCTGCCAGCTCAAGGTTATCCCACCACTTTTAGCCCTGTAGCCTTTTACAAGACATTATGGATTGCCCTTCCTTTCAGAAATTCTGTTAAACATGTAAAGGGAACTTGGTGATTTTTAAATACCACTTACAGTGCTTTTTTAGGTGGAAGAGTTTTAGCAAAGATCAAAGATTTATTTCTTCAATTACTTTCTTGTTCTTTAGTTATATTTTTGCTGCAAATTAGTTTTAAAAAACACTTTATTAGTTCTCTGAGAATTCCATTCAAGGCGTTGGGTCATGTTCATCCTCTATCTTTTCCCAGATTCCTTCCCCCACGTCCTGCTCACTCAACATTGTATTTTTTTTTTAAACCCCTCAAAACCAATTTGTGCTTCCCAGATATTGTCAGTTGTATGGCCTTGTCTGGAGTATGGCTACTTACTGAGGGCACAGACTTAGAAAAAGCTCACTGTCCCTCGCTTGGCAGCCAGCAATCACCACACAGTTAAATATACACATACACATACATACACCTTGGCTGGGGTGGGGCGCCTTCATGCCCAGCTCTTCTCTCAGTACTGGAATTTGGTTTTGTTGGGCTTGTCCAGGTCGTGTGCATCCATTCACAGCTGCTGTGAGTTAGCTGTGCAGCTGCCCCTCTATGTCCAGGAGGAACTGTTTGGTCGCAATTATGTCCTGCACCTGGCTCTTCCATTCTTTGCATCTCTGCCTTGTTCTTAGTCTTAAGAGGAGGAGTTGAAGAGTTTGTGTTCCATGGGCCTGAGCATTCAGCATTCTCATTCTCTGCACCTTGGTCAGTGTGGCTCACTATTTAATCATCTAGCTAGACGAGATGATGCACTTTTTATAGAAGGCCAAAGGGGATGATGGAACAAGAACAGTTCAATTGGAATGGAGGATGGGGAGCGCAGAGTCGAGGAGTAAAGAACATTAAAGACCTTGGAAAAGCTGCATGAGAAGCTACTACTGAGAAGCGTCTTAAAATATATTTATATACACATACATAAAAAGTCACAGTGGAGTAGTCCTGCAATGGGGCAACCATGCCCTTACTGGATATCACAGTGACTGGCTGCAGAGAGATGACTGACTCAGTTAAGAGCACTTGCTGCTCTTACAGAGGACCTGGGTTCAGAGCCCAGCACACAGGGTGGTTCACAGCTGTGCAAAGGTTCTGATAGCCTCTTCTAATCTCATGGGTATCAGGGACACCTGAGGTGCACATACATACATGCAGACAAACACATAAAATAAATCTGTAAAATTAAAAAAAAAAAAAAAAAGGCCATAGCCAAGATTGTGTTTTTCCTTTTGGGGTGTTGTCCAGTGAGATCCCAGAGGTCCAAAACATTACAGCCTATTGCCAGTAGTCCTGCTTACCCTCCGGCACTTGACAGTAAATCCTGCTCCTGAAGACAACACAGAACATGGAGAAATCAAGCGAGTACCGACCTAGAAACCTCATGCCTCATCCCTACTTACATCCCTTTGATAACCAGGATCACCTGGTTTTTATCAGTAGTGTGAAAAATAAGAAGATTGAACCGCAAATCACCATGGTTTATTTATATATCAGTCATGTTTATCCCACTTTCCTGGTAGGTGAGGACTTTCATGGCACATGCCCCTTGGGCTAGTGTCTAGTTATAAGTGAGTATATACCATTTGAGTCTTTCTACTTCTGGGTTAACTCACTCATTATGATCATGTCTAGTTCAATCCATTTGTCCACAAATTTCGGGAATTCCTTGTTTTTAATAGCTGAGTAGTATTCCATAATGTAAATGTACCACAGTTTCTTTATGCATTCTTCTACTGAGGGACACTTAGGCTGTTTCCATGTTCTAGCTATTATGAATAAGGCTGCTATGAACATGGTTGAGCATATGTTCTTGTTGTGTGCTGATTAAACCAAATAAATTTAAATACAGCTTTTTTCTGTTAATCCCAATTCTCCCTAAACATAGGAGAATAATTGAGATTACTTAGTTTTAAAAAGACAGAGCTAAAGATTTGATTGCTTTATTATTTTTATAGCCTAGGAATAAATTTTGAATCATTCCAAACCCAAATATGTAACTATCCCAGGAATATTCTGATACACAGCCATACTAAAATTATCAAAATAAGACATTTAACTCGGTGTTTATTATTATCTAACCTATAGTCTACTGGAAGTGACATTTAAATTTTATATCTCTTTATTCTAGTAATAAATAATTTCTAGATTTTTTTCATAACAATATGGTTTCTTGTAGTTAAGGCTTTTTTTTCCCCCATTTTTCCTTCGACTTTCTGAATTTGGATTAATTTGCTGTTTCTTCAAACTTATCAGCTCCCAATGTTTTTTTTTCTCCTTTATTAATTTATTCTTGTTACATCTCAATGGTTATCCCATCCCTTGTATCCTCCCATTCTTCCCTCCCTCCCATTTTCCCCTTATTCCCCTCCCCTATGACTGTTCCTGAGGGGGATTACCTCCCCCTGTATATGCTCATAGGGTATCAAGTCTCTTCTTGGTAACCTGCTGTCTTTCCTCTGAGTGCCACCAGGTCTCCCCCTCCAGGGGACATGGTCAAAGGTGAGGCACCAGAGTATGTGAGAAAGTAATATCCCACTCTCCACTCTACTGTGGAGAGTGTTCTGTCCATTGTCTAGATCTGGGTAGGGGTTTAAGGTTTACCGCCTGTATTGTCCTTGGCTGGTGCCTTAGTTTGAGCGGGACCCCTGGGCCCAAATCTGCCTATCATAATGTTCTACTTGTAGGCTTCTAGGACCCTCTGGATCCTTCTACTTTGCCATTCTCCCATGCTTCTCTCATCTAGAGTCCCAATAGGATGTCCTCCCCTCTGTCTCAGTTTCAGCTCCCAATGTTGTTACTATATTTGTTCATTTGCTCAGTTCTATAATATAAAACTTACTTTCAGAATCACTTTAACCATATTTGTATGAAACTTTTACCCAAGTTGATTTCCATATGGTTCATAGTCCATATGAACTTAAGCTGTGTCATTAAGGTTCTCATGAAGGTAATTATAACCTTTACAATATAAATTCTGCTTTTAAAAAGGAATGAAGGGTTTAATCAATCATGTCTACTGCTAATATAAGACTTGATGAAAATTTCAGTAGTCACCTAACAACTAACAGAATGCTAATACAACTACATGCTCACTGTAATAGAGTAATACTATGTGGGTGCCTGTTCTTTAGAACAAACTAGAATAAGTATTGTTTGAGCCTGAGTGTGTAAGTCCAGATTCACCTGCTGTTCTTTCCTTATGAATTTTCATCCTCTGGGTTCAAAAGCAGGAATGGATAGTCTTTTTCTTGAAACTTAGAGCAAAGGTATCCTGTACTACGCCTTCCATGAGCTCATTGCCTTTGTAGCTTTCTCCAGTCTCCAGTAGTTCCTAGGCAGGTCAGTATTGTCTTACAAGGAGCTACTAACGCAAGGAAACTCTATCCAGTCATCCAGTCGTTGGAAGAAGAGACCCAAATGTGTTACTTGAAAGATGATAAGGTTGACAAATTGATCCGTCTCATCCCTTCCCTCCCCACATCCTCTCACATCTACTCCCCTCCTCTTGCAAATGCTAGGCAAGTGTTTTTGTGCGTCAAGCTATGACTGGCTCTTCCTTGTGACTGATTTCCATCTCTTCATAGTAAGATATTTTAAACCCATCTTTATGTATGCTAATTACAGATGACTAAAGTTTTTCATTTGAAAGCTTATTATGAGGACCACTTAAGCAAATACTCAGTATCCCCCTACCTGTTTCCTGTAGTTAGAGTATGCAGAAGGACTTGATACATGATATAAACTAGTTGAGATAGGCCTCAATATAACATCATTGCTGTGGTCTGTGCCTCTACAGACCGACTGGACCACTCACCACCAGCACTGTGCCACAGAGCAGCACTCCCATACTGCTTCTTTCATACAGCACAGGAATTTGGCTAATCAGGGAGAAAACTGTGGGCAAGCCCATGGGAGGAGACAGAACTAAAGTGGGATTGGAGGCCTAAAAGGCGCCCCTGTGTAGATGAGTCTTTCCTTTATGGAAATACACAAGGAGCAACACTTTGGCTCTTCTTGTCCGAAAGATGGGAGTTCCAAAAGTTTATGTTAATAAAAGATTCTAACCACACATGTCATAAAAACCTGTTCTAAGGCCTGTGTGTAGAGAACACTGGTGCTTCTTAGTGGTTAAAACAGTGCTTCTCACTCTAAGGCATCTCTCTGTGTTTGGAAGGTTGTTTAAAACAGATTGCTGCTTCATTGTTCCTTGTGCAGACCATGGGTAGAGTGCGTACCCTGGCTCTCTGAGAAGTATATAGCTGCTGCCACTCCTGTTGCCTGTTACTCACTGTGTGCAGTAATAGCTTGTAGGAAATTGACACAATACAAGGCTGCTTCAGTCTTTGCTATCAAACGTCATGAACTGCATCAAAACTTTCTAAAAATTCTCTTACAACGTGGTCCTTTTTCCATTTTGATCATGGGGTAGCCAGATGTAAAAGCAGTGCATGCCTCTTGGCATTTGCCAACTTTGCAAACTTACAGTAGGGCAATTCCACCAGAAAATACAAGTGGGAATAGAAGTCCCCTAATAATGTAATGAAAACAACTTTTTCTGAAATACTAGTGTATTTTTTTCTACCTTACCACACTAGATATGACTCAAGATTAGCACACACACACACACACAGAGTAACATCAGTGTTACAAGGTTAAAAAAAATACTCTCCTTGACATTTTTGTTTATAATTTAATATCTTTAAATTATAATGCTGTCATACTTTGAACTCTTTTGTGTTTAAAAACTAAAAACACACAAAGAAAATTAGATCAAGATTGTTTTCTTTTTTTGCTTTTATTGGGAAAAATTCACTAACATAAATGGATTTTTTTCTAAGTTAACTTAACTGTGCAATAAAAATCTCAGCATATTTAACTCAGGTCTCTCCAAATTTGTTATTATTTTCTCTTTTGTTTAGAGAAAAGTTCTGAATAAACACCTAACTTTATTTTTCTTATTATCTGAAGTTAAGTGCCTCAAAAATAGTATATAAACACAAAGCTATCATGAAATCACTTAGAACATAAGATTGTAATGAAGAGGGTTTTTATTGTTTGACTCAATGCCAGAACCCTAATAAACACTGCTATTGGAATATAAAAAGTTATAGTCACCCTGGAAAATCCTTTGATAATTTCTATTTTTAAAGTTACTTAATTAGTTAATTTTATTTCTGAAGTTTTGTGTAATATATTTTGATTCTATTTTTCCATTTGATATCTCATCCCCGAACCGTCCCATCTCCTTATACATATAACTTCATGTTTTTCCTCTCTCAAAAAGAAAAAGGAAAACACAAAAAGAAAAATTAAAAAAATCAGTAAGAAAAAAATTCCAAGGCAAACTGAAGGAAAATATAAAGCACAGAACTAAAGTTCATTTGGCCGGTTACTCTTGGTCAAAGGCCTGCCCTGAGTGTGATTGATTTATGCAGTGTAACTGCTTTGGCGAACACTGAGTTTTCCTCTTGGCATGTAGCAGTTGTACATAGCTTCCGGATAAGGGATGGGGTTGCTCACTTTAACTTCTCTGTGCTGGCATTTTGGCTTGCTTAAATTTGTGCAGACCTTACATAGTATGTCAAAGTCCCTTTGTTCTCTGAGTTTATATGTCTATCAGCCCTGTTAGTCTGGAGTCATCCATCATTTTTTTTCTACTGCCATCCTTCTACCTCCTGTTCTACATTGATTGCTGAACTTTGGGGTGGGGGATGATAAAGACACCCCATTTAGCACTGAGTGCTCCAAAGTCTCTTACTCTCTGAACATTTTCCAGTGTGTGTTTTTCCCTAGGACCCATGATTTACCTAGTTTCAGGGTTTGGCCACATTAGCAATGCTAGGTATAGGTTCTATCCATAAAGTGGGCCTTAAATCCAAGCAAAAAGTGGCTGGTGGTTATGCCACTGTTACATCAATATATCTGTCAGGCAGGTTGCTGTTGTAAGTCACAGGGTTTGTAGCTAAGTGAAATTATTTTTCTCTCCAGTATCATTAGGCGTATCTTCCAGCACTGTACTTCCAGGAATCTGAGCCAATACAGTTGAAGCTTCCAGGTTGGGCAACAAACAGCTCAGTGACATAACTAAGTGTTGTCTTGAGCAATAGGGCCTTACCGTCTGATTGTGGTGGTGACCAATAGCTTGGCCACAGCCTGTCATGGGGAGGGCTTATGGGACCCCTTTGATCAGTGACTTAAGAAGATGTAACATGGAACAGAGGTTTTACTTGGTGACATAGTTATCTAGTTGGAGCACTTGTCTCTTCTGTTATTATATGGTGACTCCATTTAAATTTCATATATGTATGTATTTCAGGAAGCTTCTATAGTAGTGGGTTTTCAGTATGTCCTTTCAGAGGGCATTTAGTGTGGGTTACCAAGTATGGAGTAGGATGTAGAGTCCTGTAAGTATGTGTCAAGAGAGTTGTAGCTGGATCTTGTGGTGGATCGGTTTTCAGCTTTCTGAGGGTCATCCACATCGATTTCCATAGTAGATTTACAAGTTTACACTCCCACTGGCAAGAGTAAGTGTTCTCTTTTCTCTTCATTCTTACTAGCATCTGCTGTCTTATATTTTGTTAAGGTTGATCATTCTGACTAGGGTAAGATGAAATCTAAAAGTAGTTTTAATTTGAATTTCCATGATTGTTTGGGGTACTGAACATTTTAAAAGTGTTTCTAGCCATTTGTGTTTCATCTTTTGAGAACCCTCCATTTAGTTATCTACCTCAGTTTAACTGGGTTATTTATATTCTTGGTGTCCTTTTTTTTTTAAGTTCTTTGTATATTTTCATTCAGTAGTGAGTTGTTCCATTTCTCCAGCACCTTACATAGCTTACAGTCTTAAAACCACATAGTGTATGGCTCAATTTATTTGATTTAACTTTATTTTATTTTACTTTTGAGACAAGATCTCACTGTGGAGCACTGGCTGGCTTGGAACTCACAGGGATCCATCTCCCTCTGCCTCGTGAGTGCGGGCAGTAAAGGGATGGGCACCACGCCCTGCTATAGCTCATCTTTATATGTTCTTGCTTTTCTGTTTGTAAATTATGAGACTAGATTTTCTTATTTTCCTTTTTAAAGTGTATTAACTGTGGTGTGTGATCAAAGGGTAAAAGTGTGTGTTTTTTCTCCTCTGTAGACAGATGTGTTGTGATTCTTTCTGTTGTTATTATGTGTTCTTCTATCCTCTAGGAATAGCCTCCGAGAACCATTTTTATAAATCTTCACAGGTGGAGTCAATGGTGGCTTATTTTTCAGAAGTTTTTAACAGCCAGTGTCTAGAATTGATGACATTAACTGTTCCAAGAAAACTTTTTGAAATATTGTATTTGAACGAGAAAATGTCTACATGATTATAGAAGTTTATCTAAAGTTTATTTTCATTAAGATAACTATACAATTAAGTGTTGAGTACTACTCAGCAATAAAGGTGATTGGGATTTGCTTCTAGACCTAAGGGTTCCTTTGTTACCGCACTAGGCAGAAATGAGAGTCTATGTTATGAACTTGTTGATAAGGAACTTCAGATTACAAATTCAAAGATGAATACTGTTAGCAGTATTTTACAGAGATTGTGTTGCATCAAAAAGTTGGAGTAGAATTTACATGAGTGAGGGAATTCTTGTTTCTGAAACACAGCACTAGGCAAGGCTCTGGTCCTTCCTCAGTTACTGCTCAAAGTACAGTTGTGGAGGGACACTCATCCAGAGACCTTCCTGGGACACCTGAGCATCTTGTCTGACTGTGTGGTAATAGCATGTGCCTTTTCAGAGGGCCAAGGATATGTTTGCACTTTAGGAAAATGGCTTTTACTAAAAATGTTTCACTTTTGTTATTAGTTTCCCATCATCACGGATAATTGGGTACCATAGTTAACAGGCTTTAATGTTTTATAATGGGGCAGTTTTTTTCAGGAAGTTCATAAATATTTAAATTATTAGGGGGTAAAATTTTGGTTCAAGTGGTGTCTAAGTTATTATGTTGGCATAATGAGAAATGGGGAAAACCTTTTGCTCTAAACCAAAGATACTTGTAATAAAGTGTACATTTGCAGCCGTCAGCATCATTCCCATTGAGAAAAAAAATGGCTGCAGAAAATATTGGCAAATGTATATATCAACTGTAAAATTTTCAGAAAGATCAGAAAGACAACTTTGGGTTCTAATTAACAAAACTAACTCTATTTGAAATATTTCACATAATTTAACTCTTAAATCCCTTTGCATAATTTTCTAAACATTTCACAGTATATAACATAATTTTTAAACTTAAAGCCTTTTGATATGGTTAAATGTTCAAGAATTATTTTGTATACCTAAGTGGTTATAATTATATTTGGAGACGAGACCATTAATAATGACTGTTCTTACTTTTCTGTATATAAAAAGTAATGAGCTCTTTAATCCACTTGGACTTGAGTTTTGTGCATAGTGACAAATATGGATCTACTTGCATTTTTCTACATGTAGACATCCAGTTAGACCAGCACCATTTGTTGAAGATGCTATCCTTTTTCCATCGTGTACCAACCGAGAACAATGCATGCAGTAAACCTAGACCTCCCCATTCAGATCTAGCCAGTGGACAGTGCATTCTCCACAGTTGTGTGGAGAGTAGGTGACTACCTCTGACATGAACTCTGGTGCCCCTATTGAACCACTTCCCCTTGGTAGGGAGGCCTGGTGGCCCTCAGAGGAAGGGGAAGCAGGCTATCTGGAGGAGACTGATAGGCTGTGGTCATATGGTGGGGAGGAGGTCCCCGTCTGTCACAGGCCTAGGGCAGGGGAGGAGGTCCCTGTCTGTCACAGGCCTAGGGGAGGGGAATAGGGTGAAAGAGGGAGGGAGGGGGAACGGGAAGATAAAAGTGAGGGGATAACACTCGGCATGTAATCTGAATAAAGTATTTAAAATTTAAAAAGTAATGAGCATTAGGTCTTTTACTTAAATTGACATGCTCTGTATTATTCCAGACCATTATAAAATCAACTCAACTGCACAATGAACTATTAACTTCTGTGTTTTAAACCAACTCCTCTCAGTACCCAAACTCCTGCATTTTTTTTTAAATTTAATTAGGCCAACTCCCATTGCAGAGAAACCTAAAACAATGAAACTTCGCTAAGAGCTATGCAAACACAATGTCTCACAAGCACTGAAGCAATGTGTTTTTTAAGATTGATTTATCAGAGAGAAGAATAGTATCCTTAAGCACAGGGTAAAAGCTGTAGTTACAATTAAAAAGCTGTATTTAATAGCACAGTACTAATAGTGAGCAGTATAGTATGTGTAGATTTGGATTTTATAGATTTATTTGTAGAGAAATTGTTTTTATGCAGAAACCTGTACTCAGATTTGTAATTTGGCCATATTCTTTATACATAAATACAATTTTTTATGTTTTCTAACCAAAAGTAGACATATTACATATGATCACACAGACTACATTACATTCCTAATTCCTAGGACACTCATTTATCTTAAAGATCAATTTTTCTTTAAGACTTTACTCTGGCATATTGCTAAGAAAAAATGGAAGTATTTTTGTGGCAGTATGAACATTTAACAAAGCAGACATTAAAAGTATTTATTGATTGGAAGTTCCACGGGAATATATTCGTATTTTTCATGTTCTCTCTCTCTCTCTCTCTCCCTCTCTCTCTCACTCTCTCTCTCTCTCCCTCTCCCTCTCTCTCTCTCTCTCTCACACACACACACACACACACCACACCACACCTTCTTATGTACCACCATTTAGCATTTCACAAAGATCTTCTAGGACCTCTTACAGTGGGCAGAGACCATAGCTTGTCACTCCCAATCCATTTGATGTCAGAGGACAAAGAAGCCTGTCCAGGAGCTCACACGCTGACCCTTCAAAGCAAAGTGTAGCTTGAATTGCAGGAGCAAATTGAAGACAGCTGGCAGGGGAACTGTGGAAATTCAGAGCCAAGGAAGGTGGTAGACATTACCTGCAATGAGAAAGTCAGATCATGTAACACAAAGAGTCACATGTCTATCAGTCAGCTGAATTAAGGCTCAAGGTCTCCACCACTGGCTTCATAACAAGTCACCACTTGCCGTGTTTACGCAGCTCTCTGCCTTTGAACCTCTTGCACTAATCAAGTAAAGCTTGCAACTTAGGGAAAGGAGGGCCAATGTGCTAGAGGGCTTTGGGAGAATAATGCCTCTGCCGTCAGCTACTTGAATGTACACAGAACGTCCTCAGAAAGTTAGTTTTAGCCATCACTCCTGTTCTGGACAATTGCTGCTAAGTAACACTCTTTATGAAGTACTAACGGTGTGAGGAGGAAGGTTTGGCAAGAGAACCTGGATTAACTCTCCAATTACTGAAGACTTTGCCTGAAAAGCTTGAAAATTGAAATAATTTGATTAAAAGCATTAAAATGAATATATTTAGAATTTCTATATTTCCAAACATTAGATCTTTGTCGCTGGAATATGGTTAGTTCAAATAATTGACTCTATTTCCCAGCGCTGTTCCTCCTATTCTGTGGATACTAGAAGATCATATTATACCAAGAAAAGACCACTTTGATGACTGTACCTGTGCTATATCTATAGTAAGCACTGGAGATTTTGGAGTATCCCTTGACACTGCTCCAATTCTGGAAATACTAATTATAATGCTTGCTCTGCAATTGAAGACCATGAGCATAAAGAGTAAATTTGTGCAGTTTTTAAATAAATGGTCTCCTTTCATTCTAGGTCTCTCCTTCCTTCTGTACAGCTTATACTGTTAGCAATAATGAATAAACCGTTAAACAAAAACAGCTCTGTTTGTGTAGGTTCCATGTGGGGATGGTTGGGTGGTTGGCTGGTTCTTTGGTTTTTGAGATGGAGTCTCACTCTGTAGCCCTGGCTAGCCTGAACTCAGTATGTAGACCAGGCTGGCCTTAAACTTGTAGTGACCCTGGCTCCTGAGTGCTGGGATTAATAGACCTTTATATACAAGCTTTTGCAGAGTTACTTGGGTTTTGTTTATGTGTGTGTTTGCCTGTATGTGAATGTGTGTGTTTCTGTTCCAAGGAATAGAAATGATCACTACTACCTGAGCTTTTATGTGCTCTGTGAACACTTTGTGTACTTGTAAAGCCTTCATTGCACCCACAAGGATAGGGATGCATCCTCCTGATCTTCTATGAGAGAGAAGCCCTTGTTAGAAGTGAATGCATGTAGAATTTAAGAATCTAGTTCTTAAGAAAAGATTCTCGCAAGGCAATGGTGGTGCACACCTTTAATCCCAGCTCTCGGGAGGCAGAGGCACATGGACCCCTGTGAATTTGAGGCCAACCTGGTCTACAAAGTGAGTCCAGGACAGCCAAAGCTACACAGAGAAACCCTGTCTCAAACAACAACAACAAAAATTCTCAGTTATAAATGCAACATTTCCTGTTTAAAAACTAATAATAAAAGCTCTAATTGTAAAAACATATTCTGACTTTACAAAAGGTTTTACCAGAACCTTACATTTTCTTTTATACCTTTTTATTAAGCATATGTAAGAGCTTGCCATTTAAAGTCATACTATATTAAACAACTTAGTTTCTTTATATGGTTATGTTGTATTTGCTCTTGAAAAAAATAATTGAATTTTGAAAATACAGTCACATAATAATTTTTAATGGTTCCATAGTGTTCCACGAGTAGAATTAATGTATTTTGCCGAATTACCAGCAATTAAGTATACAGTTACTCTGCACCTATCAATACCAAGCACATCACCACAATGAAAGCATCCTATATGTAGCGTCTTTTTTTGTTTTTGGTAATTTTTCAGTAGGCTCAAAAATATGAATATTTTTGCTGTTCATGATACATACTGATTTACTTACCATTTGTTATCGTAAAATAAACCGTAACAAATGTGCACAGGCTCTTGCTTCATTCTGCTTTCACTGGCTTACAGAATTGGGAAAAAGTGCAAACAGCTTATAAAGACAATTTTTAAAAGATTTATTTATTTATTATTATGTATATAGTGCTGAAGAGGGCATCAGATCACATTCTAGATGGTTGTGAGCCACCATGTGGTGGCTGGGAATTGAACTCATGACCTCTGGAAGAGCAGTCATTGCTCTTAACCGCTGAGCCATCTCTCCAGCGACAACTTTTTTTTAAAATCATAGCAAGGTTGAGTATGTTCAGGAACCATGTTTCGCTTAATAACTGTGTTGTGTCAATTTAAATGGATTCTTCAACAAATAAATGTACTAATCTTATCTTTATTTACTAAAGACATTTTCTCAAAATGCTGTTGAATGTTTTAGTCTAAGTTAACTTATTTTTCTCAAAGTAGATCAATCTATAAACTTTGAATTTTAATTCCACTTATGTATAGGAAACCATAGAAATAGCAGGTAGATTCTGGTCATTCTTGGAACTGACAGCCTGAGATAGGTACAGCAGCATGCAGCTTGATCTGCTCATGTGGCTGGGTTACAGTCAGGACAGAGTCTAAGAATTTGGAGGGGTGGGATGCATGCTGCTTCTTGAAAGGTCCTGGATGAGGGCTCAGGTGGTTGCAGGGAAGGGAGTTGTTGTTGTTGTTGTTGTTGTTGTTGTTTTCAAGATGGGGTTTCTCTGTGTAGCCTTGGCTGTCCTGCTTTATGGACTAGACTGGCCTCGAACTCACAGAAATCCGTCTGTCTCTGCCTCCCAAGTGCTCGGATTATAGGTGTGTGCCATTGTGCCCACCTAGGGAAGGGATTTATTAGAAGAATTATAGATGCAATAGATGTGCAAGCCTGATGGGGAGCTTGAAAGAGAGGAGAGAGCATGGCAGGGGCTGTGGAGAAAGGAGATCAGCGCACGATGGCCAAAGAAAGGTTCTTATAAACCTTTCTGAGGCTGGGGGCAGTTTGTCGGGTCCCAGCCCGCGGGGAAAAATTGAATCAGGGTTCACCTGAAAGAGGGAGTGGGGATTGAAAGTAGGGAACAGAGACGCAAGAAATAACGAATCAAGTCGGGAAATTTCTGATCAAGATTCACTTTAATGCCAACTAGCAGGAACACATATAGGGCAAGGTCAATAGGATCTGTTCTTATCTCACTCACCCTAGCCCCTGGGCAAGAATGCAATAGCCTAAATCGCTCCCTGTAGAACTTCCTAGTTCTCAGAGTAGTTCCTTGTAAGAACTTCCTAGATCCTCTGGGTGGGTCCAAGTTGAGACTTCTCTACTTCTTTCAAAGGTAAATAGTCCAAGGATGGCCTAGAACACAAGACCTGGTGGTGAGGTAAAAGTCAGCAACTTGAAGGTCACAGCATACAGCCTAAGCACAGGATTTTTGACATGGCAGAATTTGTCATGGGTCCCCACAGCAGTTTCACAGTACAAGCCTACAGCTAAGCTCTCTCGCAGGCAGGGCCAGAGGACAGTAGAGAACAGGGAGTGTGGCCATCAATATAGTATAAACTCACTTTCCTGGATAAGAAAACCTGACCTGATGCTGGAAGTCTGTTAGCTTGAGAGCCAGACGTCGTCTTAGTGAGGTCTTGGCTGATGTCTGCTGTGGCGGAAGGGCTGCTGTGATATGTCGGCCCGGGCAGCAGCTGGACTCCAGCTTTACATTATATCCCTGCCAAGTTTCCTTGGTTTTGTTTTAGTTTTTATTGTGTTTTGTTTTGAGGCAGGGTCTTTCTCTGGATGTTCCTGGAACTCACTATGTAGACTAGGCTGGCCTTGAACTCACAGAGATCTACTAAGTAGCTTATATGTTCCTATTTAGTGGAGCTATTGAAATGCCAGTGTGTTTTCATTTTACTGTAGGAACTAAAGAAAATTCTTTTAATTGTTGAAGGAAAATAGCCTGCCTGTTTTAAAAAGACAGTCTGAGGGCTGGAGAGATGGCTCAGCCGTTCAAGCCGAGGCTCACAACCCAGAAGACAGCCTGAAAGGTAGTGTTGGTGATTCAGGTGGACCCCTTTGAAAAACTGATGCTCATGGGCAGATTGGAGGGTACTTGGCCCAGTTGTTCTTACTCCTGCATGGTTTATCTCTAGTAATTGTGTTTACTTTAAATAAAAAAGATTATTCCCTTCAAGTTGCTTTCTCCCCAAAACAGAGTGAGCTATGCAGGGGCTCAGACGGAAATTTCATGTTTGTTAATCTAATGCCTATTGATAGTGACTAACAGAAACAGTGACTGCATGTGGGTGGATGGATGGGTGATGTAAGAGTTAACTGGAGTTGTGAAACAATATTGCATCTGACCACGCCTAGGAAGAAAACAGTAAAGATATGAAAGTTATCTGTGAAATGTGATGTTAAAAATGTGCTCAGAGTGGTAGCAACTCACTGTCTGTGGGGACTCAACAAAAATAGTGCAACCTATGTTTTTTAAAGCAAGAGCCACAAATACAATACATGAAGCACTCAAAACCAATCCTTAAACAATTCTTTGTTGTTTACCAGAATAGTGAGATAGCAGAGCATGTCTGCTATTGCTTGAGTGGGCATAAATAAAACAAACTACATGCAACAGGAAGAACCACAAAACAATCAGGAATTATAGTAATATTACATTCATAGTGACTTGGCTATTTGTATTTGGCAAACTTGAAGTAAACATCTTTCCTATCTTGTTGAGTCTAAAATTCTGAATGAAAATCATATCTGTCTAATCTATCATATCTCAACTCTATAACTTAAACCATCTATCTAGATATAAAATCATCTTAACCCCTAGCCAACTAAGCTTAATTGTAAGACTAAACTATCTGGTCTTCAACCCCATCAGAGATTTGAGAAGGAATACAACTTAATTACCTGAGTGAACCACAAGTGCAGGTCAGCAGCTTCCAAAATGAAAAAAATGACAAAGACAGTTTGCTGCCTGAACAATCACCCAACACTCTGTAATGTTGGAGCATCATTTCAGACTTCTAGCCCAATATATCTGACAGACATATTTGTGAGGCAGGAACTATTGAGGACTTGCTTAGCCTGCCTTAGCAGAGTTTGGCTTTCAACTCTGCCCACATCCAAGCTTGTCCATTTTCAGGCAGAATTCTGTCTGTGGCAGAAACAAAGACATTTTTCCCAGTGGCTGGTTTGTCACCCTTGAAGCCAACTTCATAAGGGGGTTCTTTGATGCTCATCTTTTTAAATAAACACTTAAAGGGGTGTGTGTGTGTGTGTGTGTGAGAGAGAGAGAGAGAGAGAGAGAGAGAGAGAGAGAGAGAGAGAGAGAGAGAGAGAGAGAGGAGAGAGAGATACTCTTTTGAGACTGATCTTAAGCAGCTTTTGCCAACTCTGTCCCATTAAGAATCAACTAACCTGGGCCCATAGGGGCCTTAGAGACTGAACCACCAACTAGAGAGCAGGCATGGGATAGACCTAGGCCCCATACACATATGTAACAGTGGTGCAGCTCAGTCTCCTTGTGGAGTCCTAACAGGAGCAGGAGCTGTCTCTGACTCTGTTGCCTGCCTCTGGATCCCTTTGCTCTGGCTGGGCTGGCTTGTCTTGCCTCAATAGAAGATGCACTTAGTCCTACTGCAACTTCATATGTCAAGGAGGGCTGATATCCATGAGAAGTTTCCCCTTCTCTGAGGAGAAAGGAGAAGGGGGGGGGATGAGATGAGAGGGAGGGACTGGGAGTAGACAAAGGAGGGGAAGCTCCAATGGGGATGTAATATATAGTAAATTAATTAATTAATCAACAACAAGACTGTAATCCCCTTGTTTCTTTAGAGATTACAGTGTCCAAAAGGTAGAGGCAGCAGGCGCCAGGAAAGGCCAGAAAGAAGGGGACTTGGTCTGTGTATTGGGAAGTTTCCAAGTAGGTTGAGAGGGTCTTGGCTTTGACCATAGAACATAGTAAGCCCTGGTTTATCACTGGTTATCATTCTCTAGGAGAGGGCTCTGAGTCACTTTACTAAATTACTGAGCATAGAGCAGTGTCTTCGGGCTTCTCCACTCTATAAACTATTATTTGACTGTGATATTTCATCTGAAGATTTCTTCTCCTTACTGAGTCCATTAAACACCATTGTGTTTGTAGTATAAAAGTATGGCTTTTCCATGAAGTTGGCTACTGACTGGCTTGCTCTGTCGTTTGCTTCCTGGAGTATAGCAATGTAGGAATATACCCTGGGAAGAAATTTGGTCAGAAGCAGTGAGAGGCTCACTTGTGACTGGGCTGTTGCTTGGTAGCTTGCTTTCGTGCCTTTGTTACCTTATGAAGAATGTGTGAATCTGAGCATTGTATTCCTAGGGATACTCTTTACTTGGACATTGCCAGCTCAAGACCTAGGGTCTGGGCAAGGGTGAGGCTCCCCACCTCAATCCTCAAGGAAGACAATTAATTCCCCAGAAGTCTTGAGTAAGACAGTAATACTCTTTTTTCCCTTGTTGTCTGACTGGAAGTGTCTGCATTTTCATTCCCTGAGGTCAGATTTCAAGTGTTTTCCCAAAGGAATCTGTTATGTGGAAAACAGTCAGTCTTCTCCTGCATAATTTGTATCACCTAATAAAGGATTGTCATTGGAGCTGTCAGCTCTACCGTGGGTACCTGACTGGGGTCGGGGCATATGAGTGACAGATTGTAGCAATAGATTAGCCTGAAATCTTAGTTGAATGTATTCTGAAACTGACTAAGATGTTCCTTGATGCTTTTTCAGGACACTGCAGTTTATTGAGAGATAGGTCCTGGTTCTGAGTCAGTCAGCATCTAATTTAAAGGTGATACACACTGAAGCAGGAAAAATGAGTCCTGGGTGGGTAGGTCCAAGTGGACATGTCTGCCCTATTACTTCAAAGAAAACAGAAGCAGGTGTTGATATTCTTTCCAAATAATGATTTGGTCATGTTTGGTGGACTCTGTTTATTATAGCATGAAATTGACATTTCAGAGCCTGTTGCCATTTACAGCAGCCGGTTTCTACTGATAAACTTTTTCTTCTTGTACTTCCAGACCCACATACGCTTTTAAAGTGTATTCATGGTTTTAAGTTGATTCATACTTTTGTCTAAGTATAGATTCTCCTGTATACTTTTGTTTTTGTATGTGATAATTTTAGGAGATGATGTATATTTCAATCCTGTAAAAATAGATAAAATGTGTTAGATTGAAAGATTAGTCAGTCTGTTTGCTTTAAATTTGGATAATAGCAAACCACTCACACAGTGGTTCTTCCTCAGATTATTAGTTTGCAAAGTACACTTATTGTTACAAAAGGGTAAATATACAGGCTGTTTGGTAAGACATATTATAGCCTACTATCTCATTTAACAGGGACATGGGTTTGATATAAAAGAGCATTGTGCAAGAACTATTTTAAATTTTATGTGTTTATTTTATGTGTGTGTGTTTGCCTTCAGAGGTGTTTGTGCACTGTGTGTGTGCCTGGTATCTATGGAGGCCAGAGTATTCTCTGGTACTGGAGTTACATATAGTTGTGAGCCTCTGTAGGTGCTAGGAATTGAATACAGGTCGTCTAGAGGAACAGTGAGTGCTCCTCTTAACTGCTGTGTCATCTCTCTAGCCCTCAGTAACCAATTATTGGCAAATGTAAACAAAGAGCTTGAAGTTAATGCATTAGAACAATCTATTTTTGACAAATATTTTCTGTCTAGTGACAGTCAAATGATTTAGACATGTCCTATTTATGTTCATGTAATATTGGTTAATATTTAAGGCATTTCAGGGAAGATATTTTGTTAGGTCAGAACTATTTTTAAATTAACAACATTCTTTACAGAGATAAATACCTAATACTTAGTCTACATACCTTATCTTTCGTTTTTGTTTTTTTATTTTCTCCTGTGGAGAGAAACAAAGCCTGCCATGCAGATGTTGAATCTAATTATATATTCCACATTGCTCCTTGCCAACAGATATATAATATCTGTTAATAATATGTATATATATAATATCTGTTAATAATAATGATCCACTTTGCTTAGCCAGAGCACACAAAAGGTGTTTCTACATTTCCCATGATTTATACGTGTTTCAAAGGATGCTTCAAATATGATATCCTCACTCCATTGGTCACCCATGGCTTATTAGCAAAAGCAAAACAACAACAACAACAACAAAAACTGCTGTAGATGATCAAGTATGAAACTGAGGAGGTCTGCAGGGAATTTGGTCTCAGTTTTCCAGGTTGGGCAAGAGTGCCCTTGTAATATTCACCTGCCTTGTTCACTGCATGCACATGTGCATGCTTGTGTGTATCCAGGTCAGATACTTCTACTCCAGCAGCAGAGATATTCCAGTCCTCCCAGGTTGCTCTCCTTCCCTATTTTTTCATTTCTTACTCCAATAATCAAAGATATAAAATTTCCATTACAAATAATATATTCAGTCATTTGAAGATTGGTACCAAAGTTAAATATATGGTACCCATAATGCTTTTTTAAATAAACCTACTCAAATCATCATACTAAAAAGCAAACAGACCAATATCCCTTGAAGTGTAGGTATAGTTTTTTTTAAAAAACAAAATAATTACCTAACCAAGCCCAACAAACAGATTTATAAAAGAATTGTACACCATAACAAAATGAGATTTACTCCAGAAAGGGATGGTTTGTTCAGCATTAATTAATTAGTTAAGATTGGCAAGAAGGATCAGCAGGTAAAGACTCTTGCCACCAAGCCAAGGGACCTAAGTTTAACCCATTATCCACATAGTATATGAGGAAAACAGCATCTTCCAGGACGTCCACTTACCTCCACATGCAAGCTGTGGCATGCACTTGCCCATACACACATAACTATAAAATACATATTCTTAAAAGTAAATATAATATGCTCTGTCAATAGAGCACAAAGCAATATATTTATGATATAGATTCTTTCCAACTTTCTCAACATTTTAAAAGATAGCCACAAAAACAACCACAGTTACCAGGATGTGGCATAAATTTAATTATGTATATGTACCACATTTTCTTTTTCCATTTGTTGATGGACATCTAGGCTGATTCCATTTCCTCAAGGTTGTCAATAGAGAAGTTATGAACACAGATTGCAAGCATCTCTCTCGTATGTTGCCTTTAGAGTCTTTGGGGTATACTCCCAAGAGTGGCATAGCAAGATCATATGTTCTTCCTGTTTTCAGTTTTGAGGGGATCCTCCATTTCATTCACGTGAAACCCCAGTTTTTGTAATACCATTTGTTAGAGACAGTGTCTTTTCTACAATGTATAATTTTGAAAGCTTTATAAAGATTAGGTACACTCTGAGCATTTTCTTTTGGGTTGTCTGCTCTATTCTACTAAAACATTGACCTCCATTTCTAGTTCTGTACCAGCACCACCCTGATGTTTATTAATTTTGAGATTTTTCTTGGAATGTGTCTTCCATTTTCATTGAATATTATTAATGAAATTACTAATACAAATTTTTTAAAAATTCAAATTACATTCTTCACAGACCTAGGGAAAAATTCTCAAGTGAAAGCCCAAAAGACCCACTTGATCCGAAGCAGAAATAGCAGTGCTGGTGGCATCATAATGCCCAATTTGAAATTATATTACAAAGCAGTTGTGTTAAAAACAGAACTGGAACTGGAAAGATGGCTCGGTTGGTAAAGTACTTACTACACAAGCATGCAGACCTAAGTTCAGATCACCAGTATCATGGACAGAGCTGGCACAGGCCCTGCACCTGTAGCCACAGTGCTGGGAAGCCAGAGACACAGGAGCCCGGGACTTCCAGGCAGTCCTACCTTTTGCTGTCTTAGACATGTCCTTATTCAGTTTGACTCATGAATTTTACCCTTTCCTGTGTTTTCACGGTTGTGACTATCTTCCCATCCTCTGTGGACAGGACTGCTCTAGGTATTTTCTGCACGGCTGGCTTTGTAGTCATGAACTGCTTTGATTTATACTCATCTTGAAGTATCTTTATTTATCCATCAATTTTTTAAAGATATCATTGCTGGAAGTAGCCTTTTATAGCAGTTCTGATTATGTTTAATAAAAAGGGAACCAAACATTTAATGCTACTTGGCTCAAATAGGCCAAGTTCTTAAAGCATACAAATGAGATTTTTAGAACACTTGTTAGGCTTTCTGGGCATTCCTGTTAACAACACATACTTCATTTATTACAAAGGGATTTTCTAAGATTCTCTTCTTATTTCAGTGTTGCTAGTAAAGTAGACTTGGGGCTGTTATATATCCAGAGGCAAATGTCCAAAAACACAAACCTTACTTCAAAATATATATACATTATAACTGAATTTTCTTATAAGAACATGAAATTGGAATCCATGTTATATCTTTCCTGTCAACAAAAAGAGACTCAAAAGCTCATGTAATCCACAGTCTTTGTTGAACAAGGGTGGAAGTGCAGGCTTAGCTAAGCTTCTGTTGCTGCATATAAACTGACTTCACTTTCTGAGGTTCAGAACCCTGGCTTGGCAGAGGGGGGCTCTGCCAGTGGTAGAGTCAGTGTGTCCATAGTGCTGTGGTCTCCTCACAAACCTAGACTGCTCCCAGGCCCTGTGTCTGTTGTGAGGACCCTGTTCCTCAAGAGCTGTTGGAATGAGTCTCAGATCCTCTGCGGATGTTTGCTGAGAACCTCAGTGCTACAGGCCACTCATAGGACAGTTTGCAGCACGGCAGCTAGCTTCTGCAAGCCAGAGAGGGAAGGTTGTCTCTTTTTAAGGTAAAACTGAGAGGTAACATAGCATCATCATCTTTACTGTGTCCTTTTCAGTGTAAGTTAGTCACTACATTTGATCCCAAGTCCAGGGGAGGAGATTTCACAAGGTACACATGCAATAGAAAAGATCTGGGGGAGCCATCTTGATGCCCAAAGTCATAGTCTGTTTGTAGCAAAGTATAAGTCTCTCAATTTCCAATCTACTTTTCTGGTTTCCTCAAGTAACTGAGCTGATGAAATGATGACCTTCTTCTTGAATAACCTTACAACCCAGAGATTACTTATAATATTACTGTTGGAGAAAGATGCAGAGAAGGCAGATTGGCATAGTGTTTTAGTTTGCTTTTCTGTTGCAGTGATAAAACACCATGGCCAAGGCAACAAATGGTTTTGGTTTTGGTTTTGGGGTGGTTTTGATTTGGTTTTGGCTTACAGTTCCAAGGAGTTAGAACTGATAATGGCATAGTAGGCGGCTGGCAGACAAGATGGCTTAGATACTCAACTACAGACGTGAAGCAGCAGAGAGAATGGCCTGTAGGCTGGTCTGTTTGAGGTTTGATTCCCATCGAGGAAAGATTGGGAGGCATGGCCTGTCAGAGGAGGTGGGTCACTGTGGGGTGGCCTTTGGGGTTTCAAAACTCTGTGCCTGTCTCAGTCTCTCTCTCTCTCTCTCTCTCTCTCTCTCTCTCTCTCTGTCTCTCTGTGTCTCTCTCGCGCTCCCTTTCCCTTTTTCTTCCTTCAAAAGACTGTGCCAGGCTCAGTATCTCTGTCTTTCTTGCTTCTCTTCCCTCACTCTTTTCTGCCTCTTGCTTGTGTATCAGATGTAAACTCACAGCTACTGCTCTGGCACCGTGGCCACCTGCCACCACCCTATCTACCATGATGTCATAAACAAACCTCGGAAACTGTAAGCAAGTCCTCAATTAAATGCTATATTTTATAAGTTGGTTATAATGGGTCTTTACAGCAATAGAACAGTTACTCAGACACAAATGTAGTATGTTCTACTATTCAACTGTAGACTGTCGCTTTTGTATTGTGTATGGTATGGTGCAGATGCTGATCAAAGCTACTTCCTGCACAAATATAAACTATCCCTCAATGTCACAGGGATGTGACAATTTAAGTTATTTAAATTCATCTCACTTTTCTATAAAGGAAATTGAAAGCCTAAATGTCCAGGGAACGGGCTAGGAAAATAAACAAGCCACAGGTACAGGGGACAATCTAGATGTCAGGACCATGTTATCATATTACAGTCCATGAAATCAATTACAGGTAGTAATTAAAAGATAACTAAAGGCTATGCAGAAGTAATAGGGCAGAGTCAGACTGTTCCACATATCAAGACCTAAGCTATAACACACTAGCCTTCCATGACTTGATTTTAGTTCAAAACCATATTGTTAAGCTGTAAGTGTTATATTAAACATGTTTCTCTGCTCTGAAAATGAGTCTGGATGTCATGACCTATATGATCCCTTATGGTTCTTCTGTAGGATAATGTCCAAGAAGTAGTTGTTTTCAGACCTGTGAAAACTTGGTGCTGGTAGAAAGGTAAAGCTACCTCCTTAAATCGTGCTAGCTGTTGTGGAAACTGGCGAAGGTGCGACAATCATACGGGAACTCAATGAGCTTGCTTTTAATGAACATGAAAAGTTCGTGGTGTCCATACCATAACACTTTGCAGTGTGTGTTACAGTAGTAGACACATCAGCCCTGTTAATTTGTGCATTAACAAAATTAGGATTTGTGAAAATAGGCTTATGGTGAACATTTTAAAAGCATGAGAGTATAACTTGGTATACTACATTTTGCCATAGTCTAGCCTTTGTAACTATCACCTAATTCCTAGCCCTCCTCTAATCAGCCAGTTCCCGGTAAGTGGAGTTGAACATCCCTAACGTAAACAATTTTTAACAGCATGTACTTGCAGATGTCTACATCTTTAACAAAAAGTCATGTGAGGGTTTCTTATATTCTGTCAGTTTATTTATAAAACCCTATCTCTGGTCACAGTGGTTTTGGTCAGACTAATAAAAGAATCATTGTTACCTTTGTTGGATGGATACCATGCATTATGATGTTAGAAAAAAGACCTCATGCATTAGGAACACATGCTAAAATATTTACAGATGAGGTATTGGAAGTATTTGGGATTTTCTTTAAGACTAAAACAAAATTCATTCTAACATTTTTATATGAACTCAAATCAACTGTATTATAAATAAGCTTTACTTTGATTCTATATTTAACTTTTTATTTCATATTTACATTTTCTACCAGCTTACCGTTGTTATCCCATACACAATTAATGGGCTTCCCTTCACAGGGCCAGCTTCTGCTTCAACACTCTAGGCACCACAGAGGCTGCTGCTTAGCCTGTCTTATGTCAGCCAAAGTCCAGCCTCTCTGTGCACTGCTGATAGGGGGCATTGCTAGGTTTCTGGATGTTTTTCATCTGCATAAATCATGTGAGGACAGCATGAGCCCACCCTGATGGAGCTATGCTGGGCTCCTTTGAAGCTGGATTGAGAACTCACTAAGCAGGGCGCCCATTAATTATAAGGTTTTAAACTTGACTCCTGGAAATACATAGCTGGGATATTTTTAGTAATGGATTAGGCCCGCTACAAAAGAATTTGAGAGTATATGTTGTATTCCTGTCCAAGTATGTTTGTGAGTTAAACCTGCTTTTCCCTCTATGTCAGAAAAAAAGTGTTTGTTGATATGGTAGAGATCTTGAGAAATAAGAACAAAAGTGGTATCTCATGAAGTATTTCAATGCCTGTCGATCTGTACAGTAATTTTTTTCTTAACCACATCTTTGAAACACCACATTGTAAGTGAGTCCTCGCTGTATGACGTTATGGTAGAAACAGTGAGAAGACCAGTTGCTTCCTGGTTAGTGGGGAAAGATGAGACAAATAGAGCTGGGGAGATTTAAGGTGGAAAAGCACTCAGGATGATACTGTAGCTGGGTGTACATCATACACTTGCCTAGTCCGCAGAATGTGCACCACAAAGCGTGGACCTTCCTATGAACTGGACTGGGTGGTTAATGCACCTCTGTGGATTAGAGTGCTATTCACGGGAAAGACTGGGATGAGCATTAAATTAATTAAATGACAAAGCTTTACATATTTTGCTCCATTCTCTGAAGTTAAAATTGTTCTAAATCATAAAGTCTGTAAATATATACACGTCTTTATGTGTGTATACACAAACATACACACACACACACACACACACACACACACACACACACACACACACACAGGTAGGGGAGAAATGGGGAAAAAGAGAGAGTTACCCAGGTATTTAACAACTCTATAAAACATCAATGTCTAAAACCACTTACCATTGAAGTATACTTACATTCAAATTTATGGGGTCTTTACACTTCCAAAATTAGAGTTGGGTTTTTCTGATTTTTTTCTACTGTGTTTGCCTTTTCTGTGTCTTATTTCTGCTTTCATGCTGTTTTCTTATCTAAAAACAAGATTCTCCTGCCTCAAATCAATTCATAAAGTAAGCTCACAGTCCCACCCCCATGACCAGTCTTAGAACTAGCCTAAACCTCGTCCTTCCAACATCCGCCCTTTCTGCTCAGCCTCAAAGCATTGTTTGTTCAAAGTAGAACCTGTCCTTGTGTCAACTTCTACACCACCTGCTAAAACTAAGGCTTCCCTGGGTCTCCCTCGCCCCTCCACAAGCTCCTCTGCCCCACATCCCAGTCAAGACCTCGGGACCCTTTTCAGTCCTGTCCTTCCTCTACCTCTCTGCAGCATGCGCCACTGTTCTGCAGGCCATTTGACTACACTCCATCTTTACATCTGTTGCCTTGTTCTCCTGGTTCTGACTTGCCTCCACCATGGTGTCGTGGTGCCCAAGTATTTCCTTGCTCTTTAAAAGCTAATATAAAAACCATGAATAAGAAAAAAAAAGCATGGTGTATGTGGAAGGGTTTGAAGGAAAGAAAACGGGGGGGGGGGGAATGATGTGATTATATGATAATCTCAAAAATACAGAAAAAATAAAGTTAATATTTCCTAAGATCTGTTATCGTTTTTTCTTTTCAAAATCTCATGTTCTGTATTTCCGTGGCTTAAGGAGCTGCATGTGTAGCTGACATCTCCAGAATTCATTTCCTCCTTGAGTTCCGAACCTGTAATTAAGAGTGTTTTTCTCTTTCTAGAGGTCTCATTGTAGTACAAAGTCAACACAGTCAAAGCGGAGTGCACTCTTTGCTCTCATGCACCCATTTCCATGCCTCTGCCCTCTTAGATGCGCTCCTGGTTTCTTCACTGGTTATCCAGTTTGGGCATAGTTTTCATTCCCAAGTTAAAACAGGAATCACTATGGTCTTTTGTATACTTTTTGTTTTGTTTTGGTATTTTTTCTCTTATCAACTTTCTTTTTATGTTGCTGTTGTTTTCTGTTTGCTTGGATTTTTATGTTTTTTGTTTGGGTTTTCTTGTTATTTTTGTTGATTTTACTGGTTTCCTTTTTCCTTTCTTGGGGGAAGAACATGAAGTTGGGTGGGTAGGGAAGTGGGGAGATTCTGAGAGGAGTTGAGGACGTGGGAAGAATAGTATGATCAAATATATTGCATGGAACAAACTTTTAATACATTTTTTTAAAGGAAATATAGGTCTGCATCTGTTCTTAGGACTCTATTATATGTCCTAAATGGTTTTTTTAAATTATTATTCTTTTCTCTCACTATTTGGTCTGGCCAGTGCCACTGCCTGTTTATAACCCTACTAGCTATTCTTGGAGTCCACCCTCTCCTCTCACCCCTGCTATCTCTGCAGTAACCCCTGCACTGCCAGAAGACAGCAGGCCCTTGTGTGGTTCCATGGGGTCGGGGTTACTCTTTCTAGGGTGTACTTCTTACTGCTGTCTGCACTTTAAGATCCTGACTATCCCACATCATTGTGACCCAGAGGCATCAGTCCCTTGCTAAGCAAGGGAGCAAGAAGCTTCAAGCAAGAGGAACTAACCACTGAAACGAGTTTCACTTGCAAATCCCGTTTTTTTGTCTATACAGAAACATAAGTAGCATTGTATAATTTTACTTGAATTCATTAGTTCTTAAGTTCTTAGTTTTTACATTTTCTTTATTTCCTTTTATTGGAAGTAACATTTTTCTCACACAATGTGTCCTGATGACATTTTCCTTTACCTCTATTTCTCCCAGTTCCTCTCCAAATCTCCTCCCATCTAGATCCATACCCTTTCTGTCTCTTATTAGAAAACAAGCAGACTTCTAAAGGATGATAATAAATTATTTTTGGTTTTATTTTTCAAGACAAGGTATCTCTGTGTAGCCTTGGCTGTCTTAGACTCGCTTTACAGACCAGGCTGGCCTCAAACCCAGAGCGATCCACCTGCCTCTGCATCCCGAGTGCTAGGATTAAAGGTGTGCACCACCACACTCAGCTAATAATAATAAAATGTAATGCAATATAATAAGATAAGATAAAAACTAATACATCAGGATAGGACAAAACAAAAACAGAAGGAAAAGAGCCCAAGTCAAGGGACAAGAAATAGATGTAGATGCAGAAACCTATTCATTTACATACTAAGGAATCCCATAAAAACATTAAACTGGAAGCCATGCTATATATGGGAAGAACTCTGTCTGCCTCATCCACTTTAGAGTTCCCTGAGTCCGGAGGGGAGGGATTTGATAGAGACATCTCATTTATGGCTGTGTTTCAAGGTCTATCCTCTCCGCATGATGTTTGGCTTTGGGTCTCTATGTTTGTTCTCCCTGCTGCAGGCCCTGATTAGTATAGCAGAATGTCATTAAGAGTCATTTTATTTGGTTTTACCCTAGGTCCCTGGCCTATATGGTTTCAGGTTCTTAGTCACCAGTCTGTGTCAGGTATGGGATCTATCTCATAGAGTGGGTGGGCCTTAAGTCAAATTAGATACTGCTTGGTTACTCCCACAGGCTTTGTGCCGCCATTGCACTAGCATATCTTGCAGGCAGAACAGCATTGTAGATCAAAGGATTTGTGGCTGAGTTGGTGTTACATTTTTCCCTTGGTAGCATATAATCCTCATGTACAAAGAAACTAGCGCATAGGGGTGAAGGGTCTTTGTAAATACCTGTTCAAAGTCCCCATGTTCAGTGAGTTGTATAAGCGTGAGGATTTGCAATCACTGTTTGGAAGGCAATCTGTACTCTTGGCAACAGCCTGGATTTTTGGAGGATTCCCATGGGATCCCTTGACTAACAATCTAATTAGAGTTGTAACTCAATCTCAGTGCTAGAGGTTTCATTTGATGCCAATAAATGGCCAGTTGGGGCTCTGTTTTTCCATTATTTGGTAATTTCATTGAGATAGCTTTCAAATATGTATATATTTTACACAGTGTCTACTGTATTTCATACTATACCTCAAATGGCCCTACATTTTACCTGTGTTTCCCTGTATTCCCTCCCTGGTCTTCCTCTTCCCTCCTCTCCTCACTTGACCCTTCCATTCCAGTCCTCCCTCCCCCATGCCCTCCTGCCACCCAGCCATATCTATTCTATTTCCCTTTCCTAGAGAGAACTATCTGTCCCTAGTCCCTTAATCTGTACCTAACATCATTATCCTAACAACATAACAGCCAATATCCACATATAAGCTAATACATATCATATTTATCTTTCTGGGTCTGGGTTAGCTTATTTAGGATGATTTTCCCACTTCTGTTCATTTACCTGCAGATTGTATGGTTTCATTCTTTTAAATGGGTGAGTAATACTCCATTGTGTAAATGTGCCATGTTTTCTTTATCCATTAATCTGTTGAGGGCATCTTGGTTGTTTCCCATTTCTTTCTAGTATGAATAGAGAAGCAATGAATATGGTTGAGTAAGTGTCCCTGTGGTACATGGTGTCCCTGAGGTACATGGTGTCCCTGTGGTACATGGTGTCCCTGTGATGGATGAGGTGTCCTTGGGTATATGCCCAAGATGGTAAAGCTGGATCTTGAGGTAGATCAATTCTCATCTTGACTTTGAAAGTAAACTTCAGTTCTAAGTTTTTGCCACATGAGGGCATGAAGAAAAGGGAAACTGTCAATTTAATTTTCATAAGGTAAAATACATAATTTTATAATTTGTTGCATAAGGTGGTTTTTTTTTCCTATACATAGACAAAGAAGGAAAGAAATAGTCAGTATTGTGTGGTGGCCATGTGGTGTTGAGAAGAGTTGATAAGCCGACCTGTCTATCTGGTGTAGAAAACTTATTATCATGCCTAGGTGCCTTAGTGCTTACGAGTGTCCATCTAATAAAACTTCTGCTTAAGCTTAGTTTGTGGAGTGGTGTGACACAGAAAGCTGTTACTATCTTTTCGATCACTGTACCATAGAAGGTAAGTGTTCCACCTCTTCCAATATTTAAGACACCAGTTTTTCTATCTAAGGATGTTCCTTGCATGGAAACTACTGCTATCTTTGAATGCAGTTTTCACTCCATTCTACATGTAGACTATTGCTCATTGGCCACATTTGCATTGTCTGTCTACCACATTGCTCATATTTCACTGTTCTTCACTGGTGTTTGTTTGCTCTCCACCTGTTACATTTAGATTTCTTAATTCATTACCTAGGTTGTATGTTATAGCATCCCTGTTTTATAATACTTATAAGTAACTGTTTTCTATACTGTTTAAAGCTACAGTAATATATATGCTATGATTCTATTTATTTCTAACAATTCTCCTATGAAAGGGCTTTTTATTTACATTACAGAGGGAAAGCAAATACTCTGAAAATTAGTAACATGAGAAGGTCAAGTAGCTAATGAATGCTTGAACCAGACATGAGATGCCAAGCTGTTGTTCAATAATAGTGTATTATTTTATACAGTAGTCTACATCTCTACAAGAAACGGTCCCATTCCATCTTTCAGTTACAGTCTGTTTTTCATTTCTTGGTATTACTCTTAAATTTCATTGGCTGTCCTCCAGGCCTACAAAAAGAAAATTAAAGGAGAGATTTTTAGAATAAATATGGAAAGCAGGGGAAAGCACTTGCTTTTAAACTTAGTATGAGAGTGGACACAGAAAACTATATAAAGCAGTCTAAATATACCCAGGTAGCCACTTTATTATAATACATTGTGTTGTATCTGAACAATTTGTATAGCTATGGCCACAGTTATTAAAGAAAGCCTAACTTATGGGCTAGAGAGAGGCCTCAGGGGGCAAAGTACTTACAATAAAAGCATTAAAACCTGAGTTTGAATCTTTAGTACCCACATAAATGCCAGTCACAGTGTCACACACTTAGGACCCCAGTGATGAGAGGGTCACAGACACAGGCGAGTTCCTGGGACTTGCTGACAAGCAAGTCTCCTTAAGCTGCAGGTTAGGTCAGAGATCATTTCTCAAAATAATCAAGTAGAGAAGCAATTGAGGGTGACATCCCAATGTTAGCCGTTGGCCTCCACACATCGATACACAGGTAAGCTACACAGAAAAGCACAAACATGTAAAGAAAGGCAGATCATAGTCAGGTGACCTCCACAATGTCTAAGAAACATATGACTGAATTTAAACTTTACAATTTGTAAAAAATACTTGTTGAGTTTTTGTAATAGCAGAAAAAGAAACATCCCAAATTACTGTCACAAAGGGTGGGTAAATTATAGTCCTACAATAAAACAGATTAGTGAAATAAAAGTTTCACTTACTCAATCAACATAGATAGAACCTAATTTTGAGAGAGAAATTCAAGCTGCAAAAAGTGTCCTTATAATTGCATTAAGACTTATAAATAACCAAAGCTAAATAATATTATTAGAAATGTGTAGCTATACAGGAAAAATTAACAAGAAGTCAGTGTATTGGTAAGCACAAACTCAGGATAATGGTTCTTCAAAGACAGGAAAGTGAAAGAGAAACTTTTGCTTAGGGACACACTCAGGACTACAAAGGATTAGTAATATTCTATATCTTAAGCTGATTACTAGATACCTCCACTTTCATTTCGTCATGTGTACTACCTACATATGCTTAAGACATATGTTTATGTATAAAAATGTTTAGCAGCTCTTTGGGTCCTATTTGGTATGTTTTAATACCTATTTGGTATTAATAATCCAGAAATATTTAGAGAAGCTTTTCAAAGATACTAGACAGATGACCAATCATTGTTGTTATTACCAAATAAGATATAAAAATAACAGAATAGCTATATTAGGACATATATTTGAAATAATAGTCAGTTATCTAAATAAACTTTTATATTAAAGTTTTTGTAGTATGTACAGTATAATGAAATAGAAGTCTAATTCCCTAAATTATGATGTGCTCTTTGTAACACATTATCTGAAATTCAGGATTCTTAAGACCAGTGAAAAACATAATTACAGTAACAATACTGCATTACATTTTAGAGAAAACATTAATTATAAGTTCTGAGAAAGTTTTAGTAAGGGGGGGCATTTTTGTTTCCTAGTCATCATGAATGAGATTCTTTGTGGAATAGGATTAGTCTGTTGCAAAACGTGACTTATCCTTTATGACTGAATGGTTATTTTTATTCTTACTTACATGGGTAGATAGATAAACCTCAGATTTCATTTTAGTGTAGCTGCATAGAATTTTACCCAATTTTTGTTATTAAAAAAGGAATATTAAAACTTGCAAGGCTGAGAAAAGACTAATTTGTACCTCTGTGAAGTTTATAGAAGATTTTTCTTAAGGGTTAACATAAGTCAAATCTCTAAGAAAAACTATGTGAACATTTAGGAAGTTTTATGTGTTTCCTATTGTGTTTGCATTCCCACTGCATTATAATTCACAAATAATGATTTAATGCTGATTTATATCCAATATTATAAGGGAACTATATTAATTTTCATTTCTTGCATATTACAAGCGAATGAAAGGGCTTGGCTTCCCATTGGTTAAGTCTTTAAGGCACATAGATATTTATAAAAGTTTTCAAATATTTTTTACTAAGAAGTATTTTTTTCACACAATAATTCTCATTCTATTTATAGTTCGAAAAGGAAACAATATTGGATAGTGAGATGCGGATATCTTTTGAAACAGGTGGTTTGGGAACAGAGTACAATCTAATGCCTTGTATCAGGGTTACTATATGCATTTTTTTTAACTTTTCCTGGAACTAAACTCCTTAAAAGCTAATGCTCCCATCACACAATGCCCCCTTTTTAGTGATGACTAAAAGTGGGTCAGGAGGGGATTAAGGACTGGCACTGCACTGAAATGCAGCAGTGGGTTTTACTTTTACACTCCTCTTGTTATTTGAGAATTCACAAATTGCTGGTGAATTCTGACCCCTTCCCTTTGCTTCCTGTTCCTTGCCGTAGTGTGTGAGCTCTTATTGTTCGTCAGTGTATACAATATTTCCTTAGATTTTTCTCATTGAGTTTGCTAGAAGTTTTGAGTATCAGTCAGCACTGATTCCCATTTGCTTCATCAGTGCCTCAGTTTCTGCATGTGTTCCTGCTGTCCTTTTCTCACTCAGTTCTTTTCTCAATGCCTGGCACTCTGAGCACTGTGCCTTTATGGGCCTTCTATTAAGCTTTAGTCTAACTGAAGTGTTTGAGTCAATAAATATGCCAGAAGATCTACTAGATAAACCAGTACATATTTAGTATAGTATTGGATAAGGTACCAGCGTTTTCAGTCTCACTGAGATTCTTTTAAAATAAGACTGACTCAGATAACTTCACTTCCAGCATCCAGCTTACCCGTTTATGGGAAGAACTGTGCTACCGTGAGGACAGCAAAGAGACTTTTGAACCCTCTTCTATGCAGTGCATACTTTTATGTGATTTTATATAGGGAATTGTGGGTACTGAAGAAACAGTGGACAGTGGACCTGATAATATTACTCACAGGATTCCAATACACAAGTAAAGTCCTTAGTATTATTTTTGTGCTTGGCCACTTGAATACATTCATTATTTCCACACGATGTTTCCTCTTCCAAAATTAATTACGAAAGGAATTCATGTCTCAATTTATGTTTACTATAAAATAACCGATTTGACTAAATGAGTTCTAAGGTTTCCTCCATCTTTATCATTAAGTGGATCTTTGTTTAAGGAAATGAATGCTTAGTACACAATTGTTACACATAGATTGTCCCTGTCAGTTCAGTAGTATAACTTTTATATTATCACTCTTCAAACTTTGAGTACTTCCTCTCCTCCCTTACTTCACAGAAATAAAAACAATTAGAGTTTCTGTCTGTTTCTATCAGAAACCAACATACCTGCCTCAGTCTCTGTACACAATGGGCTCCCTGATCATATTCCTGTAAGCACGAGCCTTTCACAGTACACTGGGTCATCTCCTCTCATACTTTCAGTATCTCAGCCATGAACATCAAGTAACAAAAGCACCAGTGGACCTTGCAGCTTGATTACTTCACTTATCCATGGACCTACCACCATCCCATGAACACACTCCTCTTTAATACTCATTCTTATAAAATAATAAAAACTAAGTAAACTACATATTTAAAACCTTTAAGTCATCCGTATAAAATAATAAAAACTAAATAAACTACATACTTAAAACTCTTAAGTTATCCTTATAAAATAATAAAAAATAAGCTACATATTTAAAACTTTTAATGTCATGGACATACGTGCAGCGTGTGTGTGTGTGTGTGTGTGTGTGTGTGTGTGTGTGTGTGTGTGTGTGTGTGTGTGTCCATGCCAAAAGGAAGGAGAAGGGCTATGAGGAAAGTGAATCAAAGCAAGACTGAAACTCAGCAGACCAAACGTCTCATTTGTGGTTCCTGTCCAGTGTCTGGGGCTTGAATTTCAAGGACTTAGATATGTCTGCCCTCCAGCTTTGCTGTCTCTCTCTTAGGCTGATTACACTCTTTTCTTATAGCTCTTGTTGGTAGATATCTCAGGGTTCTCGTGTCTCCAACATCTTGAGCTTTCTACCACAGCCCATGCTTCATCTTTACAATTCCAGGCTTCATAGTGACTCTTGCAGGAGACCTCAGCCTGGCCCCAGTACCTCCCTGAAACCATGAAGGAAAAGTACATGGCACGCTAAATCTTGCATCTTTCTTTTCTCTAAAACCATTACACATGACTGATGGTGTCAAGTTCTGCTAGCAGCTTGGGATGAACCTCTGCCTCTTTGGACCACGGTTATAGCAGCTTTTAGATGCATTTGCTTCCTAGGAGCAGGGAGTGCACTCTTGAGGCTCGTACCTCTCACCAGTTACCTGCCTGAGGTCTTGTCGTATCTTTGTAGTGCAAAGCAAGCACTTCTCTAGCAAACAAATGAGTACATTACTTTGTTTTTCAAAGATGTATTTTTATTTTATATGTATGAGTGTTTTGCCTTTGTGTATGTATGTTTGTGTGGGTGGGTGCCCCCGTGTGTGTGTGTGTGTGTGTGTGTGTGTGTGTGTGTGTGTGTGTGTGTGTTATGTGCATGCCTGGTACCTGAGGAGGCCAGAAAAGGTCATGCGGTATTCTGAGGCTGAGGTGGGTTATGGATGATTATGATCCATCATGTGGGAGCTAGGAATTAAACCTGAGTCCTCCACAAGAGCAGCCAGTGCTCTGAACCACTAAGCCATTTCTCCAGACCCCAGGACATTACTTTTCAAATTAGCCTATATAAAGCATGGGGGAAATACAGACAAGATTTTTTATTTTTATTTTGCCAGACTCTCTCTTGAATGGCCTCTAGCCTGGTTACTGATAGAGTCCTTGTTCCTCTCTAAAGCGCCATGAGCTGGCCCCTCCTCTGTCCACATGACTCTCGGCACGCCTGCCTTCCAGGCCCTTGCTAGAAAAACCTGGAAGCCCTGCTTCATAGTATTCAACACCGTTTCTAGTTCTTCTCTTGCTTGCTTATAGAACTGTTTAAAATCTCCTTCAGATATACCCCCAAATGCATCTAACTCAAAGTAAAATCCAAAGCTTCCCTGTAGAATCTGAACTCCATACCAGATACTTCTTAGCCTTCTTTTCTGCCAGCCTCCTCTTTACTAACTGTATTTGCCCTGGGTAATTCATATCCCCAGTTCCTTCATTCAAATGCCATGTGTCATAAGACAGGTTCTTTCAGATCGCTGTATATATGGCAGGTATCCTTCTCCTTACTTACCCTTTGTCCTTTCATTTTTCTCCATGATGTATACGTGTGGTTTTGTATAGCTAGTAGACTCACCGGATGTGTGACTTCTGTCAGCAGGAACCACTATACCAACCTTTACAACAGTGCTAGCTTAGCAAATGTCTGTTGAATTAGTGGTTTGAATTCCTCTTGGTCCCAGCAGTAGTATTTGTAGTGTTGTGATACAAATACCATGACCAAAACAATGTGGCAGGAAAGAGCTTGGCTTGCACTTTCTTAGTACTGTTCATCATTGAGGGAGGTCAGGACAGGAACTCAAACAGGGCGGAATGTGGAGGCATGTGCTGATGCAGAGACCATGGAGGGGTGCTGCATATTTGTTTATCATGGCCTGATCAGCCTGCTTTCTAATAGAACCCATGACCATCAGCCCAGGGATGTCTCCACTCACAGTGAGCTGCCTCCCCCGCAAGTCAGTCACTAGTTAAGAAAATGCCCCATAGGCTTGCGTATAGACCAGTTTTATGGAGGCCTTTTTCTCTCAGATGACTTTAGCTTATGTTAAGGTGACATAAAATGTCCAGAACAATGATGTAAAGAAATGAGCCTTTCTCCTCTTCTACCAAGTCTCTTAACTTTATAATTGATGGTTTCCTCATAAAACATTGCTTGCAATTTTTCAAATTATACCAGTTAGCAAAGAAATTGTGCTTTTATGGGTTGTATAAATGGGTAAGTTATTTATAGTTTCAGTCCTCACTATTAATCTAATCTGTTTTTTCTCACTGCATGGTTAAGAGACCTTAAAAGGCAATCTTGATTCCTAACTTACAGTTTTTGCTTTTTTATTATAAACCAAAATGCAATCTTTCACAAAAGTCTTTAATTTATTAATTTTAAAAGTGTGGTCATCTAACACCCAGCTGACCTCAAAGAAGATGATGAGCATCAAAGAACTTCCTTATGGAGATGGCTTCAAATGTAGCAAACAAGCCACTGGGCAAAATGTCCTCTTTCCTGCCACAGACAGAATTCTGCCTAAAAATGTGCAGCTTAGATGCAGGCAGAGTCAACAGCCGAACTCTGCCAAGACAGGGTAAGCAAGTCTTCAATAGTTCTTGCCTTGCGAATAAGTCTGGCAGAGATATTGGACCAGAAGGCCGAAGATGAGGCTCCAGCATTATAGAGTGTGTTGGGTGATATTCAGACAGGAAACTGTCTCAGTCATTTTGTTCATTTTGGAAGCTGCTAACCTGCACTACTGGTTCACTCAGGAACTTAAGTCTTATTCCTTCTCAAGTCTCTGAGGGAGGGTTGAAGAACAGATAGTTTAGTTCTACATTCATGTTTAGTTGGTTAGGGATAAGATCTTTTTAGATCAAGATAAAGGAGTTAAGGTAATAGAGATGAGATAGGATAGATACTGAATTTCATTCAGAAATTTAGACCCAACAAGACAGGAAAGACGTTTACTTTGAGTCTGACAAATACAATTAGCCAAATCACTATGAATGTAACATTTATAGAACTCATGATTGTCACATGATTCTCTCTGCTGTATATAGTTTGTTTTAGTCGTGTGTAATAAAGTAAATGTATATAAAAAAAGTGTTGTCATAACAATCTGGAGACCTAAGTCAGAATAGGCTTCCGGGAGGATATGAGGGGGACTCTAGTTGAGACTCCTAGTCGCAGGGGTCATGAAGTCTAAAGAGGACACCCTCTAACTGGACATCCTAGTGAAGGGAGGAGAACACCAACCTACCCACTAAAACTTATTCTGCCTACAAGCCGTGCAGGGATAAAAATAGAGCAGATAGAGCAGAGATCGAGGGAATGTACAACCAATGCCTGGCCCACCCCTGTGGAAGAGATCCAATTCCTGACACTATTAACAATACTCTGCTATTCTTGCAGACAAGAGCCTAGCAGAGTTGTCCTTTGAGAGGCTCCACCCAGCAGTGGTTCGAAACAGATGCTGAGACTCACAGCCAAACATTGGGCTAAGCATAGGGAGTCTAGTGGAAAAGTGGGGGGAAGGATAAAAACAAAGCCTAGAGGTGACAAGGGCACCACAAGAAGACCAACAGAGCCAATTAACCAGGGCCCAGAGGGCCCTGTGGAGTCTAAAGCACCAACCAGGGACCATGCATGGACTGGACCTAGGACTTCTACATAGATGTAGTCGATGGGCAGCTCAAACTCCATGAAGATCCACTAGTAAGGAGAGCAGACACTGACTCTGACATAGACTCTGTTGCCTGATTTTTAATCACTTCCGCCTGACAGGACTTCTTGCTAGGCCACAGGAAAACAGCACACTCAGTCCTGATGCAGCTTGATGAGCAGGAGTGGTCCTCTTTTCTGAGGAATAGGGGAGGGGAAGGGAGGGTGGGACTGCATGGAGAGGGGGAGCAGGCTAAATGATTTAATAAAAAATATTGTAAGAAAAGGTGGCATAATATTTATTTTGCTTTCCTACATACTGTTTATTTTGTACTGGCTATGAAGGAAGGACATTCTGCCTTTTCTTTCACTTGAAATTCAACACTAATCACAAGTTTTTAAGATTGAGATACTGGAAGCTGACCAAAAATTTTGACTAACTGCCGTGTTTCTGGTTATCTTCTGTTTATCTGGCTTCAGTGTGAAAATAAAGAACCAGAAGTATATAAGACCTCAGTTCTCATTCTAGAAATCTCGGCAGTCACCATAATATATGTGTGTGTGTGTGTGTGTGTGTGTGTGTGTGTGTGTGTGTGTGTGTGTGTTTTCTAGAATTTCTCGGCAGTCACCATAATATATGTGTGTGTGTGTGTATGTGTGTGTGTGTGTGTGTATGTATTTTAGTCACCATAATATTATCCTGTATTTAAGACCAAAGAGATTCCTGTGCCCATTCCGTGTGCTTGTAGATTTGTGGGTGTGCATACAAATGTCTTCATGCTTTCATTCTACATCTAAAATATCAGGTGACAGATTTTAAAGGTTTTAAGTTATTGTATTTTTCACTGAATATCCAGAATTATTAAATATTAAGCTTTGTTATCATAAATATTTCTCATAAGCAACCTATTTTATGGTGAACACTAAAATTTTATATCAGACTACTTAAAATTGTATTAAGTATATAATGTCTTAGTCGCTAAGGAAACATTGAAATTAGTAATATATTTGACTTTTTTTACTTTACTTTTTATTGAAAATAAAATTATCTTTATAGAATATACTCTGATCAAAGTTTCCACTCCCTCATCTCCTAGATCCTCCCTACTTGCTTCTTTTGTTAGAAAACAAATAAGCAAATATAAAAGACAAACAAGCAAGGATAAAACAAATCAAACAAAAAGAAGAAAAAGAAACTGAGAAAGAGCATGAGAAACTCAGACACACCTCTGATAAATAAAACCCACAAAAACTCAATTGGAAACCATAATATACACACAAAAGACCACTAAGGTTTTTAAAAATGACAAAATAAAGCAATATAGGGAAAAAACTTAAAAAATATCTTTGAGTTCACTTTGTGTTGGCCATCTACTGCTGCTCATAGGGCCTACCCTTGCCGTGTGTATACCCAGTGAGACTCCCCTGGAGAAACAAATTTTTCCTTTGACAGTGGTTGTTCATTGGAGGTAGCATTGGTTGGGAATGGGAGCTTGTATCTACTTCCTCATCTCAGGGCTGAGATCTCTGCAGCCTTGTGCATGCTGCTTCCATCTCTGTGAGATCAGATATACATTGGTCCTGTTGTGTCTGTAATACACTGTTTCCTTGATATCATCATCCCTGGCTCTTACAATCTTTCCACTTACTGTTCTCCTAAGTTCCCCAAGCCTTAAAGGATTTCATGACATTCCATTCATGACTGTTCCCACATCTCTCATTCTCAGCACATTGTCCAGTTGTGGACTTTTGTGCTAGTTCCCATCTTCTTCAGGAGAAAGCTGATGGCTGAGTGAGATCTGTAGGTGTAGCAGTCATATTGCTATGTTCCTTTAGAAGAACAAGAGTATTTGGTTTTTCCCTAGGTCCATGGCATCTCTATTCTCAAATTCTTGGCCATCTGAGCCGTGTCAGGCACGAGTTCCATCTCATGAAGGGGGCCTTAAATCCAATTAGATATTGTTTGGTTATTCGCATAACTTTTGTGCCACTGTTGCACCAGCGTATCATGCAGGCAGGACTGCATGCTAGATCAAAGTTTAAAGCAGGGTTGGTGTTTATCTTTCTCCTCTAGTAGCATGGAGTACTTTGCAGTGCTATGAAGACTAGTCAGTATGGGTGAAGGCTCTAGTGAGATACCAGCTCCGCTTCTTCATGTTCAGTGAAATATATACAGTTGTTGCATTTAGCGGTAGAGCCTTGCCATCAGGAAGCAACCAATAGTAACCCTTTATGGTCATTGCTAAGTAGTGTAAGTTCTGACTTAGGTATGAAACCCTGACAGACTCGCTGAAAAAAGAGATGACTACTAAAGGACAGGTAGAGAGTTAGCATATACACTTTGGATACTTTGAATAAAACAATAATTCCTGTCCTAAGTACATCACACCAGTGTGGCATGATATTTTTTTTCATATTCCTGCAAACAGCATATAATTTAAAACTTAGGAATTGCTTCTTTCTGGAAGTTTTCATTTGATGTTTTGAACTGCAGTTTACTGAGTAAGTGATACCTCAGCAAATGAAGTAGCTGAGACTACATGCATTTCTTAAATCAGCCCCAGGGTGAAATGCATTACTTTTTTCTTTTTGGTTCCTTTTAAGATGTTTCCATTTCATGTATATGAGTGTTTTCTTGCACACATATATTTATACTCTGTTCACACCTAGTGCCCAAGGAGGCCAGAAAGTTACCATGCCTCCTGGAACTATAGTTAAAGATAGTTGTTAGCTACTGCTTGGGTGTTAGGAGCTTGGGTCCTCTACAGGAGCAGCAAGTGCTCTTAACATGAGACATCTCCTAGCCACTGTCTCTTAGTATCTTCAGAAGCTAATGTTCCATTAGTGATTTATAATACCTAAAATATTGATATTCATGGCAAAACAAATACATGGTAAATGTGCTGTGTTTAGAAAATGAATGATCATTCCATTTCATCAAAAAGTAATAAGTATGTGAGAGTAAAGAAATGGCAGGGAATGAGATAGACCAGATAATGATACCACAGTGACCCGAAAGTATAGAAAAAAATAGGCATGGAAGGACGAAAATATAGAGCAGATTCTACTTAGAAGACTGCTGCAGGCCAGTCATGGTGATGAACGCCTATAATCTCCGCCCTCTGGAGCCTAAGATAGGATTTCTAGTGCTGGCACATAGTGTGACCCTGTCTCAAAAAACAAAAACCAGAAGACTATTGCAGTGAAATAAGTGATAAATAATAAAGATGTAAACTGAAATAGCATCATTATCCATTAACAATCCAATCCTGTAAGCATATAAAGAGACTTCCAGAAAGGAAACAGATTTCATAATGTAAGAAATAGTTTTAGCTTTTGTTCATGTTCTATTTGCGATCACCAAATAGAGAGGTGTAATAAGAATATGGTTATAAAATGTGATTTCCGGAGCTGGAAAGGTAGGTCTGTGGTTAAGAGCACTCTATAGGACCAGCACTGATTGCCCACATCTACATTAGGTTTATAACTTCCAGCTCCAGGAGATCTGATGCCTTCTTCTGGACTCCAGGGTGACAGCACACACACACACACACACACACACACACATACAAACACACACACACACACACTCACACACAGCATATACTCAGCCAGGCACACATACATACACATAAATTTTATAAAACTTTTGAAAATGCTAATCAGTAAAGACATAGAAGTAGTATTTATTTAACTGTGGTCCAAAGAGAATGATTCTCTTTACATACAGTAACACCAAGGTAACTTTGACTAACCTTTCTGCTTTCTAACTAAACTGATGCCAATTACGCACATTTGAATTTCTACCACATGACAATTCCTAGAAAAAAGATAGACTTTAGCATGGGTTTCCTGCTAACTGTGATATTAAATTATGAAAATACCAAAGAATTAGACTTGATAATTAAACGTACCCATTGTTAGAAATACAGATTAAACATAGTAGCAATACATAGGAGAGGCAGTGTAGAATAAAAAAAGAGAAAAAAGTTTTTAAAGAGAATGAACCTACTATATAACAATAAGTAACATATTAATAGCTCTGTGTATATCTGGGCCTTACTCAAAATATTTTACTAATAAGGGTTTATGATTCCACATGTGTTACATAAGAGCACAGGTCCTGGACTGTCAGGATCAGTATAATTGTGAGTAATGCTACCTATTTTCATTACACTCATTCCTCTCGCAGTAAAATAGCATAGCCAGCTTTGTGAGCTGTTGTGAAAGGAGGATGCGGTAGATGGTACAGCATGCTCAGCACGGTGTAATCATTCCTATTACCAATACTAGCAGGTAAGAGTGCCACCCTGTGGGGGTATAGTGTGTTCATTAATGGTATATGTCATGCAGATCACCATGATGACCACCTACAACATCCCCAGGTCACTCCCATCCAAGGACTTGTATCTACACCTCCCCATGTAGTTAGTTCACTCATCTTTCTTATTTCCTGTTTCTGGCTGCTTCTCAGTACTCAGAATTCAGTTTGGCTGCTTGTTCGATAAGAGCTTCCCCTTCTACCTAATCTAAATTACTCCACCAGTCAGTTTAATTACTTTTTTAAACAAACTAACAACAACAACAGCAAAATAGAGTCCCTTGACTCTCAGAAAGTTAACACTTCCCATTTGGGATCACCAGAATACCATTTAATCTAGTTATTTCTAAGAACAAGTTGGAAGCTAAGAAAGATTTATTTGGTTGGCCTCAAAAAATTAATTAAAATACCTTCCTGTTGTTAACTTGAGTTTCTAAAATGAAAAATGAGCAACTGTTTTCCAAAGTTAACCTTTTAGTCCTAAAATTTTTGACCTTGTGAACAACTTGGAAAATATTATAATCTTAATAAATAAAAATACTACAGGTAGGTGATATTTATTTTGCTATAAGTACATTAGAATGAAATGAAAATGTATGTGTTCAATTAACTCTGGGTGTAGTAGCCTGCCATCAAAATGCTTTATTCATCTCAGAGTAATAATGGTAGAAATAAGCTTTAATTTTTCCATTAGTTGCGTTAAGCTCTTCTATAAACAAAGTGAATCTTTGATTTGAGAAATAATATGACCGGACTTTGCTCAGCGTTTTCCCTGTCTCACCTAGTATGCCTAAACAGTCTTACTATGAGCTTTTAAAAAGACATCGTAGAGTTGGCTCTGGAACGGTGAGGGGTGCATGCTATTTTTAGTCTGCATCCACAGTACTGTGCCATCAAGATCTTCTTGATGTATTTTCTTTCTTCCTAAATAATCCGATTTTGCCACAAATTGATTGTTCAACCTCTTGAGTCATTTTCTATAAAATCCAAAAGGTTACTAAAGTTCCAAGATGGAAAAAATAGCTCTTTTGGAAAGGATGACACTGCAAGGTCAATTTATTAAATGGGATGATTTATGAGACCTCTAATGCCTTATTCCAAAACTAACTTTCACAACATAAACTGAGCCTTTTTACTGTTAAGCCTGCTGGATAGAGTTTTATGTAGAAGAAAAACTGAAATAAAATACATTTTATGACTGATTCTGAAGAATTAAGTTTCTCCCTAATAAGTAATTTCTAGAGAAATTACCTACTCTCTCTGAGAAGCCTACCTCATTTTCTTGAGCTCCTCCACATAAGAAAAGGTAGTGATGGCACTGAGCTCTAACAGTCCTTCATCCGTTTAAGAAATAACATGTTACGTTGGGAAGAAGATTGAAACTGATGTTTGAAGTGGATCCTTGGGTGCCACATCCAACCTGTGACTTTAAGCAAGCTCTAATTGTCCTGTAGATAGTGCATTGTCCTCATTTGTAAAATACAGAAAATGTCATCCATACCAGCAACCTGAGAGACTTTCAGAGGGAGGCGTATTAAATGTGCAAGTGCTCCCTAGAGTGCAGAGTCCTAGCAGCAGGAAGGGTTGCAAATCATTTTAGACACTTAGGAGATGCATGCATTGTTTGCCATTGTTAAGTCTACTTTAAATATATGTTATGTAGCATGGTTAACAAAATAAATTTCATAAGCTCTCTTGGGGTATCCTGTAGTAAGTAAAGAATGTTTATGTCCATTAAGGTAGAAACCATGTATTAAACATGCTTGTATCCACAGCATTTTCTGGAAGTTTTGGGCAGGCCATGTTGGTTGCCCGGCCTGTGTGTTGAGTGGTCTTTATAAAGGTGTTATTCATTTAGAATGTATAAAGTAGCCTCTTTTGAAATTATGAATTTCCATATCTGTCTTTTGTTCTGTCTCTTGTGGTAATAATTGTCAAATGTTCTAACCTTGTATGCAGTAAAATCTCACTAGTGAAGATACCATGACACTGTTATGGTTAATGATTTCATAGAGTAAACCATAGGTGTGTGAGTGAGCATAGAGGTATAAAGCGATTAATAAGTACCCACTTGTGCAGAATATAGTCACTAGGATCTGTGTGTCTGGGAGGATTAGTGATGCTAGCCTGAAAATGACTTTTTAACCCAAAGGACCATTTAAAGTCTTAGCAACTCTGGCATGTTATCTATAAAATGAAAGTGTGGCTTTTCTTATTCTCTCAGTTTTCCAGTTCTTTTCTACTTAAAACACTTCCATAATTGATTTTTACTATTTCAACAAATACAGTCAGAGCTTTGGTATCTAACATTTTCATACACAGCCTGCAAAATTTAGCATACTGAATTGAAATGCAATTTAAAGCATTTAATCATTCATATTAAAAAAGTATTATCAAGTACCTATTACATGCCCATCGATCTCCCAATAATCTTTCCGTTCAACTGAGATTAAGTCTATACAGCTGTCAGACAGAAGCAGTTTTGACTAATGTCTCTTTTGGGGGGGGAATTATTAAACTAAGTTAGGACTAGATATAATTTTATACTTCTCTTCACCTGTTAGTGTTGTGAATGGCAATAAGCTTTATAGTAGAAAGTATACTAGTTATTTTGAATACTAGCAAAAAGCTTTTTAAATAACCTTTCTCGTTATTGCCTTTTAAATGTTTATTATTTCATGTGTATTGCACATTCTCAATGTAGTCTGGAATGAGGGGTGAGTGAGGTTCCTGTAGTCCTAAAGGAAGCACATAGGCTCAAAACAAAAGGAAATAGCATAAAGGGACTGATGTGGCTAGTGAAATGTGATGAGGCTAAAACTTGAGGATGCAGAGGTGGAGGTGGCTAGCTTTTGAGGACCCCAGTCACTAAAGGCATTGTTTTCTTCCAAGAGGTAAGGTTTTGTTTTGCCTTAAGGCAGAGGGGAGCCTTGAAGGTATTTAAACAAAGGAGAACGCTTTCTAGATAGCTTTGAAAAGGATTAAGTCAGCGGCACATCCTGGTGGATCACGCTCTGATTGACTACTATGTGTGGCCAGGATGTAACACCTCAGGGCACACCTAGGGAAGTAGGAAAGACCAACAGGGAGTCCAGGAAGTTACGGTTTCCAACTCCACGGTTCAGAATGATTTAGTGTGTTCACACGATCAGTTCTGTTTTCTTAATTCTGTCACTTAATGGCAATGAGCGTCAATCAAGGCCCAATCAATTGGGAATGTTTTATGAATAGTCTCACATATTTAATAAAAATTATTCTGACTAGCATTATCAAAGAACATCTTCAGTGTGTAACTGGAAGGATAGTATATCTACTAAGATAGAAATAGGCCTTAAGAAGGTCTAAGCACATGGCATATTAAAGGCTGACCATATTTGTCTAGGATGCAGAAGGACAAAATCAACATTGGTGCCTTTACCCACCTGACCTGCTCATGGTTTCAGACCTGCCAGAATCCCCTCCCTCCCCACTCTGCTCATGTTAGCTTTAACATGAGTTTTCTACCAAACAAGCTGGGTTGTTCTTAGCAGGCCTCCCCCAGTCATCAAGTCATAACGTTTTGTTCTTCTGGGTCTCTGAGAAGGCTTCTTTTAATTCACAAAGCATCAATGTTGCATCTTCAGTACATAGACCTTCTTCCTAGGTCCCCTGGGTGCACCTCAGTCTTACACATTTTGAGAAGACCTGGCCTCAGCATATAGCAAATACTGGGCATGCAGTAGGCTACTGCTCCATGCAAGGCAACCACAGCTAACCTAGGAAGTAACATGGGCTTCGCTCACTTGTCCTATTCAGCATGGTAAAAAGACTTTCTTAACACTCTTGGGCTTTTTTTTTTTTTTTGGTCCAAAAATTGTTAAAACCCATGATTGTCCTTCTTCCTCTTACCATAATCATGTGCTCCGCCCTGCAGCCCTTTCACTCGCTCTCTAGAAGAGTCCCGTGCACTGATGCATTCTCTGTTAAGTAAATTTGCTTTTGCTCTCCTGATTTTATAGTTTCTCAAGTAGAAGGTATATTTTTAAAGCCACTAACCCATTAGTTTTTCGTTTTTTTCTTCAGAATACTTTTATTTTTAAATTCATACAATATGATTATGTTGTAGCTTAGAGAAATGCTTTGAAAACAAAACAACAATAGAATCTTTTGTAAAGTTTCATATGTGTTCAACCCAAGCATTTTCTGGACATTTTTATATAAGCAAGTATAACATGTAGGGTACATTGTTGCTTCATGCCAAGAAACAACATTGAGAGCTGCCCAAACTCAAATGGGCATCCAGACCCAGAACAAGCCTTTTACTTTGCTTCTTTCTTTCTTTCTTTTTTTTTTTTAACTAGTCTTTTCCTTGACTAAAAACCTTGTCTTCCTCACTCTGCATCAAAGCAGAAAGCAATTATATTGTCTAAGCAATCAAATACACCCTAATGGGAGTTAGACAAAGATCTCATTGCAGAAGAGTCATGACATCATGTGTATTCAAATATCCTCTGCTTGGATTTCTTTTTTCACTACACTTATGGACCTCTCATTTGTAATGAGGCTAAAAGTAGATTACAATTTTATATATTTTAGACACAAGGACACTGAATAAAAATATAAAATAGGGTTTGATTTAGTACCTTGTTGATATACTTGAGATCCTGTTCATGTTTCCAAGAGCTTCATAATATTTATAAATCTGGAATAGAAAGAGAGAATGTTCTATTGGAGGCAGTATCTAGGCATCTGGCCTCTGTATTTTTAGCTCAACCTTTGTGAATACTGTGTGTACCTAGTAGTCCCTCCACTTAAACACAAATCTGAAAAGCCTTCATTTTGGCATAGACATGTTTACTTGCAAAGACAGTCTTAGGACAACAAGTCTTTTTTTTTCCACTTTACATCCCAAATGTAGCCCCTTCCCTCTTCTTCTCCCAGTCCCACCCTCCCTCTCCCATCCCTCTCTCCTATTCCTCAGAAAAGAGAAGCCTCCTTACCCACCCCACCCTATCAGGATTGAGTTCATCCTCTTCCCCAGTGGCCTGGCAAGGCTGTCCCACCAGGGGGAAGTGATCAAAAAGCAGGCAACAGAGTCCATGTCAGAGACAGACCCCACTCCCCTGACTAGCAGACCCATATAAAGACTAAGCTGTCCCTTGGCTCATATGTGTAGGGGGCATAAATCCAGGCCATACAAGGTCCTTGGTTGGTGCTTCAGACTTCACAGGCCCCCCTGGGCCCTGGTTAGTTGGTACTGTTGGTCTTCTGGAACTCTTGTCACCTATAGGTCCTTTCATCTTTCTCCCCCACTTTTCCACTGGACTTCCAATGCTTTGCCCAATGTTTAACTGTGAGTCTCACATCTTTTTCCAACCACTGCTGGGTGGAGCCTCTCAGAGGACAACTCCTCTAGGCTCCTGTCTGCAAGCATAGCAGAGTCCTGCTCGTACTGTCAAGGCTTGGTTCTCTCCCATGGGGTGGGTGTTGATTGGTCCAGGCATTAGTTGAACCTTCCCTCAATCTCAGCTATATCTCCTCTATCTTTATCCTGTACATCTTGTAGGCATGGTGAATTTTAGGTTGAAGTTTTCGTGGGTGGGTTCGTGTTCCCCTCCCTCTACTAGGAGGCATGTCTAGTTAGAGGGTGCCCTCTTCAGTCTCCATGACCACTGTTACTAGGCATCTCTGCTAGAGTCACCCTCATATCCTCCCAGGAGCCTGTCATGACTTAAGTCTCCAGCTTGTCACAGACAGGCCATTCTCACTCAGGGGAAATAGAATAGACAGAGGTCATGGTTGAAGAGAGGGAACAAAGTAGGAGAGGGAGCACAGAGATATGAGGCGCGAGATCAGACCTGGGGAGAGTCGGGGTGGGGTGGGAAGGACAGAAGGCCCGTAGAGAAAGGACGACAAGCCTTTATCATGATAGAGTTTGCTTTTGAAACACATGTATAGAGGGTTAGACATTCTAAGTTTCTGATAGAAGCACTTTATAAGATTCACAGCTAGACGCTCCATTTAATGATGATTTCCTTTTCTGGGCCTGGGCCAGCAAGATGGTAAGGCCAGGAAAGGTGCTTGCTGCCAAACCTGGTGACATAAGTTCTATCGCTAAGACCCACATGATAAATAAAGTGAGAGAACTGACTGACCTCTTCACACATTCCATGGCATACAGACTCAGAGTAAATGAACCAGTTAGTAAATCAGTTTTGTTGTTGTTGTGCTAGAAGTCAGCCCAACCCTGATATCTGAATCTGGACCATCCTGCCTCACTGTCTATTTTTTCCCCTGTCATCGGCTGTGGTCCCTCACAACAGCTAGTACTATCATGGTTGGACTTAGAGCCTCTGAAATGAGAAATGAACTAGTGTTTCTTCATAAGTAACCTGCCCTGGGTATTTTGTTGCAAAAATGAAAACTAATGAAAAAAGTGTTCACTGTTAAATTGCTTCAGTTGTGCTGTGTGTTTGAAAATTGTCATGATAAAAGCCTTGGTACTTTTCAAAAGGGATAATACTATAGGGATGTACGCTTATTGTTTATAATTACATTAATAGACAGAAATTATTATTTCAGAATAAAAAGCCACATTAAACTATCTTCACAAATGAGGTCACGAGATTGATTTTCAAACCCTTAATGTTTGAAACTCAGGTTAGGGATGGTAAATAACTGGGAATGTGTAAAAATTCAGGCGTGTGATAATGATTGTATTATTAAAATAGGACACAGGTAATTGAAACCATGGTGCATACATAACCAGTGCAATACTATGTCTCATTAAACTATATGCTTAGAGAGAAATGGATGTTTATAATATAATATTTTATAGATGGCTAGAAAGTGAAGGACCCATGATATGTTATATGCATGTAAATGTTACTTTCGAAATTGAAGATAATTTTTTCCCAGTAAAATTCTTCTAATTTTTAATTCAATTTAGTAGCACAAGAAAGAAGTAAAACATGAAAAGGAAGAAAAGAAAAGTCTATTTTTTCTGTTAAAATAAAGCAAGAAAATCTTAATATTCCTATATCTTTTTAATAGACTGAAGGAATGTGTTTTATACATAAAACAAACAACAATGCTATTCATCTTTCTATTCATGTTCTATTCGTATTCTATTCATAAACAACAATGCTATTCATATTTTAGGAATGCCACAAGTGGGCTTTGAAAGAAGTTACAATGTTCTCATACTGCTGGCTCCATGGCATTTCATACTTGGAAATGCCCATCTTTAGTCCCTAATTGCATTAACATTTGATGTCTGACTCATGAGGAAAGGAAGCTTTGATGTGGGAAAAGGAAAGTCCATGTTCCTTCTGAATACAGTAACCATGGATACAATTCAGACTGTGTGACACCTATGTTCCCTGCTTTCTCAAGGTCCCACTAAAAGAGATCAGGGTTCGAGGATAGCCAACAATTAAAATATTCTTATTATAATGCTATATGGAGATTTAAGCAATGTGGAAGTTGGTAGTGTTTATAGTATAACTTTGAGAGCAATGGAGGACTAAAATTTCTTCATGTGTTCAAATTAACTGAACCCTTTATGATTTTGAATTTTATGTCTCAGATATTACTTGTACTCTTTGGAAGAATCTGTCCTCATTAAAAGAAAAGTTGGATAGCATTAGTTACTTTTCTGTGGCAGCAATAAAGTTCCAGGACCAAAAACAAAGTCATACAAGAAACAGTGTTTTGCTTTTGGTTCCAGAAGGAATGTCCTCCATGGTTCAGAAAGTATATATCAGGAATAGGAAACAGATTGGTCACATTGTCATCAGCATACAGGAAGCAAAGAGAGAAATTGGGAAGTGATGTGCATCATTCAGCAAGACCCCTCCTGAGCATTCCACAACCTCTCCAAACAGCTCCCCCAACTGGAGTCAAGCATTCATGTACATACTAAATAAAACAATAGCATCAAATTAGAGCGAATCTCTGAATTTTCCTTTCCTAGTTCTCGAACAGTAATTACATGAAGTTTGTAGTTCCTGTTTTGATGTGTGTGTATACCTGAGCACATATGTACACATGACGCTCCTCTCTATCCTAACACCCCATCCATGCTGTCTAATTGCTCCCTCACAATGTTAAGTGTTTTCTTCATCTCTTATCGTCCCCAGGCAAAATGTCCACTGATCGAGCTTTGAGGAAGCAGCAACAGTTAAACAACCTCGTTTATGTGGTGCTAAATCAAGCCAAACCTGGTGACAGAATAGTGGATTTCTGCAGTGGCGGGGTATCGTATGCCCCTCTCATCCTTTAGCCTTTCCAAGATCCTGAGACCTTGCTGCATTCCGTTCAGGGTCATGATTTCAATTGGGAAGATCATTGTCTCACAGTGAACTAAAGCTGTGGGGACCAAAGTTAACTTTTTTGTCTTACTTTCAGGGCCATGTTGGAATTGTCCTTGCGCATATGCTGCCCTCTTGCCAGGTGAGGTTAAATAATAGACAGTTATTCAGCGGCCGTGCCTGACCTAATCTTTGGTCTTTGTACTGCTATTTATTTACTCACCAAGTCAACTACCTGGCACATACTTACTTTGCAACTCCTAAGATCAGAATCTTAACTGGGACAAAAGGAAAGTAAGACCACAGTAGAGTTAATCAGTATTCTTTAAAGTGTATGTGTTTAAGTAAAGTAGATACATATTCCACTATTAAATGAATATGCTTTAACTAACTTAATTTTCAATACAATCATATCTAAAAATGCTTCCAAGGATCACATTTTAACGTAAACTTTCTGGTGATAAATTTAATATATCATTTATATCATTAAATATAAATTTAATATATCATTTAATATAAATTTTATATCAACTGGGCAGAGTCTGAGTCCTCCAGTCACTGTGACTGCTGTGGAAAGAAAATCTGGAGCTGACAGATAGTCAGGTACCTGGTGGAAAATGACTGAGGTGCATTTGTTGTCATTAGAGCGGCAGTCCTCAACCTGTGGGTTGCAACTCCTTTGGAAAGCCTCTGTCTCCAAGAATGTTTACATATGATTCATAACAGTTGCAAAATTACAGTTATGAAATAACAACAAAATAATTGTATGGTTGGGGCTCACCACAATATAAGCAACTGTAGTAAAGAGTTGAGGCATTAGGAAGGTTGAGAACCACTGTCTTATCAAATAAAGAGCAAAATAACTAAAAGCCCCAGGAGAGGAGGCAAGCTTCTGTTGTCTTGTTGAGGAAACAGTGTATGACTGGTTGAGAGGAGGAGCTCACAGAGCAGAGTCCCAAGAAGCAGTGTGGGGCGGAACATCTTTCCCTCCCTAATAGTTCTCCTGGGAACTCAGGGAGGCTGGCCTGGGCGGGGCTTCAGCTAGATAAGCTGGAAGGGTTATCCGCACAGCAAGGGTTTTATGTAAAGAGATAAAAGTATTTTTCTATCAAGTGTGCATAAGGAAAAATTAAAAGTGAGAATGATAGTAATAACTGCCTTAGTAGACCTGCGATTCCTGTTGGAGGCTCCTGTTCTGCCTTCAGCCGCACCCACCAATCACACTGTCGGCTGATGGAACCTTATTGCATGATAAACACACCACACGGCCTCCTCTTCGTTCTTCCACCTCATCTCCGTCCTCTGCATCCTCCTCCTCTTACTCACTCTCATTTTCACATGGACTGTGCCAAATGCTCTTAGTTTTCTCAGTTCTCTAAATACTGATATACCATAATCGTCCTTAAGCTGAGCCATTCCTTATCTAATTTCTGTTCGTTTTTGAGGTATTCACTACTGTATTATTTGTCCATGAAAGTCGGCCTTAGTCATCAAGGCTGGGCTCCCATTACACTTGTCTGTCGTAACTGAACACCTAGCACACTGTTATTTCCCTTTCTTTCATTTATATCATCACATGGCTAAGCTTTAAGAGCTCAAAGCATTGTTCGTTTTTATACCAGGTGAACTGTCATACAGAATAGAGCATTAGTAAATACATTCTACTTTGTTAAGATGTGAAATATAGTAATAATTCATATTGCTAATGTCTGAATTGTTACTGAATATACTGGATGTTTTTCTGCATAAAATCTAGGTTACATTAATAGAAAACAAGGAATTATCATTAATACGTGCTAAGAAGAGAAGTGACGAACTAGGTTTAAGCAATATTTGGTTCATTCAAGCAAATATGGAGTATTTTACAGGAATGTTTAACATTGGGGTAAGTAGTCCATAATTTCACTTTCTCTAATTCACTAACTAATAATGTTACTCATTAGATTAAAGAAAACAATATTGTATTCTTTCCTAAACAAAGAAATGTGTAGCTTCATATACTTTCCCTATTGGGTGTAGCATGACATCAGTCCACTCATAGCCCTTTCCCATTGTGTGGCAGATAACATCTGTCCCTCCTTTGGACAAGAACTGTACCTGCTGCCCTGGAAGGTGATCAGTGCCAAAACCGCGTTAGCACAAAGAAAATGCTGAGCTGTGGCTATTAGCGGAATGAGTGGCTTAAAGTGGCTCACCTTGCCTTCGTCTGCATTTTTCTTAAACCAGCAGAATAGCATAAAACAAAATAAAAAATATATATATATATAAGGGAAAAATAACTTGATAATAACCCATACACACCATGTCTCTTTAACAGAGTTTTGATATCTACATGTTATTTTGAACTTCCAAGTGTTGAGGTTTTAGTTTTGAATCCTTAGACCAAGTTATGTTAGGGATAATTACGAGGCAGTTCATAGCTGACTGCAGGTTCTGGACTCTTGTGGAATTTGTGCTTCATTAAGGTCTAGTATCTTGCTAATACTTCTATTTATTTAAAAAATCTTATTTAATACAAATACATGCTCAAAGCAATGAATACCTTGTAATATGAAAACCCATCTCTTGTATACTAGACAATAAGTATTATAAATACCTTTTGATCTTTACTACGTATTCATGCACAAATACAAATGCTGGCTTATGCAGGAGTGAACCTTGCAGAGCCACAACCTGCGTCCTTCCTTGGCTGAACGTTGTCATAAATGCTTCCCTAGCTATTCGGCATATTCTTCTTACTTTCTTAATGTATGTAACTATGATAGATCTTGGCGTTTTCACAGCAACTTTGATGTATTGCTGGGTCACTGCCTCATCCATACTGTGTGTTCACATCTTACTGGGTAGAACGGGTCTGGAGCTCAGAACTTTGTAGTACCTGTTACTTTTATGTACTAAAATTCATATCTTAAACACTGAAAATGTTGAAGGTCTGCTTTGCTTTTTTTTTTTTTTTTTTTTTTTTACCTAAAAGGCATCCAGTTTATGTCCTGTTTAGATACAGTAAAATGTTAAAATACAGGGATTGCTCTCCTGTACTTCCCTCTTAAACATGGCATTTTTACCTCATTGGCCCTAGTTCTGTTTGTCCTTTGTGGCTACAGGTATGCAGTCATTCTGATATTCTTATAACTTCCACGTATATAATTCAGCAACATCAATTAAAATATGTTTGTCCTTTTTGAGTCAGTATTTTTTTATATTTCATTATTATAGATTGATCATGGATTTTTCCCTTCCATATTTACTTTGGCTGCCCCATGTGCTTTATAATGATTTCTTTGTTTTGTTTATTATTTTTACTGTTGTAAGAGAGTACACTCAATATACTATTTTCATATTCACAGACATCTAAGCAGTCCATATAAAAATAAATATGTGAAATACATGTTAAAGGATTATATGTGACATGGATGTGTGCTCCTTGACTTTTATGGGTTTAACTAATAAGCCAATAATAGAGACTGCCAAAAGTAAAAGTGTGTAGATTGTTAACACTAAACACTGTAAGGCACTGCTCATGTGCCCTGTAATCACGTGGCTGGCTGATGACTAAGCTGTGCTGCGGCCCAGTACTACAGTGAGCCTTATCCTATGTACTGTTAGCCCAGGAAGCCTCGTGTTTCAAACATGGTGGTGTTCACTGAATGCATGTTACTTTTGCATCACCATAAAGTAAATAAGTGTAACCTTTGTTAGTCATGGATTATTTGTATTTTTCCTTCAAAACAATATTTAAGTATTATAAGGATACTGTTTTATTAATCCTGGTTTTAGTTTTAAGGACTAATATATGTCATAGAGAAAATATATTTTTTCCAAAATAAGAAGCATCTAAAAAACTGTTTTTAGAATTGTTTTATCATTTTTAATGTATGATCCCTGATTTCAATAAGTATTGAGTACTTTAAAGGATGCTTTTAATAAAAGATTACTTATAAAAGTATAGCATTAATGCAATTTTAAATGTATTAATATTTTTTAGTATTTATATCATTTCCACACTACCCTCTACCCCCTCAACTTTCTTCCAGGTCCCTCCAGTCCCTTTCAATTTTATGACTCCTTCCTTTTTAATTATTGTGACATATATACATATGTATGTGTGTATGTACATATGAATACAGTCTGCCGAGTCATTTAGTGTTGACTCGGCATATGTGTTTAAGGTGGCCTCTTGGGATTGTATAACCTATGCAGGGGCTGCTCCTTGGAGAAGACTGATTCTTCTTCTCTTAGCAGCCATTAAATACCTGTAGCTCCTAATCTAGGAGAAAGGATTTGTGACGCTTCCCCCACCTGTGTTGGCATATGACTGATGCTCTCATTGACTAGCTCTTGTCTAGGAGACCACATTATTAAGATTTCAAGGGTGCAACATGGCCGTCATAATTAAAAGACATCATCTCGCAGTAGCTGGCCTACTCCTATGGCTCTTACAATATTTTCACCCTGTCTTTCACAGTGTTCGCTGAGCCTCAGATTGTGTTGTAGATATAGAATTGGCTCTGGAGACTCAGTTGCTCTTAGCTTTGGGACCAGTAGTGGTAGGTTTCTGTGATAGCCCCCATCTTCTTGTCTGTCTGTCCTACAAGGCCCTCCTTAAATGCCACCTCCTCCAGAGGACTTCATGATTTACTCCACCTTTCCTCCTTTTAATGTTTCTATCTATATTTCTTTTACATTTGTTTGTTTTTTCTTTTTTGAGCCAGATCTCAGATAGCCCAGGCTATTGCCTGACACAGTGAGCCACATGTCAGTTATTACCAGAATTTTGGATTTGTTCAAACATATATAATTAAATTGATATACTCAGTACTTTGGATTCCATTGGTACTATAACAGAGCACAGACTCAGATGCTTTTACAGTTTTGATATTTTATTCTTCACAACTAGCATCATATTGATAAATAAGAAGACCATAGAGCCTTTTTGATGACTAAGATAGTGAATGAATAAATTATTTCATTTCTGGAACTGCGAGCCTTTAATGATCAAACTAAAAGGCAAACTGCTCAACACAATCATTCGCATTCATGCTGCTGCAGACGCCCTCTACACTAGTGTTGCATGCAAGAAGCCTCCTGTGCCCTGACTGGGAAGGCAAGGCTGCGCCCTGGCACTTGAGCCATCGGCTCCTGTCAAGATGACCCAGTTCGGAACCGAGAGAGGATATAAAGATTGGCATGTGTAGGCTGTAGGTCTGATGGACTTCAGAGTGTGACTATTTTTTATTGCAATATTTTATAATCAAGTCTTTTTAACTTTCAAAAACTCAAGTAGTTAATCTGAAAGACTTTCCTTTTCTATATGTGCCCTGGTAAGCTACCACAAACTAGGCATCTCAAAGTAACTGTTATTATCCAACAGAAATCTAGATTACAAGAAAAGTCAGTCCGGAGTGGACTCCTGTCCGGAGGCTCTGAGCAGTGCTGGGGGCACACTGATGCTTAAAACTTAGTTTCCTGAAGTTATACAACTAAGATCCAGGTTTGCCTTCTGGCTATGGGCCAAGAGTCCTCAGCTTCTGGAGGCCACCCACGTTCCCTGGTCCTCTCCCTGTGGAAGCCTGTGTGGTGGCTTTCTACACTTTGATTTACATCTTTCTGACCTGTGCTGTCTCCCTGGGTTCCTCTCGTGCTTTTAAGAAATCATGTAACTTGATTGAATCCACCCATATTGTACATCTGCCAGTCTTTTTTGCTTGGCTGTAAGTTCTAGGAATTAGATGCAGTGGCTTTAGGGGACAGTCCCTGGCTCATTCGTTCTCCCCTGCAATATGTTTGCAAAGCCTTGTTAATTGTCCTTTATAGTTTTCACATATGCATTTTACTTATCACATGCTTCTGTTTCACTTGTTGCCCTGGCCCCTTTGTCTATGCTTTAACAAATAAGATCTAAACTGCAGAAGCATAATTAGATTCTGCCTCAGTCTGGGGTTAGACTGTGTCGTGGGTGCTAGTGTGTGTCTGGTTGCCTCTACATTAGCAGCATTTGTAATTACTGGCCCTCCTTCCCTGTAGGTTAAAAACTACAGAATGGCATTAATCTAACTTATCATTCTGTCCTCGTTTACATTCCATTATCAACAAATGGTTACCCAGTGGTACGGTGCACATAGCAAAACAATTAGTTCTTCCTCAGCATTTCCCATTTATCAAAATGAGGCGGCTATCTACCACAAATAACCAATTAGGTTTTTTTTTCATCTGGGATTTTTAAAGTATCACTATTGGGTCATAAATTTGATATTTGATCAAATTTACTTGATTTGTACTTGATCCATTGGCTTTTTTTTTCTATGAATGCTCAAATATCCCCATTTTTGGTCTATGATACCCTCCTTGGGTTGCTCTGATTCCTTCTAACAAATATTCAGTTGTAATTAGGTGTGTTGTGTGTTGCTTTCTCCTGAAAGTTTTTATGACTCGCCTTGCTCATCTCTTGCTTCATACTTTGTCAGCTAGGTCTCCTGAGTTGAACTCAGGTTCCTTTTAAGTACTCAGAATTTAGTTAAGAGCAAGCCTAATGCTAAGGTCTGGTTTTGTCTTCCAGGTAGCTTTGCATGCTTGTGGAGTGGCAACAGACATGGTGATAGAGCACTGCATCCAAACACGAGCGTCTTTCATCACCTGCCCGTGCTGTTATGGGTTCATTCAGAACACGTCAAAGTTTAATTTTCCAAAAAGGTGAACTTTAGCGTTTTACCTAAGACACCAGTATGGGGGTCAGTTGGTACACAAGACTTGTTTAAATCAAGTTACAGTGAAAGCCAGGTTGTGATGGTACACTCCTTTATTCCTAGCACTCAGAAGACAGATGCAGGCAGATCTCTGTGAGTTCAAGGCCCCTCTGCTCCCCAGGACCCTCTGACCTACACACATGTGCCATGGCATTCACACCCACCCTCATACACACATATGCACAAACAGCAACTAAATAAAAATTTTTAATTTAAAAATAGTATTAACAGTTGTTGATTAGATTTGATAGGGACTTTTATGATCCTTCTTATCCCACATAGATGACAAAGAAACTTTAATTCTCATCACTTTTATTGGAGGACAATCCTATGTGACATTTCACTCTCATGGTTCATAGTTATTGAGAATCAGAAGCTAAATACACCAGTCCTGTGTCAAAATAGTTTCCTAGGACACAAAATCAATTGCATAATTATTTTTAGAAACCATAGAAAATTTTTATTAGAATTTACTTAAAATCTCTAATGTAAGTAACAGTATGAAACAAATCTTTTCTTCTTTCATTATTTTGTTCTTGCCACAATTCACAAGGTGAAAGAGAACCAAAGAAGGCATGGAAAGATGGGAGATAGATAGAGTGTATTTATGTATATAATTTACTTATATATGTGTATTTTGAGGCCTGTTGAACAGTTTAAATCTGATCAAATGTGTGTTTTTACAGTGCTCTATGAAATATGTAAGTCTAACAGATACATACAAGTGTTAATTTGACCTATTCAGATTTATGTTCTAGTTTTACTGATTCAGAAATCTCAATTTCATGTCACCTTTTTTATAGCCTTGTAGATTTACTGTCATTTTGCTCCATGCCCTTGGAGCTGACTATTCAGAACATCTATTTCTTGGTGTATGAAAACTAACTAATTCACCAAAAGTAGAGGTGTGACTTATACTCTTCTGTTTCTAAAATATATAAAACCACAAATGATTTTTAATGGATACTAATGGAATTAGTAGCATTATATACAGGCCTAAATTTAGTGAGTTAATAGAGTGAAGGCTACAGCACTCTAAGGGACTGTATGAAACACACGTTACCTTTAATAGTCATGGTTGCTTTAATTTCTGGTTAATTTTTTTTCTGATGTTTGATGTCTAAATAAACAACTTGTCTAAAGCTTACATATCCAAACCAACTACACAGGCAATAACATTCTTTGTCAATCTTTATACCTCCAGACAGCTTTTCCTGTGCCCTAACACCTCAGCTCAGTTCCAGCAGCTAGGGACAGCTCTACATCCCTGAGCCCAGTCAAGTTAGTCTGTGTCTGTTTACCACTGATGCCTGCTCCTTCCCACACAGGAGAATCAAAGGCTCCTGTCTGTGTTACTGTCCCCCTCTGCCTCATAACTGGCATGGCACTTCCCCACAGCACTGTGCATGGCAAGCCACTCCTTCCTGGGGAGTTGTGAGGAATACAGCATCTTTTCAATGCTGGCTGCTTCCTGAGCCATTGCCTTGCCACACCTGAATCATAACAGCCACACAGCACAGCACTAGAATCTGGACGTGTTCTGAAAAAAGCCAAAAGTAGTTGTGCTTTCTTAACAGTATTAGCTGTCTGGGAAGTATATCCTTTGAACTCATGACTCTTGGTGTTCTGCTTTTATCTTCTACATAAACACATTTCAAGTTGAAGTAGTTCTTCATTTGGGATAACCTTTTATACTCTTCAGCTACCATCCATATTTTTATTTATAATTCTGATTATTTGATATTCTTTACATTAAAATAATAACTAACCCCTTTTTGTTTCCTATTCTAGTGAAAAATTCAAGGAAACTTTGTCATACAAGGTAATCTTTTTAAAAAGACCTAGTTGTCCTCTGAATAACTTTGTGCATTTAGGATTTTGTTGTTTTGTTTGAGACAGGCTCTCACCCTGTATCCTAGAACTCACTGTTAGCCCAAGGTGGTCTCAAGCTCCTTTCAACTCTCTTGCCTCAGTCTCCTGAGTGCTGGGATTACAGACATGAACCACCATGATGCCATCCTATCCAACTTTAGATTCTTCATATTTTTCTATCCCAAATTTTGTCTTATAAATCTACCCATATATTGAATTACTCAAAAATATCTAGTCAGGCCTTTAAAATTTTTCAAATTTACATTGACTCTGCGATTCATATTTTCTCCTGCTTATGTACAAGCTAACAAGTTAGCTGGTAAATTCCAGCAGAGTTAAGAAGTTCCTGACAGGGACCAGACAGCAGTTGCTTATAAGAGTAGCAGTAGCCGGAGTTCCATCCTCTTCATGCTGACTTCCTACAGCGGGGGCAGCTCACTGGTTGAGCTAATGGCAAGACCAAGCTATAGTATATAAAAAGCAGGATTATTGGATGCAAGGGGAGGGGGAGAGAAAGAAGGGGGAAAGATGCAGAGAGAGGAGAGAGGCACACACAGAGAGGAGGAGAGATGAGACACAGAGAGAAGGAAGAGAGTAAGCAGGAGAAGGGGTGGGGGAGCCAGATGTCTGGATTATATAGTGAGAGGGGAAGGGAACTTCAGGGTGAGGATGCCGGGTATGCCAGCCACACCCAGCAAAAGGTGAGGACCCAAGGATGTCTGAAACCAAACACTCGTGTCCATCTTTTCCTGTAGAGGGAAACTATTTTCAAGGCTGTTCACTCCAATGCTTGAAAAGATCATCTGGAGCAAAGGAGTGTTTTCTATAAAAAGTCAGGTATTTTTGGCTCTGTTGGCCACATTCAAATCTCCCACATATTTTCCATTGTTCTTGTCATTTATATTGTTTTTGGGTTATAAGCCTTTGAGAGGGTGTACAAGCGTTATTTGATGGTGAGCTACCCACAAGTAGTTCCCAGGCAATCAACTTGAAGGGAAGATGTTACTGAGTACTGTGTTCTTAGGGTTGTTCTTTTCAGCTGTGTGATCCTATACAGCACTTTTTATTACATTAAGCACTACTAAGCTTTGTAATCATTGAAGTGATGATTTGGTTTGATTTTTGCTGTTTTTACAACTCTGAAGCTCTAAGATAGAGTAAGCCCACAATGTGTTGATCTCCTTTTAGGAACACATGATTCTGTGCAGATTTGCAGATCAGACAGCTGTCCAGCTTCCACCCCAGCGAAGACTCATAGGTATGTGTTTTCATCAAACAGCTGTTCAGGGGAGTATGCCCAGTGTGCCTGCAAATGATGGATAGGGTCTATTTGGGGGGAACACTGGCCCATTTATCAGTAAGGAAATGTGCTCTGCCCAGGAACCATAATGTACATTAACAGGGCTTTGTAACTATGACAGCTGTCACAACTTGGTTAGCATCTATGTCTTTAAATCCTCTTCAGTGTCGTACACTGAGTATGTTTCACATTAAATCTTTCTTACTGTTATGAATGTCGGGAATCTACCCAAAGTGACAAAGAAAATAATAAAAATGTAAATGTAAGTTGATTCACTAAAAATGCATAAAGAATGACAATGTGTAGGGAAGAATGGAAGGATACAAGGATACATTGAGATGTAACAAGAATAAATTAATAAAAAAAAGAATGACAATGTGTTGTTTCTTAGACAAAAGTATACCTACACATTATTCATCACTGATGCATACATTCAACACTTGCACAATTGCACATTACCCAGGCTAGAGGACCTCAGACTGTCTCAAGGAATCGATACATCAAAGACTTCATTTTGAAAAGTCAGCTTTGTTTAGAAGAATAGCAACTCTTATCACACTGCTAAACACTGAGAGTAAGTAGCCACAGTCATCACACTGTACTGATGACCCACTGTCAACATCCACCTCACAGCAATGAACCCATTCCTACAGCGACAACGCACACCCGCCTTGTGCCAGTGGCCTAGTTGTGTCTCAGCATTAGGGATTACATTTCCAGCATGTGCTTTTGGGGGAACACATTCAAACCGCAGAGATCAATCGAGTCATGATTGGTGTCATGGACAGATGTGATCATGGTCAATGTGAGGTTTAAGTGTCACGTGAGAGCAGTGACTGGAAGGGAAATTGCTAGGCTTGGAGCAGAAGCCCATGTGGCAGGATTGCTGAAGGGAGGAGTCAGACAAAGTCACAGATCCTGGCGCTTCCATGCTTGATAAACATGATGAACATTTTTAGAAAATTTACCAACCCACAAAAGGTAGGTTGCCAACAAGTGACTTTCAGTTGTATTGACACTTAACATGGGGAAATATGAGATGCTTCTACAAGATGAAAAAGGAAAACTTAACTGCGCTGGGATCAAAGCCAAGAGTCAGTGAGCTGCCTTTTAAACCCAGGGTGGGTCTCTAAGGAATGCAGAGCATCCCGTTCTGACATGGAATGTTTCATTTTAACTGAAAAGTAGATGGGGAAGCATTCACACAAGTCTTAGAGGAAAAAAGTATTTAAGGGCCAAAAGAAACCAGCCATATAGCTGTTGGTGGGGAGATAATTTTTCTCTAAATGGATAACTCTCTTTGTATCAGTTTCTAACACAGCTTTATCTTCATGACCTGAGTCTCTTTAAGGAAATGTGTAACACCAGCCTTGTGAATCAGAGTCTCTGATTTATTCTTTTTTTCAAGTTTCATATTTCCCTGTTTTTACTTTGTCTATAAGAGTCCCATATTTTACACAGGAGATTTTTGTTTCAGTGATGTGCCTCACTGTTAATGTCACTTCACTTCAGCAGACTCCAGATCAGCTCCTGCATCATAAAATCATGTTTAAGCATTACTATAATTACCAAAGAAAGATGGAGGAGTGAGAGTCTGTAGTCAGTAACCTCTTTCAAGAAAATGAAAAACCTAGATATTAAATGTAGGAAAGTTCAGATTATAAAAGCTAGCAGTGGGTTTAATATAGAAAGTCTCAAATCAGTTTTTTTCCTTCACATTTAGTTTTGAAATTTTAAAATTGTTCTTCCAAGAGAAAACAAATAAGATGCTTGCTTGCTAATCAGGTTTCAACTCCCCTCCCCTGCCAAAACTTTCCAAAAGAAATAGAAACGCAGTACATTAATGAGGTGAGCTCCAAAAATAAGGGTTATTATACTCAGCATTACATATCTGCCTGAAATAACTGGCATGTGGTTAAGAATTTTCCCAGATACTTGCATTTCTTAATTTCTTATAGTCCTATAAAACTCCAGGTAGAAATGTGGTGTCTTTCAGATGGCCCTTTATCCATATATTACTTTAGATTTCCTCAGAGACAGATTTTTTTTTTTTAGGATATTACTAATACTGTGACTTTATAGGAATAAACAGTAGTCTTAAAATGGATTTTTGACCAAAGTATAAAGTAGAATCTGCAGTTGCAACTTGAGATATACTTATCAATACATTTTTAAAAGTTAGCCTTCTGGAAATTACTAGTCAAGATAAATCTGTGAAGTGTGTCCGCATACTGATCAAAAGTTAAGCTTAAAGTAAACAGTATTCAGGAGAACGTGACCTTTTTCATATACTGGTGGATATTGTCACTGTGATAATCCCTGTTTGTGCATGAAAATTACAAGGTGCATTTGTTGTGTTTCAGGAAAGCAGTGCATGTGCCTGGTGGATCTCGACCGTGCAAGCGCAGCGGAAGAGCACGGCTACTCTGTTCACGTGATATCTATGGAGCCAGAGAGCTGCTCTCCCAAAAACAACATGATTGTGGGTGTCCCCATGTAGAAGGGGGGATTCACACTTGGTATTTTGCCATTGGCTTCATGACGAAAGCCCAGGGGCATTCAGGAGCTGTTGGTGTGTTACTGGAAGCAGCGTTGAGCATTTTGAGCCTGTTGAAAGCTTCAGGAAGATCTTGGAAGAGGGACACTCTTGCCCTGTGTGCAGAAGGATGACTGGCTTCCTAGAGGGAATCCCTGAAGCCTTAGCTGCCAAAAGAACCATTTTTTCTGGCCATGTTTCCATCAGCAGAACAATTTTCTCCAACGTTTTCTTGATTGTGTCAGTGGGAGATGCAATCCAAGCTGTGTCCTCACAGTCTTCATTTTATACTCTTTAGATATCCATACTTGGTGATCAAAACTAAACTAAAAGGTGGTTGTGATTTTTATAGTTTTAATAAGTACCTTTTCTGTGTTTTTGTTGTTTTTAATCTAGAATGGTAAATTTGGGGGGGGTGTGTGTAATCTGAGGTTGATTGAATCTGCATACCATGTACTAAACTCCATCTAAATATATGCCCCATAAATTAACAATTGCAGATACCTTCTTGGTTTGGGGTAAGAGCCTATGTCCACTTCCCAATTACCAATTTTAAGACCCTCTTCTGGCTTGTTTTTGTAAATGCTGCCACAATCTCTTTGGGTGCATAAGTGCATCAGTCATGTTGGGTCTAGAAGATACTGTTTTGTTGAAGCTACCCATCCCCTCTGGCTCTTCTAATCTTTCCACCTCCTCTTTCCATAGCTTCCTGAGTCCTGATGACTGAGTGTTCTAAAATCTCTCAGTCAGCACATTGGCCAGTTGTGGGTCTCCATATTGGTTTTCCTTTAAGCCTATCCAGGCTAAGGTTCATGGCCACCCAAGCAGTGTCAGGCAAGCGTTTTGTTTTTGTGTAGTAGGCCTCAAATCCAATGAGAGAGTACTTGGTTATTCCTGTAACATTTGCACCACTATTGCACCAGGATATCTTGCAGGCAGTTCACCATTGTCGATTGCAGATTTGTAGATTTCTGGCTGAGTTGGTGTTTACTTTTCTCCTATGATAGTGTACAGAGTACCTGTCAATATTGTGAACACTAGGGGTGAAGACTATTAAGGCACCAGCTCAACTTCTCCATGTGATATGTGAAATCATTATTTATGTATAGAAATAGGTATATGTGGAAGAGTATATCATTTTGACACCATTTATTGTTTTTAGATAGAATCACATGGACGCTTGGCTGACGTTAGATTTGCTGTATGGTTGTGGATGACCTTGAGCTTATATTTGTACTTCTCAAGTGTTGGAACTACAAGTGTGTGCAGCCGTATCCAGTTAAGATTGAGCTGATATGGAACCCAGAGATTTGTGCATGCTAAGCAAACATTCTACCAACTCCACCACTCCCCAGCCCCTCAACACCATTTTTGAAAACCCTTTCTTCATTGAATTGGCACAGTATCTTTGCTGAAAATCACTAGATGTATGGGTCTAGTTCTGAATCCTCTGATCTGTTCACGGTTATTTTGTTTATCTCAGTTGTCCAAACTTAAAGAAAAATATGAAAATTGGGAGGTTTCATCATTTGTTTTAGAACTATTGTATTTCTACAACATTTTCAAAATTAGCTTCTCACTTTTTAATCTTCTAAGAAGAACAGTTGGGTATTTTAGTACTGTTCTTATGAGATCAATTTGTAGACAATGAAACATCTTGATATTGGGTCTATAAGCATGAATATAAGGCAAAGGTTTTTATATTGTTAGGTCTCATCTAATTCTTAGCAATATTTTGTAATTTTTTACTATAGCAGAATTTATATTTACTTGTCGGTTTGATGTTGTTAGCCTTGAGCTCTTCACATGCTGTTGTTACTCCCAAAGTCGTCACCTTTACCCTTCCACTAGTGTGAGCTCCCTCGTTCTTATGCTCTAAAGGAAGTCTTCCCCTCTCTCTCTTGGACTGAGGAAACTGCTGTAGAATTCCTACTCTCAGAGAGTCTCTTTAGTCCTCAGGTGACTCCGGCTCTCCTCTTTTCCAGACGGAAAGGTTTTATAATAATTGCGGAGGAAAAACAAAGGAAGGGGCCCCACTGGCCTCCCACAGTTGTTCTCAGCATGGAGTTCACCTACTATATTGTGGTTGGTAATAGATACAGCTGCTGTGATTGCTCTTTTGAAATAACATGGTTAAGTCTCTTTCTCATCCAGGGCAAACAAAAAGAACCGGAAGTAAGCAAGAGAAGATTGTTGCAGTGTCAGTAATCTCAGCAAATGACCTGGTCTTACCCCAAAGCTGCTCCCTACTCTGTTGTCCAACAAAGCTAATCTTTCATTGGCTTCTGGGGCTGACTTGGAGATGCAGGGCTGTAATTAGAAATAGCTAGGTTACTTCATCTTATCTGGGGGGACAAGTTTCAGGCATACTGGAAATCAAAGCATTTTCAAGACTCACATGCAAAATAATGAAGGAACTAATTCAATATTTAGTCTCATGGTTTAAGAAAAATAGAGCTATATTCCTAAGAAGTAGTTATGATAAAGAAATTGTGATAAATGGTCTGGAGAAATGGCTTGGTTATTAAAAGCGTGTGCTATTCTTGCAGAGGAAATGTTTGGATCCCAGCGTCAGCATTGGGCAGCTCAAAAACAGCCGTAACTTCAGCTCTAGGGAATACAGTGCCCTCTCCTGGCCCCAGAGCACCTGCACTTATGTGCACACATATATGCATAATTAAAAACACTCCAGTAAGAATAGAAAAGGCTTTGCCACATTCATATTTTCAGGGTTTTTAATTTCTAAAAGTCCCACAGTCTTTAAAATTCAAACACTTTAAAATTTCAGTCTCTTTAAAACATCCAAGTCTCTTTCAGAGTTCAGGCCTCTCTAAAAATGCCCGGTCTTTCTAAAACTTGAGTCTCTTCAGAAGTTCAAAATCAACTGTGGGCTCCTGCAAAATCAAAATAAGTAAAGTATTTTCCTACTCCGAGAGGGATGAACCAAGGCAAAGTTCAACAGTGTAAAAAGTTAAGTACTTAATGCCTGGGACCCACTCATGAGCCCCTGGGCCCCCTGGCCTGGGCAGCTAGTACCTCTTCTCAGGCTCCGCCAGCCAAGGCACACCCAGCTTACCTCATAGGGTCTGTCCAGCTCCACTAAACAGTTGCTGTTGTCCTTAGTGGTGGCCCCACAATGCTGGGATCCCCACTGCAACTGGACTGGATCTCCATGGGAATTCTGGCCCTGCCAGATGGTGCCAACCCTCAACCTCTGCATGCCCCTTCAGTCCCAGGACTGGACCTCCAGTAGCCTCTTATAGTGCCAAACCTCGGCTTTCCTCAAGAGCCCCCTCCCTCCACTGCTGCCAATGTCTTCAAAACCAATACTACATATGAAATTCTTGCAAATTAACAGATCCATGTGCCAGCATATGGTACAGCCTTAGTCCCCTCCAGACACACATGGCTTCTGTGTGCTGACCCTGAGAAAACACTTCCCAGATGATTTCATCACAGTGATGCTGGTCACTTCTCAGGCACCACTGACTTCTCAGCTCCAGCTAACTAACATTAATTGTCCCAGGAAAACACATTTGATTTCAGTGGTTCTGGTCTCTTGTTAATCACAGTCAATACTTCAGCTAACCAGTCACCATAGCTTCATAAATTATCACACAAATGGCCCCAGTAGAGTTATTGCTTCTGTCTGAAGGGAACTGTCCAGGCCTCTGTCATCTACACAGCTCACAAGTGTTCTAAGCTCACTGAGCACTGAGCACTCAACGCTATTCCAGCCCAAAGTTCAGATGACCTATCTGTCACAGCAGTACCTCATAACATGATACGGACTTCTGTCTTACTAGGGGTTTCTATTGCTCTGATAAAACACTTATGACCAAAAGCAACCTGGGAAAGAGAGATGGTACTTCAGTTTATAAATCCGCATCAGTCTGTCACGGCCAGGATCCTGGGTGTTGTCTTTTGTTTGTTTGTTTGTGCTTTTTGTTTTGTTTTTTTGAGACAGGGTTTCTCTGTGTAGCCTTGGCTGTCCTGGACTTGATTTGTAGACCAGGCTAGCCTCAAACTCACAGTAATCCGCCTGCCTCTGCCTCCCGAGTGCTGGGATTAAAGGCGTGCGCCACCATGCCAGGCTCTGGGTGTTGTCTTAAAAGAAAATCCTAATCGTTCTATTTTACCAATAAAGATCCAGGAGCCAGATGCTGGGGTAAAAACCTGCTAGCTCAGAGAGGCAAAGAAAGCACCCAGCTGACCTTCCTGCTCAGCTCTCATTCAAGTAAAAAAGGCCCAAAAGGCTCACTAGTTCAGCTGACAGCCCAGGAAGAAAAGGCCAAAAGCTCCAAGGCCAAAGCCTTGCCAGCTCAAAGGCCAAGGAGCTGACGATCTCAGAAGCTAAAGAGTCCCTTCTACTTCTACAGACTGTTTTAAATACTCTCAAACTCAAAGTCCCTACTATTCTTTAATCCCTGTCAGCTGCTTTCTTGCTGCGTCTCTTGAGCTAGGGTTAACTTTATTAAATCCTGAGTACAGAAAGCTCTTGGATTAAAGGGGTGTGTTAGGGCTCAACCACACAAAACAAGGGACAGGTTTTAAAGTTCACAATCTCAGGGAGCACAATGGGATCAGAGGAAGGTTTTTACAGTTCACAATCTCAGGGATCATAATAGGGATCCTGCAACACCTGGGCTCACTGCAAATTAGCTTTCATCTAAAGCAGTGGCCCCTCCAGGCTTTCTTGTAGAGAATTTGACCCTGCCACACAACACCTGAGGTCAAAAGCCTAGTGGAACCTTAGCACAAGTTTTCATGACCCCCTCCCCCATTCCTATGCCTGTGAAACCAGTATCACATAGACAGCAGTTCCTAGTTCTGCCTGCTCAGATGTAGCCTGACCCTCTTGAACCACAGACACGCACACTTCTAATCATTTGATGGTATTGATGTTTACATTTAAATCTCTAAACCAGCACAGTTTTCTTTCCATGGGTGATTTGAGATAAATTTAATATATTATTAGTTACTTTTCACAATGCCATCATAAAAAATGAATGTTCTCCATTGATTGAGATAACTGTCATATACTAAGTATAATGTATAAGTTTCTTAATTTTTCATCCTTCTTTTAGAACTATACTTTCTAAGTTATAGCAGTTTTATATCCTTAAATATATTAATTATACATTACATAATTATAAATCTAAAGTTTTACATTAAATTTTAATACCTAGTAAATTATTTTATTATTTTATTATCATGTAAATATATACAGAATATATGAGCCCTCCTGAAAGTACACCAGCTTTTCAAATATTTTTTTTTTCTGGACAGGGGGGCTATAGATCCAGAATAATATCAAGTGTCGCTAATCTGAAGGAAATAAATATTGTGTCAGCACTATGTTACTCTTACAAATGCCTGAGATAATTGATTTAAAGAGAAAACGGTTGATTTGGTTCTGTGTTGGATCACGGTCCATTCTGAGTTGCTTCCCTTCTTTTGGACTTGTCACACCTTCTAGCAGCACACATTCCAGAATAAAATCACTGAGCTTGTGCCAGTGCACACAAATGAAAGGAAGAGACCCAAGAGACCTTCCGCCCACTTTGAAAGCATACCCCTAGTGACCCCTAGACCCCCCACCTCTTAACATCTCAATCACCTCCCAACAGCCCCAACACCAAGATGGAGACCAAGGTTTTTTTATTGCTTCTTTTGAAACAGGGTCTCACTATATAGCCCTGCTTGTATAGGCCAGTCTTGAACTCACAGATTTCTGCCTCCCTTTATCTCTCTAGTGCTGTAACTAAAGGTGTATACTATACCTGGCTCAAGACCAAGTTTTAATACATGGACCTTTGGAAAATATCAGACCCACAAGACAGCAGCAGGGTCACAGTACCCAGTGTTATGCCAATATTAGCCAAGTATTAAAATCTCTTTTTCAATACTTAGAAAAGAAATGTGTCTGTGCATGTATACACAAGTATGTGCAGTGTGTGTACATGTCAGAATGTTTGTACACATGGACATGCAAATACACGTGCATGTTTGTGTAGGGCACAGGTCTATGGTGAGTGTCTTCCTCAATTGTCATCCACCTGATTTTGGAGACAAAGTCTCTCACAGAACTTGGAGCCTATTGATTCTGCTAGTCTGACTACCAGTAGGTATATGTGTATATGATAATTCTCTCACTAGAATTTAAGCTTTACACTGTCTCATTTAGAATTAGGATTGTGATTACAGTACTTAGTTAGGTATCAGGCGCATAGTAGGAACTCCATAAAGACAAGCTGAGAATGTATTCTAATCCATCCCTCGTGGGGAGATGCAAAAATATATTTCAGTATTACTTCATGTGTATTTCATATTTCAGCTTATATGGAGGGGGTGTTAAAATATGTCAATTTAGTCCAGTTCAAAAGAAGATTGAGGAGTGATAGTTTCTTAGTTATATCATCTCAATCATTTTTTTTTTATGAAAAGGACACAGGCCATTTATGTTTCCTGTTTGAAGAAAGGACAGAGAAACACAAGTGAAGAAAGAAATTACTCCACAAATGTTATTTTTCATAAATCATCCAACAATTTATTTTTAATACTTTTTTATTATTTTTATTTCATATGCATTGATGTTTTGCTTGCATGTATGTCTGGGCGAAGGTGTCAGATTCTCTGAAACTGAAGATACAGACAGTTGTGAGCTGTCATGTGGGTGCTGGGAATTTAAACCCGGGTCCTCTGGAAGGGCAGCCAGCGCTCTTAACCACTGAGCCGACACTCCAGCCCCCAACAATCTATTTTACCTGCACTGGAACTGAAAATGTCTAAGAACATTCCTTATGACCTGAGACTGGTCTCCATTTCATGCAAAAATCAGCCCTGGTGAAATGCATAGGGTGACAACAGTACTCTTCCTGGAGGCTCTTAACTCACCAAGTGGAGGCACGTTTGTTGCTAAATTAAGAGCAGCCAGTTGCTTTGAGAAAGCATCTATGTGTGGGATGGATGGGGGTGAGATGGAGGGAGAGAAGATCCAGTTCGGTGCATTCCCTTCGCTCTACACCCCTTTTATCTTGCCCCAAGAGCACCATTGGATTGCTTCTAGAATTGTGTGACTGGCAATAGCCCCGTGCAGCCATTAAATTCTACTTTCCAGACAGAGTCACGCTGGTGTGATATTCGTAAACAGAAGAGAGAAAATATTCTTTCTTGGGAAATCTTGAGTTTGTTTATTTCACCTCAAGGAAATTCTACTTTACCCAGTTCCCCATTTTACTTTTAACCTATGTTCCCATTATTATTATTGTTAGTGTGATGGTGGTTGAATTGCCCTTAGACCAGACAGTTTTAATTTTAGCATTTAGATCTTGTTTCCTAAGGCTAAGTATTTCTGAAGTCCTCTTTCATTCCAAGAACAGTTTCTGCCATCTCCTTAGCCATGAATCTTGGATGCACTACTGCACTCATAAGTGATCTGAACAGAATAATTACTGTCAGTTACTCCTGTAATCACTAACACTATTAGTCTTGTTACCTAACAGACAGCAGCCTTTCCTTGTTCTTTCTCAAAATAGACTTTGCTAGTCGTGGCCATTCACTCTCTCCAAAATGAGGACCTGCTTGTCATGCTCAGGAAACAGCTTGCTTGCTTGCTTGTTTTCCTTTCTTTTCTTTTTTTCCTACTTTCTTCCCTCTTTCTTTCTTTTTTTTTCTTTTTTCTTGAGTGGGAGTGACTAGAAAAAAATGGCACTTTAGCAGTGTACTGTGTCATTCCTGAAGATTCTACATACGAGCATTTATACAATGAAACACTGAAATTTTTAGCAATTTTTAAGATATGCACACTGAAACAATAACCTAGCTTCCTCCCTTTAGTAGTTCCATGGCGCTAACTCTACAATAGAAGCGCTCCATGTTAAATTGTCCTTAGAGTCCTTGAATTGTTCAAAATAAGTTTGCCCTGTTGCTAGTATTTTTATCCCTAATTTTATCTTTATTCACTTCTGGCATTATCCTGACCTGTTTATGATGTTTAAATCAATGAGGTTTTTCTAACACCATTTAAAAAATATTTTTTAAGGTAGCATTTATCTTTCATTTTTAAATTTTATTGATGTGTATGGATATATTGCTCACATGTATGTCTGCGCATCGTGTGTGTGCCTAGTAACTATCAGATCCCATGGAACCAGAGTAACAGTTGTGAGCTGCCATGTGGGTGCTTGGGGTCGAACACATGGTTTCTGGAAGAGCAGCCAGGGCTCTTAACCTCTGAGCCATCCCTGGAGCCTGGGTCATCTTTAGTGCCTGATTCACTGACCTGTGCAGCTACCTTATATGTTTATGTTAGAAGTATAGGAATTAGACTTAAGCTATATTGTTTCTTTGTTAGTTGTTGGTATATTTGGATTTCCCATTTCTTTTTGGATTTCTTTTTAAAGTTACATTTTTCTTGGACATTTCTTCCAATGGGTTCTTCATTTCTTTATTTAAACTAGTTATAAATTTTAGGGGCTGGAAAGATGGCTCAGTGGTTAAGAGCGCCACCTGCTCTTCCAGAGGTCCTGAGTTTGGTTCCCAGCAACCATATGGTGGCTCAGAGCCATCTATAATGGGATCTGGTGCCCTCTTCTGGTGTGCAGGCATACATGTAGGCAGAACACTGTATATATAATAAATAAATCTTTTTTAAAAACTAGTTATAAATTTTAAAGTTAGGCAGCTAGCTGACTGAAAAACCCTTTTTTTTTTTACCCTCTAGGAATTTGTGTTCTCATCTAATAGTTACATGGTCTGAATCATATTTTATAAATTTGTTGTCTAATGCATTGAATCACCTAAATATCCTAGAGTCAAGATAAATTAGATCTCTCTTTTTGATCTACCTAGGACTTTGATCAGGTGAAACTGACAGTGTTTATTCTTTGTGAAGACTTGCTGGCAGCCATGGGCAAGGTACTTAGAAGCTTTTTTCTTTCAGTGACTTTTTTAATGTATAGACATTTACTGTATGGAATTTTTATACACATTGTTTTATATATCAAAAATCACTTTTCAGTAACATGTTTTAGAAATATACTGATAATATACAGTAGATATCAGGTGTGGTGGTTTAAAAAAATGGCTCCCATAGACTCATATGTTTGAACACTTGGTCCTTGTCTAGTAGAACTCTTTTAGACAGATTGGGAAATATGGCCTTGTAGAGATGTGTCACTGGGAGCAGGCTTTGAGGGTTCAGAAGATCTTTACTGCTGTTTTTCTCTCTGTATCGTGGATGTCTCAAGATGTGAGGTCTCAGCTATTCCTTCTCTCAGCCATCATGGACTCTAACCATCTGAAGCCATAAGCTAGATAAAATGATTGCTTTTATAAAGCACCTTAGTCATGGTGGTTTATTACAGCAATAGAAAATAACTAATACACGAGGCACGGTGGCACATATCCCTAATCCCAGCACTTGGGAGGAAGAGTCCAGTGGAATTCTGAATATGAGGCAAGCTTGGTCTATACTGTGAGTTTCAGGCCAACCAGAACTACATAGTGATACTTTCTCTTAAAAAAAAAAAAAGAAAGAAAGAAATTAAGAAAAGAAATGATGCAATAAAGTAAAACTGAAGAATTTGGGTGCACAGAAACTTATACTCAATTCTCTGTGCTTTCCTATCTCCCTGTTATAATTTAAAATGTGGTGTAAATTTGTGTTACTGGTGAGAAGCACCCATGGGTATCTCTAATAATGAGCCAGAGCAATCAAAAACCTGTTGGTTATTATTAAATGTGTATTGAGAGTTTATGGTCAAATGGAAGGGAAGGAACATCCCTGGCCATTTCTGCCTCATAGTCATCTGGGAGACCTAGCAACTGCTGCTCTGTTACTATGGTTTGTATGACGTGTGTGTGTGTGTGTGTGTGTGTGTGTGTGTGTGTGTGTGTGTGTGTGTGTATGTGTGTGTTCAAGAGCTTTTCGCTTCTTTTATTCATTTATTTATTTTTGGTTTTTTGAGACACGTTTTCTCTGTGCAGCCTTGGCTCTCTTGGAACTCTCTTTGTAGACCAGGCTAGCCTTCAATTCATAGATATCCACCTACTGCTGCCTCCTAAGTTCTGGGATTGAAGGCCTGTGCCATTACACCTGGCTAGGGAGCCAATATTTAAGAGCGTATATGACAGGGAGATAGCTGGCAAATACTGGCAGCAGTTAAGAATTTGAGGGGTTCTCATATTTGCTTTATCTTATCCCTTCATCTGAGTAAAGCAGATCCCGCCATCCCCATCTGAGGCTTCAGGTATGGTTGTTCTTCCCGGGTACAAATGTGCCCTGGTTCTACTCAGGCCGCTTGCTGTAGTCCTCAGAACCCTCAGAGACCTTCATCACACCTCATTTTATTAGGACCAAAGTTGCCCAGAGGAGCACATCTTCCTTAAGGAGTGCAAGTACAAAGTCCTGAAGTCTGGGCCCATGAACACAATCACACACCCATCAAGCCTGGAAGGCAGTCTCTTACTGACAGATCATTTAAAGTATCTGTTTAATGATTGGAGTGCGTGAGACTGTCTTCCAGTATAATCTAGGGTAAATACTGGCTTTCTAGGCCAGATCCACTTGCTGTCCTGCCATCGTGCCCACTTCTGCCAGGTGAGCTCCTGAATAAGACAATCCCTCACAGCAAAAGTCAGCAAAGCCCAATGGTCACAGGGACAAAAAGGCCCCTTCAGTGGAGCCAGTCTTTATAATAGAATGCAAGCCCCTTAACTGGGTACCTGGCATGCATCTTTAATCTCACCCAGAGACACAGCTGCTACACAATTCCCTCCCTTTATATGCATGCCAGGGACTTGCAATTTGTACCTGCACACTACAAAACTGTGGCTTACGGAAGTAAGGAATCATGTGTGTTTGCTCCCCACTCTTTTGTCACTATCCTGAAAGACACACCAAACAAATGGATGTGGGTTTTCCTCCAAAGGAATGTTTTACTGACAAGTTATTGCCTGTTATTCTTTGTAGGAAGATATGTCACCGACCTGCACTCCTCTAGCCTGTCCTTCACATACCTATTGTTTTTAACCCTGGAAAATAAGACACCAAGCACTGCTTTTCCTCAGCTCCCCAGTTCCTTGCTGTTCCCTGCCTTGTGTGGTACAGTATTCTAAGGGTGTCCAAAAACAAACAAAAAAACCAGAGGTACTAGTAATCAAAAGATACCTTACACTGTATAAAACCAGACAGTAAGATAGACAGACTATACCTCACCCTAGGAGTGCAGAGGTGTGTACACAACAGATAAAGCCTTTGCCCTGTTAAAAGCCACTAAGGCACAGAGCAGCCCCTCCCTCCAGACCATGTCTCCCAACAATGCAGTGTTGAGAGGCTGTGGAATGTGGCAGGAGGAGGGAACTTAGAACAAAATTTGTGTAGTTTCTGAGAAAAGATGACAGGAGTGTTCTGCCTAAACCAAAACCACACCCCTACCAGAGCTGCAGGGTTGTTTCTGCCTTTCATTTATTCTTTGTGTAGTTGAGAGGCAGACAGAAACTACGGTCCAGAGCCCCTCCCACTGTCAGTAAAGCAACACTGCATGGTTCCTCCCATTCAGATACTCTAGATAGGCTTTCTCTTTTCTCACCCTCCTTCGTATAAGAGTCCTGAGGCCAGAGTGGAGGAGCGCTCCACTTCATAACTAGTCTGGAAAGCATTAAATGACAGATGCCCAAATTACAGCCCCAAGGCCAAAGCTAATCATCATGCTGCATTCTTACTAATAAATTATTTTAGGAAATAACCACGCTCGCCTGTTTGTGAGTTGTTGTTTTGATTTGTTTTAATGTATATTGTTTTAGGACCTCACATATGGTGGCAAGTGTTCTATCACTGGTCTTCATCACCATAGCTCCTTTTAAAAAATTGAGAAATGGTATTGTCTTAATTAGGGTTTCTATTGCTATCATGAAACACCATGACAAAATAGCAAATTGGAGGGAAAAGGGTTTCTTTGGCTTATAATTCCACATTGCTGTTCATCAGTGAAGGAAGACAGGATGGAGCTCAAACAGAGCAGGAACCTGGAGGCAGGAGCTGAGGCAGAGGCCATGGAGGAGTGCTGCTTACTGGCTTATTCCTCATGGCTTGTTTGGCCTATCTTCTTAGAGAACCCAGGACCATTAGCCCAGGGATGACACCACACACAATAGGCTCAGCCCTTTGCCTATTCATCCCTAACTGAGAAAATGCCTTACAGCTGGATTTCTTGCAGGCTTTTCCTCAGCCAAGGCTCCTTCCTCTCTGATGACTCTAACCTGGGTCAGGTTGACATGAAAGCAGCCAGTACAAGTATCTATATATTTCCCAGGCAGGCTTTGAACTCTCCATCTTACTCAGATTAGAAATGTGTGCTACTGTGCTTAGTTTTTACCCCTGTGCTGTCTATGGATACTTTTATAGTACATACTTGACACGAACCTAGTCACCTGATAAGAGGGAACCTCAGCTGAAGAATTATCTAGATCAGATTGCTCTGTGATCCTGTCTGTGAGGCATGTTCTTAACTGTTAAGTGGTGTAGGAGGGTCCAGCTGTGGAAGAAAGGTAGTAAGCAAGCCAACAAGCAGTGTTCCTCTGTGGTCTCTGCTGCAGTGCCCGCCTCCAGGTTCTGCCTCCGCTTCCCTAAATGGTGGACAGTAACCTGTAAGCCAAATAAACCGTTCCCTGTGCGTGTTGCCTTCGTTCAGTGTTTTATCACTGCAACAAACACAAATTAGAACAAAACACAAACCATTTATTAATTTCTAAATACAAATATTATCCTATAACAGTCTTGAAATGAGAAGCCCTTCAGTTCTTGGAGGATAGGGAGAGATCAAAGTACTGTTTTCTGAAATGAGAGTGCCATGTGGGATGTGATGGCACCTGCCTATAAGCCCAGCTACTGAAGCTGAGCCAAGAGATCAGGTACCCTCAGCAATTCCCAGCCAGCCTAGGAAACATGGTAAGACTGTTTTTAAAACTTAGGAGGGTTAGGAGAAGGAAAGCGAAGAGAAAGAGGAGAAGGAGGGGGGAGAGGAGGAAAAACCTCTCCATGTTTGTAGCATACTTAGAATCAAGACTGGCCATCTAACAAAATAAATGTAAATTACCTCACAAGGGCTGGAGGCTAGTATTTCCAGTGATCTTGCCAAATGAGGACAGATAGTCTGATAGAAATGGAAATGGGTCAAAGACCAGACCAGCCTGAGGTACAAAATGTCTCAAAAAACAAAAACTACCCAGGCTTAGAGCTGTTGGTAATTTTATTATGCTCTAGGAATTGTGAAGGAAAAGCAGTTGGTGGTGTAATGGAGAAGCACACTTTGTACAGTCACACAGTCTCTTCTTAATCTTCAAGTCATTCATACATTATATATGATGGACACTAAAATTGTGAAGAATAAAGTTCATCCTGGTCTCTTGAAAATAACTGCAAATACACTAATGGCTAGTATTTACCTTGAATCAGAATTTAATGCCAGCCTCCTATGCTATACTTTTGCCAACATTTTATCATGAGACAACTAGCTGGAAACAGGACATTTTTAGGTCTTCTGCTATAAAAACCTGCTAGTTTATTACTCTTTGAAAGCTGGCAACCAGTCTATTTCCTTGTGATTCTAAGATTCCAGTGTGAGGTCTCCAGTGTTTTCCTTGGAAAGACATACTACTTTCTTGGATGTACAGAACATTAATATGACATCCGATCTGTCATTCTGGATCAAATTGCCTTTGGTCTTTCCATTTCACTACTCTTGTATTATGTGAGCTCCTGGCAATGACATCTGTGCTTTGTGACATGGGAACTAGACCTTCCAAGTAACCTTGTGAAAGTCCCCTGAATGTAAGCTAGCTGGGTACCAGTTGTCATCTGTTAGGCGATGGCATGTGGGCCACTGTCCTCTTCATCTTGCAGCGTCCGAAGGCGATGTGTTCATCCACCTTCCCAGCAGCCTTAACAGTGATGGTCACACCTTTGTCATGCTGAATTTGTAAAGTGTATCTTGTCATTTCAATTACTAAATCACTAAGAGGTACGTTCTTCCTGTGAGTGTTGACTAGTCCATGCTAGCAATAGAAATGCTATAACTCTCTGGCCAACTCTTCATCACAGGAAGAAATGTGCTCTTAGCTTGGGTTCCCTACTGATCCATTTATGTTACTCATCAAAGCCTAATTCTACATTATACTAAAAAAAGGGGGAGCAACTTAATGCTAATCTACAATATCTTTTAAAACATTTGACTTAACTTTTTCCTATAATTTCCTATGAACAATATAATAGCAGGAGAAACCACATGAATGAATACATTCTTGCAACTGGGATTTAGTAAAAATATAGCAAATACAAATTGTTCTGTAAGCAAAACAGTCATTGGAATTTTCATTGTTGGGACCAAATGCCAAATAAACAACCTAAAGGGGAAGGATTTATCATGGCTCACAATTTCAGAAGCATTGCTCTGTCACAATGGGAGAAGCGTGGTAGAGCAGGAAGTTCATATCATAGCAGCCATGAAACAGAGCCCAGCACTAACTGGAGGACACCAGTGGCCTACTTCCTCTAACCAGCCTCCATCTTCTACATTTCCACTACCTCCATAGGTAGTCTATTCAAATTTTAAGCCATTCACTAGGTCAGAGCTCTTATGATTTTAATCACCTCCAGAAATGCTCTCACAGACACTCTTAGGGGCAAGCTTTCCTAATCTCCTAGGTGTCTCTCAATCCAAAGGACTCGCTAAGACCAGTTATTACAGCAGTCACAGATCTGTGAGACACTATAGCTTCCACGACAAGATGTTTTTTGTGCTTTGTTTTGTTTTGTTCATTTGGTTTTGTTTGTGTGTTTTTTTATATTGGCAGGGATGCTGCTAGGGTGAAGGTCAGATATAGCGGAGAGAGATGAGTGAAACTGGGGTGCAAGATGTGAAACTAAGAAAAAAATCAATAAAAAATTAATACAAAACAAAAAACAAAAAAAAACCAACAGTCAATGATCTAAAAAGTAAGTGAACTATGCCTAAAAATGGAGTGTTGCTTTAAGTTTTCATGATACTTTGTCTTTTCTGAGCCTACTGGTTTAGAGGATCTGGACTTTGCTAAAATTGTCCATAAACCCACTATCCACTATCCCCCAAGAAGCTGAGGAAACATCAACAGGAAATCAGAAGGCAGAAAGCAGTAGTGTGCTCCCTGCTTCCTGCTCCCTGCTTCAGTCAAAGTGACTTTGATGCTCTGTATGACTTAACCATGGCTCTCTGTGGGGTCCCAAGGTCCCAGTCTCCAGGAGCTACTGTTCCCTTCCCCTACTCTTTAAGTTCAAGGTTGATTACTCACTTCCTGCTTTTGTTGGTCTCTTAGCATCTTGCCATCCTTCTTCCTTCTTCCATGTGAAGATGAAGCAAGAGACAATATCCTGGGAACACGGAACACCTCACAATAGGCTGCCACTTGATCTTGGACTTCTTTCCCTCCAAAACTGTGAGAAAATAAATCTCTTTGTAAAGCATCCAAGCTCTGCTTGCCTATAGCAGTGGTAATCAGATAAGGCAAGTCACATGACTGGAGCCTTAATTTGAATAGATAGTGTTTTTTAAAGCTAGCTCTTTCTTTTTAACTGAATGTATTGGAATATGGGTGTTCATAGGGAAAATTGTGATAGAGATTCTAATCTGCAAAGTAAGGAATTAAGGGTTCACTATTCATAGCCCCTTGGTTAACATTTATCTGTAGTGTCTCCTGTAGTTACACCTCCTGAACTAGGTCGAGTTGTTTTCCCTATTCAATTTGTAATTTGGGAGGCTTAAAAAGAAATATTCTTCACTTGTTTTATGTTGCTAATATTACTTAAAGGGAAATAAAGTTGAATAGCTCAGCAGGCATGAAACATAGGTCACCAAGTAAAATATTTCATTTTGATTCAAAGTATTATACCTGGCGTGGTGGTGTGAATAGCAATGGCCCCCATCAGCTCACGCATCTGAATGCTCGGTCATTACTTGAAAAGGTTAGTAGGTGTGGCCTTGTTGGGAGAAGTATGTCACTGGAGATGGGCTCTGAGGTCAAGAGCCCAAGCCACACCTAGTTCTCTCCCTTGCTGCTGCCTGCAGATCTGGATGTAGAACACTATACTATTTCTCCAGCACCATGCCTGTCTGGGCGCCACCATGCTTCCTGCCATGATGACAATGGACTAAATCTCTAAAACTGCAAGACGATCCCAGTTAAATGCTCTCTTTCATCACAGTTGACATTGTTGTGGTATCTCTTCACAGCAACAGAACACTGATACAACACATAGGAATAGGTAAAATTATAAAACTCACGAAATGAATAAGTAGAATTAAATTTCACTTAAGTCAGTCAACAATGTATTGATTTATATAAAATCTAAAATAAAATATCACTCTCATTTCATTTCAAATATAATTTTGCTTTTGACTTATGCCGATGTCGTCTACAGTTATCCAATCAAGAACCAATGTTAACTTGTTAAAACCACACCTAACAGCAACATCTATATCTACATGTATGGCATGCTTTCTTCCTGTTAACATTTATGTTTCTATCATATGTGTGTGTGCAGACACATTGCACATTTTAGAAAAACTATTTAAAAGTTATAGTAAAAAGTAGAAATATTTCTCAGATTATAAAGCTGTTATAGCCCAAGAAAATGAAAACGGGCCCTTTGGAAATACCTTCTGTGTGCATTTGGCCTGACACTTTGCCTCTCAGAACTGCAATTTTCAGAGCTGTATTTCAAAACACATGTATTGGTGGGTTCATCTGCCTTTTCTGTAAATAATGGGGCAGGATCAGACTATGTCTGGTTCCTCCATCGTTGTGTACCCGGCACTTAGCCCAAGGCCCTCAATAACTGCTAGCTGATTGAGTGAGTCGGAACTGGGGAAGCACAAGTCTCGCGGTGGTTCTGGTGACAGGCCAGGTCCAGAACCCTAGGCTGCTCTTCGCACTTCAAATCTGGGAGAGGGTTAGCGATCATCGCACTTGCTGTACTTGTCTGGCAACCAAAGGACGTGAAGTCTGGGAAATGAAAGAACTTGTCACATACTATCATACTTTTGAAAAGCAACACATTTTGGGATTAATGATGACAATGAGGAAATGAGACTAAAAGAGAGAGATTTTAACCAAAAAAAGGCAAACTATTTTACTATTTGGCTTTAGCAGTTGGGAAAGGCCAACCCTACACAGGCAAAGGACAATCAGAGCTGGCTTCACAGTAGTATCTGCTCACTTGAGGTCCTGGCATAGGACCCTGTCACAGGGGATTAAAGGGACTTCCTCCTCTGTGCTCTGTCTCTCCTAGTGCTGTCCATCCGGTTGTGTCTAAGAGAAAAATAAGTGGTGCTTTTTCCCCCCAGAGACAGGGTTTCTCTGTGTAGCCCTGGCTGTCCTGAACTCACTTTGTAGATCAGACTGGCCCCAAATTCACAGCGATTTGCCTGCCTCTGTCTCACCGAGTGCTGGAATTAATGCCCTGTGTCATCGTGTCAGGCAAAACAGAGCTTTCTTGTCCTGAGTATCTGCACTGCCCTCCTCTTCCATATGCCCTCTGCTCAGGGTAGCACAGGCCAGGCAAAAAGCTATTTTTCCCTCAAAGAAATCTGTCAACAATTTAAAATTCACTTGCTAAACATGATATTTTGTACAAATGCACCAAAAAATGCTTAATACTCAACCCTCTTACTTCTGCCTGCATATTAACATGATTAGAAAAATATTTGTGGCTAGATATTCATCAGAAAGCAAACATTTATTCACCTAGCTGTTATTTCTAGAATCATTTCCCTATGCTTAAATAGAATTTGTTTCAATTCACAATAATTTCTATCTCTTTTCAAAGGAACTCTGCAGCAATGACAAAGCAGGCCTGACCGAGATGGCTCAGTGGTTAAGAGCAGTAGCCCCTCTTCTAGAGGACTGAGGTTCAGTTTCCAGCACCTGCATGGCATCTTGCAACTCCATGCAGTTCTGAAGGATATAATGCCCACATCTTGCCTCTGAGGGCACCATGCGTACATGCGGTTCACAGACATATATTCAGGCAAAGCAAACATACACATAAAATAAATAGTAAATGTAAAACAACAAAACAAATAATTTAAAATTTTTACAAATTGAGTTTCTGAATAACTGCCATATTAATGAGGAAACATCCAGAGACATAACATTCAAATATATATATTTTTTCAAGTAGCTTTCTAAACACATAGCCCACGGATTTCATATATGTAAATATGAAATATAAATATCCACATGTTCTATCATTTAGACTATTGTGCAGTTAGTTCTATTTTAGGGACAGGGTTGTTCACTATAAGCTGAGTGAGCTGCCAACTCACAATGCTTCTGCCTCAGCCTCCCAAGTAGCTGAATTACAAGCAGCTGCTACTTTTGAGTTTTACTATTGCATTTTTTTTTCTGCAAGTGAACTGTTTCTGGGTATTTTTATCTCCTAAACATTGCAAAAGTAAGATTCATTTTGCTAGATAAGGTTGTAGTTGGGGATATTTAGCATCCATTGTGATTTACTGTAATCACTTTATGTCCCTGAGTTTCTTTCTGAAATGGCAATGAGAGGGAAGAGTTGGCTCTACCAACTAAGACTATGAGTCAGGAGCTATTTCTACCAGGTAAAGTCATGGACTTGAATGAGGAAATGGCCTGAGGAGACTTAGGATATGAGCCAGGAAGGCCCTGCTATCTTTGTACTAGGAGCCATCCTGCTAACATCAATAAACAACTATAGGCCCACAGGAATGGTTATAAACCTCATTCAGAGCATGCCTGTCTAGCACCCTAGTGATGAATTGTCCTAGGGGATCCAGTGTTTCTTTCTCATTTCTCCTCAGCTCTCCTGTCTTGAGCATCTTGATTCCATGGGTTTTAGGAAGTGAACAAAAGTTGGCACCTGTCAAAACAGTATGGCAAAATGGCAACCTCAAAGAGCAGATGTCCTGGTCCTGATTGGCAGTGACAACAGGGAGAAGCACTGGGATTAACAGCATTATCTGAAGGGCAGTCTTAACACTGCCTCCACTGAGAGTGTTCCCAAGTAGGAGTGCTAGGATGAAGACCACACTTACTTACTCGTTTACTTTCAGTTCCACCTCAACACATATCCCATCACTGTGTTTCTCAGAGTTCTAGGCTCTTTTTATCACTGTGACTCTGTTCAGGTCTTCACTCTTGCAGTTCCTTTGCACATACCATCATAGATGTCTTCATGAAAGGTACTTTGTCCCTATGCCCTCCCTAAGGTTTACTGAAACAAATATTTGAACAAATGGAAAATTTCCAAAACCAATGATCTGAGTTTGGCTAGAAGGTTCAGTGGGTAACAGTACCTGATATGTGGGCCTACTTATAAATGTTTTTATTTCCTTAGATGAAGGGATAAGATGAGAACTGTACCCAAGCGTTACATATCTATTTCTATCTATCCCTAGCTTCTAGCCTTCGTACAATCTAATCTTCTACAAACCTGGACCTTGAAGGCTTCATCTTCCAGCCTCTGTCTCATAACCCAGGGTTAGAATGTTTTCAGCCTCCAGGACTTACTACTGAGTAAGCTCACCCTTTCTAGTTCTTTCTGAACTCTGGCTGGCTGGTTCAACTCAGCTGTTCTGGATCAAATTCCTCTCCAAGATGACTGATTAAATCCAGCTTCTGACTGGATTGTTCCACTTGGAAAAATTACCTCTGAACTCCACAAACTGAACCACACACTGACTGTACAAACTGAGTGGAACTGTACAAACTCAACTGCACCCAACTACACTCAACTGAACGGCACTGAACTCAACTCTCCTGTCTCTTTCTACACTGCTCTTGTGAGAATTGGATGTATCCTATCTCTGACTCGTTCTGTCATATTTTTCTCTGATTCATCACTTTGTCTGTCCCTCAATTAGACATGATTGTTTGGGACTAAAGGTATGTACTAAGGGTGTGTCTGTATTCCAGTCAGAGGGATTAAAGGCATGTCTGTATTCCATCTGGATCACATAGACCTAGAAGGTTTTTGGATGTGATCCCTTGCCAAAGCAGTCACATTACTAGATTAAAATTCCTCTACACCTAGTGACCTGAGTTCAACCCCTAGAACCCATGTAAAGGTTGGAAGACAGAACCAACTACACAAAGTTCTCCTCTGACCTTTACACACATGCTATGGCCTGTGTGCTGGTAAGCATACATCTCATGTATACACATACTCAATAGTTACAGAAATATTTTTAATCAATCTAGCTAAGTCTAGGACTTCAGCTCACTTGATAAAGAGTGCTTGCCTAGCATTCATGAGGCACTAAGTTAAATTTCCAATACTCCATACACTTGGTATGGTGACACATGCTTGTATGTCCAGCACTCTGAAGGTAGAGGTAGGAGAATTTAAAGTTCAGAGTCACTCTTGACTCAATGTAGCAAGCAAGCAAGCCTGACATCAACCTGGGCTGTGTGAAACACCAACTAGCTAGCTAACTTTAAAAAACATTATCATCTGAGGATAAAGAAATGTCTGATTTTCCAATGATTTCCTTCTTCTATTTTGTCCTATTTATTCACGTAAACACAATAAGCTTACTGAAAATATTTAATGAATCAAATAGCCTCTTTACTTTAAATCACAAATGTAACATTCAAATATTTATTAGCATTAGAAATATTTCTTTTTTCTTTTTGGGAGGGTTCAAGATGGGGTTTCTCTGCATAGCCTTGGCTGTCTTGGACTCGCTTTGCAGACCAGGCTGGCCATGAACTCACAGAAATCCACCTGCCTCTGCCTCCCCAAGTGCTAGGATTATAGGCGTGCACCACCAAACCCTGCTAGAAATATTTCTTGTTGACACTTCTAATACACCTTTTACATCCATATCTCTCTCATCTATAGGACTAGGCTTGGCCTCTTAGTGAAAGGTCTGCGTCTCTATGAGGATTCCCTAATAAATAAAGTAAGGAAAGTCCTGGGGCAAGGCTCAGAGAAAGACCAAGGATAACTCCCACCTCTGGCTCAGAGGCCTTGTACTGCTTTGGGCAAGACTCCCCCTGTCTTGATAAAACTTAGTCATCACATGTCTTGGTTTTCACTAGTTCAGAGCTGATCTGAGGCAAAGATGCTCTTGGGATAATCTTAGCATGCACACTCTTTTTTCTTATGCATATGCATATGCATGCATGTATGGTGTGTGTGTGCTTGTGTGTATGTATACTTATATGCATGTGAGCATAGATGTGTAGGGATACGTGATGAAAGGTGGAGGCCAGTTAGTATTGGAAGCCTTCCTCCATCACCCTCTACCTTATTGACTGAGGGTGAACTCAGTTGAACTCAGAGCTCATAACCAGCTTGATCCAGTGGGAATCCCCTTGTGCCAGACATAAGCACATTTAAGCACTGAGCAATCTCCACAGCCCCAGCTCTCACCTTTTACCTAGTCAGTTGACTGTGACTTTCAAGTTTTCTTTCTCTAGTACAAATGCCTTCAGAACCCCAAAACATAAAACAATGTCCTTTTCTCAGACTTTCACAGTGCTGTCAGCCGGAGAATGTGCAGAAGCCTTTGTGACAGTTTTATGCGATCACACAACAATGCCCGTGAGTCCATGTTAGCGGAGTTTACTGCATAAGGCTTTCTAGCCAGCTTATTATTAGCTATTATCTCCTCTTTTACAGTGGAAAGTGGATTGTCATGATATTACAGAGAATGTGTTTGTGGTGATAGAATAAAAACGTTCCTATCACTCCACCCTGCTAGATATGTACACAGCTCAGAATGAAGTATTTCCATTGAGTTGTGTTACAATTAATTCAGACACACATTTCCCATATGAATCTGTGAAAACACTCCACCACAGGGCGCAGTGGACAGAGAACCCTGCACAGGTCTTTGGAATGAGTCAAGCCAAAGTTATAAACTGCTTCTTGGCTAGCAACGTGCGTAACTGAACTTTACTGGGTTCCAGGTCCCTTCTCTGAATCCCAAAGGCCATCTGAACTGCCTGCAGTGTTGTTTTTCCTGCAAATGGACTGCAGGGTCTACTGAGGCCCCAAGTCCCCTTTTCCTCTCTACAAGGAGACGAGAGGTCAGGGGAGTGTATGCCTGACATTCCTGTTCAGTCAAATCCCTTTTCATCCCTCCCTGGAAGAATATGTCTTTCATAAGGAATCATAGCTGAATGTAGAATGAGACATCTTCAACGGAGAGCGCAGCATAGGAAACAATGGTCCTTGTTGTTGGCAGCCACTAAGTGATCCGTGAGTGTTTGACGCAAAGGATGCAAACCTAAGTCACTTCCATGGTGACTGATGCAGGGACATTGACGGTCCCACATGCTTCAAACTCAGAATACAAAGTAACATATAAGATTAATGTCAAACTGTATCAGAGACACTTTCTATAAAACTCTGGTTTTAAAACTTTCAGAAAATGTTTCCAACTGTATGCTCACAGAAACTAGTTCTCTACTATAATATGATAAGCGGCACTTATTTAAAATTTGATGCAATCATTTTAATATTTAACAGATTTCACAGTATATGATTTACTGGGAAAGGTAAAATGATTCAACTTTCATTTTAAAAAGTTATATTATTCAAGTATTATTTACTTGGGCTAGAAAATGTTATTTCAATGAAGCTCTTTGTTCCAGAGATGAAGTCTGCTCCTGACGAGATGGTCCTGGGATGTGCTAGTCAAGCCTACATTCCTTGACTCAGCTGAGGCCTCCAAAATGAGACAGGACAGGACTGAGCTCTGAGCTTTCACTCTGTTCAGGACAACAGTGGCAGCAGGAGCTGCCTCTCTTGGAGTGCTTTTGTTGCCCTTGGTCTTGATACAAAGCCCATCTGGCCTTGAATCAGCCCCCACCTCCCACGTGCTGGAATTACAGGCCCACAGGTGTGTACCACCACACATGACTGGCTTGATTTTCATTGATTTGGTTGTTGGTTTTGGTTTGCTTTTTGTCTTACCACATTGTCCACGGTGGTCTTGAGTGTCCAACCTCAAGTAGTCCTTCCTCTTCAACCTCCCAAGTATCTGAAACTAAAGGCCTATGTCACTGCCCAGCTTCTAGAAACTTCCTGAGCTAGGCCCTTTCTAGTTTTTAAAAATTTAAATAATTTATTCAGATTACATCTCAATTGTTATCCCCTCTCTTGTATCTTCCCATTCCCCCCTCTCTCCCTCTTTCACCCTATTCCTCTCCCCTAGGTCTGTAACAGAAGAGAACATATGATCACAGCCTATTAGGTCTCATCCTGGTAGCCTGCTTACCCTTCCTCTGAGTGCCACCAGGCAAGAAGACCATCAACGCTGGTGGATCTGACCCAAGGGTGTCTGCTCAAACTACTGTATCAATCAAGGACAATGCATGCAGTAAACTACAACCCCTATCCAGACCTAGCCAATGGACAGCACATTGTCCATACTTGTGTGGAGAGCAGAGGCTGATTGTGCCAGGAACTCTGGTCCCCCCTATTTGACTACTTCCCCTTGTTGGGGAGGCCTGGTGGCACTCAGAGGCCCTTTCTAGTTTACACAAGACTCATGGGGAAAATGTAAAATGGTCTCTGCACTTAGAGCTCTGAAGTTTTTCACAGCATCTCCATTAGGCTATGTCACAGGAAAGGGGTGCTTTGCCTTAAAATCATGGAAGGCTGACACATGGCTGAGTGGGGAAAGGACCTACCCAAAGGCCTGGTGACGTGAGTTTGAGCTCTGGGACCTGTAAGGTAGAAAGAGAGAACAGATTCCTGCAAATTGCCCTCTGACCTCCCCAGACGCAGGGCCCTGTCAGCAATGCTACTTACTTAAATTATGTTAATTAAGCAAAATAAGAATAAATAAATAAAACTACAGTTTGACAATTGTTCCTAACATAAGTACTAACCTATTATTCTTCACAAAATGTGTCATATCCTGTCATTTTAAAATACAAAATAAAAATCTTTGTTTAGCATTCAAATGTACAGAAATTTTTATTTCAACATTAGAAGTTCACATAATTAGTGGAAAGAAATGTATGAACTTAAATCTCAGTAGGGCTGGAGATGGTTTAGCAGTTAAGAGCACTTGCTACTCTTGCAGAGGACCTGGGTTCAGTTCTCAGTATCCACATAGTGGCTCACAACTGCTTGGAATTCCAGGGGATCTTATGCCCCCTTCTTGCCTCCTTGGGTACTAGACACTCATGTGGTACACAGACACATCAACATTCAGACATACAGGCATTTACATAAAATAAAAATATTAATCACTCATTTAGTTGTGAATTGTTTACAGATACAACAAATATCCCTCTTAATCTGTCTTGTTTCTGCCAATGTCCCCGAATGTGAACTTGTCTGTTGTAGTAATGTAAAATTTTCTGATACATCTCAGACATGGAAACATTGTCCAGGTCACAACAATGTTGAAGTTTCTTTCAGTTCTCTTCCCCCTCCAAAAAAACAGACTCCGTGGTTATACCAAATAAATCCAAAGCCAGGCAAGGTTGAGTATTTTTCTCTTGAGGGCTGCAGCCTCCTTTTGGGTGGTAATGTGACTAGACATGCATCCAAGGCCCAGGAGGATGAGAGCGATTGGTGGCCATGCCTAGAAGGGCCACGAGAACAGGCAGTTTGCAGACTAGATGTGGATCAAGTAGAGGAATTAGAAAAACACCGGCGAAAGAGTATGTAGCCCCAGAGGGAAAAGATGCCAGTTCCTGGAGACTCTTCTGTTTCAGGCACTAATTCCTCATGAGTCCTTTTTTTTTTTCCCTAGGACTTCCAGCTGTGTTGTTAAGTTGCTTATGTGTGATGTTTCCAATTTCTTTTTAAAGGCACTTAGTGCTATGAATTTTCCTCTTAGCACTGCTTTCAATGTATCCCACAAATTTGGGTATGTTGTTCCTTCATTTTCATTGAATTTTAGGAAGTCCTTAATTTCTTTCTTTATTTCTTCCCTGACCCAGGTGTCATGTAGCGGAGAGTTGTTTAGTTTCCACGTATGTGTAGGCTTTTTGTTATTTCTGTTGTTGTACTATCTTCCTCCTCCTGTGTTCCAAAATGAGCAGCTAAACAAGAAGGTTACCTTTAAGTAGCCAGCGTGAGCCCGCTTCGATCATACACACCTACAAACGAAGCCGCAGTGTGTTAAGACTACGTGTATAACGGCAGCCATTGCACGGGAATATTTGATGACGACATCTGCCTTGAAATACTTCCATCCAAGATTTGTGTTCACTCTTCTGAGACAGCCGACATTTAAGCTCCACATTAATTACACTATCAACTTAGATATATACTGCCTCCGAGAAAGTCAGGCCATCATATTCTGTAATTCAATTCCTTGGTTGAAAATGAGTTGTAAAATTTATGGCGCGCTTTCTACTTTCCCCTGTTCTCCAGTGTGAAGATGCTCCACTTTCCTTGATGAAGAATGACAGGCGTGGCACGGCTCTGCCTTCTCTTTGGCATTGATTAGCATTTACTGTCTTTTTAGGTTTTTTTCTCCCCTGCTGGTCTTCTGACAAACTCTGCTTGGCAAGCTCTGATGGCTGTAGCATTTCTGTCTGTCAAGTCTCAGCTAGTTTGGGGCCCAACTAGAAACTATTTCTGAGACATCACTAGTCCGTTTATCTTTCCACCCACGGGGCAAGGTAAAATAAAATGAATTGAGAGGGATACCGTACCTTCTTTTCCTGCTGCTATGATAAGACACCTTGACAAGAACAACAGGAGGGGAAGGGGTTAAATCTGGCTCAAAGTTCAAAGGTGTAGGCGATCATGTCAAGTTGGTAGGCGCTCAAAGCAACTGGTCTACAACACCCACAATCAGGAAGCAAAGACCGTGAATTCAGGCTTCCACTCAGCTCCCTTTCTCCTTTTATACAGTTCACAATCAAGGTGTGTGTGGTGTGGTGTGTGGATCTGACCTCCCACCTGACTTAGTGTAATCAAGAACTGCCCCCATCCCCACCCCCACCCCATGGGCATGCCAGGAGCCAGGTGACATCATTCTGCTGTGTTCACAATCCCCACAGCAGTACCAGAGGATATAAGAGTTTGTTTTGAAGGAAGCAGAGCCACGGGAGACTCGAGTTCCTGCACAGCCACTTGCAGAAGGTTGTTCAAGACAGCAGCCCAGCCTCTGACCTTTGCATTCGTGGAAAGAATTTTCACTGTGGGTCTGGGACAGTGTGTTGCAGAGGTAGGTAGCACCACCATTCCTAGTTCTGTGATACTAAACACGTCTTATAAACATGCAACAGTCTTCCCTGGTTTATAAGTAAAAAAGACGAATCAAAACTTTTTAAAAATTTGTGAGCAAAAACTATCTGTGACACAAAAAGAGGAGGAAGAGAAGGAGACTAAATACAACTCTATTTGAGATCTCTGGGGAGCACTTTACAATTGGTTATCTGGTGTCCCTGGCCATTTCGATTCTTCCAGCTAAATTCAAATAGAATCCAAAGAATATCAAATAAAGCCCTCCATTATCCTTTGCAAACTTATTTGAAAATGGATGAGAAATACTCAGAATTTAAATAACTGTGCCTGAAGCTTTTCTTTCCTTATGAGTTATGTTAGCTAAAAGAGTAATACTTTTGTTGTAAGGAGAAAACTAACATAAACATTTTGAATTGTTAAGTGTTAATGGATTTATTATATTTTAATGCTTATATATATTTAAATTACTATTTTTTATAGCTAAGCAGCTTTATGTTTTTGTTTTGAAAAAGGGTCTCATTATGTTGCCCAAGTTCTATTGAATTTGTCAACTCATGCGATTCTCTTATCCTCAGCTACTACAGTAGACTTATTTTACTTTATTTTAAAGATTTTTTGAAGAGAGTTGTGTGTGTGTGTGTGTGCGTGCGTGCGTGTGTGCATGTGTGTTGTGAGCCACCAGGCATGGGTGCTGGGAATAGAACTCAGTTCTCTGAAAGAGCAGCGAGCCCTCTTGGCTGCTGAGCCTCTCTCCATTCTCTCCACCCCTACAGTAGATCTGAATTTAACTCATTTTATCCAGTTACACAACTGTGTCATTTTTTTCAAATAATAGAAAATGGCCTCATGCCTTCAAAACATACTTTTTTGTCTAATTGTATCAAATGCTTCCAGGATTAAAACAAAGATTTAAAAAAAAACCCTTCATCTTTTTTCTTAACATTAATAAGAATTTCCCAATACTTCACCATCATATATAATATTCTTGTTCTTTGTTTGAGATTTGATTCTATCATGTTATAATCCATATCTATTCTGCAAATAATAAAAATAACTACTTTTAAAAATGAGGTCTCCATAGGTTGTTTCATGTTCTAAGGAGCTTGTCTTGGATGTAACTAAACAACTGGGCCCACAAGACTATCATGACTACGTCTGGCACCTGCCTTTTCTGAAGGATAAAGGGTGGTGACCACACTGTGCCTACACAGGGTCACCCAGCGCCCCTCTTCAGCAAACAGCTCACACATCCCCAGAGCGCAGGTGCAAAATGTAAAGAAAAACATTGTATGTGCAACTGCCTGGACATAATCATCTTATTCTATCTGGACCATCTCTGAGCCAACTATTATAGGCATGGTGTCCAGGGTCCCTCCAAGAGATTAACACGGAAAAGCCACGTAAAGGGTGTCAAATGTTATGGTTTATTACTCAGTGTATCTGCTTCTCTCTTAATACGGTTTACTTATGTGCAAGTCATTTTTCCAGCAATATAGGTCACATGGTCTCCTACCAGATCAATGTACAGACGCATCAGATACAGAAGTGTTAAAAAAAAAATGGGGTTGTTGGTGTGTTTTTCTGCTCCTTGTTGCTTTGGGTAAGGCACTAGAAGAAAGTTCAGCTAGGAGCTGCTTACTTTATATGCAGAAATAGAAGGAAGTGGAATATCTTGACATCTCAGGGCCTGCCATGTTGAAGAGCTACTTTTATGCCTCAAATGTTAATAGAGATAAAGAGATGGTCAAAGTCAGGGTGTTGAACCCCCCCCCCACACACACACAGCTTTTGTGTGTCTGCTGTCTGTAAAGATGAGAGAGGAAGGCACGGAGAGGAAGAAGCAAAGGACTAACGCTTAGGGACCAGGCCTAGGACCTATGTTAGCTGTGATTATCGGCAGAAGAAATGAACTGGGAGCAACTAGATCACAAGCTTGTGGGGGTTTAAAGAAGCCTAGTTGCCACAGAAACCATGAATCTGGCCTGAAAATGTCTGTCTTTGAATTCCTTAAAGCAACAAAGGCTCAAGCCTTCAAAACTGTGCCAGTTGAAAGGGAGCTGTGAGTCCCTAATGAGGGCATACATCCAACAGTGATCTCTGATGTGGCTGGGCATGGCTGTGGGCAACGTGGATCCAAGGAAGCAAGCTGACCACACTGCCTGACCAAGGCTCTTCTTCTACTGCCAGAACAGGCACAGATTTCTTACTGATGGGGGCGGGGGTGACTGTGTGGCAGCAGCTGTGTGATCTCTCCCCTTCACAGACCTTTTGACAGCAGTAAACCAACCGCACTGCGGCTGGGCTGGGGGAGCGGTAGTTTGTTCACTGGTTTGCATCACAGGGTCGCATCAGACCCTGAGGGAGAAAAAGGAAGGCGCTGGACACCCACCTATACCTCCTGTGCCTCTCTCTCTCACCTCAGTCTTAGTTCAAAACCCACCTCTCCAGAGGGTGCCAAATCACAGCAACTAAAAGCACGCCCATTTAAGCCTCCTGCCAGTCATTGTGCTGAGCAGCGTGGGGGTATAGTGACAAGATAGGTAGCATCTTCGGCTTCCCGTTAGCTAGAGAGACCTAATGTGGCAGAGAGGCAAGGACAACACAGTTCACCAAGAGCTGCTCTCGGGACTATGTAATATTATAGAAGTCCATATCACAGGAGAAAGGAGGAAAATCTAAGCATGGACCCAAAAGTGTAAAAATGGAGACTGTTCAAGTGAAAAAGGAAGATGGAGTGTTTTCTTGGCCAAAACCGATCTCCATCAGAGGAGTGTACAGATAGCCAGGTTATTTCCATCTTTTGTTCTCTCTTTTCCGTATTTATTTTCTAGCCTATAGGTTAACTCAAATATCCAGTGTGTTGAAGCTTATTTGGAAACCCAACACTGGAGCCAGTAAGCAATGAAAGCCACTAAGGAGTGGCTGGTGTGGCCTGGAAGCAAGCCTACACTACATTTACAAAGGTTTGATTTTCTGCAGAAAAAAAATATTTTGACTCTTACATTTTTTTGGATTTCATTAGAAGCATCTGAAATGGATGACACCAAGCTGTTTGCCTAAAACAATGTCCCAAGCCTGAACTGGCATGGATACTTTCTGAGATTAAAATAGAAACTTGTTTTGCTAACAGAAACAACTTGGAAATCAAAGAGACGTTTAAGTTGGAACCATCATTTTTCCTTCTCTTCGCAGAAAATTCCTATTTTTACACAAGCTGTTAAGTCAGGACAGTGAAGCCACGCTGACACAGAGCTTTTCATTAACAATTTGAAGCAAGATGAGTGGGGAGTGACATTTGTAATGTAGTGAATTCTTACAACAAACATTTGTAAGCACCTATTATGTGCCAGGCAATGTTGTAGGCACTAAACAAAGATAACTATTCTTGTAGGGTGTACTTTATATCAGAAAGATTCTCTCTCTCTCTCTCTCTCTCTCTCTCTCTCTCTCTCTCTCTCTCTATATATATATATATATATATATATATATATATATATACACACACACATACACACACACACACACACACACACACACACACACACACACACACAGTAGAATGGAGAAAAAACAAAGTATAATGGGAAGTGACACCAGAGGGGTAGATAAGGGTTTTAAATAGTATCCATATCTAGCTCTTTGGGTGAATTTTGAGCAACGAAGTGAGACAGCCAATGTCTTTCATGCGCAGGTATGCCTAGAAAGTGCCAGAAAGCCATGGGTTGAGGAGAGAGGGGACAGGACAGTCAGCTTTTGGGGGTGTGGCTTTTTAAAAGATTTATTTATTTATCATATACATAGTGTTTTGCCTACATATACACCAGACGAGGACACCAGATCTCATTATAGATGGCTGTAAGCTATAAATCATGTGGGGGTATGGTTTAAGGAGAGGAATTATTTAAGTTTGAATAAATGTTTTATGAGAATCGTATATTTTCAGTTCTTTGGTACAATGCTTTTCACTCAGTAACAATAGCGTAGTAAGCACTTCAAACAGTCCCTCAGAGTCCCCTGAAGACCAGCTACACCACAAGCCGGCTAAGTGCTGACTCCTCTTCCTTGAGCGCTGGGTGGGGAAAGGGGGAGGGGAGGAACGGGGAGAGGGCTGGGGGCACCTGCTCTACCCACTGGAGCTGCAGGAGGCAGGCACAGTCTCCAAAATCCGACTTGAGAGCCAAACCTCCTTTTTTCAGGGCTATGCAAGCTCTAAAGGAGAAGCAATCTGAGTCTGTTTTCCTTATCAGTCCAAGAGCCTCCCCTTATAGGTGCGGAAAACTTGGGTTTTCCCTTGGGGGGCGGACTGTCTTGGGGATCCCTGAAGAGCGCTTACCTCCCCTAAACTCCCACATCCCCAGTCTCAGCCTCCAGCGGTTGGGCTCACCCTTTCAGGCAGGACCCCTAGCTAGCCTTTTCCCAGCTGTCCTGGGAACTTTTCTCGCAGCCCGGGGCAAGCGCCTCCCGTGGCGAAAGCTGCTTGTGCGCGGCGTCCCCGCCCCCTACTCTCCCCAGCCCCGGGGGCCCGTGGAGGGCGAGCCCCGGCGCGCGCCTAGGGCACCAGGGCGGCTGGGCAGGGAGGGTGGCGGGCTGCGCGGCGCGTCCCTCCCGCCTCGCCCCTCCCCGCGGGCGGTGCGGCTCCTGCCGCAGCACCTCCCCTCGCCGGGAGGGAGCCAGAGGGGCTCTGCCAGCCCGCCGCAGACCTGCCCGGCTGCGCGCCGCGCCCTGTGCGTCCCAGCAGCTGCGGGTACCGCGCCGAAGGCGGCCGGGAAATCCCGGGACGCACTACTCCTAGAACCCTCAGCGACCCCGCGCCCTGGCCTGCCGGCATGGCTGTGCTCCTGGCGGCGGTACTCGCGTCTTCGCTCTACCTGCAGGCGGCCGCCAACTTCGACGGGAGGTGAGGAGGGTCCGGGGTGCCCTTTCTTTCCAGCAGGGACCTCCGGTCGCGCCGCCCGCCTCGGGGCTGGTAAAGGAGAGGCTCTTGCCTCGTGTGCGGTGAGCGCGGGCCGGCACCGGGACACAGGTGAGGCGCGGGGCGTCCCTGAAGCCCGCTGCCAGTGCTCAGGGTGGACTGTGTCCGGAGGGGAAACTTGCAGGTGACCGGGCGGCTCGATAAAGGATGGAAGTAAGGACGGGACTTGGAAACAAGGGGCACCTGAGGGGCTCCTTGCCTGGTTTCTGGTGGGGACAGAAGCTCAACGTAAGGACAGAGAGGGGGCGCACGGCGTCTGTATGGGGTGGGGACCACGCGGCACCGCTTAGACCTTGCCAGCTTGACTGCTGCCTGCTCTGACAGGTCCCAACAACCTCCCACAGGGTCTCTGTTGTCACTCAGTAAGTCCCAGCGGAGGCTGCGCAGCTCACGCTCTCCCGCAGAGCCCGGGCTCTGCGTGAGGGTCGTTCCCCTCTGTCCCTGCTGAAGGCCTCAGCTGGACAGGTTTCCCGCTGGCTCACACAGCCACCTACCCATGTCCCCACCCCTCAGAGCCTGTCCCTGTGCTGCCTTGAAGATGCCGCACCTGTTTTACCTGCAATCTTGGAACGAATCAATTCCAGGATTGATTGGCTTTCCTGTCCCTGGAGGGGACGGGAAGGGAAGCCACGGAGCTAGGAAGAGAAAAGGCACAGCTCCAGGTCCACCACCTGATCGGAGGAAATAGAAAGTTGGGGGTTATTGTGTACTTTGGGCCTGAGGGCAAAGCGAAGATGAATTTAAAAGATAAAGAGTTTAAGGAAAAGTGGAGAGCAGCCAGAGGCTAAGCCTTTTATTTTTCAAAAGCAATTCTTTGCCCACATTTGGATTTGTGGTGCATTACTTTGAGGCACACACATTCACAAGAAACACACACACACACACACACACACACACACACACACACACACACACACACACACGTAATGTACAATAGCTTTTAAAAGGCGTCCAGAACAGCCTATTTACAGGAATAAAGTCTGATAAGTGTGAATCTAAAACAGGACAGCAATCACCCGTGTGTGATCTGATGCACACATCTGCATCTTAAACTTTCAGTCTCTTTGGGTATACTTTACATTAGTGAAATAATATGAATTGCTGATGCACGCAGCTTATAAAACACAAGGACACTTGATATGCTCGCCACGGTCAGTATTCCTTGGTTTCACGCGTCTCTTATAGTAAGGCAGCGGTGAGAGGGGGCGCTTGTATCCAAAAGAGCTTTGTTGCATTTCATTTTTCAATAACCTCTCCTTGCCCTTTTCCTGATCTGCCGTTTATCCGAGTCAGAAATTCTTTCCACTTTGACAGATTCTCTGTTATTCAGCACTTTTCAGCTTATGGTGCGTTAATCAAAACTGTCCCCCCCCCCATCAGCTGTGAGTCTGGGGAGTCTGTGTTATTTCAGGGTTTTAGAAACCACCCGTAGCATTGTGGCCTGAGAGATTTCTTGGTTTCAGCTAGCACTGCCTCTTCTCCTTACTCCTGTGTACTGGGTGTGTTACCTTTACAAGTAGAAATTAGGTCATTGCAAAGCTATTACTGAGAAGGTGTCTTACCTTTAAATTCCTGCAGACATTGGGAGTTCGTAGAAAATTGCTGGGTGTGGTTTAAGTGTTTTTTTTTTCTGAATAAAACAAAGAGACAAATATTTTAAATCTCAGGTTTCTTTCTTTATTTAATTTTTTTGTTTGTTTGTTTGTTTGGTAGGTGGCCCAGGCAAATAGTCTCTTCGATTGGCCTATGTCGTTATGGCAGCAGGATTGACTGCTGCTGGGGCTGGGCTCGACAGTCCTGGGGACAGTGTCAACGTGAGTATCAGGTCTGGAGGCTCCGGTTCCCTTTGTGGCTGGGGTGTGTCTTTTGGCCATGGTAGCCTCTGCACTTTGGAGGGCTTGCCATTACTGAGCAAGTCTTCGCTGTGCAAGTCTGACCCAAATCTTTATTCTGCCGCTTTCCAACCAGAAACCCCCTATGTTATGGTGCCAGCTTTGCCACTCACTGAGAGCCACCTACTGTGTTGTTCACTTATTTATTTTATTATTTTATTTGTATGGGTGCTTTGCTAGCGTATATGTATGTGAACCACTTGAGTACCTGGTGCCGGAGGGTGCCCTGGCACTGGAGTTACAGATGTTTGTGAGCCACCATGTGGGTGCTCGGAATTGAACCCGGGTCCTCTGGAAGAGCAGCTAGTGCTCTTAACCACTGAGCCATCTCTTTCTTTAGCCCTGTGCTGCAATTTAAGATTTTGTCCTCAGTTCCTTCCACTCCAGGCTTGTTCCTTCCTTTGCTCTAAGCTCTAAGATGAGGATGAGATAATTAGTCTAGACAGTATTTACACTAAATAAGCTTGGAACTTAAGAGTTCCTGTAAAGTCTTCACCAGAGCTGTTGTGTAAAGTGGCACATTTGCCATTTTCAAGTCTTTTTTATCAAGGGAAGTTGCACTGATATCTACATGGGCCAGCCAATGGGGCCATAGGAAACATCTGGAAAACATCATTTGTAAATTCCATAATTGATCAAAGTCATATATAGTTAAGTTCTAAATCAGAACACTGATTTCTATTTTATTCTTGATCAAAATAGACACTTCTGTATATGATTAAAAAAAATCCTAGTCATAAACAAAAATTTGAGTAGTTTAGCACATGTCTCAGATTTCACTTAGATCTGCATCTCAAAAATGTGTCCCGGTCTTCCTGTTTTTCCTCTCTCCCTCCAAAAAGAGACACATCCCACCCCCAAATGATCAAGTAGATTTCTGAAGCATCTGTTGAACATAACATCTGGTAAGATGGGGAGAACTGAGTGGGGCTCCACATTGGGACATCTGCCTCATCAGTCATGAGGTGTCATGGAGAAGGGTGATCAGGAAGGCCAGAGGGAGTGAAGAAGCCCGGCAGAATGAGGCGTCGAGACGATGAGGAGTCCCATCGGCCATTATCAATAACACGCTGATGTTTAAGAAAAGTGGTTGACTAACGGACACCTGGGCTGTTGTCTCTGGTTGAGGACAGACAGGTGAAGAGAACTAGTACTTGGTTTCCTGTCACTTGTAAGCGCTGGCCCCTTACTCATTTGGGCCTTTGCTTCCTGGTGAAGAGAGATGGGGCTTCCAGCACATGGAAGGACAACACTGTCCGGCTTCCACTGGCTGGTCAGTGTTGGTTCCGAGGGAAGAAGGCAGCTGGTAGAATGTAGCCTTGTGCCACATACATGGCAGGTGTTAGAAGTGCTGGCAGGCAGAGGCTCGCACGTAATCAAGGCTAGTGAGGCACCATGCTTAGTTACCAGAAGGTAAAGAGAGAATGAAACAATGAAATAATTCCACCCCAGATGAAACCACCTGTCAGCCTCAGTGCAGGAAGGAGCTCCTTCTCCTTCTCCTCTGCTGTAACTTTCAGGAAACTGGCGAATTGAACACCGAAGGGCCCTGAGGTCCCAGCAGTCACCCAGCCCTACCCAGGCCAAGGAGGCGTGCACTGGCAGAACGCCACGTGCAGCAGCGGGCCACACCTTCACACCTGCCCTGCGGGCAGAGATTAGGAGAATGTAGGTTCGATGCCAGGTGTGTTGAAAGAATTCTAGGGTGAAAACTCCTGGGCTCTCGAGAGGTCCTGCTGTGGAATTCCCCAAGCAACACCAGGAGCTGTTTTATTTTCCTGACCCAAGTAATTAAAATTTCTCAAGTATGTACTCGCTTGGCAGACTCTAAAGCTGAACAAGTGCGGAGGCCTTTTCAAGTCACCGCGGCATTATGAGTGTAGCAGAGATTTCCCTGACTTTTTTTTCTCCTGTGCCTTTTCTAACAGATTGGGGACACTGTCATTTTCTTTTCTTTCTTTTTATTTTATTAATTTATTCTTATTACATCTCAATGGTTATCCCATCCCTTATATCCTCCCATTCCTGCCTCCCTCCCAGACACTGTCATTTTCAAAACTTCCTCTTGTTTCTAAAAGAAGGCATTTAGTGGCATTCAGTATGTCACTTTCCCCCCTTATTTCTGAGGATGTGAGGAAAGTGCAGTGTAGAAATCGAAGGTTAAGATGGTCACAGTACAAAAGTAGGTAAGAGGGCCTCGCACACACCACAGCTCATCGGAGGTGTGGCAAAGTCCAGGAGCCAGCGTATCTGTAGCCTCTGCTTCTAGACAGCCTAGTTTCACATGGTTGGGTAACTCATCACGCCCCTGTGCTTCCTTTTCTTCATCTCTGGAATCAATCTGAAATATTACAGACCTTAACGACATCTAACCCTGAAGTGAGTTACCACCTGGGAAACACTGGACGCTCTTCCTGGCCTGAGCAAGTGCTACAGGTGTTGTACTGGGTCATGTTCACCATTCATGATGACTGTGGCACTAGAGGGCACAGGAAGGGTAAATTCGCTATCAGATTTTGTGTTCTTCACTCAGGAAAAATGCACACCTGGCCAACTTTTAAAAAATGGCTCCAAGGTCCCCTGCCTCGGCGAAATGAAGTTCCTTTAAATTGAAAAAGGGCCTTCCCCATTAACACTGGTGGTGCTGAGGCTGTGAAGATGAACTCAGAGGTAGACTTATTCTTCTGTGTGTTTTTCTGTTGCTGAATCCTAGACAGTCCAAATGTCTCCTGTCAGCTTGGAATCGGAATCGGCCTTCCTTTGTTTTGATCTGAGGTAAACTAATGTGAGGGCAAGAGGTCAGCTCAAAGGGGTAGAACAGCACCAGAAAGTGTCCTGTGAGCTGAATGAAGCCTCTCTGAACACTGTTTTGAATGCCTTACATAAAACTGAAAATTTTGTATCCAATTCAAGGAAAATGCCTAGTGTTAATTAAGTATGGTAGTCAGTTACCTATGTGATTCCCAACCAAGTTCTAAAAAATATAACATGGAAAAAATATTTTCAGCTCTCTGACACTTAAATAACCTGAGGCTTCTTTTCCATGTCATCTCGCTGTCAAAGGCGCCATGGTTCTCTTCTGATTGACTCACTTTGTACTTTCCTTCCCAAAGCACAGCAAAGCTGTAACAATCTGTTACACAGGGCCTTTCGGATTATCTCTAGGTAGATGTGTTAGCGGGGAAAGTGGTGCCCACATTATGTTGTCTACCGGATGTTATGGCCGGGTGTCTACTCTATCGGGTTGAATACATATGACATGTTTTGACCCAACAGTCACCTGAGTCAGATGTCTTCACAAAACACCCCACATCTCACTCCTACTTGCTATCCTTTTCCTGGACTTGTTTGGAAAGACTCATATTGCAGCATCATGGAATTGTCTGACCTCCCGCTGGCTTACCACCATTAGCCACAAAGCCACATTTAACTCAGGGACTTGCTATGTCTCCGTGACTATTGAAGGACAGAGTAGAGGAACAGCCCAGTGGGCATGGGGTCTGTCCTCATGTTCCCTGCCCGTGCCACTCACAGTCCAGTCCCAGCATTCCTGCCATGCTGGAAAGGCATGGCAGTTTCCAGAAATAGGCAGGTTGTGTTTTCATAGTTCGTTTTTGGGTTAGACCCTTGGCGTCTTTCTATTCTTTCACTCTTTGTTTTGTGTTCTTGGCTCATAAATAGATCTCTTGCACACTGAAAATTTCACATTTGATTTTGTAATTGTCTTGGGCTTTAAATTTATTGAATGTCAACGGGGGGCTCTTTATTATCAAACGAAATGTCCTTGTGTTCACCTATTGGTGGCCACATATTTAAAGCACACAGTGCCCTGGTCTCCCACATATTGTCCCTGCATATTTGTTCCTTGCTTGTAACTTTCCGTACTTTAGCTCCCCCATCGTTTCAGTGACACATTTCATTTTTACTGTGTTAACTTTGGCTCTGCTCTTGCCAAGTAGAGACTTTGTAGTTGAGGTTTCTTGGGTTTTCACATTTTATTTTAAAGGCTCACTGTGCAGTGCGATCAAGGAAAAGCACTAGATTAGTTGGGCCTTGTGCTCAAGCTCCTACTTTCGTACCTGCTCAGCTATCAGCCTATGTCCAAGGTGGGTTGCCTGGGAACCCCATCCGGAAACTTCCATGATGAGAAAGAACACGGGGTGTCTGCTACTAGGCACTACAGTTTCTTCTTTTCTTGGAGATCAGGGTTAATGCAGTAGTGGTTTTTGTTTGTTTGTTTGTTTGTTTGTTTTGGTTTGGTTTTTATTTTGTTTTTTGTTTTGTTGTTGTTGAAAACCCTTTCTGGAGATGCAAAGGGAAATTGGAAGTGCAGCTCATTCCTGGTTTCAGCTTCAGAGTTCTCTGGCCGTCAGGGAACGGATGGGAACGCTATGGGTTAAAATGGGGTTGGGCCCTTTATCCCTAAGAGCAGGGCAAAATGCAGATCGTTTGTAATGGGCCCACTGGAGAGTTGGGAAAGACTGACACCTATACCCACAGACAGACTGCTGGTGGTTCTGGGCTCACGCCTCCTGGCGTGTCCCTAGCTGCAGAATGCCCCCATGAGCATTTCAGACCCTTGAGGTTAATGAAGGAGGGACTGCGGAATAGCAAAGCCCTCTGCAACCATTAGTAGCTGTCTAGTTATCGGAGTTAGATAATGTATGTTGCCGGCTGGTGGCTGTGAACACAGGAAAGCTTGGTCAGCAAGGCACTGCCTTGTTTCCGGATTTCAACTAAGAGGCTGTTTGATAAAAGCATAGAACTTCATTACAGTAAATGAGATACTTAAAATTTATGATTGCTTTCTTGTGTCTTTGCTCAGAAACTGAGTATTGGGAAAAGAAAGCAATTTATCAATTTTTTGATCCTTGCACAGATCATTGATTTGCTGTCTTCATTCACACAATTTCATAATTGTGTTTTTGGCAATTTAAATTTTGACCATCCTCTTTAAAAGAATTACAAGCAAATTAGAAATTTAGAAATTAGAAAATTCTTCTTTTCGGCCCTTGAAGATAAAACCCTGGGCCTTGCACATGCTGGGCAAGTGCTTTGTCACCAAGCGGCACCAACCAGCCTACAGATGCAGCATTCTGATGTCATCTTTGGAAAGTTACACATATTATTCCTGTCACGGCCCAATGGGCCTGGGATCTGTCTTTGTTTCCTGCCTGTGCCACCCAGAGTCCACTCCCAGCATTACTGCTAGCAAGCACCTTTCCATGTGTAGCCAATGAATAAAACAACTTTCCTTGAGCATGGATTAGACCTTATAAATAACAGTTTACTCATGACTGTCCGGTCATGTGTACCCCAGGAATAACTGGAGTCTGGGGTGCAGGTCCTGCCTCTGGAGCTATGTGGAAGATTGCTGGCAGGTCTCTCTGGGCAGCTTAATGGAACTGATCGTACCTCATTGTCCTCAGCTCATTACCACCTTCTCCCTATTACACGGACCTAGAATCTCTTTTGTTTGTTTTACGGTAGGAATAAAAGCAAGGCTGTGCATAATTTTAGACCTACTTATGTCCCCAAATCCTTAGGAAGTGAAGTTGGGTTTGCTGTTGTTGTAACAAAGGTTATTCAACTGTCACTTCCCTGGAAAGGCTGCTTAGGAACACCGTGTCCCTTGAGTGACTTTGAGTGGCCTTGGAATGCAGATTCCAAGCGCAAAGTTGTGTTGAAGAATCTTGACCTTTTCAAACAGGTAGTTTTTGAGTGCGGGTAGTCTTCAAAATTAGGTTGTAAAGAAATGACTTTGCTCTTTCCTTTCTTTCCACGATTAGACCTGGTCTTTGCAGTAATACCGTTTAGAGCCACCAATTTCCTGAATGCCTTCCTGCAGATGATTTGGGCAGCTCTTAACCTTTACAGATTACAAGTTTTAGCACTTCACAAGCTGAAGGGGCAGGCTAGCGAAAGGGAAGCCCTGGACACTCTTCAGAGTTAGTGGCTGGGTCTGTCCTCACACCCCTGCCACAAGAGCACGGTGCTGGATGCTGACGGCCACTGGCTCTGCACACAGGGGCTGTTCCTCAGAGACAGGATCAGCTGCACACAGCAGGTGTGCTTCCTCCCCAAATGCCCTCCTGTGCAGGTGTTCTGCCTCCCGTTTCTAGTTGACGCTCTTCTATCTGACAGATTTGTGCTCTGTGCACGTCAAGTCAAACCAGCTGCTTTGAGATGATGATCAGTGATGATGAATGAGTCTGTGGATCCCACAGTGAATAAGGGATGCTATTCAACACAGACTGGACCATCCCTGTGGTGGTGGTGGCGTGGGGGCGAGGGAAGCAGAGTCTGTTGACCTGGTCTTTCTTTCTTTCTTTCTTTCTTTCTTTCTTTCTTTCTTTCTTTCTTTCTTTCTTTCTTTCCTTATGTATGTATGCATGTATGTATTTGGTTTTTCGAGACACAGTCTCTCTGTGTAGCCTTGGCTGTCCTGGGCTCACTCTGTAGACCAGGCTGGCCTCAAACTCACACCAATCCGCCTGCCTCTACCTCCTGAGTGCTAGGATTAACGGTGTGTGCCACCACATCTGGCATGACCTGGCCTTTCTTTACTGTCTGTCTCTTCTACAACATAAAAGTAGCTGTGCCATAGCCAGGCGTGGTGGCGCACGCCTATAATCCCGGCACTCGGGAGGCAGAGGCAGGTGGATCGCTGTGAGTTCGAGGCCAGCCTGGTCTACAAAGCGGGTTCAGGATAGCCAAGGCTACACAGAGAAACCCTGTCTCAAAAAACAAAAAACAAACAAACAAAAAAAAAAAAAAACAAAATAGCTGTGCCTTTTCCTCTCTCTTTCCTTTTCCTCATTCAGAATCTACTGCAAGCTTATAAATTCACACAAATATAGAAACTGATGCCCAAAACATGGAATGCTTCACAAATTTGTGTGCCATGCTTGCACAGGGGCATGCCAATCTTCTCTGTATCATTCCAATTTTTGTGCTACTGAAGATGGCATGCCTTCTTCTTTTAGCCCTGTGCAGGATTTTACATTTTTTCCCAACATTTTTTTTTTAAAGAATCAATTTATTTAGAAAGGAAAATGTATTCACTTCCGGAGATAACTGTCCTCAGAGAAATAAGTGTTATCAGATGGTCTTCTGTACCACTCAGAGAGAGTTTTCGTCCTTTGAGTAGCTTCTCTTTCTCCCCTGGCACCTGCCTGCCTTGTAAAAATATGGCATAGAAAGTAAACTGTCCTGGGCCTCCTTCACACAGCGTCTTAAAGCTATTCCTTAGCATCTGTATGGGAAAAGCCTCTCCTCATGAATTCATAGTGCTCCATTGTGTATCTGTCCTGTAATTAATCAGTCCTCTACTGCTGCATCTGTACACTGCTTCTAAATAACCTTGAACATAATGTTGAAAAATTCAGAGTTGCAGTCTTCTAATATGTAGGAAAGACAAATTTTTGGTATGTCCAAATGTCATAGTCTTAGCTTTGGTCAGTTGGAGAGTGGTTTCTCGGTTGCTAGTGATGGGTCCAGAGATTGATTGCTTGTTGCCTGATTTTAGGATGCTTTCCTCCCTACTCTCTTCCAAGGAATCCTCTGCTTAGTCTGATCCTACTTTCACCTTTCTTCATAGACCAGTGACACTTGGCCAGTGGTGGCAGGATGGACTGACATTTGTCCATTTGCCAAAGTCTCCCCCTGGCTTGCAGCCATTAGGTTGTGTCCCTTTTAGAGCCTTTTTTCACTTGTACAAAAGACTCACATATTCTTTAAGGAATTGCTTCTGTTATCTTTCCACTTTAGCCGCAGTTCAGTGTACCTGTGTACGTGGTGTGTGCTGTGTACATGGTGTGTGCTGTGTGTGTGGTGTGTGCTGTGCTCCTGGGTCCGTGATCTATGAGGGTCGAGTAGAATCTGAGGGTGGAAAGCTATATGGGGCACATTATGGCAAAAAGATCCAAAGCCTTCAAAACTGTGGGGATAAGTTATTTGCATAAGTCATTTTTTGTTTAAAAAAGGTAAGAAATGCATGTTTAAGTAAAAAGAATTGAAAAGGGGAGGAAAGAGGGAGCCTCGGGAGCTGCAGTCGTGGTAAGTGCTTGTTACCTTGATATTTTTTGACACTAAGTTCTGGTCTCCAGTAGACAGTCATTGTTGCTTACTAATCTCTGCGGAAATGTCTAAATATTTTTGAGACTTTCACTGTTCATGTAACGGTAGCTTAAACTCTGCTATGCCTTTACAGAAATGTTTAAGGACCAGTCCTTACAGCTTCATGTAAACCTGACTCGGTCTTTTAAATGGCTTTACAGTTTGCTATCACGCAGATGCTCAATAATAATCTCCTACTTCTATGCACTAAGGTAGCTTCTGATGTGTTTTTACAAGATGTTCTACAGTGACTATCTGGATGTGTGTCATCAGCACTGCCCTATACAACTAAGTATGGGAGAATTCTACAGTGACATCCTGTTCAGAGATAGAGAGAAAGACAGAGACAGAGACACAGAAAGACATACAGAGAGAGACAGAGGGGACAGAGACAGAGAGACAGAGAGCTTTAATTTTACTGTCCATTTTCTTTATTAAAAATTTAACTGAAATGAAAATAAATGATGACTGATTTTATGAAGTGATGTTTTCTACTCAGTCACTTTCTACATTTTGGTCTCTTTGACGATGCCTTAAAATCTAAGTAGACTTGATCTCTTCATTCATAATTTGTTTATATCCTATCTTGTTTGGAAAATATGAGGCTTTTCAAGTCTCATCTTTTTAAAAAGTAAGAAATGCCAAAGTAAAAAGTGAGAGACAGAGAGCAGGAAGCAAGCATCGCGGATGAGTGTAGGCAGGGGATTGGTGGGCTCCGCTATAAATAGGTTCTGCAAAGGAGTCACTGGGAAACCGTTACATTAATCCGTACTCATTAGATACCATATGAACTCACCACCATCTCACTATGCCCCCATCATGCCCGTGTAGATTATGGTTTGGGGTAAAGAGACAAACACAGATACTCTATCCGGGCACCACTTGCTTCTTACATGGCTGCATGGTAAATGGCCACTCAACCCAGCAGCAGTGCTGGCTCCTCTCCGGCGCCCTCTCTAGGTGTACAGAGGAGACCTTGTGAGCTCTGCTGGGTCTCCTGATCTGTCCGGACCTCACAGAGCTGCTCTGTGGAAGCCACGAGGCTCAGCTAGACCAGAGAGGCAGAGCATGAGGGAAGTTCTGGGCGTCTTTACCTTTCGCTGTAGTGTGAGGAAAGGCTAATTCACAGGGGCTACTCATCAAGTGCCTTTGGCAATGGGACCTGAAATCCTGGTGCATATAAACCCTGTAAGAATTTCTTGTCCTCCCTCCCTCCCTTTATCTTTCTCTCTCTCTCTCTCTCTCTCTCTCTCTCTCTCTCTCTCTCTCTCTCTCTCTCCCTCTCTCTCTCTCTCTGTGAAAACTAACATCACAAAAGTCCAGATAGTAACCAAAAGATGGTGTGTGCTGAGAGGCACTATCCAGTGTGGCCTGTCTCCATAGGAGGAGCAGAGGTTCCTATTCCTCAGACACGAAGCAGCCGTCCAAGCTGCCTGAATTCTCACCTTGAACAGCCTTGGAGAATTGAGGCCTTAGCATGAAAACACATGAGAGATCTGTCCTCAGAAATAGTGGGTAGCCAGGACAGTTAAGCTTGGGGGGAAAATCAGTTGAAAGAAAAAAAATCAAAATCAGTTGTGTTGGTCTAACATGGCTGTTAGTACCTCCCTAGGAATATGTCAGGACAAGAAACAAAATAATTGTGCTTACTAAAAAGTTGCATGTTATGAGGTATAGCTTGGTTAAGTAATACCAAAAATAATCTTCTATGCTAATGTACTTCAACATTTTCTTAGGGTTTTTTTTTTATTCCCTTACTTTTTATTAATATGTAGTTAAAGAGACAATTATGGCCATAGTAAAGTTTCCATTAGAGGCAGCATAGGGGAGCATATTACAGCCCAGATGATTTATTATGGTGTGTGGCAAATGGTCGCACACGTCTTCTGTTTGTTCGTTTCCTGTCATTTCATAGTTGTTACAAGGGAGGTCAGTTTCAACTCATCCTGATAAACCGGCTGAAGCAATGTAATTCTGGTGGAGAAAGGTAGACACAAATATGGTGTAAGTTGTCTTCAGCTTTAGAATGAGGTAGATTTTGGAGAACAAATAGTGTCTCTGTTTCATCAGAAGCCATCACTGTCCAGTGTAGCTTTTTATACTAAAGATCAGAGCTAGCATTAGTAGGCGCAAAACTTCGGGTAAGGAGGACTTATGTCTAAGGATTTGATATAGAGGACTTTTGTCAGTAAAAGCTTAAAGCCAAATACTTAATTTGGTCAATTTCTATCTAATTGTTCTGTGGAGAAATGGTGCAAGTGCTCCAGAACTCACTGTTTCCCTGTGGTTGGTCAGCATTGCCTTCCATAGATATTATCCATGGATATCATATATCGGATTATATATTCAGATATAATCTGAAATGTTAGGAGCTATTTCATCACCATTTAAAAAATTTTAAAAATGTATGCAAAAGGAAGGAAAACCCCACAACAATTCTTAGGCTAATATGTGCTTTGTGCAATCGGTGTTATTTTTTTCTAGTCATGGTGGTGCACATTGTTGAACTCAACACTTGAGAGGCAGAGGCAGGCAGATTTCTATGAGTTCAAGGCCACCCTGGCCGACAAAGTGAGTTCTAGGACATCCAGAGCTATTGGATGAGACCCTGTCAAAACCAAAACAAAGCAAAATAGCCACAAAACCCAAAACCTTTCATCTTATTTTCATAAATGATAAGTTTCGATTTTAATGAGTTCCCTGACTGGTAAAAGGTGTGTGTTGCTAAATTGACAGGAACTATTCTATCCATAGATTTTTTTTCTTTTTTTCCTTTTTATTTAATTTTAAATCTCCCGCCCCCTCCCTGCCAAAGACAGGGTTTTTCTGTGTAATAGCCCTGGCTGCCCTGGAACTCTCTTTGTAAACCAGGTTAGCCTCAAACTCACAGAGATCTGCCTGCCTCTGCCTTCCAAGTGCTGGGATTAAAAGTGTGCGCCACCACCATCACCCCTAATTTTAATTCTTTTTATACAATATATTTTGATGATGTTTTTTTCTCCCCCAATTCCTCAGATCCTTCCTACCTATCTACCCAACTTATATATGAGTGCTTGGCATGCATGTATGTCTTGGCAACATGTCCATGCCTGTTGTCCATAGAGGCCAGAAGAGGGCGTCAGATCCCCTGGAACTGAAGGAGCAGGACGCTGTGTGCTGTCACGTTGGTGCTAAGAATCAAACCTGGATGCTCTAGAAGAACAGCCCGTGCTCTTATATGCTGAGCCATCTCTCCAGCCCAATTTCTTAATTTAAATTTAAATTCACATATATGGGTCGGCCGAGGCAGGGGCAGGTACATACACACGAGTGCATATTGAGGTGCCTGCAACAGCTAGAAAAAAGTGCCCTGGATCCCCTGGAGCTCCAGTTGCAGGTGATTGTGAGCAACTCCAGGTGGGTGTGGGGAGCCCACTGTGCCCTTCGCAATAGCAGTATGTGCTCTTAATCACCGAGCCATCTGTGTATCCCCTAGACTTTCCACAACCCCGAATTCTTTAATATCTTCTATTTTGGTATTTACTGACATTAGTTGCTTTTTTTTTTTTTTACTGGATAATCACACCATTTCCTACATTTTGTGGTATTTGAGCATTTTCTTCAGATAGGATTTAAAATTCTTCCTGAAAGCGGGGTTCTTCCAGGACTCAGATGCCTGTGCTCTGCTGTCTGTCGTGCTGCATGTGAGTGTGTAACTGTGCCAAGCTGGGTAATTGGCTGTGAAGAGATTTTCCCAGATTAATGCCAAGTTTTTGACAATGAAAACTATAAAACTGAAGGTTGGGATATGGTAGTCTCTGTAGCTGATGGTTAGGACTTGGCAGCTGGAACTAGTGTGACATGTTGTTACTTCCCTCTCCTGTCCCTCTGGTTGTCACCGTGAGGCGTTGGCACCCGGCCTGTTGGACCACACATTTGAGGGGCTCTGTGCCCCCAGGCTACCTCCTGTGGTAATTGTCCCAACCATCTCAGTTTGTAGTACTTTATTGTTTCCTTCCCAAAGATTTTAAATGGCCTAGCAGTTGGGGGGGGGGTGTCTCTCAGTCCTTTACAGTAAACTGGAAACCAGAAGGTAGGCAGGGTGAGGGTAAAGGGTTACTACCATGGTGAGGTTTTCTATCGCATCCCTTGTCTGACTTCTTCTCCCATCTCCCTTTTTTTCTTCTTCCCCCTCACCAGTCCCAACACGTAGTCAGTGCTGCCTTCACACCTGTGACCCTTCTACTTCTCCCTCTTGGATGTTGGTATGACAAGATGCCACCATGCTTGGCTATAAGGATTGTTTTCCATTCCCGGGCTCACTCACATGCTAGGTCCACACTTTACCACACGAGTACACCTCTCCTTCACCCTTCACCCTGTCCGAAGCTCAGGCCTGCCTCCAAATCCACAGAGCTGTGCTCTGCAGGCAAGGAAAGCTGATAACTGAATAGTTTATTTGGTTTGTCACAGTCTCATAAACTTATCCATATAGCAAAGTGTGATTTATCAATGAGAAATCTCAGAAGAACTGGAGCAGAAAGGCTACTCAAATCCTGAACTGTAAACCAGTGGCTTTGCTGGCAGTGTTGAATGTATTTAACTCCCACGGCCATTTTACAGTAGCTGTGGAGAAACAAATTATCAGGAGGCAAGAGGGACCGATTTTCCTGTGTTACGTGTTCCTAATGAACTCCGTTCTAGGCTTCGCACACTACACTAAGGCACAGAATGCACGCAAGGGATTGGTTTTTGGCAACTTTTCAATCATTGTGCTGCAGGTTACCTATGAAAATGTCCGTATCCATCAGCACAGAATAAATCCCAGAAACTTTCTATTTCATGTTTAATATGCCTCTAACTTAAAACAAAGTTATGTATGGATTTGAAATGTGAATTTTAGAATGTGAGACATCAGCTGAGATTTAACTTAGAAGCCTTAAGAGGTGTGCATACTGACACCAGTCAGTTTACCAAATCAACTATGTCCAATTAACTCAGGTGAATTAAGAAGAATGCTACCCAAACTTAAGATAGTATAAGGAAATTGGCTAGATAGAACTGTTGGGCTGTGTGTTACCAGTACAGCTGGCTTGAAAATAATGATGTTTTTTATTCTTTAATGACTCCTTTTTCTTTTGTTTAAAATATTATTTCCAGATAAAGTATTCAAAATTGGTTATGGAATTTATTAAGGAAATAATAATCTCTTACATTTTCTTTCTCATGCATAAACATGAGCATAAACACAACTTCTAGATATGCCATCCAGAATGTGCTTTATGCTCTGATTTATCCTCAGTTCCTTTAGACAATACTCCATGCGTTTTATTATTCTACTTAAATAAATGGGTCGCCGTTGAGATATGGTGAACTATTTTAAAATTAAAAGCAACATAGTACAAAATGCAAATCATAAACATAACCAACATGAAAAAAATCTAGCAAACAAATCTTGAGGCGATAGATCAGTGGGTGAGTGTAAGCAGGAGGACTTGAGTTTGAATCCTCAGCAATCAGTAAAAAAAAAGAAAAGCCGTTCATGCTCCTCCAACTCCAGCATTATAGGAGGCAGATCCCAGGAGGGAGCTTGCTGTCCAGCCAGCCTAGCCAGAAGGACCAGCTTCTAGTTCAGTAAGAGACTCTATCTCAAGGTAACAAGGCAAAGAGGAACAGAGGTGGATGCCCAGCTTCTGCATGTGCCCACACTGGCATGCATGCCCCCACACTCACATGCATGCAACACCATGCATGCATGCACTATACATCACGTCACATATAAACAACAAAAATAATCTGGCAAACAAATGTTTGCCTTTAGGAATACTCTGTAATCATTCTGGGTGAATAACTAAATTGTTGCTTTGCTTTTGTTGAGTCAAATTGGACCTGCAGGTTTTTCTTCTGATACTCAAAAAAAAAAAAAAAAAGACTCCATTAAGTTAGACTGATACACAAAATGATCATGTGTTAAAGTGGGTGTTTTAAAGAGGGAAGGTATTCCCCCAAAAGAGCAGTAATGGAACCATCTCTTCTCTCACCCCTAGCACTCTAGGCTGCTCCAACACTGACCACTGTTTGTAGTGTTGTGATTTGCTTTCCTTTACTTTCATTTAACTGGCTGTTTGTGCATCTCCGAGAGAAATGGCTGAGGTTTTGCAGTTAATTCTTGTTGCTATTGACAACCAAAGCAGCCATGCAAGAAGACAGTGCTGTGAAAGGGAAGAAAACAAACTTTAATACGTTTTTCCCAAAGCTGGAGAGAAAAGGGAGCATGCAGTGTATGAGGAAAAGGTAAGTGAGCACGTACTGACGCAAGCATTACCAGCCTGGGTGTTGACTGAGCCCAAGTGTTTCATTTTTCTTCAGATGCTTTGTCCAAAATTCATTTAAATAAAAGGATACTGACTCCAGGGACCAACAATTAATGTTCTGAAAATGAAATATTGAAAGATACAGTATTACAAAAGCTCTGAAATCTTTCATTAGAATTTGGAATATAGGTGGCTGTTGATGTTGCTCAGTGGTTAAAGATGCTTGCTGCTGGCCATGAGGGCCTGAGTTTGATCCCTGGGACCCACATGGCTGCAGGAGAGAACCACCTCCGACAAGTTGACTTCTGATCTCCACACACTGTGGTACACATGCACCTGCACACCCCCTCCCCACCCCCAGACACACACACGCACTAAAAAAAAAAAAAAAAGTTTTTAAAAGGACTTGGGCTATAGAAGAATAGCGTAAGTTCAATCATTGCTTAATATTTTTGTTACAAAATGTTTTCTAATAACAAAATGATGACTAAAATACTACTATTTTAAACATGTCCTAGATTTTTTTGTTGTTTCAGAAAAGCACTGAAAATTGAATGTGTGTAAGTCTCCGGGAATGTAACACGCTGGGCATACCCAAGGCCTGCCTCCTTACAGAGAAAAGATCTGGAATTTCTTTTTTTGGCCATTTGTTTTGCAGCTTTCTACGTCTTAAGGCAGAGACTAGCAAGGATAAGGTGCCAGCTCAAAGGTTAGAGGAACATATTTCTTGACATAATTTTGGCTAATTTCTCCTTTGAAAGCCATAACATCTAAATGATACTCTATAAAGCTGTAAGCAAGGTTTAACACTACTTAGTTTTGAGTGGCTTATTTCGGGGCACTCTATTCCATAGATATGTGGGGGTTTTGTTCTTGTTGTTTGTTTTGTTTTGCTTTGTTTTTTGGGTCCCCCTTTTGTTCTCTAAGGTAACTTTAACTGAGTTATTAGCTTAAATTTTTCCCTTTTGACTCTTATTTCTCCCTCTTGTTTTACAAATCTAATAAACTGACCTCCATTCTAACCTAAAGGACAGTATAAATTTTTAATATTTAAAGAAGCAAATGTAGAAAAAAAAAAAACTCCACCAAGTGAAGTTACTAACACCAGCCCATCACTAACCCGTGGGATTTGTGTTTCTTGTTTACTAATTTTCCATGGAACAATCCAGGTAAGAAATACTTTTTACTATATTGAATAACAAGTTGTGTATTGATTATACCTTCCTCCTGATGCTTTGGTGCAAAAGTATTCACTGGTTCAAACATGTGAGCAGTGAGTAAGGTCACTTGGCAAGACGTTTGCCGTTTAAGTGATTAATTTGGGTGAGACCATACCAAATTCCAGCCTGCAGTAGTCTTTCTAAGGAGGCAGCACAAGGTGGTTGCTACAGGAGGCCATCCCATGTCACTGAAGACCATTTAAAGGTAGGATTTCAATAAGAACATTTGGTGACAAAAATCAATAAAACTTTTTTAGGTTGGTTTCTGGCTATAAGTAGAATGCTGCCTACTGAACAATTTTCTCTTCTCTTCTCTTCTCTTCTCTTCTCTTCTCTTCTCTTCTCTTCTCTTCTCTTCTCTTCTCTCCTCACCCCTCTTTCTCTCTTTCTCCCATCCTTGCCTGGTAAGGTTGTCACGTATCTCTATGTACCCCCAGGCCAGCTTTAAACAAACTCATTATATAGTCCAGGCTGAAATCAAATTCTGAATCTTACTGCCTTGACCTCCCAAGTGCTGGGATTACAGGTGTAGACCACCAGATTCAATATTCCAAAACAATTCCCTTTAAATTTTTAAAATTAAGATATAATTACATTATTCTCTCCTCCCTCCAACCTCTCTCATCCTCACCTCATATTGATGGCCCTTTTTCTTTAATTGTTGTTACATATGTATATACAAATAAATATATAAATGCAACCTAATGAGACCATTCAGTGTTGCTTATATATAAATATGTTTTGGGGGAAGACTAATTTTCCCTCTCTCAGTTGTTGTTAATTGCCGGCAGTTTTTGATCTAGGGGTGGGTGCCTGTGATATTTCCCCATCCACATTGTCATGTCAAGTAATGTTTAGACAGTCCTTGATGAATGTGTTGGTCTGCATGTAGACTACAAACAGAGCTCTGAGCTGTGTTCCCCTGCATTGTAGGAAACACAGAGCATAACATATTTAAATTGCCTTTTGTTTCTCATGTTCGTCTTTTACAGCTAAGAATTAATTGGCAGTAGGAAAATTTTCTGGTTGTTCACTGCTAGAATAAAGCCTTTGGCTGGAGTGCTTTCTTTGGTTGGCACCGTTTCCTTCCCATGTTGTGAATAATGTCTTTGCCCAAACCCTCAGTGGAACAGTTTTGGTTAGCTCACAGTGCTTGCACTTGAAATAACCAGAAGAAAATAGAGTTGAGCTGTGGAACCTTAGCATTTACAGTTACTTCGATTTACTAGGAGCTAAAATTAGGAGCCAGGGATGCACAAAGGGAACAGAGCATGGACCTTTTCTCTCAAGGAACTTGGTCATATAAGATGATTGGTCTTTATTCCTTTTATAAGTCTATCATAGGAAAAAGTTAGGATAAATTATTGAGGGTGGCCACACCAGATGGCCCCATGGCACGTGCCCTCTGCCAGGTGACCTGAGTTCAGCTCCCAGAACCATTTTAAAAGTAGACAGGAAAGGACTGGTTGCGCATGCATCCCATGGTACCTGCACGTCTGTGTCTCCCCTCCCCGAGTAATAATAAGTGAAACTTTTAAGAAGAGTTGAGGGAGTTGAGGGAAGACTCTCCCTGCTGAGTAGGAGCAATAAGGAGTTGGAAGGCCCCATGGTGTTCGGTTAATCCATCTGTTCAACACATATGGATTGAGTGGAACGACGTGCTTGATCTTGGGCTCACCAATGCAGACATCCTTCCAGTAAAACGAAGGCCCAGGCCTTCATCCTGCTCTGCATCCGTGGTCAAGGTCCACAGACCACGGCAGCACTGGATGAGAAAGATGTATTGTAATGTGATGTACTTTGATGCTGGACTCTGTGAGAGTGCCTCTCAGTGGACAACACTGTAGACCAGGAACGTGGGCTGTCACGGCACAGCTAACTTGTGATGGCTTAGGCAAGAGAAGGGCACTCTTGGCAGACAGTGTTCTAACTGTGCAAAGATCTCAGAAATCAAACTGACGCATTCCAGGAAATGTGAGAATCCAAGTTCAGCAGTGGGATAAGTGCTTGACGGATGTCTGATAAGAGACGCAAGTAAGGATGTCTCTGGGAGCCCTTGATGTCATATAAAGTAGATTAGCCTTGACCACAAGGTAATGAAGGACCGCGCTAAAGATTTTTATCAAGGAAACTGCATACTATTTGAGAGCATACCATCTGGGGCTGATGAGTCAAACCTAACAAAGGTGGATTTCTTTCTGGTCAGGGTATTTTACCTTATTTTTGAAATTGTCAGTGTTTCACAGGAAACATGGATGTCACAGATAGTGTTGGAAATCATTACCTTGGCATCACTTCAGGGAACCAGTGGGCTAGAGTTTGTTAAGCAGCAACCCGGATGGAAGAAGCATGCACTCCGTTTTAGCCGGGCTCACTTCCTTCAGGGCAAACGCCTGGCACGTGCAGGCATTTGAGGTTTGGGGCTAATTTTGGAACTTCCTCTTTGGCAACTTAAGGAATAACTATTTGAAGTTCAGAGCTGGAGTTTTTACAGCCCACGGCAAAAAGTTAGACTTGTTTTTAAGTAGTGGTAGGAACAAAAAAGATAGGAAGGTACTGAAAAAAATCCTAAAAACAGAATGGATAGAGGGGCACAGCATTAAGGCCACAGCGGGACAGTGTTTTGTGAGGATCTTCTCTGTGTACAATGCCATTATGATGAGAGGCAGATAAGAGTCCTAGCTCATAGGAATTTTAAGTAAGGGGTAAACGAGTACATACTTATAGAGCACTTAACTTGGGGACTGGCGCACACTCAGTCCAACAAAGTGGCTGTTGTGGAGGACTGAGGGAGACGGAGGCGACCAGGACGCAAGCGTTTCCAGGGTGTTACTTGGTAAGCTAGAGAACACACAGGAGAAGGTGCGGATGTTGACGGCAGCTTGGGATGTGCTAAGTGTGGAGCACTCTTGAGAATTTAAAGTGGAAAAGTTTGTTGTATTCCAGAGGGGGGCTCTGGCAGGCGCAGGGTGATTCTGGGTCCCCCTCCCCCCACTGACGACTCCTATCTTCCTCGTGCTCTTTGACCCTTCCAGCCAGCTTGGTAATTGTCACAAAGAAGAATGTGTCCTAGGCAAAGCCGTGTCATATTTGCTGAAATGTTTTCTAAAAGCTTTCGTTTGTGTAAAAATGCCTTCCCGTTTACCCTTTGGCCCATATTTGAATAGAACCAACGATTCAGCATTTCTTTATATCAAGAGCTGGGAAGAAAGTCATCGTCTGTAAGCAGATTCTCCTTCCCTCTGGTTAGCCTCTTCTGTCTCCCGTCACTACTGTTTCTAATTATAGACATGTTTGGATGAAAGTGAATGGTTGCCTGGATGGGCAGGGCTGCTTTTACAGTGCAGATGCTCTCCTAACTCAGTCAGCCCCAGCTCAAACATCACTGTCGTGTATGCTGTCCTTACCCGCCACAGCTGACCTCCGTCCCCTCCTCGACACTTTGCTTTTACGTTTGCCTGAGCCTGGTTCATGCTACCTCATGCTATTGTGGTGGTTTGTAGACCAACGTTATTTCTTCTGTCGCAGCGTGCAGTCCATTCAGCTCAGTACACTTGTAAATGTGTAAGAGATAGCAATTGCCATGTAGTAGGAGCCAGGCCTGGCGGCACGTGCATTTAATCTCAGCACTTGGGAGGCAGGGGCTGGTCTAAGTAGTGAGCTTCAGGCCAGATGGCGTTTTGTAAGGACCCTGTCTCGAAAACACAAGAACAAAAACATGAAGGAGATATGATCTCAGTAAGCAGATTACTATTTTTAGGAAGGACAAGTTACTGTGAAAATGAACATCTTTAGTCTGCCTCCCTTGTGACTTAATATTTCATTAACTCTCTCTTAAGGTTAAAGAAGGAAACCAGCTTCCATGCTTTTAATCGACTGTGCATGAGCCAGTGATTGTTCACAGCTGTGGGTAGGATCCTGTCTCACTGGGATCTTCGGGTTGCCTACTGTTTAAAGGGTTTCTTTCTTCTTCTTTTCTCTTTAAGTATTGCATGGCCCCTTCAGGTGCAGGCCCTCTGCTTTGTCCTGTGACTTTCTGGCCATTCTTCTGCTGCTTGTTCTGAATTTATACTTGCCCACGTGACAAGTTTATACTCATCCGGTCAGATTCGGTGCACAGTCTTGAAAGCCATCGCTGGCATCGTTCTAACTCCCACCTCCATACAGAAAAATTCTGCTGTGTTCTTTTAACACCTTGTATACCTGTCATGGCTGTCTTTGTCAGAAGACTGCATTGTGTTTCAAAGGAACTTTGGTATATTTAAAGAAGTCAAGGTCTGGGAGCTAGATCTGTAAAACTCCTAAAATATACTGTGAAATATGTATACAGAAATGTATGTATTTTTGATTTATAATAGACATCTTTGTAGAGGCTTAGGAAAGCCCTGGGGGAGGGCTGTACTTAGTACAAGAGGCTAAAGCCAGTTTTTGTAGATAGTGATGGTTAAACTGAGTTCTGACCCTGTCCAGATATGAGTCTCGCAGTCAAAGGGAGAGTGGCCCTCTGTGTGACAGCACAGAGATTCTAGAGTGTTGCTTCCTGGGAGCTGCAGTTAGCTGTCTGTGATTGGTGATGAAGCTGGTGGTCTGGGAAGAATTCAGACATAAGATATGGTTTGAATGATATCCCAAGGGCTCAACTAAGAGCGATTAGGCAAGTTGAATGAAAGGGAGCCCCCCACCCCCACGTGAGTATAGGGAGAATACCATGCCCAAATCATGGTCTAGGGAGGGCCCTCCAGTGATGCTGTAGGCCTGGATTGAAGTCTGCATGCCAGAGGGAGAAAAACAATTGTTTCCTCTCTTACTTAACCAGTTTTATACTAATAGGTATTTAGATTATCACGTTTTGGCCAAGTTTTTCTATGAGTCAAATTGGGAACAACTAATAATTTTCTTAAAAAGAAACCTGAAAGGTCAAATTCACAAATATCCCACGTCATGTTAGTCTAGGAAATGTCATAATATTGATTTAATATTTGCAAAAGTCACAAAAAATTCCCCTTCTTTGATATAGCAATACTTCATTAACGCTTCAGACTCAAGTGTTTGTGTACACAACAAACAATAGAATAAAGAGATTATTTTATTTTGAAGTATTCTAGCAGGTTTCTTTAGAGTCCCTGGAAATTATAGACTGTTTCTTCAAGGCAACTTTTCCTTAGAAATGTCACTTAAATACCATTTGCATTTGACCACCATTCCATACTCCCATTCCTTTCAGCTTAGTACTTTATCATAACCTCTCTTTTCTATCTTCCAAATTACATCGCATGCCAGCCTTCCTCATCTTTCTTAACCCACCAGAGGAGTAGTAGACCTGCACTAAGAAATTTTTACTGAAATTGCGCCACTCACTCAGGCTGTGCGGACAACAGCCACTTGTCTCCTCCTCGTGTGGGTACTACCACAAGACATTCAGCCACATTAAATGGTTTTTAGTTTAGTGTTCAAGAGAACATTCACTAGATAGCCTTTTAAATAAGAATCTGAGGTACTTTCCGCTGTTCTTAATTACATCAGAAATTTAGTATTTTGACCTTGTTGGATACTTGCTTGGTGTTATACAGTGTTTGGGGTGAGTCAGAGTTATTTTCCTCTGAAGATCTTGCATGGTGGGTTCTGTTCTGCATAGGATGTGTGATGGCTCAGGGCTCTTTCCGATCGTTCTTTATAAACCTCTGTCTTCGTCCCTGCCAGGTTCTATAAATAAGCAGTGAGGGATTTCATGTTACTTTTAGTAATTTTCTCTTCCAAGGTCAACTGCACTTGGAAAAAGAGATTCTCTTCATATTTGCAATTTTTTTCTTCACATCTATCCAAATCAACTCAGTGGAGTGGCTGGGAGCTATGGGAGCTCTCCAAATGTCTCTCAATCTTACAGCTGTTTGTTCTTTTGCTCCACTCTTTTTTTTATGTTAATATTTTTTATTATTATTATTAATTTATTCTTGTTACATCTCAATGGTTATCCCCTCCCTTGTATTCTCCCATTCTTCCCTCCCTCCCATTTTCCCCTTACTCCCCTCCCCTATGACTGTTCCTGAGGGGGATTACCTCCCCCTGTATATGTTCATAGGGTATCAAGTCTCCTCTTGGTAACCTGCTGTCCTTCCTCTGAGTGCCACCAGGTCTCCCCCTCCAGGGGACATGGTCAAAGGTGAGGCACCAGAGTATGTGAGAAAGTAATATCCCACTCTCCACTCTACTGTGGAGAGTGTTCCGTCCATTGGCTAGATCTGGGTAGGGGTTTAAGGTTTACCGCCTGTATTGTCCACTCTTGGATAACCTTTGTCACCTTGTTCCTAAGTAAAGGGACCTGGAGGAGAAGGCAGGGCAAGATGGCAAGGGTTACAGATGACACCCAAGGACTCAGGCGCATTCTTACATTAAGAAGCATAAAGTAAGGATGGAGCTTGGACTGGTTCTGTCCTCATTGCTTTCCAGAACAGCTGTCCCCTTGGCATCTCAACATGTCCCTTATTAATCCAGACATGGGCCCTTGACCTCCAGTGTGATTCACTCACGTATGAAACACTATAATATTGATGTGTGAGATTAACTGTCTCGTAGCTTTCAGATAACTCGATATTTTTGTCGGAATTTGAAACTGCTGTTGACCTCTCAGAACCCCAGTTGCAACAGTTAGAATGGTTCTGAGTAAAATTTTAGAATTCAGTCAAAGGGAGGAAGTGTCAAAGAGCTGTGATTGCTTCAAATGTGGAGACATGTGTGTTCTTTCTAGTCAAAACAAAGACTTAGTTACTCGGAGACACCTCCCCCCAAGATATGACAGGAATGCTGGGTAAGGTTTGCGTGTGGTGTACCTATGCGTACTTAATCATTCTCGTAACTGATCTTGAAGGGAGAAAAGCCTATCAGGTCCACAATCCTCATGTGACCTTTATTCACTGAGCTGGAACTAGATGAGGGTGGCAGGGGCAGTACCATCAAGTGTGGTCCACACAGAGATCAGGGAAGCCCTGGTGTCCTCTCTGATTGCCTGTAGTATCTGTAGGCCTGGCATAGTTCCTCCAGAACCAGGGTGTTACCTCCTTTTGACGGTCTGGAAGCTTGCTACTAGATGAAAATGATCATTTGTCCTTTTTTATCAGGTGGATGACCCAGTTCACTGAGTAACACAGATGCTACGAGTTGCAGTGGAATTAGTTATTACTAAGCCAGGCCAGTTTACACAAAAGTTTTGCATAGTTTTTAAAAGTGGGCATGTGCTCTCTGCTTACTTATATGCACTAATGAAGGTCCTCTTATAGCTGCATGAGTATGTAGCATTGTAGCTATAAAAAACATGGTGTGCTTTATCTCTGTTCCTGAAGTTACTAATAGGACTCCCAAAAAGCAAAACAAAATATTCTCGTCCCTCTTGATAAGAACAGGCTACGTTCATATTCCACAGCCCAGTGTTCAAGACCAGTCAGGGGCTGTCTGTGGCTGGGTGCAGCAGTGAACAGGGAATGGACCTAATGTGATGATTTCTTGCTCTACTTTTCTTTCCATTCTCAAGGTCACTGATCAGAAAACAGTTCTGGTTCTCCATTCCCACTGAGTACACAGACAGGCCGTTATGACATGCTCCCCGAAGTGACATCCCACCGGCTCCACTCAGTGACTTTTATCTATATATGAGTTAGCCAGACTTTACTCCTTTGCTTACTCCCCTCTGCCAAGGAGACTAGGAAATGTAAATATCCCCCTACACTGGGGGATAGAAACCAAAAGGACATTCTGTGGTAAGGCAAAAAGGAACCGGAAAGGTAGGAATCCGAAGAATCCCGCTGGCCTTATGAGCTATCCTGGCCATCCTTTGATCTCATCTGCTGTTGTAAGCACTTCACGGGGTAGCCTACAAGAACACTACCCACTCAGTGAGAGCCCCCCCTCACTGCCTCCCCCTCCCCCACCTGTTCATATCCTGAGGCCTCCCTTTTAACAGTTGCTCTCTATGATCGTGGTTCAGACCTGAGGCTCTGTGGATTTAGTCACTGTCCACACTCGAAGGCGTGCAGTGTGACACATTGAGTGTAGTAAGTGTTTGATACGTATTTACCGATTTCCATCCCAGACCTAAAGCCAAGACTGGGGGGGAGGGCGGGGAAGTCCTTGTATGAAAGAACGTATAAAGCATTAATTTTCTGTTAAGAAAATAATTGTGTCAGCTCTGTGTGTGTTCTACTGCTCTTCGTAGCTGCTTGGTAATCTGTAATTGCTAGTTCCTTCAGGTAGAATCACAGCCAGCAGTTTTCCTTAAATAACTGACTCCCCAAACTTGGCAGAACCATTAACAGCCCTGACCTGTTGGAGTGTGTACAATTGATGCACCTAAGATTAGGGCATCCTGCTGAACAAATAAAAAGGGGAGAGGACACACACACACACAAAAAAAACCAACCAAACAAACCCAACCTTTGTGAGTAGAAAACCATGAGCGGATGGCCAGTACCTGGTCAGAGGTCAAAGGCAACCTGGAGGCTGCAAGGTTGTACTGCAAAGTGTCCGCTGAGTGAGCCTCATGTTTATAAGTGGTATTGTTAAAGCTTCCCTTTCATATCTTCACAGATATTTTTCAATTCCAATTATCCTATGGCGTTATCACTTTGATTTAAATATACCAAATATGAATGGTACCTTTTAAAGAAAGTTCACCATTCTGGGTACCTCAGGAGACTTGATTATTTAGGTTACATTCATATAAAAAATGTTACGGCCGATGGGATAGCACTCTTAAAAGTTTTTAAAGTATTTATTGATTCCTGTATGTGTGTGCATGCACATGTGACATGGTGCATGTGGAAGTCAGAGGGCAGCTTGTGGGACTTGATACTTCCTTCCTTCTACCATGTAGATCCTTCCTCGAGGTCAAAGGTCATCAGATTTAGTGGGAGGGCACCCTTACCTGCTGAACCATCCATCCACCAGCCCTGGAATACTTGCCTCTTTTTTTTTTTTTTTTTTTTTGAGACAGGGTTTCTCAGTGTAGCCTTGGCTGTCCTAGACTCACTTTGTAGACCAGGCTGGCCTCGAACTCACAGAGATTCACCTGCCTCTGCCTCCCTGAGTGCTGGGATTATAGATGTGAACCACGGCACCAGGCAGTATTTCCTTTTTAAAATGAAAATTTTTTTTCACACTTGCGTTTCTTGATGCTGAAGCCTAGATATTACAGGGAACCATGGTTGAAGGACTTTCTTTAAAAATCCTGCATTCAGGATGAACTGTTTCCCGTTCACTGAGAGCAATATTGGAAGGGCTTTCTAGAAAGCTCAGTGCTTCTCAGAAGGAGCACACTTCTTTCCCACTGACTGTGTGCTGTGACTAACGTCAGAGGCTAAGGAGTCTCCACGTTCTTCTCTCCATGTTGTGTCCATCTTCCTCTGTATGCTTTGATTCTCCACCAGGGATAGGAGTCCTCAGACCTAACGGCATAAAGCATAGGCTGACAGTAACAGCGGCACACAAGAGCTGAGGGAACAGATGGAGCAGATGTCCAAAACAAACCCAGGGGGTGTGTTGGTTTGCAGGAGTCTCGGAGGAAATGTTTGAAAATTGCCTGAGGACACTGGAAGTGTGTCCCAGAATGGAGCCAAGTGTGGGCTGGTACAGGGAGGAACAGGCATCCAAGGCTTCAGAGAGCAGAGGCGTGGTGTCTGCGTTGCCCTAGGTCAAGTCCTGTCTGCTTTTCACCTGATGGTTACTGCAGCTCATCTCTTCCTGTCATGAACACGAACCATGGCTGCCTGGGTCTAGCCTGAACTTTAATTTCTCTGACGTCATTGCTTTCCTTACGTCAGAATTATTTCCGGTTCATCTCACATACCTTCACCACACCAGTGTCCTCACAGCTTTAACATTTATACAGTAGTTCTCCTGACCATGCAAGCCTTGCAGATTCATCCGTGTCCTGCAGATAAGGTAACACTCCTTAGTTTGAGAGTCTCAGAAGACCGTCATCCCATACCTAGCACGAATGGTTGCTTCTTCTTCTTCCATGAGCATGTACTCATGCTGTCAGCTACCCAGGCCCCCTGAGTGTCCCCCCCACTATCCTATGGGTATCTTTGCTGCACATTTCTCTTCTCTATGGGACATCTTCCTTCTCTGTTCCTGTGTTTCATGATCCAGCACACTTGTTTTTATGAGGCTTTCTGCTCAAGTCCGTATGTGGTGATGTCTTTATGCATTGTCTATTTTTCTAACCATTATGCCTCTACATAAATATTGTCTTGAATTGAAAACATGTGTGATGGGTTGCAGCAATGTCTCGGTGTTTTAAGATGTGGATCACTCTTGTTGTGAACTTTGTTTCACAACACCCATGTTAGGTGGCTCACAACAGCCTATAGCTCCAGCTCTGAGGGATCTGATGCCCTCTTTTGGATTCTTTGGACACCTGTGTATCACACATTCACATATTTACATACACACACACAGGGAACACACACTTAAAAATAAAATAAATCTAAAATAGGAATGTAGAAAAGTTTTGTCTCTTTCAATTGTGAGTTCCTTGAAGTCAGCAATTATGCTGTTATTTTTCATTTGTTATAGTATCTGCCATTACATTATGAACATATTGGGCAGAGTAGGACAGCATTTCCCATCCTTGGCTTGATAACATTCTGGTGTCATTTGGACAGTTTGTTTGTACGTAGGATATCTAAACATTATGGGATGTGCTCTATTCCCTATACGGCAGGAAAGCACAAAATGTCTCCAGACATTGCCAGATGTCCCCAATGTGCAAAGGACCCTGTGGACAAACCAATGACACAAGGCAAACACAGTAAACTTCCAAACTGGGAAAAGACTTGAGTTCTTCAGAAAAGTGGATGTTGTTGTTAGGGAAGAATAAAGTTAAACTGGGGGCTTTCAATTTTGCTGAGACACAGGAAGCCTCTATAAACGCAAGAGGAACTGTGGTGCACGCCAGGGGTAAAAAAGGTCAAGACGATGAAGACTTCTGTGAATAGAAGAAATTAAGAACTTTGTTTCACTTTTGATCACTTTATTTTTAGATTGTCACTCTTCTTTATTAAGAAATCTATTTCATTTTGGGTTTTGGCCATGCTGTTGCTCGAACCCAAGGCCTCCCCATTCTAGGAAAGTGCTAATCCACCAAGTCACATCCTAGTCTGAAAGCTTTATTGATGTCAGATAAGCCCCGAAGTTCAGACTAAAAGCTTTGTTGACATGTACTTGAAAGAATACGTTTTGAGACTGTGTGTGAACATTTTTTGTAAAGTTATGTGTTACTTTTATTGAGTAGTATATACAGTTTGCAATTTTTTTCAGCCCCTAGTGATACATACAAACATATTTACATGTACGATAAATGCGTACAAGCAGGTTTGTGGTGTAGACAGTGGAAGGAAACAGTGGTTTTATAACTTTGGCTACTTTATCATAAGTTATCAGTTTGTGTCATCATGCTGGTCCATGACTTCAGTGCTTATTGGAGGATGCACTGATGACCCTGAGACTGACATACACTGTCCTCTTTCCACAGCTGTGTGTCAACCACAGTGCAAACATGGAGAGTGCATCGGGCCAAACAAGTGCAAATGTCACCCTGGATTTGCTGGGAAAACCTGCAACCAAGGTAGGAAAACAGCTTGAAAGCCATGATGCCTCTATTCCCAACGAAGAATTTTAAATTCTCACCCCAACCATTTCCCAACCCTTGTCATAGCTGTATCTCCCAATTATAAAAGAATTAAAACTAGAAACAATACATCTTAGAATCATATATTTTCTCAAAAGATGTTCTCTTACTTGCATTCTTGGATACTCACTAAAATGTGTATATCTGTAATTCAAGTCTTACATTCTGGGGCAGGGAGAGGGATCAGCTCTTCCTGGACAAGCCTGGTAAGCTCAGTTTGAGCCCTAGAACCCATAAAGGTAGAAGGGGGACTAAATTTATAAAGTTGTTTTCTGACAGCTACACATGTGCCATGGCACATGCATCCCTGCAGCCTAACACATACACACATATACACACACACATACATACACACACGACATAAAAATGGATACATACATACATAGATACATATATACAGTTTGAAAGTCTTACCTTCTAGAATTCTTGTTTTTCCACGAATGAGTTAGTAAGGCTTTTAGGAAGTAAAATATCACTTGTTATAATTAGGTATATATAGGTAATAACAAAACCGGACACAGTTTTCATCTGGAGAGCCTAAAGGTCAGAGATACTAGATATCTTGCCTAAGTAAACACAACTAGTTGAGAAGAACTGAGTTGACTTAGAGCTATGGCTGACATAACCCACATTCATTTTGGTAAGCTAGTTTTTAGTCAAAATTTGTAACTGGAAACTTGATTATTTCACTCTTCTCGAAGGCCATACAAGGTTCCTTGTCTTAATTAACTGTATCTGCCAATTTCAACTGTTAGAGTTACAAAGCTAAAAAGAGAGGAAAGTTAATGTTAGCTTTCATCAGAAAGACCAGAGTTATGTTTTACATGAGAATGAAAAATAAATTCATGTACCTTAAAACATGTCTGGCTGGGCGTGGTGGCACACGCCTTTAATCCCAGCACTCAGGAGGCAGAGGCAGGCAGATCACTGTGAGTTTGAGGCCAGCCTGGTCTATAAAGTGAGTCCAGGACAGCCAAGATAAAATAGAGAAACCCTGTCTCGAAACAAAACAAAACAAAACAAACAAACCAAAAAAACCATGTCTGATTGCAAAACCAGCAGTCATGGCTCATCCCAGCAGGAAAGGCTCATTCAGCAAGGACTTTTCGAAGTCTTTCTGATTTAACACAGGCCTCATGTTTGCTAAGTGAACATTACTTATTCATTAACTGAATGATAGGTTCACACAACCACTCTTGGTCTTAGGAGTCATAGGAACCTAAGAGAGTTCCCTGGAGATTTTTAGTAGCACATCTTACACAGTCTGCATCCATCAACTGAGCCTGCCTGTTGCTGGGGGGAAGGGACTGGGAAAGTGTGAGCTCAGCTTGGAGTCTTATAAACCTTACTACAGCAAATTGTGCAGAACTGCCATACAATAAATTAACTAACTGCTTTTATCTAGGCCCACACATTTTTATAAAGTAGAAATGCCTGAGAGATACATAAAATCAAAAGATTTTTTTTCCTCAAGGAAAGAAGTGTCAAGAAGCAGTAAATCTGAAGTAATTTCACATAACTGGAAGTTAGCATATGATTAAAGTTGGCGTTGGAGTAAGAACCTTAAGTCAGCGCCACTTCAGAAGCGGTCTCAGAAACCTGCTTGGTGGGATAAACATCTTGAATGAAAAACAGACACTGACCCGGTGTACTTGGGGCTTCCGTGGCCTTGACCAGAATGGCCGGACAAGCTGTGCTTTCAATTGGCTGAATCTAAAACCTTTCTACACTTGGGCTGATCTAGGCGGCTTGCTCTTCCCTCTGAGTCACTCTCTGGATTCATTGCTCTAGATCAGATACAAAGTTATGGTTTTGTTCTGCTCAAACTATTGTATAACCAAGGACAATACAAGTAGTAAACATTGAACCCCTACTCTGATCTACCCAATGGACAGGACATTCTCCACAGTTATGTGGAGAGCAGGGACTGACTGGGACATGAACTCTGGTGCCCCATATTTGACCACTTCCCCTTGGTGGGGAGGCCTGATGGCACTCAGAGAAAGAATAAGCAGGCTACCAAGATGAAACTTGATAGCCTATGACCATATAGTGGGGGAGGAGGTCCCCCTTGGTCATAGACCTAGGGGATGGGAAGAGGGTGAAAGAGGGAGGGAGGGAGGAACAGGAGGATACAAGTGATGGGATAACAACTGAGTTGTAAGCGGAATAAATTAATTAAATAAAAAATAAATAAATAAAACAAAACAAAACAAAAAATCAAATTATGGTTTTGAAATCATTAGCAGACTGTAAGGCACATGCCTTTCACAGGGGATGGAATTGGAACTCAAATTCTGACAAAATTGTATTTAATCATTAGCTCTCCCGTTGTTATCTTCCACTAATGTTTTACACACCTGTTTCCTTCTCCTTCAGCATCTCTGCCCAAACAAATCCATCCATCCAAGAAAGAATACTATTATACATAATCCCTTTACAGTTGTCCCACCGAGGAATTCTTTTTAGAATGTAAATTATCGTTATCACCTGGAGGATTATTCTTAGCATGAAAATATATCCTCAAGGCCATCAAGGTCTGCTGATCTGAACCCAGGGGGCCCTGCACAAACTGATGCACCAAGGACAATGCATGCAGAGAACATAGACCCCCCTGTTCAGATGCAGCCAATGGACAGCGCAGTCTCCATGGTTGCAGGGGGGTGGGGAGTGGGGACTGCCTCTGACATGGACTCTGGTGCCCCTGATTTGCTCATTTCCCCTTGGCAGGGCGGCACACTGAGGAAGGGGAAGCAGGTCTCCTGGTGAGACCTGATAGGCTGTGGTCAGACAGTGGGGGAGGAGGGCCTTCCTTGCCAGAGGTCTAGAGGAGGAGAATAGGGCGGAAGAGGGAGGGGGCATGGGAGTGGGAGGATACGATCCAGATGTAATATGGATAAATTAGGAAAAAAAAAAGGAAATTAAGACACTGTTCTAAATGCATGTTTCATATTCATCTCAGAAGAAACCATTTATAGATACTGATCACTAGGGTTTTAGATTGGCTTCTGTTTCTTATGTTGAATTCCTCATCCCAAGGAAAGAACAGCATAGAACCGGGCTATGTGTCTGGGTGTGCAGCTTACAGAAGATTGTAAATGGCCTTACTGTGCACAATTGTAGGTGCTTTCACCCTAATTGTGGTGATACTGACAGCCTTGCCTTTTAAAAGTTCCAGCCCCATAAACAAATGTGCCTTTGCTTTAGAGTAAGTGGTCGGTAAACAGAGTGTGTTGTAAAACAGAAAGCAAAGGCGCTGTGCTTTGAGCGCAGTCTTCTCACAGTAGTTGGTTAAAGACAATGACAATGGTTAACATTGTTTTTTAAAGCCTCCAGTGCTCATTGTAAATAAATGTGAACCAACTATGAAATAAGATTTTTATTTTTGGGTGAAAGCATGATGATCTATTGTATTATGATTTAGATAAGATCAATATTTAATGGATTTTCAACTTTTTTTAAATTTTGAACTATTATTACCAATTTAACGATATAAGACAAATCTTAAATTGGTCATTTAAACTTCAATATTCTAAATGGGCTTAGTTGATTATGTCATTATTTGTACAATTTGGTTTTGTTTTCTCCTTCTGGTGATGATGAAAGTCACATATTAATTTCTCTTTTGGTTATTAATGGTATGAGAATGATGGATTATTAATTTATATTTTTTTCTTTGGAAAGGAAGATTACCATCATAATTTTTATAAAGAAAATAGAACAGAGCTAGAAATTATTTGTGAAGTAGCCAAAGAATCCTTTTAAGCTCCGTCAACATTTTGTAATTGTTTACTATATACTTGTGAGGATTTTTAGGGCTAAAAATGACATCAGTTCAAAGCTGACTCTTATTACCTTCTCCCTGCCGTGAAGATGAGCCTTCCTACCCAAGCCCTCTTGACCAAGGCAGTGAACAGCCTCTTTTCCAACCCCTGGACCGTCAAGCCACAAGTGTACCTTCAAGGGGTGAGAGTGCCTTGTCTCCGGTGGCTGCTCCTCCCCTTCCGCCTGCAAGGCTTCCTGCCCTTATGTCCTTATGTCACTTCCTGCAAATGCCTGAACACTAGCGTGGAAGTGCAGCCTTCAGCCTTCAGCCTGAGCATGTGAAGCCGGCTGGGGCCGTTATCACCTGTCGCTGAGGCCATGCGCCCTGGAAAGCTTTCTCTCCTCTTATGTATAACGGATCATTACTTTTCCTCCTTTCCTCTGAGTTTGGAAACCTCCGAAAATCAGATTAGCAAGACAGTTTTTGTAGGGGAAATCAGGAATAACTGTAGGAAGCTATGAGGTTGGATGCCTTTTTCCAAGTCGATTTTTAGGAGTAATTTAGTGCCCTTTCCTCTCTTGCTGTCCGGGATATAGGGTTTTGGGTTTGGTTAGAAATCGAGCCACACATTTGCTCTTTTCTTTTGTACACACTCTGTAATGTCAGAGGGTTGAGTTCTGGCTGTAGATGGTTGTGTACTGGCAACCTGTTTGGAGAGTGTCAGACTCTGCAGTAAGGGACCTTAGAGCACTTCCTGCCATGCTTGGCTGTGGGACTGCTGTGAGATGGGAAAACCTATAGGTGAGAAAGGTGGTAGGGCTGCTGGCTGGCTCTTCTAGATTTTATCTCTACGCACTCACAGGAGTAGCTTAGAGTAACTGAAATAGCTTAGGGGTAATTATTGTCTCTGCTGATTGGGAACTTGCTTACGTTGTACATGCTCTGTACGAGGGACCAGGACGATGTTGCTCATAGTTAAGAGAGTTCTGGCTGTTGTGCTCACTGGTGACCTTATTGTAGTGAGATAAAGTTTTAAAAGTTTGATTTCTGAAACAACTTCTGATTTAAGAGGCATCAAGGGGGCGGGGGAAGGTCCAAATGTGTTGAAGGGAGCAGAAGGTGGTTTTCTGTGAGAGCCCAGTGGCTATCTTTCGTGATGACTCCCTCCCAGGTTTTTCCAAGCCCCCTTCCGTTGTCTGCACGCTAATACAGTTTCTGTACAGTCTCTTTGCCCTGAAGTCTAATAACGATGCTATGCGGCTTGCATTCCTGTTCTGGCCCACCTCCCTTTTCACTCTACCTTACCCCTCCCAGCCCCCGAATCCACCAGCCTGCTTAAATGTAACCCTGATGATAATGTTCTTCATGAATTATATGCTTAACATTTAAAGTATTTGAATATAGGGGGTAAAATGATATCTTTAGTGTAAGATATGCGCATGATGGAGTTCATTATGCTTTTATTATAGATCTATATAATCCTCTAGAGTAAGATTAAAGTAAGCTTAAAGTAAAAACACTAGAGTTTATTTCCTAGATTCACTTATCAACTTTTAAATTTCCTTGAGACCATGGGAGATCAAGAGGAGCCTTTCATGACTGGCATAAAGATATTTACCACAATTTGAAAGTGTCATTTAAAGTTTCTGACTTAATTCCATAAAATACAAATGCGAGTACCACATTTATCAGAAGAAGCATGATTAACTCAATTTTGTAAGGCTTTGGATCAACAACAACAAAAAATAAGGTGGGATAATTATAGACTAGAAACCTTGGAGAAAATGGAGGGTGAAGTTTTTCCAACAAGGTGCCAAGAACTTTGGTGTTCCCTCCTCCCCAGATCTGTTACTGTGTTGCAGTGGCTGGTAAACAAGGTGACTGGAACGCTGTTTTGTTATGTAGTAGTTCTGGTAAGGGGCACTGTGGAGTTTGCTAGACATGGGCCAGGCAGCCATCAGGGACATTAACAGAACAGCAGCCACCTGCCAAGGGACTGTCATGCAGCCCATTAACAGCTGCTAGAACAGTTTCTCAAGTCGTTCCCACATGCTTGAATTCTTACATAGCATTTAATAACAGGCAATATAGCCAATGTCTCCTCATTTTTATCCATGGATACATCCTGGTCCCCCCCCCCCCCCCGTATTTTCTTATAAAGTAATAAAAAAAAACCTATGACAGTCTGTTAGTTTTTAAATTACTTTTTTTACATAATTTTTATTGATTATTTGGGAATTTCACATTGTGAACCCCGATCATACTTATTCCCTAGTCCACCTACCCTTGTGACCCAGCCGCCCCCCAAGAAGGAGGAGGAGGAGGAGGAGGAGTCCAGTTTGTGTTGCCCATACACTCATTTGAGCATGGTTAAACTCCCAGTGACCAGCCCCTTAAAGAAAACCAAGTTCTGAGCTGGGCGTGGTCGCACATGCCTTTAATCCCAGCAGAGGAGGCAGAGGCAGGCAGATCTCTGTGAGTTTGAGGCCAAAGAGAGACCAGGACAGCCAGGGCTCTGTGTTATAGAGAAACCCTGTCTCTTGAAAAACTAAAAAGAAAGAAAAGAAAACCAAGCCCTTCCCCCACCTCTACCCTGCCAGAAGACGCCAATTCAGGAGAGCTGCACTTCAGCATCCTTAACACATTGTTAGGGTTTTTTTTTTTTTGTATTTTTTGTTTTTTGTTTTTAATCGTTTCAGTTTTATGATTCTTAAGCACTTTCCCACTGGAAAGAAAAGATGAATGTGGATTAAAAGCAGTCTTTAAGACCCCTGAGAAACAGGCTGGATTCCCAAAGCTCTCCTAAGGGCCTCACTGCCCAGCACTGCCACTGGCTTGGGGAAGTACTGCCTCCACTGGCTTCTGCTTTAAGCAGGAAGTGTTGGAGAGACTCCCACTGGCATCAAATACCAGGCTTGTGAGCTGCCTGGGATTATAAACAGCTGCTGGTTCCGGTAAGGAACCACCAGAAGTTTCTGTTGCTGTCTCAAAATAAACTAGGGAATGATAATCGACACTCTAAAAAGCCATCCGTAGCCTTCTCTTGAAATACAGATCAAATCTTACTCTATTTTTGTTTGCTTTCTGAGCACAGAAAAAAATAAGATTCTCTCTTATAACATATGCAGATTGATTAAGTACCTTTCTCATCATCTCCAGGGAGGCCAGTGACACTCAGCAGGAGTGATATTAGGACGACAACAAAACTTTTCTCTGTGTAGCAGCCTTGACTGTCCTGGATTCACTTTGTAGACCAGGCTGGCCTAGAACTCAGCTTTTAAAAGATAAGACAGACTTTCCTGACTCAGATGTTTAATAAATCTTCAAATACAAGGCAGAGGAGTCTGGACAGAGAGCAGAATTTCACCTCAGGCAGTCCTGCTTATTCCTACCCCACTTAGCAGACGTGGAGGTCAACGTTTTTTATATAATAATCTACAAAGTACCTTCCATGAGGAGGGATTCTTTTGTAAATACTTAAACTGTGATCCTGTTTTGAAAACCTTTGACTGGACAAAAGACAATAAAGCAACGAATTGAAGAAAACATAGGAAATGACAAAGGTATTTGCTGTATTTATCTAACCTTTCCAGGATTTGCCCAGCTGGCAGTGTGCTCACACTGTGGTAAGGGCAGAAGAAAGACCAAGTTGGAGAGTCAGTGGGATGTGAAAATATTCTTAGATGTGCTATTTATTTGGTGCCTTTATGGCGCAGTGTAACTGGGTGCTTCAGAGGGATACCACATACCTCTGGCAAATGAACAGGTCCCATTTAACTTTGATTAGAGTTAGAACCAGCTTTGTAGCTAGATATATTATCTGTGTTTTTATTTGGTGATATGGATAAATTTATAATTAAATTATGCTAATCAGGTACTTATGCTGCTGTTTCCAGACAAACATGTGGTCATGCTCCTTTTTAATGAGGTCTATTATGAGCATTAGTATTTCAGTGTTTTATGCCGCTGTGAATTTTATGTTCACTTGAGGCAGTGTTCACTTTTGTGGTGGAAAACTTTTATATTGTGGAATTCATTAATTTCCCATTGATATTTAAACCAATAAACATAAAAATACATAATGATGTTTTTGTCCCTTAGCGTTTCCACATGCTCCTCTTAACTGCCAAACGAATGAAAACACATTGGAAGGCTTTAAAAACGTGTTTTGTGACTTGAATGGATCAGTGAAACAGGAAGCTGAGTTTTCTGTAATCCAGAGTCAGTATAGAACCTATCAAATTGAACAAGAAAAAACAAAATAGCATTCAGTCTGATCCATACAGGTTTTTTCCCCCTTCTGAAAACATAGCTGTCCTTTGAGAAGGTCACATCATCCTAATGTTCCAACATTTGCACATTCCCTATGAAGTGAAAAGTGTCACTCAGTATCCTTTTTAGCAGAGTCCGTTAGCAGGAGAGGTTCTAACACAGAGAATGCACAAGCATTCTGAGCTTGGCAGCAGCCACACAGACTCTACCCGAGGCGCGAGCCTGCGGCTCTTTGTGGGGGTTAAAGGCAGGTCCAGAGTTGGGAATGCTCCCAACTGTCCCCAAGGATTATAGATCCATAAAGGTCCCAACAGCATCTGGGATGTAATGTTGTGTGAAGACGGTGCACACCAGCTTTATCTGTCATAGAAGTGATGGTTTCACTGTCTTGACCCATTTTCGCCTTCATCTTCCACGTGGAGAAGTATTTTCCGTCGGTGCTGAGGTCTGTGACTTTTCTGCTTTAACCCCCATTCTTTGCAGATTTAAACGAGTGTGGCCTGAAGCCTCGTCCCTGTAAGCACAGGTGCATGAACACTTTCGGCAGTTACAAGTGCTATTGTCTCAGCGGCTACATGCTCACGCCAGATGGGTCCTGCTCAAGTATGTCAAGAATCTTAACAGTTTTATACGTGCTCCGGGCTTTCTTTCTGAGGTGCTTAGGGAGCCCACCTGTAGGGAAAGCTGCCTCTTCATCCCTATTCAATAGGATTGTGAACGTGTTTGTGTGCACGCCTGAGCACAAGATCAAAATAAGAGGTGCACATTTATATATGTGACATTCCTCTTAATGCTCAGGCCAACATTAAATAGGTTTATGAATTGTATCTAGAGCAAGAATCACATTTCCTAGTGTTTTTCTCGGCATGTTGGCCCCAGTGCACTCCCCGGATACAGATGAATACTTCAGGTCAAAGAATATTAATGATTATTGAGACATTGCTTAGAATCCACCAGATCCCTTCATAAATACTTCTCAGTTCATTTTCATATTTCTTGATAATAAAGATTTTAAGGATGAATTGAGAATTAGCTGAAAAAAACTGCTTTAAGTGAAAGTGAATATAGCATCAGATAATTTGAGTTGTGTTTTTTGTTTTTGCTTTTTTTTTTTTAAATGAGATCTCACATATCCCAGGCTAGCCTTGAATGACCTTGAGTGGTTTGTCTTCTTTCCTCTGCCTCCTGAGTGCTGATGAGGTGCTGGAGTTAGAGCCTTCGTACAGGCAAGGCAAGCACTCTACCAGCTGAGCTGCGTGCCCAGGCCCAAGAGGGTCCAGTTCACACGCATCTTTATAAGAGAATTATGTGATGCTTCCTGCTAGCATCTGAATGCGTTTTTAAGATAGACACTACCCTAAACTTCTCTGTAAGCTGAAAACTGAATTGAACTTAGGTTTCTATGATTATCAGCAAGTGGTGGCCTGATTTGTATTTTTCCCTAAATACCAATTAAGTTGCTTTTATATAAAAATAATAGCAGGTACTTTTATTTAATGTCATACAGACATACGACTGGAAATTTTGTTCGATGTATGCATATTTGAATTGCATTTGACAGTGGTTCCAGAGTCCTCTAACATTGTGCGGTTCACTAGGAAATCTTTTGTCCTATTGAGAATTTCAATATGCAGCTGAGATGGTCAATTAGAGATTTTGGTTAGGAATAGCATTTGGCTTGAGAAAATCTGGAGAAAGACCTCCCTTCTGCCTGAATGCTGTGCGCCAGAGCAAGCTCTGTCCCTACCTGCCACTCCTTTTAAAACACTAAAGGGTATCTCCAGGTGATGATGGCACAGGGCTACTTCTCAGTCATCCTGTTGCAGAGAGCATCTTCCCTCCCTGCCTTACCCCCCTTAGAACGTTGGTTAATTGACCCCCCTGTTGCTGAATCAGTGTCACCTATTGCAGGACATGTGAAAAAGCTGCATAAGTTACAAATGCTTCCTATGTCTTGGATGCAGCCAGTCGCTCTCTTTCCAGGTGCCCTATCATGTTCCATGGCAAACTGTCAGTATGGCTGTGATGTTGTCAAGGGACAAGTCCGGTGCCAGTGTCCTTCCCCTGGCCTGCAGCTGGCTCCTGATGGAAGGACCTGTGTGGGTGAGTTTCTTCACCAAGCATCTACAGTAGATGTTGTGGGCTTGAGGAAGACAGTGGGAGGCAAAAAGAAAAAGGTAGCTCCTTAGTCAAGTGTGTGGCTACCTGCTAAGAGATACCAGCTACTTCAGAAGAGGATTTCTGTGAATGGACCAACACGATCTAGTTTTTGAAACTCTTGGGACAGGAGAAAGCATCAGACAGAGGGAACCACATGTGCAGAAACAGGGATGTACAACAGAGCACTGTGTTCAGGCAAACTGGATCTTAGTTTCTGTAATCCAGAGGGAAGGGAGCACTAGAGCTGAACAGATCACCAAGGCTACCTCATCCCATGTGCTGTATCATAGGGCTTAGCGTTTTTCCAGAATATCAAGATGGCATGTACAGATTATGACAGAATTCAGACCTTCTAAACCTGGCTGAGCTACAGACTAGCTAGCTATGTAACCTTAGTTAGGAAAATAACTTCTCTTGGTTGAGCTTGGGCTTCCCTTTCTTTAAAATGGAAATAATACCACATAGAACCATTGCAAGTGTTGAATGAGATCATGTCTTCAGAGAGCTCAGCCGCAGTCCCCAGCACGGGGCAAGCCTTGCTTGGAGCTGTTCACTAATTAAGACCCATTTACTAAGTAGCTGCTCTATTCAAGACACTGCGCTAAGTGCTGGGTGCATAGCAATGGACAAAGAACGTGTGAGGTTTTGGTCCTTAAGAAGTTGACCTTCTGGTAGGGAAGACAGAAAATAAATAATATCCAGTAAAATTACTGACCATGCTGAATGCTAGCAAAAGGTAGTAAGAGAAACAAAACTAGAAAAGGACCGTCATAGAAAATCATCATTAGGGTATTTCTAAAGTGAGACCTGGGCCATTAGCTGTTTGAAGAACCTGCCAAGGAGCTGGCAAGGCAAACAGCTAAGAGCACTGGCTACTCATCCACATTTCCCAGCATTCGCCAAGCAGCACACAGCCATCTGTAACTCCAGTCCCAGCGGATCTAACCACCTCTGGCCTCCTCAGGCACCAGGCATGCACGTGGTGTGCATATCTACATGCAGTCAAAACAGTCATGCATAGAGAATAAAATTTAGAGTAAATTTAAAGAACCTGCCAAGAAGTGAAGAGTGATTCAGAGGAGATAAGACTGGCAGCAAACAGCCCAGCTTCAAGACTTCTCATCTCAGTGGAAAGCAGGAGACGGTGGGGTAGGAATGGGGTGATGGTGTGTGTGTGGGGGTGCTAGACAACAAATGACAGGACTTGGTTGTGTTTTAGGGGTTGTTGGGGGGAAAGTTCAGCTCACTAAGTAGACAGTGTGGTGTCCCCCGACGCTGCCTGTGAGAAAAGAAGAGCTCCAGTTGAAACCTGGAGCTGCGGGATTCCTTGTTTTTAAGAGTGTTTTTAATGTAGAATTTGTCGCAGGGGTAGCCAGGGGGATATGAGCTCCCGTCTTGGCTCTACCTAAGTGCGATTAACTTATATTTCTAGACATTGATGAATGTGCTACCGGAAGAGTCTCCTGCCCTCGATTTAGGCAATGTGTCAACACATTCGGGAGTTACATCTGCAAGTGCCATACTGGTTTCGACCTCATGTACATTGGAGGCAAATATCAATGTCATGGTAAGGGACCTGTCCCATCCCTGTGTATTCTGTCTTCCTACAGCACTGAGAAGTCTCCAGCTGTCAGGGACAGGGGAGGGGACGGGCATGAAATGAGCAGTATCTACTGAATCCACTAGATTCACTGTATTCTTTCTGATCGCTGTTGTTTTATGTGGAGCTCGGCAAACTGGTGTGTGTTTCACGACATCATCTGCCCCTCCGCTTGGTTTTTTTTTTTTTTTTTTTTTTTTTTTTTTTTTTTTTTGCCCCTGATGCAGACATTGACGAGTGCTCCCTTGGGCAGCATCAGTGCAGCAGCTCTGCTCGATGTTACAACGTGCACGGGTCCTACAAGTGCAAATGCAAAGACGGATACGAGGGTGATGGACTGAACTGTGTGTGTGAGTAACACTGCCCCCCCCCCCCAGATCTCACTTCTTTAGGAAGTGTGGGTTGCATTAAGGCTGTTCCTGATAAGGAACGCAATTGGTTATTGAAGAAATTACTTTTCATATCTACTAACGTCAACCTGATCTTCTAAAGACAGTCAAATCACTTGTTGGATAACTTTTAAAAAACTGTTTAAATAAGATTCACTAGTACAGTCTAATACTAAAAGCCTTAGTATTTCTTGAGTAAAATCTAGGAGTTGCTTCATTTCAGGTCGACAAAAAAGGTTGGAGTCCTTCCTGAGAATCCAAGTTTGTTGAATCTGAAATAAACGTCCATTGTTAGCACAGCATTATGTTAACTGGGATACAATCTACATATTTGCTTTCTTGTTTGGTGCCTCTTTACTGCTGAAAATAATTCCAATGTCAATTTTCTCTACATTTAAAACTGCTTTGCTTTTAAATTTTCCTAAGTTGTCTTTGGAGTAGTGAGTTACCAGATAAACAAGAAAAGTGCATGTTCTTGAAGATGAAAGTTTGACAAACCAAAGGCCATAATTTACCACACATTTCATGTAACACTAGATAATTTTAAAAAATTTCCTGGGTAAAATATTTACTGAAAACCCACAGGGCATAAAATCCTGTGGATTAAAGTGCTTTTGAAGTGTTGTGAAGTCATTCCTGCTCTGAAAGATATCATTCCAGGCAGATTAAATATTGATTTTTTTGGTGAAGATTATCAATGGGAAATATTCCACAGATGATTTATTTAACTTCAGAACATGACTTTTTAGAAAAACAAATGTAAATTAGCAAGAAAAGCCAGCAATAAAACCAATTGTTTACATAAGTTAAATACATCTAAAGTACAGGTGAGGAAAGGAACTGCCTGGTCTGTAGGGTTCCAAGCCGAGCTGCAAGGCACAGGCGCAGGAGGGGAGCACAGCACCAGAATGCAATATTCCCATATTTTGAAAAAAATACTGATTTCTGTTGCTACTGTTTTATAAATATTGAAGATATTTTTGTGCTTCAAATAATACATATTCATTATAGAAACACCAATATATTTTTGCATATACACACATTTGTTATTCAGAAAGTGGTGTCACTTCTTCTAGACAAGAATATTGTAAACGTGAAAAATAAGACTTAGTTAGCATGAGGTGTTTCTGTGCATGTATTTTGTTTGCAGTTCCCTGTTGCAGTATTTAGACATATTTTCATGCTACTTTAAACCTTCGGATTTTTTTTTTTTTCCAGACATCCCTAAAGTCATGATTGAACCTTCAGGTCCAGTTCATGTGCCAGAGAGAAATGGTACAGTCTCCAAGGGAGATGGAAGACATGTCAATAGGATTCCTGACGCTGGAAGTACTAGGTGGCCCCTGGAGACACCATATGTCCCCCCTGGGATTACCAACAGGCCCACTTCCAAGCCAACAGCAAGACCCACACCAAATCCAACAACACCGCCTACCCCGCCACCCCCGCCACCCCTCCCAACAGAGCTCAGAACAACTCCACTTCCACCCACCCCAGAGAGGCCTCCCACCAGACCGACAACTATGGCGCCTGTTGCCAGTACATCTACACGAGGATTTACGGTTGACAACAGGATACAGACAGATCCTCAGAAACCCAGAGGAGACGTGTTCAGTAGGTCACATAAATTATTATCATTTTAAAGGTTTATTTATTATATTTTTTGTGGACAACTGTCTTGCCTTTGTGTATGTAGTGTGTATGACGTTTATGCCAGGTGCTCACTTAGGGAAAAGGGCTGGGATTCCCCAGAACTGGAGTCGCAGTTGGCTGTGAGCCATGATGTGTGTGCTGGGAATCAAACCTGGGTCCTCTGCCAGAGTGACAACTGCTACTAGCCACTAAGCCATCTCTCCAGCCTCAAGTGTTATCTTTTTTTTTTAACCATTTTGTTATTAATTTGTTCATATTACATCTCGATTGTTAGCCCTTCCCCTGTTTCCTCCCATTCTTCCCTCCCTCCCACTTCCCCCCATCTCCCCTCCCCTATGTCTGTGATTGAGGGAGACTTCCACCCCCTATGTATGCTCTAAGATTATCAAGTCTCTTCTTGGTAACTTGCTATCCTTCCTCTGAGTGCCACCAGGCCTCCCCATGCAGGGGACATGGTCAAAAAAGGGGCACCAGAGTTCATGTGAGAATCAGATCTCACTCTCCACTCAACGGTGGAGAATATCATGTTGGCGAGGATGTGGAGAGAGAGGAACACTCCTTCACTGCTGGTGGGAATGCAAACTAGTACAACCACTTTGGAAAGCTATCTGGCGTTTTCTCAGAAAAATGGGAATAGGGCTTCCTCAAGACCCAGCTATCCCACTCCTTGGAATATACCCAGAAAATGCCCTACCACACAACAGGGACATATGCTCAACCATGTTCATAGCTGCTTTATACACAATAGCCAGAACATGGAAACAGCCTAGGTGTCCCTCAGTAGAAGAATGGACTAAGAAACTGTGGTACATTTACACTATGGAGTATTACTCAGCTATTAAAAACAAGGAATTCCCGAAATTTGTGGACAAATGGATTGACCTAGAAATTATCATAATGAGTGAGTTCACCCAGAAGCAAAAAGAGACAAATGGTATATACTCACTTATATCAAAACACTAGTCCAAGGGATACATCTCAAGTGTTATCTTTTAATAGACCCTGTAAAGATGTTTTTTCCCATGATGGAGCCATTGTATGCCAGTTAAATTAAATGCCACTATATGTTTTTAATGAGGTAAATAGAATACTGATGTTTGGTGTGTGTGTGTGTGTGTGTGTGTGTGTGTGTGTGTGTGTGTGTGTGTGCGTGCATGTGTGTGCAGGTGTGTATATACTTGAATGTATGTGCATATGGAAACCACGGGACAACTTTGAGTTTTATTTCTCAGGAGCAGTCAACTCTTTTTTTGTCTTTTGAGGCCGGGTCTCTCATTGGTCTGGACTTGCCCAGTAGGCTAGGCTGGCTAACTAGTGGGATACAGGGCTGCATCTCTGTTACACATAGTTACACGTGTACATCAACAGGCCTGGCTCTGTATGTTTAACCTGGGCCTAGGGGATGAACACTGTGCTGACTGCGCCATCTCCCCAGCCCCCGTAATGATTTGTACTTCTTCACAAGAGAAGACATAAGCTGTTTTTTACCTACATAAGGTTATCAGGTTTGTTTTTCTTTTTCCTTTAAAAGCAGATCTAGATTCCATCTGTTGTGGCTGTGCATGTTTTAGGCAACTTGCATACATTTTAGGAGGATTATATGGTAGCTCTCAAAATATATATTTCATATATGCACAATCTGTTGTTTAAATTGAATTTTGTAATTTCTCTCTGTGCAGTGTCTCTCTCTCTCTTCTTTGTATTTTCCTGTCTCTTAGTGATATAATGTGATTTTTACTCACGTCTCAACCATGTATGGTATGTACATTGTTTTGTGCCTTTACTGGTCATGACAAGTTGGCAACCCGCTAACGGAGAGAACATCTTTTGGTCTCTCCCTTTTAATAGTTTCTCTTCTTAAAGAGCCATTCTAAGTGTTCTTTCTCCCTACACATAGATACACATAGAGAAGTTAAAAATGGTCTTGAAGTTCGCCCATAGGAGCTAGGTGTAAGACTGGGGGCACGTAGGTCCAGAGCTTCTCGGGGCCCTCGCTGGGAGAGGCTGCCATCCTAAGGACATGCCCTGGGAGATGACCTTGGTCCTGTGCCAAGGCTGTCACATGCCACAGATCGCCTCGCCACTCGGACACACTGCCAGGAACTAAAGTTAATGCTCCCTTCGTCTTCAGCAATAGCTGCTCATACATTTGGAGCATAGGAGAAGATTCTGGAGTCTTCTTAATTTGGTTTCTTGTGGTTATAGCATATAGTTTGAAAAGTAAAAGGCTACGAAGCTTTTTATGCAGAGAAAAAAACCCCATTATTTATTCTCTGTGAAAATAAAAAGGAACCTTAGCACATTTTTAGTTGAACTATTTTTTTTTAATTTAAAAAATGATTATATCTAAGGTGTCACTCTTATTTCTCCTGGTTTATAGATCCAAAATCTACCATATATCCACCTTCTAAATGACTGTGAAATACAATATTTTTCAGATTTTTTAAGAAACATAATGAGACACCAATCCTGATCCAAAATCTACCATATATCCACCTTTTAAATGACTGTGAAATACAATATTTTTCAGATTTTTTTTAGAAACATAATGAGACACCAATCCTGTGTGTTACACAGTGAAGGACTCTTCCTGCGGTAGTGTACTGATGTTAGCACAAAGAGAAATGTCAGCCATTTCAAACAGGTGCCTCAAAGTATGTGCCTGCTTCCTAGTGCCCCAAGTTAGTTATAATAAAATTTACCTTTTGCGTTATGATTTTACTATGTAAAAGTTTGTCTGTTTAAAGGTTCATAATCTTTTTAAACAATTTATGAAACAATTCCTTAACACAATGTGAGCTTGCAAAGTACCATGACACCGACACTTTGTTCCTTTGCTATGCTACAAGAGAAAGGGATACAGGACTGAAAACCTTTAAAGGTCAAGTGAGGGCTCATTTGATAATTGCCGCAGTCCCTGGTCATTTTAACCTGGGGCCTAGAAACACTCTAAAGCGGCATTACTTAAGTATCCAAGAGGCTTGCTCCTGTGTTGCGTGGCCTTATGAGGACTCTCGAGTCACCCCTGCTACCTCCAGGGTTCCTTCCCACAACCCAGCTCATAACTGAGACACCCTATGTTTAACCTAAATTTATGAACCCTCCTATTGTCATCGTTTTCTCAGGGGTAATGGCACTTGGTCACTGTTGTCATATTCGCTTCCCATGTACTTCAAGAAATACTTCAGAAAATCAGTCAACCCTTTCTTCAGACTAGGCACATTGAATTGTATTTCCTGTTGCAGCTCTGTCCCACGTCTTGATTCTGATAGCCTTCCAAACGATGAGTTATTTCAGGTCACAGTTTCATTCTCACCCTGGTATAGGGCAACATGCCAGTGACAGTAAACGTTCTCTAGAGAATTCTGCATCCAGTGTAAGTCTACGCCTGATGTTGAGTTATGGTATAAATAGTCGAAAGGGAATATGAAGGGAGGCTGAAGCATCCGGGACGGGCTCCCTGCAGGACTCTTCTCACAATAAGCTTTGCCTCATACCTCTGCTAGTTCTGAGTTTGTGGCTTTGCTCTGTTACTAGTGGGTTCAAGGTCAGAGAGAATTCAAGTAAAATTTGTATGACTAATGAACCGCTATGAAATGGGAAAGGTTACCTATTTATTCACTATAACCATACTGAAGAGAATAAATATACTAAAAAGTCACATTTTATGTTGGATGTGAAATATTAAGCACCTGTTTCAAATTAAGAATAGTTTAAGGCAGTGGTTCTCAATCTTCCTAATGCCATGACCTTATAATACAATTCCTCATGTTGCGGTGACCCCTAATCATAAAATTATTTCTGTTGCTTCTTCATAACTGTAATTTTGCTACTGTTATGAATTGTACTGTAAATATTTTTGGAGATAGAGGTTGCCAAGGGGGTCAAGACCCACAGGTTGGGAACCATACTCTAAGGGACTTAAGGATTTTTGGCTAATGGACTAGCAACCTACTCAGATACATTTTCAGAGCTAATGGTCGACCAGCTAATAGGCTGGTTTAAACTGTACTAGCGTCCCTGACAAAGCGTGCCATTGTTCTTTCTTCACTACTGGGATGAAGCAGCGCTTCTGCAAGTGTGTTTCATTGGCCATTAGCTACCTGGAAGGTTATGCAAGTTCTGGGATTAAACGCATTAAGAAATACCCAGTTTAGCCAAGCTAACTAGGTCTGCTAGCTAGTATTTTCAGACTAGGAAAAACCTAGTACAGTGTGCATCACCTTCAGATAGATTTATCTATGGGATTACTTAACTCACTGGATTAGAATTCTCTTCAACCAGTGTCTGGTCAGTTCTTGGCTGAACTAAGAAGCAAGGAGACCACTCATCGCAGTGACCAAGAGTCCTGACTGAGTAGTGTGCATCGTATTCCAGGCTGAGACTAATAGGCCTGTTCTGAGATAGTCCAGTGTAGAGGAGAGAGGTACTGAGCAGACGAGCAGAAAAGCAGCTTTACATGGTGGTGTGCCTGCCTGAATATGGGAGACCACCAGTAAACTGGGACCAGACACAAAAATATGACTCCGCAGTCCACAGAGGCAAGTCAGAAACAGCTATGTAAAAGCAAAGAAAATAAAGATGTTAGCAGAGGAAGTTGGCGGAGAATGCATCCTGATCTAGTGGTATAATAAATGAAAAATAAAAAACCATTCTCATAAAAAATTACTTGGAAAATTCCATGTTAGAAATATGTTAACTGAAAAATTAAATACAAAGCTATATGTACCATTTTACCCCACTGAAATACAAAATACGTGACTCCATATATTTGGATGTATATGAAGGTCTGAAAGAAAAAAATTCCAAAGTAATAACCATGGATAGATGACATTTTTTGTATGTGCTGTGAGTGATTTTCATTGTCTCCTTGTTACCCCCATGTGGTAATTTTTAAACTCTTCTTTGTCATCATTGAGAAAACAGTGATTTGCTGTGACAGTGACTCTGTAGCAGAGGGTCGTTGTAAGAGGGTCCCACTTTTCCCACAGAAGGTTAATAACGGGCTTGTACTTTTTGAGAAAGTACCCCAGGGTGTTCTGGTTCTTAACCCCTCCAGTCTCATTAGAAATGTTTCTATTTTTTAAAAATCCAGTCTAGGTTTTATTAACTTCTAACCGTTTTAACATTTCCTTAGAATAGGATGTGCCATAAATGTGCCAAAAGACTCAGATTACTACAAGGAATATAGTATCACTTGAACCAGCAGACATATTTTTCCCCCAAAAAAGTGTTTTCAGAATCCAGATTGAATTAGAATAAACCAGGGTGCTCGTTTAAGATTCCTCTTCTCTGGAGTTCACTCATGCAGCCTGTCTAGGGTCATCAGATCAGATGTGTACAGATTATTAAGATGAAGACACACACTGATTCAGCTGGGCCGGATAGGATCTCAGGCTGCAAAGAGAAGGCATTATCGACTCAAGATTATAGAATATAATGTAGTTGATCTCTGCCACCTTCTTTTGTACGCAGCCATGTCTGAGAACCAGCCGTTTTGCCACTGCTGTTACAGAACACGAGACTGGGTTGAAGGCCCTGGTATCAAACAGTAAGAGGAAAATTGCTGCTCTGCACCATGCTGTCCTCGGGGTTTGCTTTCCTAGTATTTCTCTTCTGTATATTTTTCTAGTCTATGGATCTCAACATTTTTAGCCATGGACATATTTTAGTCTCTTTTCTAATTCCGGGTGGTTGATGAGTAAATGATTGTTTCAGCTGAGGGGTGAAAAGGTTCTCTGACAACAAATTTGTTCTCAAGTAAACAGTAAGGCGCACAGAGACCTCAGGACTGCGCTGACATCTCCCCGAAGATGAAATCCCTGCCAGAGCTGTGGAGAAGCGAGTTGCTGCTGCTCCCAGGTCAGGGGCTGGTGCTATGGATTCTGAGAGTTTTTAAGATTTTTTGATTTGTATTTTAATGGGATTCTGTGGTGACTGGTGAAGAAAATAAATGGTTCTCCTCAGAAAGTATAAATTGAGTTCTTAGTGAACGTGCCCTAAATTGGCGATCAGAAGTTTATAAAGTCCTGTGCACATTTGCCTATAGAGTTATAATTAAAAGGATTTTGTTTGGGGCACATTGACAATTTCTTTCATCTACATTTTCTCGTTGGAATGTTGAGTCAGTTGCAGTATTCACCTCACTGGGCAATTGTGTGGCTTAGGTGAGTTTCCGCTCATCTTACCACAGGGATTGCCGCATAAGAACATCAGCAGAATTCGTCTGTGTAGTAATAACAGCCTTCGCTAATTAATTCATAAGAGAAGCCGTGTATTCTAGTGAGGACTAATTTTTTTTATGCTTATTATGTTTCACTACAGTTTTAATGCTATTTTTGGCTAATGCTCTCTTTTCATAGCAAATTGATTTGATTTACAAGTGTGAGCAGAGAAAATGAAAATAGAAATGAGCTACTTTGCATATACTTTGTTTATTGCCGAATAACTGGAACCTCGTGCTTAAATCAGGTATTCATGGCACATGCAAAGCCAGGAGGGTGTTAAATTGAGACAACACCCTAGTGTCTTCACCGAGAACATAGCAATCGTTGTCTCCAGTATTGAGTCTACCCAGATGGCAAGCGCACATGGCAGTGTCTGATGAACAGCAGACACCAAAGCTCCCCTTGCTATTTCGATGGATGGTTTGGATGAGTGGACTGCACCTGCCTGTGCAGTAGGCAGGCTCTGTACTCAGGTGTTCCTGTGCTCAGTTCAAGTAGCCCTTGTGGGGCATTTACTTACTCCACCCGTGTGGAGGTGCGCGCACTGGCCTGGAGGAGCCTAGCCCTTGTGGTTTGCTTTGGCTTGGAAGAGGGCAGGAGAACCAAGTCGGCTGTTCTCTTGGTTCTTAAAACCATGCTTAGTGAAGAACCGTGACTTAGAGTCTCAGTCCTCTTAGGAGTTCCCTGGGTACCTCCTGAACCTGAGTTGCTCTATAAAGGGCGCACAACAGTGTACAGCGGAGAAGGGGTCCGCCCCCACCCCTACAGGCCCATCGCTGAACAGCCGGGCCTGCGTTCGCCTTTCACCAGGGAGTTAATTTTTCCCAGTTCTGTTCAGTGCTCTCAGGCTCTGTCTTCTGCCCTCCGTAGCTCCTCCCTAGGGGATAAAGTATTGGTGAGCAAGGTCTTATTGCTGTAGGGCTCAGTGACCCTTTTCTTGTTTTGAGTAACCAATATTTGGCTAAGATATTTCTTGAATGAGGGTAAGGAAATTGCAGGAACTTATTCCTGATCTTTTTTATCTGCTTCTCTCTGCTGAGCTTGTTCTGCATCTGGAGTGGGAGCCGGAGGGAGAGGAAAGGCTACTGCTCATAAAGTCCTTATCATCCACCGCCATGCTCCAGTCTGTAGTCTCTGAAAATAGCTGCTTTTCCTCCCTGAAAGACATTAAAAAAGAATAGATATAATCTGTACCTTTCTCTTCAGTGAAGGGAACCCCTAACACAGAAAGAACTCAAGACAGTGTTGTCTGTGATTTTTCAGTCCAATGTCCTACAAACCACCTTGAACGGAACCTGAAGCTGCAAACCTGCCATTGAGAACTAGTGCTTACAGCTTTGTAAGCAGCTTGGCAGTGGGAGGTATGCGGGGTAGCATTTACAATTTCTTCTCTGTGTTTACTGCTAAGGTTTTCCTGGGTAAAAACTTCAGCTGACTCTGAGAAACCTTATTTATGAATGTAGACTGTCTGTTAATATCATCACATCCCTGGAGAACTGCACTTCATAAGATTCCCTTGGACGAACAGCGGGTTTGGCGAGCGGGACTGCTTCTTCCCATGGCTGCCCCCACCATGGGTACCAGGACTGACTCTGTGGCCATTAGGAGACAGTCCTGTGCCCTCAGCCCACCACAATCATACTTCCACCCCACGGCCTCCATCTTTGGGGCTAGTCTCCCCCCCCCCCCCCCCCCCCCGTGTCTTACAGTCTCCCTCTGTGGGGTTAATATTTTCAATATCCCATGATCTCTTTTGGGGGTTAATACCCTCTGTTTCCCACAGTTGTTATCTGGTGGGATTAGTGCCCTCTGAATCTCAGTCTCCACCTTTGAGGGTCAGTACCTTCTTTCTTTTAGTTACACAGGTGGTTGTTGTTTTGTTTTGGAGACATGGCCTCACTATGTAGTCTTGGATGGCCTGCAACTCACTATTCAAGTCACAGCGGGAACAGAACTCATAGGGAGCCGCTTGCCTGTGCGTCCCGAGTGCTGGGATTAAAGCCAGGCTGTACCACACCAAAAGAACGTTTTTTGTTGGTGCAGTATTGAGAAATATCAGGAAAACGTTGGAGAATGCTTTTAAGTGTGTGAACGTTCTTTATATTAATTGTAGTCATACATGCTTTCGGCTCTCACCTTCCTCCTTGCCATTCTCCAAGCAGCAGCAGGATGATACTTGGTGACTTCACCATGCAGACCTTGACTTGCCACTACTGTAAAACCCTGTAGAGAGTCCAATTTCTGCCAAGATAGAATCCAAGATTTTAACAGGGATTCAAACAGCCGTTCTGCAGCCCCGGCTTCATTTGGAGCTTTTCTCTGCCTGCGCTCTGCCTCTCCCCGAAGCTCTCCAGATGACTGCTGCTCCCCCCCCCTTCACCTTCCCCCCCACCCCCCACCCCTTGTATTCTCCAGGGCCGTTGATGGCAGCAACTCATCCTCCAGATCGTAGTTCAAACATCCCTTCTCAGAGAGTTTCAGCATCTCCTCTTCCTGGGGGAGCTTTGCCAGGCTTCGCTCGTCATACCGACACTTAAGCAGTATCGACTACTTTTCCATCAAAGCTCCCATTATGTCCATCTTCCTCCTGAGACTATAGGGCAACAGAAGACAGGAGGAAAGTATGTTCCTTGCTTTACAGGTGCTTAGCCCAGCCTTATACCCCACTGGTGCTCTGTATTTTGACTGGTTACCCAGTGAATGGAGGACATTGAAGGAGAGAAAATGAACGGGCAGGAACGTTGTTAGCATCTTTTATTTTTTTTAATCTTCATAATTACACCATTCTAACTCTAAGAAAGTCTCAGATATGTTTCTGTTTATTATGTATCTCAGGTGAATACTAACCAAGATATCAAGCAAAGTAGAGTAGTGAAATTGCATGCATTCATTGCTGCTAGTCTGTTTTCAGATGTTTTAATTAATATTTTCTGCATCAATTAAAATCACTCCCTTGAATGAAAAAAAGTATTTGAGTTTCACAGACTTTTAAGTTTTACAACCTTGCTTACATCAGATATCAAAAGTATTCAAAGTTCTCTGAGCAGCCAAGGTACAAACATCAGATATGTCACTGCTATGTAGCTAGATACATCCTTACAGAAACTTCCTTGTATAGATTATTAGGATTTTTTATATTTAAATGTTTTAACAGCCCCAAAATATAGAATATAAGAGACTAAATGAACCAGCAAATAAAAAAATCACTATAATTTCCTACATTCAGACCACCACGTTATTAATGTGTTCCTTATGACCTGTTTTTCTAGTCTTAAAAAATACATTGTAGAGACCTACTCAAATTTCTATAGTTATTTACAGTTGGTTTTCTCACATCCTATCCCATATGCCAGGTACAGTACTGGACCTTGCAGATACTAAACTGTGATGTTCCTAGTAAGTCACACTGATGTGGTGAGGAACATCAGTAACCTGGCAGGGGTCACAGTAGTGCACACAACACTGCAAGCATAGATGGGTGCTGAGGACGTCAAGCCGGTGGTAAATGTGTAAACACCATCACCCACTGTTAATTAAATAATTCCTGGAATTGTCTGAAATCGTAGTGAGCCATCTGAGGCTTTGTGGGTGGGTGGATGAACGGATTTGGGGATATCTCTTTTCCAAACGTCCCATCTTCTCCTTTCTCTTTGTCCACACCCTGTGGCGCTCTCCACCACTCTGTGCCCGAGGTGCCATCTTTATCACCCCAGATGTGTGCTTTTTGTTTGGAAAGTTCTGCCTCTTTCCCTTTCAGTTTAAATTGCTCTTTTAAGAGAAAACCTCCTGGTCTTCTTTGATCAAACAGCCTCACATATCAGAACACCTGGACATATCAAAAAAACAAATGCCAGTGGGTGGTCCTTCGCCGAGGCGCGCTTGAGGCCGGGGAGGGGCGGGGTGGCTATCGTAATGCCATCAGACTCTACACCTTGGGAGTCGAGCCTTTCCATTTTAAAGTCATTTATGCTACCGAAGAGTAGAAGCACAATTGTGCCCTAATGTTTTTACAACTTATGTCCTGAGAAATGAAGCAGATTTGCCTACAACATTGTACTCCTAACAAATAAGAAAGGTGTTCTCTAAGAGTCTGAAAATGAGCAACGGAGAGCTGTCATTGGGTGTAATTGCTGTCAGTCATTCAGCAGCCCCAGGGACGAGAAGGTCTCATCTGTCTTCTGCCTTAGCTTGGATTGTGTCGTCCCTGTCGATTTGTGTGTGTGTGTGTGTGTGTGTGTGTGTGTGTGTGTGTGTGTGTGTGTGTGTGTGTGTGCTGTGAAAGAGGACAGCACTTCCCTGTTGTAACTTTTAAAACAAAAGTAGGGGAACAATCCAGAGATCGTAGGCTAAGAGCAGTTGCAAATAGTACATGCTTGTCACTTTTAAAAGTCCTTACTGACAGTAATACAACTAGAGAAAATGAGCCTTCTGAGTGTCATCAGTTTTGTGGCAGTCTATGTCTTTAATGCCCCGCCTTATAAAAATAAAGTATTAATTGCATTTCTGGCAAAGAGAAGGGAGTAGTCCCTGGCCTCTGGTCAAGAAGTCCCCTAACTACTAAACCAAGTTTCCCACAGTTTTTTCCTATTCTCTGACCCTGCTATTCTTCATGGTATCTTCAGGCATTCCCAGCCCCCCCCCACTTCTACCCTTTTTCAAAGCTTACAGTGTCCATTTATCCCCATGTTTGATGTCAGTGTCTGCCACTAGAATCCAAGCTCCCTGTGATGTGCATCCTTGTTGGTTTTATTCACGCTCCACGTACTGTCTCTTCAGTGCCCACGATGGGGGTTGGCATTGGGTTGGAAATTAAATATACATCGAATGGATGCATAAATAAGGGCTTAAGTGAGTCAGTTCTCTTGAAGTGTGTTCTTAAGCTCTGACCCACTTGTGACATCCCATGAAGGGTGTTGACAAAGAACATGGGTTTCTGACAGGATCTTTGCATTCACTCAGTGATCGCAGAGTGCCTGTCACCAGGTCAAGCCCTGGAAACACCACGTGAGGAGGGTGTGATTGATGCATTGAGGACCTCAGGGACTAGTAACACACACACACACACACACACACACACACACACACACACACACACACACATCGACAGGGATGACACAGGGTGTGTGTGTGTGTGTGTGTGTGTGTGTAAATAACTGCAGCTCCTTATAAAGGCAGACAAAAGAGATATGCAAACAGGACTATGGGTGCAACAGTGGGGAAAGATTTAATTCCGGCAGGGGTATGACAATTTTCAGAGCTTTCTCTGATGTTTATGCTGGGCCTGAAATGAAGAGTAGATGTTTGTTCAGGTTAATTAGTAGGAAAAAGAGCATCAGTGTCAGGAATGTGGGAATGAATGGCATGCTTGGGCAAGGCTGTGGACTTTGTCAGGCGGATGGCTCACGCTCACCAGGAAACCTCCTGTATTCCACCTTACAGGAGGAGGTGGGGGACCTGCTTAGATAAGGAACGCTGTGGGAACAGGGGTGTACTGTCTACAGTGCTGCTCAAAGTTCTTTCGAGGGAAGTAGGTTCTGTGAGTAAGAGCCAAACCATTCACTAATGCATCATTCACAGGGATGAATTTTGTAAATTTTTTTCCTAGAAATTAGTTGTTTAATAGCATGTTTTCCTCTCTCTCTCTCTCTCTCTCTCTCTCTCTCTCTCTCTCTCTCTCTCTCTGTCTCTCTCTCTCTGTGTGTGTGTGCATGTGGTATATGTATGTGTTTAGGTGTGTGCGTGTATATGAGCACATGTGTATGTATGTACAGACCAGAGGTCAATTTCAGATGCCTTTCTTGTTACTTTCCACCTTGTTTTTATTTATTCATTCAGCCATTTTGAAGCTCAAGGGCAATTTTATCGCTGGCTGTGAGGCACCAAGGTGGGCAAGCTGTACATTTCCACAGCTGCTGGGAGGAGGGTGTTGGGAGAAGATGAAGTCATTGCCTTTTAAGTCAGAGCTTAGATTTGAAAAAGACAGAAAGAAGGCAAAGTCGCACATTTGACTTAATGCTCAGAAAAACCAAACCAAACCAAACCAAACCAAAAACAAACAAACAAACAAACAAAAACAACCAAAATGGGCGGCTTAGCAATGAAAATCTGCAAGCAACTGCCTCCCCTTTATTTTTTGAGTTAGGGTCTGTCAGCAGACTAGAAGCCTCTATTTGACTATAGGTGGACTGGCCAAACAGTATAAAGGATCCTCCTTACCCTGCCCCATAACACTGGAGTTACAGGTGTGTTGCACCAGCCCGGATCCAAACTCTGCGCGCGCACACACACACAGCAGGTACTTTACCAGCCGAGCTGTCTCACCCTCCTATTAACTTGCTCTTATTTAGAATTTTAGAAACATTTGAAAATTATGTTTTTTAATATATGTATATCCAGATAAATGTTAGAGGCCAAATATCTGCACAGCAAGTTGTACTGCTCTTCGTGTAAAAGGAAGTGAAATCCGTAAGCTTTCTCCTCATCTTTATTAAAGGCGTGGTGCTGTTGCAAAGTCTCATAAATAAATGAGAGGAAGATGATGGGTAGATAAATAAGTTAGATGGCTGATAAGTAAACAAACAAACCATTAGCTTCTCTGTTGCAGTTCCACGGCAGCCCTCAAATGACCTGTTCGAAGTATTTGAAATTGAAAGAGGAGTCAGCGCCGATGATGAAGCTAACGACGACCCAGGTAGCTGCTGTTACATTCCAATCTTGCCCCCATCTCAGGAAAGGAACTTTGAACAGTGTGCTTTTCTTGTTTAAGCTGGGATGCAAAATACTGGGTTTTACCAGTTACATTAGGGAAGTTCTGTGATTTCTTCTCTTTTGTTCTTTTTTTTTCCAACTCCATTAAGTCACTTGAGCAAAAATAATTACGAGTCATCATTTTCTTTTAAAAATCACATTAAAGCAGTGTTTGAGCTGTGACTCGGAAGTCATATTTTCATAGTAGCACCCCGACAGGTTCATGAGCTGAGAGAACTCTCGGTTCTGCTTTTGCAGCTGAGCGTCTGTTTCACTTGGGCTGGCCAAAGATGCATGTCATTTCCTCTTGAGCTCAGGGCACGGTGCTCTGTTGGGATATTAAGTTTGGACAGGAGAAAACGGCAACCCCCTGCTCTGCAAGCCCTTGGCTACTGTTTGCGGACTTGGTGGTCTTATCTCTCGGGCCTTTCTTGCAGGTATTCTCATACACAGCTGTAATTTTGACCACGGACTTTGTGGATGGATCAGAGAAAAGGACAGCGACTTGCACTGGGAGCCTGTCAGGGACCCAGCAGGTACAGTCACATGATCCAATGCCTCCTGGCACTGTTTGGTCCTTCTGACCAGTAAGAAAAAAATCATCCCTATAATGTACATTCTACCTTCTTTAGAGAGGAGATTTGCTAGCTGTCCATTAGACTCATATTATGGGATACATGTAGATAATCAGGAGGCCAGATGATTTGCCTCAAAAAGCTTAGTAAATAAGCATTTAGCCTCACCCTGGCCTTATCAATCTCATGACACGTACTTGCAACACCCAATTCCTCTGTGTAGTGGCCTGCCCCCTGTGGTAACAGCCCTTGCATACTTTTGTCAGTTATGTTCTCTGACTTGTTAACAAAGATTTGAGCTGCAGATGATGGAGACAGTTGAAATTTACACAACGCAGAGGCTCACTGGAGACAATTTACTCTAAGTCAGATCCTAGAGGACAGAGGACCCGTTACCACTCTGCTTCCAGGAGACGCTTTTTACCAAGCGGGACTTAGACATGCGCTCTTGGAAAAATTAGTAGATTTTTTTGAGTGGTCACTGAACTATGTTAGAACAGAAAGTTATTGTGTATTGGCAGACCCATCATTCAAAAGGTTAGGTCAGTGGGCTGAACACAGAAATACACGCTCATGGCAAGTATATCTCAAGGTATGGAAACCAACCACAACTGTGGAAAGATGTAAGCCAGCCCTTCATATGAAGGACTTTAGAGTTTAGTACACAGTGAAGTCATTATAGGTGAATCTCATGACAGTTGTTTCAAAAAGATGGAATATATCTATAGAGATTGTCCTTTTCCAGAATGTCAAAAACACTGTGGTGAAGTGGTTGATCTACTTCTGAGGAGTGTTTCTCATCTGGGACTTAGTTGTACATCATTTGGAAGGGAATGACCTGGATGAAGAGATGTGTCTTGTTTTACCTGTGAAAAGTGCATGAAGGCCAGAATGTTTAACCTGCAGAAGAAGCAGTAGAATTGATGGGTTTTGGTTAGCTCTCAAAAAGAACTTTCAACGGAGCTATTAGAAAGAACAGGCTGGTGTGGAGGAGATGAGCCTTCTGTTGGAGATGTTTGGTGGCATGGCCTCTGGCAAGATGTTAAAGGGCTAACGCTTCACATGAGAGGGAATGGCCTGTAATTCAGCTCTGAGCATCTGTATTCATACGGAAAATATCCCAAGTAACACCAAGGGAATCAGTGAGCAAGTTTTCAGCTTGGAGAAAAGGATAGAAAGGACCAAAAGATGACGGAGAGTTGGAGGATGGGTGCGAGTGCACAGCTCGTGTCTGTATGCCACTCAGAGTTGTTCCTCAGAGTATGCTAGGGAATTCTGACCACACACCTCTGACCTCTATATGTGTGCTAAGGCATGTGAGCGTTCCCACCCCTCCCACAATTAGCCACTCAGTCAATAAACCAAATTAAAAAAAAAAATTAAGCCCAACTCAGAACATTTGTATGGAGGAAGAACAGTAGCAACTTTGCTCATCTTTATCACAATTTTAGAGTTCTGAATACATGTAGAAAAGGGTTGTTTGACTCTGGGGTGCCTTGGTTTGTTAGGTGCTCTGTTTGCATGTAGTGTCTTGAAAAATGATATTAGCATGCATTCCACAGGTACTTAAGATAATCCCTGTTTTCTTAAACTGTGCAGGTTCACTGTAATAATCTTACCTTAGAAGCAGGCTTATAGATAGACATTTAACATACACATAAAACTTTTTGGCCCGGTATTTTGGGAGTGTCAGTATGTGGGAGAAGGGAGCCAAGATAAGGAGGGAGGAAGCCAACACGCTGTGTTTTTAGTCACTTGGGTACATGACTCTATTCTCTGGCAGTGTTTTGCTATATTTTTGGAACATCAGTCATTTAGCCAACAAATACCCTCATGTACCCACTCTATCCTAGGATGCTAATGGGGAGGTTTGAGGTGTGGATGGGGCTGGCTTTGGTTGTTTGCAGCCTGCAGGGAGCACTTAGCACAGAGCACAGGTACATCATAGTTACTCAAAAGTCCTTTGTTACCTAGGAGAACACCAGCGGGAACTTGGTAGAGAAAAACACACTTGAGTGAGAAGACAACCCAAGTCTCCTGCCATGTCTTGTATAAATGAAGTATAAGCTTACGATGGTCATCTGTTTTCGAGCTGAAAAGGAAATGAGGTTTCTCCCACAGCAGAGACGTGTGTTCAGCATTCCAGCCACATCCTTCCTGTGCACAAATGAGTGTCGAAACTCTGTGACAAAAACTGCCTGAAGGGATTGTCATCCGTACATGCACTCACTTTCAAAACACTCATAACTTTCTCTTGATCGGCAGCAGCCCCCACCTTACTGGGGCTTAGTCTTTTTTTTTTTTTTTAATTCCACTTATTTAACAAAAGAGAGATGGGAAATCTATAGACACTGGGGTCTGAGGACGGCCAAGTGGACATGCCAAAAGTGGAGGCTTTTATTAAATGTTTATGTTCCCTTAGATATAGCAAGACAGACATTCAGATACATAGACAGACAGAGAGATTACAGTAATACACACACACACACACACACACACACACACACACACACACACATACACACATAAGTCTCTCAAATCCCTAGCCTCCAAGTGAAACTGACACCCCAGGCATGTTCAGCGAGTTTCCTGTGTGTCTTCCTGCATCAGCTGTGCCCCTGGGTGAGAAGGACGGCAAACTGCTTCTAGATCGTCCTTCTGCAGTTTAGGGTTGTGTTTCTAAGTGGCGAGAGGAGAGAATAAACAGATATAATGCAGTTTTGATTACTCTGTGTTTTATGGTCCAAAAGTTAGTTATTTACAAATAAGTTTTACCCAGGACATTTTGGGTCATTTCTACCAAACCAGTGTGGGATGTCTGACAGTGCAGAATTGGTGAGTATTGGAAGGTAGTGAAGACATGTGCCTAGGGGCGTCTGGTCATTCTCTGAGGAGACAGTCAGTGCTGGATACTAGTCAGGAGATCATGGCGTGTTGTCTTTATTCTCGCTGGGGCACACTAGGTTGGTGTTATGTTGTAAACATGGTAGCATTCACAACAGGCATGGAAATAAGATCTGGGGTTCCTTATTAACAAATGTTGCTGTCTGAAGTTTAGTAAAGACTTTGTGTCCATGCAGTTTGTGCTGGAAAGAGGCCCTGCTTTTCCCTTCCAGGTGGACAGTATCTCACAGTGTCGGCAGCCAAAGCCCCTGGGGGGAAAGCCGCTCGCTTGGTGCTCCCTCTCGGCCACCTCATGCATTCAGGGGACCTGTGCCTGTCCTTCAGGCACAAGGTGACTGGGCTGCACTCCGGCACACTGCAGGTGTTTGTGAGAAAATATGGTACCCACGGAGCAGCCCTGTGGGGAAGAAACGGTGGCCATGGCTGGAGGCAAACTCAGATCACCTTGCGAGGGGCTGACGTCAAGAGCGTAAGTAGATCCCCAAAGGGAGGCTATGCATTCACAGGAGAGCCCCGAAGAGCCTCACTCTGTGAATTCAGCTCCAATGGCTTGTGGCTTTTTTTTCTGGACACAAGGGTTCCAGCCGTCACCTCTTTCTGAAATTCTTTTATGTGTCTTCACCCTTTTTTCATTGCAACCTTGAGCCCCACACCCTCACTCAATCATGATGACCAGTTGTTTTCAATGAGAGAAAGTCAGGAGTAGAAATTTTAAAAAAGAAAGAGCTGATAGAAACATCCAGATTCTCCGGTGTAGTGACAAATACTGTCTGTTTTTTCTTTACCTTCAATTCTGAAAGCTTCCACCTTTTGCTAGGATAACCCCTGTGGGGGGCAGTTCTTTCTATTTTTAAGTTTTCCTTGGAAACTCATTTTTCCCTTTGGCCCAGAGATAAGAGTTAAACAGCTCCAGGTGGGAGCCCAGAAACAGGGTTGAGAAGTGTTGTTCAGGGTGGGTTATGGGGGAAACTTTGAGCAGGGGAATGTAAATTGTACTTAAATTTACATTTTCATTGTAAATAATCAAGTCCCAGGTAGTGAGAAAATGATATGACACATCCCACCAAAATCATGCGTAGATGATCTGGAATCTGGAATCTACGTCACCTTTAAAGATGGTTATGCAGCTCTGCCGAGAAGACTCTACATCCATTCTTAGAGAGCTTCTTGAGACCACGTGAGGGCCCCCATTACAGCTTTCATGGGGGCAACTAGATTTTGTGTACCTCTTGCCTTTGTTTTCTTAATGTTTATATTGGAGAGGTAAAACAGGGAAATGCATGACTTCAAGTTGTACTATTGAAAGGTTTGTCCCATTTTAAAGAAACAGGAAAACCCTACGGAGGATAAAATGTGAGAGAGCAGACCCCCCCCATCCCACCCCCACCCCCCACCCCGCCCAAAGGCTGGAGGTTACACAGCCAAGACAGCAGTGTGCTTGGAGTATGGTGATACTTCTGTCCCACTGTGGGTGGTGAGGGGATGTTATCAAGAGAAAAACCAAGACAGGCTTTAAGGCTGCATCTCAGAGCTCCTCAGCACCTACGCTTTCAGCCTTGTGTTTCACTACACTCTTCCACCTTCCGATCCTTGGTAATCTTTGACCACCATCTACCTCGTAAGCATTCCTGCAGTCAACTAGTGTGCAGTGAGCATGGCAACTGGAAGAGGAACTGATCCTGGGTCCTCCGGTCTGGTGAACAGCTTGCTGATCGAAGCACGCATAGAAATACAAGGTGCCTGGGACGATGCCAGCACCTGTGTTCTAGTGGTTTCTTTTGCCACGGAGTCTAATGCTTGGCATTGGGAAAGGGATACCTTATTATGCTCTGCAAGCAAGCGCTGGGAAGGGTCAGAGGAGCCTGACCAGTGTATGCGTTCTCTCCCTAGGTCATCTTCAAAGGTGAAAAAAGGCGTGGCCACACGGGGGAGATTGGATTGGATGATGTGAGCTTGAGAAGAGGCCACTGCTAAGAAGAACACTGCTGAGAAGAACACTCCGGAGCTGGCAGTGACCTTGTCCTTCTTCCTCTTTTCCCAGTCCTTGCCCTCTCATCTCCCTTGTATCAGGCCGCGGGCAAGAGTGGGTCTGGGGAAGGCTGGCTGGCGACTCAGGTCTTGGTGGCCTGCTTCTGTGCAATCCCAACAAACAGTGACACCCGCCTTGAAGTACAGCAGCCTCTGGAGACACATCCAGGCCCTTCTGGGGTGGGGCTTTCTCCTTGTGTCTCCTTTAGGAAGGCCTTTGGCATGTGGGACTCGTGCCGTCCTTCATCCTGGTTAGAGTGGCCCTGATAGCCAGTTATGGGAGAAGTTTCCATTCTGTGCAAATGGCATTCTGTCATGTGTCCAGTGTTGTGCCATGAGTAGTGTTGACTTTGCTTACAGTATGATGCACAGCGTGCTTGCGGAACTAGTTCATCCTTTTCACTTTCAGTTAGTTCTGGCCTGACCTCAACTCTGACTTTTACTGCCATACACTTTATAATGGGAAGGTATAGAATGCATTTATTCTTGTAAACTGTGTTTTTCTTTTGAAGACAGTCATGTAGGGTGGGCATGGAATTCCTTGTTAGTAGTACTGTGTTTGTGAAAATGTGCTATTACTATAAGTATTTACATGTTCCTAATAGTCACAGACTCTAGTTGCAAGGTCAAAGGCAGCTTATGATCCCTTGAGTTAAAAAAAAAATACACGGTGAAGTGTCACCCATGCCACGACCATATTATACTGGCAGAGGTGTGTGGCTGGGGTGTAGAACAACGGCTTTATTTCAGTGCCCTTGAGTTTGATCTTTAAAGAAGAAAGTAAGACATTAAGGGAAGCGAGGACCTGCAGTTAATATATAAAACCCTTATGTTATGCTTTAAACCAGCAGCTTTCACCATTGTCACATGGCTCCACTGCTAAGAAACTTTGTGTGGGGGGGAGGGGAAGGCCGTGGGACAGGCGTTCATAATGAGCTTCAAATTGGCAAGGTTTCCAAGAGTGTAGCTTCTGACTTTCACGCTACCCGAGGTTGGGATGGGAAGCAGGCCTGTGCACCGCGGGGATGCAGGCAACGGGATGAGACCCACGCATGGAGGAGGACAAGAGAGGATAGGAATTCTAATATCCACAAAGCCCCAACTGCTGCTCCTCCCTGCCATACCTTTGTATTCCAAACACGTAACTGAAAAGTCAACTGTCTCCTTAACATTTCAAGCATTTCTGATTAAGTAGTCAAAATATTTTCTGCTGTTTATGCCAGGAAACACAAAGATGATTAAAGGGCTGAGAAGAAAAAAAAAAAGATCTATGGTGAAAAATAAAAGGAGCTGGGCTCATTCAGCCTGAAGAAGAGAAGACTGAGGGGCAAACCGAAGGGTTGGCACCAAAAGCTTGGAGACCAGCTGTTCTCCATGTGCGCTGAGAACAGAAGGAGAGGAAGCAGGCTGAGGGTAGAGGGTGAGGGCCAGCTCCTGGCAGGGACAGTTGCTTAAGTCAAATCTTCTACCAAAAAAGTGTGAAAATCATTCTCTCTCTCTCTCTCTCTCGGTCTCTGTCTTTGTCTCTGTCTCCCCTTTCCAGTTCTCTTCTCTTCCTCTCTACCTCCTCCCTCCCTTCCTCTCATTAAAAACAAAAAACAAAAAAACTTACATTAAAATGTTATCTATTTCAGGTGTGCTAACTTCAAGGCAACATACCAGCCTTGGAATCTAGAAGACACTTTGAGCCTCACAGTAGTATATAACAATGATAAATCTTCAGAAATAAGCAATTTCGACTGAACTCTTAGTTAGGCATTTTTCTCTTGACCTCCTGTTAGAAAGGTCACTAAAATGCCTCTCACTCAACAGCCAACCCAGCAGTATTAAAACAAGCAAACAAACAAAATCCCTAAGTTATTTGTTCATGGAGAGGTTATATCAGGCAGATGCTGTAGTATCTATACAATGTCCTAATGTGGAGGTGTTACTATTTATTCCTGGGGAGCGGTGTGACCCTCTGGTTTGTTCAGTAGATGCTTATTTAGACTTGTTTTTCAGAGAGACCCACACCAAAAAGCATGGGTCAGAGAGATTTTTGTCCGGTGCACTGAATCTGTGTTGCGTGGCTACTGAGGGTGCGCGGATCACGGCCCCGTTAGCCTCTCCCTCACCTCCTCCCATGCCTCGCCGTCTTAGCAGTAGCCTTCCAGGTCCCACAAGCTGGTAATGTCTTGAGCAGGTCCAAGTGACTTTGTCATTTAGCTCACTAGATACACAGTTGGATCTTCTGGACTGAGTCTTTGAATAAATCCCAGTAATATGTTCTTAGGTACATTTTTTTCATGATTCGTTTCCTTTTTAGTCATGTAACTGCACAGCTGAAGAAAAAAGGGGAAAGTAATTGAGAATTTCACTTTTAGGTGCCAATAAGACATTGCACTACACTGTTGGAAGAAGTTATCCAAAGTACTGTATACCATCTTGTTTATTATTTAATGTTTTCTAAAGTGAAAAATGTACGTGGTTTTCAAAATGGCCAAATAAAAGCAATCTTTGTAAATAAAAACACTGTTAATACTATTAGTTTTCTCTTTCTTGCTTTCTGACTTCTGACTTTTGTGACTGGGGTCTTGAGGCAACACACTGTTGTCTCAGTCATGCTCGAATTTTCTTTACCACCTGGATTGTACTTTCTGGGTTAAAAAATGAAGCCCATTTATCACATACCCAGACAGGAGAAAAAGAAAGAGAGACAGAGAGACTGAGAGAGACAGAGAGAGACAGAGACACTGAGGCAGAGACACTGAGACAGAGAGTAAATTAGTTACATTTTGTAATTTATTGAAAACATTGCTTTATGTGCCAATATAAACTATAAGTAAACACTTAAGCATATATGCATTATATAAATCTTATTAGTGATCTTGTTAACTTATAACATTTGATTCTCCAATAACTTTTCCTGGTGGAAGGAAAAACAACTGTATGAAAATGAAAACATGCAAGAATAAAAGTCCTTGCATGGAATTAGGGGGAAGACACTTAGCACTGCTCTAGAGGTGGGGGACCTAGGAAAATGAAGCCCATTTGTGAGGTAGACTAAAGACTCATGCACCAGCCAGTTTTATCCAGAGCATTAGACAGTTTCTACACTGGGGGGTCAAGAGAAATCACATGAGCGAAAGTCTCATGAGTTCAAGGTGTTTACAATCCTAATAACGAGCTGCACATGGCAAAAACATGTTTTTCCATTGAGGTATATAAAGGCTAGTTTAAACATTTAACTGAATAACAATAGCCAGCAATGACGAGTTATCCGAAGTAAACTCACTCCTATCTGCCACTCCTGGGAGAGGCACAAAACCACATTCTAAGAACAAGTCAGTGTTTCTAAGAAACTGAGGACGCAAGACTCTTGTTTTCTTGGAATTTTCTCACAGGCTCTGTGAATTCGCTCCATTCTTGGAGCCTATTCCAACAACACTGGAGGTCTTTGGTCCAGTGCTCAGTACCCTTAACTGTGGGAGAGCTGAGTCTCCCAATTCAAGTTCACTTTTCTTCCTGCAGGGATTTTTTCTAATCCCGTGGAGATCTGAGAAAATCCAGTCCAAGCTCGGCTGAGCCCTCAGAGGTTGGAGGAGGCAGATATGAAGGGGATCTGGGCCGTGCTTCATTGATTCCTGTAACAGATATTTCAGCGATGTGTGTGGCTCTGAGGACCAATGCTGAGCAGACTTTCCCATGAGGTGTTGCAGTCTAAAGGAGGAAAGGGGCATTTATCAAAATCACAAATGCAGAACTGGCATTCCAAAATGTATTTTGCGTTCCTCAGGACCTTCATGCAGCTGAGAATCACTGTGCCTCGGGATCACCTGCAGCCATTTTTTTTAAAGCTCTCAGCTCAGCCTGGTAGGGATGGAGCTAAAAAAATTCTCTATTTGTAAAGGATTTTCGTGTGATGTCTGCACTGTTGAACCAGGGGCCACAAAGTGGGTGACAAGACTTTAGTGAGAGTGAACCTTTACTATCATTAGTGTTCAGTGTTGGAAGGGCTGACGGTCATTGGTTGCAAGATCTACATTAATAAAATGTCACTACATTATATTAATAGTATTTTTTTCTGGAAAACTATGTTTGAGCATAAGATATATAAACATGCTTACCTGGTGCAGACTGCTACCTTGACAGCAGGACTTCAGAATATGAAAGTCAAAACTGAGCACATATAAGTATAAATGAGCTGGTGGTGGTGCAGACTTGTGACACCAGTATAGGGGAAGTGCGAGGTGCTGAGGTAGGAGGAGTGAGTTTGAGGCAGCTCAGACTACATAGTGAAAGACCTTGTCTCAAAAAATTAAAAGAAAACTACACACACACACACACACACACACACACACACACACACACGGAAGGGAGGAGGGAGGGAGGAAGGGAGAGAGCGGGGGAGGGGTGGGGGGTGGGGGTAGATATCCACGAAGTGTTCATTCTAGAGAGATGAATGATCTGGATGGAAATCATCAGAATTTCACGATGCAGAAACCTGAAAGAAACTTGGAATTACAGGTCCAACTTGATTTTTCTGGGTCAATTCATTAAAGCCTAAAGTGTTGTAAGACCCCCAGCACGGTGGTCTTAACGTGGAGACCCCCACAAAGAACCAGCGAGACCAAGGTTTCGGTTGCAACACGCAAGAGGCTTTATTAATAAGGGGACGGGTACCCGGGCGTTTCAGTCTCTGGAGAGGCTGGCGCGCCGAGCGAGTCTTTAGGGGGTCCTTTATAGGGAGTTTGGCGGGAAGCGCGGTTACAGAAGCGAGAAGCATAGTTACAGGGCTCTGATTGGTAAATTTAAATGAGGCGAGGTTATAGCCCGGTCATTAGATGGGCTCTGGGAACAGGGGAGTTTATCCGTTCTCTGGGCCAGATGGCTGACCATAAATATCTTGTTTGACAAGGACAAGCACGCTTTTATCTTTCTCCTCTGAGCCCCAGGCCTTATCTTATCCCGGGAACCTATTATTCTAGTCTTGCCTTGCAAGATAGCGTTACTGCTGCTATGCTTGCTATGTCGGGTGCACAGGGGAGGGGGTCTTACAGTGTGAGGCCTTAACTTGGACAGGTCATTTGAGTTTTGAGCATACATGTTCCTACCTTGTAGGCCGTGGTTCACTATTTTCCACATTTACAGAAAACAGCCCTGCAGTGTCTTGTAGAGTTTCCTCCTGTATGTTATATAACCTAAGGCAGTGGGTGATGCTGACCCCTGAGGGGTATTTAAAGATACTGGAGAACATTTTGGGCATCATGTCTTTTGGGGGCTACTGATGTCTAATGGCTAGAGACCTGGTCCGCTGTTAATATCCTATAAAAGGAAGGACAATTTCACACAGTAATAGATTATCTGGCCTCAAACAGCAATAGTGCCAAAGTTGAAAACACATAATCTAAATCTATGGATTGAGTGTAGACTATCCCCCAGTGGCTAGGGGTGCTGGGGGCTTGGTCCAACTTGGTGCTGTTGGTGGTGGAGAAACTTTAAGAGGTGGGGTCAGCAGGATGTCTTACATCATTTGGGGTATATCTTCAAGGGTGATGGTAGGAAGCCAAACCCTTGTCTCTCTCCTGCATCCCCTCTGCCATGAAGTGAGCAGCTCTGGCCACCACAGGCTCCATGCCCTTCTGCAGGCTCTCAGCAAACCCATTGTCAGTGGACCATGGACTGAAACTTGAGCCCAGATACATTTCCACTTTTTAAAGTTGATTATCTTAAATGCCGGTTGACACAAGAGGTGTAATTTTCTAACCAACATTAGTACAGAAACATGTTAGAAATGAAACCTTTCCAGCTTTGCATCAGGCCTACAGGAAGTGGAATTTGAGGTGGGCCCAGCACTGCTAAAGTAAGATCTCTAGGTGATGCTGACCCAAGTTAGCCTGAAATCAAGTTTACTTGTCATCATTACTTGCACCACCTATGGAGGTGACTCCTACAACAACACTTCCCCACCCCAGGCCCTACTACAGCATGACCCAGCTCCTTAAATGCACTTGGGCGACCTGAGTACACTCCGCAGTCTCCAGCTACACCTTGCAGGACCACAATAGCATCTGGTAGTTGTGATCTCTCACTTCACAATCCTTGAAGCTTCTTCTCCCATGGCAACTATGAGCCAGACTCCTACAGACCCAGCCATTGAATAGGAAATTACCATAGGCCCAGTGTATTAGTTACAGTCAACTGGTCTACCCACAAACCTCTTCACTCCTAATTCCTCCCTTCTCTGGGTGAAAACACTATTTCAATTAATTTCATCGAGCTTAAAAATCTGTCCATTTTCTATTCTCCTTATTTTTATCAAGTCAAGTCTCTGAAAATTCTAAAAGTGATGCCTCCAAATGAAAATGCATAATATTGTGGATGATAATGATTTTCAATTTGGAATTTCACAACCATCTGGGAACAATTGCATACTTCTGCCTCCCCAGTGACCCTGGTCAGCAACCCAGCCCCATCTGTGCTCTGCAGCCCCACCTCAGGCTAGTTGAAGCAAATTTCCATAACAAAGCTCCCCAGGTGATGTTCATACCCATGAAAGACCCTCATCAGTACAAAAGGCAGAGCTCAGCCCTCTCCCACGTGGAGAGCCCCATGAGAGAAACATAACCATACTTACCAAGCCAGTGGCTGTATCCGCAGCCTCACCCCCACCTGGGAACTTGCTAGAAGATCCTCAAACTCAGTTCAGACTTAGAGTCAAACCCAAGAGTGGAGCCACGGAATCACGTTCTTTCTGGCTTTAACAGCCTATTGGTGATCCTGACGCTGATGACCACACCACCTGAAGCTTGCGGACCGCACTTTGGAGATGGCTGCTGGGGATTACGAACATGAAAGGGAACCCCATGTCCTGCCTCAGTTTGTGGAGCGCCTTGGCTAGCCAGCTCTGCACCTCGTGCCTTGCAGGCCCTGAAGGAGAAAGGTTCATCACGTGTTGGGGCCACCTCCGAACCAGGAGAACCTGGGTTGCTTTGGTGCCCGTGTGACTAGCAACGTGTTGCTTATACTTTGAAATTTTACCGGGTTATTTCCATGGTGTCTTATTTAGCCCTGACTGTCATCCAAGGACACAGAATCTATTGCTTCCCACAACAGACGAGATGGAGTGGTTTGCTAAAGAGCGTGTTGATGTTAAGGGGCGGAGCACTTCTTAGAACCCATGGGACAGTCGACAAAGACCCACCAGATGCTTCAAAGGTAAGACAGGGGTGTTTCTGATGGCAGGGTGTTTTTAGATCTTTGGGTAAATTAGTTTGAGACATTTATATTAAATTGTACTCAAGACAATTACAACCCACAACTTCACAGGCTCCGCGTTAACATCAATGGAGGAGGTCTCAGGGGCTCACAAATAAGGATTTAGGAGTGTTGCCTCACAATGCCAGCTACTTCACTTTGAAAAACAAAACTTCAAGCAGTTATCAGCACTCACCTGTGCTCGTGGATGTTAGACCCTGTTTGTTTGTTTGTTTGTTGTTGTTTGTTTTCCTGCATCTTTGGGTATGTTTTCAAGTCTTTGGCGAAGCAAGTTGTAAAATTTTTAAAAACCTTGTATATCTGCAGTGTAACAAAGACACACACACATACACCTTGACACTCATTTATGTTAATGTTCCTCACAAAATCAGTCATTCCTGGGCAGAGGAGCGGCCAGTTCCTGTTTCTGTTAACATGCTCTGGTTGTGCTTGACACCAGCGTCGCACCACCGTTCTCGCAGAGCAGTCCTGGGGATTGCAGGGAATCTGGCTTGCATTTGCTGCTGTACTCAGCTGTAATTCCAAGCACTGTGGCCAGCGACCACATTTGGCCACAGCTCATGGCAATTTATAAACTGTTCCTTCATCTTGTACACCACTTTCCTCACATTCCATAGCTAGTGCCCTGGGTAAACAGTGTGTGGTGGGGGGGTAGCTAGAACACTCGTGAGACAACTGGGAAAATCCAATTCTGATACTAGTTCTCTGTCAAGAAGGAATGATTTTTTTTTTCTCCCTTTTGCTTTTCCCATTTTGCTCCAGTGATCTGGGGAAACATTCCCTGGAGGCCCTGGGATGTAGTGCAGTAGGTCAGACTCTCTGGGAAGCCAGACCTGAGAAATAGATGGATGGATGTCCTTTAGAAACAGAAATGTGTGTGTGTGTATGGGGGGGGGGGTGTCTAACGCCAACTTCTTTTTCTATCCAAGAGCAACCCCTAGCCCACTTCTTAGGCATCATCTTGCCTGCCATGCTATGCCTCGGCTCTTGATTTGTCCTATGTGGATAAACAAGGACACTGGAAGCTAGCCATAAGAGATTATTTTGTACTTTGCAAGAGCTTTTCAGCAATGCCTTATTTGACCTCATTTAAAAATAAAGGTAAAACCTCCTCATTTGACTGTAGTACTTGAGTGTAGGTAGTCTTAAGGCCCTTACAACACAGATGTGGTCACTGGTTAACCAAATCCGCAAAGGTCAAGTGAGCAGTAGCTACTAGTAATCATGATTTAAATCTAGACCCGAGTTTTAAGTTCCTTCCCCGTGGCAGAGCCAGCAGGGAAAGGCCTCAGCCCTGAGAATGTGTCCCAGAGGCAAAAGAGGGGGCCCAGGGGTCTGAGTATCCACATGTTGATGCTCAGGAAACCTAGTAACTATCTTAGCAAATGCACAAAAAGGACAAAAACTCATTATGGAGCAATGATCAAGTCGGAAAGGAGGAAGAAGGGGAAACTCAAAGCTCAGTGGCTACATTTTGTCTAGAATCTGGGTTTGTAACTTCTGGTAACTTTTCTTCTAGTGCCTACGATCGCTCCCCACACAGGGAAAGGCTAGCTCTAAGTACACTCGCAGAATCCGCCTCCTCGAAGTTGAATCTGTGTCTACTACCTCATGTTAATGGTTTTGTAGAAATCTCTGGAAAGGACACAGCATAAACACAAAGTCATTTCTCAGGGACTTTGGCCTGTCTCTGTAGAGAAGCCCTGTTGACATTCCAGAAACCTAATGATGCTTTGGGACATGGTTCACAACCCCTTTGTAATTTGCTGGCCTCTTTTCTTTTCCCCGTCTTGCTCCAGTGATCTGGGGAAACATTCCCTGGAGGCCCTGGGATGGAGCGCAGTAGGTCAGACTCTCGGGGAAGTCTCTGAGCAACAGAGGTTGTCCTTTAGAAACAGAAACCGGGGGTGGGGGGTGTGTGGGGGGTGTGGGGGGGTGTGGGGGTGTGCCTAATGGCAATCTCTTTTTCTATTACCACTCCCCCCCAAATACACACACCTTCCTTCCTTTATACAAGATAAAGGGCAACAGGCAACAAAATGCGATGCTTAGCAAAGGACTGCTATGGAGTGGGTTTCCTGGATCAGGGGTAAGCTCACTGCGCCATTCTCTAAGCTGTTGCTAATTAATGCGTCACAGCATTGAGACTGAAGCCAGTGTTTAGGTGCCCTTGTTCATAACAAAGCTTCATTCTGGAAGGCTGAAGCAGGATGGATATTCCTGTGTGGCTAACGAGAGATGAGAAATCAAGTGCATTTGTGACCCATGCCGATCCTGGAAAAATCACTCCTCCTCTCGACTCTAATACCAGGACACCCCCCTCAGAACCAAAATACCCCAGGCTGAATTTTCTTGAAAATAGCATTTTATTCCAACAAGGGCTTCAGTTGCTAGTGATCAGAAAACAAAACAAAACAGACAAACTCTAACACTTAGGATTAAATGCTGAGGAAATGTTTTATAAGACGTCAGGAAAATGTACAGTAGTTTCAGGATTATATTTGAAAACAAAATAGCAATGATAAAGCAAGCGTTGCCTTATTCTTAGAAATGGATTGGTTTCTGGCTGAGGAGATTTGCCCTGGGGGCTATAGGGGCTTGGGAGACAGGCAGGCCCCTTCCTGAGGTGCTTCTGTATGCTCTGCAGGAAGCATACCCTCAGGATAAATGGCAACCCCCAGCCATAAAGCTGGTGTTGGTATCTCCAAACAAAGCTCTAAATCAGTGGTTCTCAATTTTCCTGATGCAAGGACTCTTTAATAGTCCGTCATGTTGTGCTGACCCCAACCATAAATTACTTCATTGCTATTTCACAATTGTGAAATACTAATTGTAATGAAAATATTTTGGCGAGATAGAGTTTGCCAAAGGGGTCGAGACCCACAGGTTGAGACCAGCTGCTCTAAACAGTTGCCTGAACTCTATCAACCTTTGCAAATACTTCCTTCAGCGTTGGGGAAAAGCTTAGCTATCCCCTCCACAGAGGAGTGAGAGAAATGTGTCTCTGAAGACTCAGAGAACTGGTTCCCTCAGTCCTCTATGTGCCTCTTTCACTGTCCTGGGCCAGGCAGGGTGCCTTATAGCATCGCTACTGGATTGCACCAAAAGACCTCTTGCTCTGTGAGGGCTTGAACCCAGAGACGCCACACTGCAGAGTGAGCAGACAAAGCATCTCTACTTAATCATATAGCTGCTACAAAGGAAGAAAAGTAAGTGTGTGTGTGTGTGTGTGTGTGTGTTTGTATGTATGTGTGAATGTGTGTGCATGTGTGTGTGAGTCAACATGCCATGCCCAGCATGTAAAGTCAGAGAATAATTTGCTAGAGTCTGTTATCTTTCTACAATGTGAGCTCCTGAGGTTAAACTTGGGTCTCCAGGCCTGGCAACAGATGCCTCTCCCCACTGTGTTATCTCACCGACCCCACGGTTAACTTTTTGATTGATTGTTTTTGAGACAGAGTATTGCTCTGTATCCCTGGCTGGCCTGGAACTCAGTGCATGGAGCACGCTGGCTGGAGATCCACCTGCCTTTGCCTCCTCAGTACTGGGTTAAAGGTAGATTCTACCCCATCCACCATAAAACAAATGATCATTAGCATTTTGGAGTTTTGGTGCTTTGAGACAAAGGCTCACTATGAAACCTTGACTGGCCTTGAACTCACTAAGCAAACAGGATGGCTTAGAACTAATAGAGATCTACCTTCTTCTGCCTCCCTGAGTGATAGAATTAAAGGTGGACAATATTTCCACCACTGCCAGCTTCATAGAATATATATTATTATCTTTCCTTTTTCAGGGCATGCTGTAATTTGCTCTTGTTTTCATTGTAAAGTCTAACAAGGCCACCATTATGGGCACAGCCAGGGAAGTGGCTCAGTTGTGCCAAAGGCCCACTCCTAAGCTCACAAGGTTGACAGGATTCTGTTTCTGGCTTTATCAGTATTTTCTTTGTCTGGCTGAAAGCTGTATTTATTGCAAAGCCTCCCAAGTTTCTGGCACATGAGTTCCAAGCTTGCTTCCTTAGTCAGCCAAAGCAGGAAAGACCCAGGAAGATGGGCATTAAATCCCCAGCATTTGGGAGGCAGAGGCAGGCACATATCTGTGAGTTCTAGGCCAGCCTAGTCTACAGAGCAACTTCCAGGACAGCCAGGGCTACACAAAGAAATCTTGTTGCAGGGAGGGGGCACAAACAAACAAAAATCTTATGGAGCATCGGCACAGACAATTGGTTATCCAATTGTTCTTTAAATAGGCCTGAATCGTAACGCAAAGACCTTCTTCCCCAGTTCTGCCATAAACAAGCTCAAATCAAGAATCTTGAAGTCTCCATTCCCTTCAAGATCTTGAGAGACTTTGTATGCACTGAATGTTCAAAGGGCTCTGGTAATCCCAGGAGGAAAACTTCAAGATGCTGTTTCCGCTTTGATGGAAGCTTTCTCCCTGCATTCAAAGGCAAATGTCTCTCATTCATGTTTTTATGAAATCACCAAGGAAGGGAGACCATAAATGTCTCCTTAAATGGGTCACACTTGCATTCAAGGAGTATCAGGTTATTTTTATTTAAAAAAAAAATTCTAAGGCTCTGGGTATTTTTAAAACTGCCACTATTAGTGAATCCTGTGCTCTGCTATTCTTAACAAGATTGTGTCTTGTCAAGTTGATGCCATTTCGACTAATCCAGGAAGATTAGCCAGCTGTTCTAACCAAGTTCCCTTTTTTGCCTGCAAGTTTGCATGAGCTCATCAGAACGCCCGCCCTCCCTCGAGAGGACACAGTGTGAAGTCCAGTCTTGATCTCACCCTTTCTGTTCACCTACTATAGAGACCCGTGGTTTCCTGGGCATGAAGGAAATCCTCGCATTGAAGGGAGTGGCTGGCAGCTCCTGCTGTGAGGTCAGTGGCTATTTTGTTCCAAGTACAAGACTTTCCCTTTGACCCAGCATTGCCACTTCAGAGCACCAACCATTCTCGAAGGAGATTAGTATCAGGGTCGATCTATATTTAAAACTCGGAATCTAAGTGAAGAGCGAAGACGCCAATTCTTAGTTTATATTCCACGAAGCTCTTTGCTGGTCAGTAAACAGTGTCGGTGACTTCTTCCAAGGTCAGCATCTCAGCAGAGCTCCCAAAAGATGCTCTGAGTAATCATTTGTTGTCTAGAAATGTTGGCCACTCTGCTCTTCTTTCTCAACCGACTGAGTGTGTTTTGGTTCCACTGCATGTGTTTGTTCATTAAACACACACACACACACACACACACATCCCCCAAAACCTGATGAGACAGTGAGCACTCAGTTCTCTAAACTGTCCTTTGCTCTGTTTAATATTTCCTGAAGCATGTTTGTAGGACTGTGGGCGCCCATGGGAGTGTATGTGTGAAAGCCAGGGGACAGTCTCAGATGTCCTTCCCCAGGTATTGTCCGCCTTGCCTTCTAGAACAGGGTCTCTCACTGGCCTGCCTAGGATGGTTGGCCTGTGAGCTTCAGGTCTGCTCACCTGCTCCCTGGTCCTGGGATTGTAAGCATTGCTGCCACGCTAGAAAGCACAGTGCTTTCTGCTATTCTTACACTCTCTCGGAATCTTCTCTGCCTAGCCATTTTTTTTTCTCTCTCTCCCTCCCTTCCTCCCCCTCTCCATCTTTAAAGATTTTTATTTTTTTCTTTTCTTTTCTTTTTTCTTTTTCTTTTCTTTTTTTCTTTTTTCTTTTTTTTAACAAATGGGCTTCTTTTAAAAATATGCTTATAATTTATTTTAATGCTATGTTCGCTGGTGTTTTGCTTGCATGTCTCTAAGGGTTTCAGAAACCCTGGAGCAGGAGTTACAGACAGTTGTGGGCTGCCATGTGGCTGTGGGGAATTGAACTCTGATCCTCTGGAAGAGCAGGCAGTGCTCTTAACCACTGTGCCATCTCTCCAGCCTCCCTAACTGTCATTATTTGTCTCTAGAATTGTCTTTTTCATTTAAGTCCTCGCATGTGTAGAAATGGCGGGTTTCGGGGTGGGCTTGTGACTGGTAATTCCCTTTGCCTGGGTTCCCATCAGCCTATGATTTTAGCCAGTTCTGACTTTTCTAGAGATCTGGCTACATTCCCTCCTCTCCTGCCCTCTGCCCCTATAAGGAAAGCCTGGCCAGTGCTAATGTCTCTGGCCACACTGTGGCCATGATTCCCTGTCCAGCAAGACTGATGAAGCCGCCTCTGGGTCCTAGGCCTCCCTGAAGTCTCCACACGGTTTTGTTGTTTTCCAGACTCTTAGGGCCCTAGGAAGAGGACAGTCTTGGTGTCCAGAATTGCCTAGCTGTTCTGGCTAAGAGTACCTCTAAGGAGGAAGCCATTGTGGTTAGAGATCCAAGCAACATTTTTAATTTTAATTAATTGCATCTTCTTTATTGCATACTTTTAATTTCAGAACAAAACAAAACAAAACAAACAGAAGCCCACAATACACAGTACCCAACCCTGCTATTCTGTGGGAGGAGATTTTCCTGCCTTAAGGCACAAGGACATGATAGAAGAGATTCTTCTTGACATGAGCAGAGAGGCAGGTGGGCCAAGGATGCTGGGGAGCCACAGGGGAACTATACAGAGGGCATGGGCTTCCTGCAGGGGCATTAATCTACTTTTTCCATGCAAGAGGCATCCTCATCACCCTCAAGTGGGGGGGGGGCAGGAATCTCTTTTTTTTTGAGATTATAAACAAGTCTATTTTATTAATTATAATAAAATTATCTCTACAAATGCTGTTATCCACTAGAATGGTTAGCACAGTTTCTTTTTTTTCAATTTTTTTATAAGCTTTTAATTTTTTTTATTTTTTTAATTAATTTATTCATATTACATCTCAGTTGTTAGCCCATCCCATGTATCCTCCCATTCCTCCTTTCCTCCCACTTCCCCCTACTCCCCTCCCCTCCCCTAAGTCTGTGTCTGAGGGGGGCCTCCTCCCCCTGAATATGCTCATATGGTATCAAGTCTCTCCTTGGGTAAGAGGGGAGGACATCCTATTGAAACTTTAGGTGTGAGAAGCCTGGGAGAAAGAGGAAATAGAAGCATCCAGCGGGTCCTGGAAAACTACAGGCGAGTCTGGGCCCTGGGGTCCTCCGCAAACTGTGGCAACAGCCAAGGAAAAAATAGGCAGTAAACCTCGAACCCCTACCCGGACTAGCCGATGGACATTCTCCACTGTTGAGTGGAGAAGGAGATCTAACTTTCACACAAACTCTGGTGCCCCATATTTGAACATGTCCCTTGGATGGAGATGCCTGGTGGCACTCAGAGGAATCTCATCAAGAACAGCAGCACTGGGCTCCTCTGTTGTCGCCTCATCTTTGTCAGTGCCCAAGCCTAGCTTAATCATATGGTAGATACGGTTGGAGTGGGTTTGCGGATCCTCAAGTGAGAAACCAGAGGAGAGCAGAGCAGTTTCAGACAGCAGCACCACCAGGTCCTTGACAGCTTTGTCATTTTTGTCCACCGCAGCCTTCTGTCACAGAGTCTCCACAATGGAGTGGTCAGGATTGATCTATAGGTGTTTTAGGGCCATCATGTAGCCCATTGTAGAGTTGTCTCTCAATGCATCGCCTTCATGATCAGCTCCATATTGGCTGCCCAGTCATAGGTGCTTGTCACAATGCAGCAGGGTGAAGAGACAAGCCTGTTGGAGATTGTCACCTTTTCAACCTTCTTATCTGAGATCTCCTTCATGAGTTTGCAGAGATTCTCAGACTTTGCCTTGTTCTCCTCATTTTTTTTTTTTTTTGTTCTCTTCTTCATCCTCTGGTAGCTCCAGGCCTTCCTTAGTCACCGAGACCAGGCTCTTCCCACCAAACTCCTTGAGCAGCTGCACGCAGCACTCATCAATAGGCTCAGTCCTGTACAGCACCTCAAAGCCGTGTTTCCGCACACGCTCCACAAAGGCAGAGTTGGCCACCTGCTCTTTGCTCTCACCAGTGATACCGTAGACGGACTTCTGTGTCTGCTTCCTGTGAGACACGTACTCTGACAGGGAAGTCATCTCATCTGCAGACTTGAGAGCTGTGACAGCGGAGGAGAGAGGCGAGGCGGCAAAAGTTAGTGGAACCTTCATGGATTCCAAGCTTTAAATTCTTGGAGAATGCCTCACAAAATTTCTTGTAGTTCTTTTTGTCTTCCGGCAACTCAGAGATGAGCTCAAGGCACTTCTTGACAATGTTTCTGCGGGTGACTCTCAGGATTTTCCTCTGCTGGAGCATTTCTCGGGAGATGCTCAGGGGCAGGTCCTCAGCGTCAACCACACTGCGGATAAAGTTGAGGTTCTCAGGTACCAGTTCATCGCAGCTGTCCATGGTGAACACACGGTGGACAGACAGTTTTATATTGCCCTTCTTCTTGTTCTCAAAAAGGTCAGAGGGAACTTGCTGAGGAATGAAGAGAAACGCCCTGAACTCCAACTGACCTTCTACAGAGAAGCGCTTGACTGCCAAGTGGTCTTCCCAGTCATTGGTGAGGCTCTTATAGAAGTCACCATATTCCTCCTGAGTGACGTCACCGGGGGTTCTGGTCCAAATAGGCTTCGTCTTATTCGACTCTTCATGATCAATGCATTTCTCCTTAACCTCCTTTGTTTTCTTCTTGTTGTCTTTGCCACTGTCATTCTCATCTGATGCCACATCTTCAATCTCAGGCTTCTCATCCGCATCCTTATCTTCCTCCTCTTTCTCAACTTCCTCTTCCTTTGCCTCATCATCACTGATCTCCTTCTCTTGTTCTTTCTTCAAATAGAGGGTGATGGGGTAGCCTATGAACTGGGAGTGTTTCTTCATCACTTCCTTGATTCTCCTCTCTTCTAAGTGCTCTGTCTGGTATTCTTTGAGGTAAAGAATCACCTAGGGACCCTGTCCAATGGGCTCACCATGGTCTGCACAACCTGTGAAGGAGCCGCCAGCAGAAGATGCCCAGGCGTACTGCTCATCATCATGGTGCTTTGTGATCACAATCACTTCCTCTGCCACTAGAGAAGGAGAGTAGAAACCAACACCAAACTGCCGGATCGGGGAGATGTCTGCAGCAGCCCGGAGAGCTTCCATGACGGCTTTTGTGCCAGACTTAATAATGGTTCCCAACTTATATATGAGGTAGGCCTTGGTGCCTTGGTCATGCCGAGCCCTCCACCAAAGTCAGTGTGCGCTCCTGGGGGTTAGGGATGATGTCAATTTTCAGCTCTTTGCCGCTGTTCAACTTGGAAAGATCTGTCAGGCTCTCATACCAAATCTTGTCCAAGGCATCAGAAGTGTTAGAGATCAATTCATGGAGAAAAATTTCCTTGTTTGAGTAGAAAGTATTGATGATGAGGGACAAGAGCCGAGCGATCTGTGCCTGAAAGACAAAGTCTCTACCTCTTTCTCTCCATGGTGCACTTCCTCAGGCATCTTGACAGAAAAGCCAAGTCCTAGTACGGAGTAGGGTGGGCCTGGACCACGTCCGACTTGCATGACAAGCCTAAGTTGCTTGGAGGGGGTGACTCAAGAGCCCAAGCAGCACTCTTAAATCACCTATGTAAATAGTGTGTTGGGCTATGTACCTGGCTCTACTTTCTCCTGCCCCTCTAGGGGATCTGCTGTAATGGAGTAGGAGTTTTGTAGGCGGCAGCAGCACTTGTGACTTCATAGGACCTGTTCAGGAAGCCAGACAAAAAGCCGGATGTCCTGTGAAAAGAGGACATTCGGGATGTGGGCCACCAAGCCAAGATTAGTTCTTCCTGCTTCCATCCCAATCGCAGAAACCCAGGCCAAAGGAGCTGTGGGCAGGAATCCAGGCCTGAGAAGCCTGCTGAAGCCATGGCTGGTGAGTGCCCAGGGCACGGACAATGAACCGAGGTTGACATTTTCAGTGACTCATACTGATGGGAAAAGGTCAGCGAGTAATAATGGCCTGAAGGAGTCGGAGCTGACTCAGCCACAGTGCTGGGGGCTCCGGGACCTTAGAGGTGGATCCAAGGAGAGAACTTCATCTCTCTCAGTGAAATCGAGAGCCACAGCTTTGACAAATAGACTCCCATGAGGTGACCACATTGTACTCTGGAGCTCACAGTCCCTTAAAGGGAAGCGGGTAGACTCTTTGAGGAGAGTGATATGGACAGTGGAGTAGTATCCTGCCAACGTTAAGTCCCTACAGAGTCAGAAACATCTCATGCCACCCCAGAATGAGCATTCTGAAGAGCGTCCCTCTGCCCTCTTGTTCAGTTGTGGGTTGGGCTCTCAGTACCTTTGAGGGTTGGGGGCATACAGTGGGGTAAGGGGACCAAATGTTCATTGTTTCTCCCAGACGATGGGAGTACGTATGTTGAACGGGATGTGTCTGTCTTTGGAGGCTTCAACGATGCCTCTATGAGCTCTCAGCAATGATAGAATCCACAGCCATAGCAATGCTGACTCCATAACAGCTGCAAATAAATCAAACCTCCATTTGGGCTGTCTGCAGGCCCTGTCCCTCCTCTTGTAGACCTGTTTGCTGGAGGGGGCGTAGTATCTGGGAAGTGAAGTTTCAGGGCTTTCCACATCTGCTGTTTCAGTCTCATCCCATCATTCCTGTCCTCCTATATCAGGAACCCAAGAATCCTTATCAATCTCTGCAGCCTGGGCCACTGATTTGGCCTCTCTGGGGTTACTTCCCTGTTCACTGTACTTCTCTGTAGGGTTTATATGCAGATCAGCTTGAGGAGTAATGTGTCCTTGGCACTCAGTGCAGCACTAGAAAGTCTTCAGTCTTATTGCTTAGCACCGTGGTCATCAGCATCTTACCTAGATTGCCCAATGTTGGCACACTTGTAGTAAATACGTGTTTTTATATGTCCCTACATTGACATCCCAGTTTCGGACTCAAAACACCTAGATCTTCAAATGGCTGACACCAGTAAGCAACGAGCACCAACATGGTGGCAGGAATGTACCTGTCACGTTCAGGGCTAGATCACTAGGCAATGAGTATCAAATCCTGAGCTGGTGTAGTACAGTTGTGTGAGGAGCAAGGTGCATGGGATCACTCAGCCATCACTCAGCAAGCTACAGATCAGTTCTCTAGGGCTTGGGACATTCTCCAGGGCAGGTGACAGGATGCTAATGGAAAAAAAAAAAACACATGACACATTTGTGGTGAAGAATCCTATTCAGGAAACAGAGGGAGAGCAAAGAAATTCACTGGTGGTTATGAGACCATGACTTCTTACTTTGAAGTAACAAGACCTTGGCATAGCTGCAAGTCAAAAGGCTTGGGGAATCCAAACCCCGCCTAGGTCTGTGCAGCTCAGATTCCTAAAGAGCGTAAACCTTTGGCATCTAAACTAGATACATTATTGATTAACCAATAGGTCAGGGCATAGTTTTTTGAGACGAGTTAGGTATTTCTCTTGTTTAAACCTAGAAAGTGTGACATGGCACAAACCTACTAGTTGCTAAGAGTCAAAACAAAATACAAAAACCACGCTGGTACGGAAACCAACTAACTGTGACTACTTGAGAATTCACAGTGACGCAAGCTGATGGCCCATATTGTTTCTTCTAAACTTCTCATTTTAGGACAAAATGTTATTTCGCTTGTTTTATACAAAGAGGAAATGGAGACTTAAAAGAGTTTGTCCAAAACCACAGTGGTTGATAAGGGCAGGTGGGTTCTGCATCCACTCTTTCCAGCCTAGCACATGTTGGATGGTCTTTTGCTCTACTCACTCCAGGGTGGCTCTGAGCTGGCCAAACAACTCCATGCAAAAGCACAGTGGCCAGGGGGTTGGGGGGGGGGCGAGGAAGGCCTGTGGACAGGGATTCTCATGTGCTCCCAAGAGTCCTGTCTGCTGGAATCCTGCAGTGGAAGCATTTATGTCCTTGAGACCAGCAACTCAATCACCCATATTTCAAAGCCACCCCTGGGCCCCTTGACCAGATAGATGGCTTTTAAGGCATCAACCCTACCCACTTTTCATTTTAGTAAGCATTCACGTTTTTAAAAAGAGTATCGTTTTCCAAGCCAAGGTTTCAAAGTAGAGTGATGAAGATGGCTCCAACAGATAATGCCATCAGCCAGGAGTCTGATGTGCCAAGAATAAAATGCCCGTCATAAGATGCCTTTCGTTAAGCATGGCCCTACGGTACGATGCTATTACCTTCACACCTTCTGTGAGTAAAGAAGAGAACTGGTCTGAAGTCACATGGATGGTTAGGCAGGGAGGTAAAAGTGGGGGAGGTAGGGGAGGTGGGGGAGGAGGGTCTCTAGCAGAGGTCCCAGAGGGTCTACAGCCCTTGTACACTGAAAGACCATGTGTAGGTGGCAGGTGCGTTCATGGACGGGAGAGAAACAGGTGTGGGGTCCCCGGGTGATTTCTCCTGGTCATTGTTTGAAATGTTTCTAACTGTCTGCTCCGCACAAAGGCTCCTGACTTTTACACTTTAGAAATGGGAGAGGTGGGCGGGGGGGGGGGGTTGATGAGGGTGTATATTCAGGAAGCAGGAAACCTTTAAACCAAAGTAGATAGCATCAGCTTACTCCTGCCAGGCCTGGATGGTGGCCAGCCAGCCTCCAGGGAACAGCAGAGCCGCAAGGTCGTGTGGAAAAGGAGTTAGCGGGGTGGGTTGTTCTGGCATATAAATTAACGATAAGGATGGCTATGATTATTTTACAGAAAAAAAAAATGAGGCCAGAGAGGTTCGGCCAGGTTACCCAAGCTCACTGAGTTTGTAATGTGTGAAGCACCCAGATGTTAACACTACCTACAGAGAAGTAGAGGGGGGCTCCCATCTCAAGCCACGCTGTAGTTACTACATCCTTCCCTCCAAGGCTTCGTTTTACCTCCCAGTAAACCTCAGAGCAGACATTACAGGTGTGACCAGGAGGCAATGCAGGTGCCACAGGGCTGGATGGGTTCTCGGCCAGGCAGTAAGTAGCCTCTAAATTTAATTTCCCTAGATTTCTCAGTTCCAGCTTGCCTTTTGGTTCCTTGAATCTCTCAGTTTGCTTAGAGCAGCGGTTTTCAACCTGTGCCTCATGACCTCTTTGGAGGGGGGGGGGTCACATATCAGGTGTCCTACATATCAAATATTTACAATTCATAACAGTGGCAAATTTACACTTATGAGGGGGCCTTGCAATAATTTTATGGTTGGAGGTCACAGTTACAGCGTTAGGAAGGCTGACAGCCATTGGCTTAGAGTAAAGTGTTGTTCCCTAAGTAGCACAGTGGTCATTCCGTGGACACTCCAGCTAGACACTAAGGCACTGTCAGAAGTCAGTGTTTGCACTGTGCCATCCGCCATTACCAGCTGTCCAGTAAAAAAAAAAAAAATTGTGATGGGGCTCCACTTTGTGCGCTTGCTGGAGCAGCATTTGCTGGTTGCTTCCTTGTGGTCCATTTTCCTTCTGTAGATGAGGGAGGCCTGAGGTTAATCTTGTAAAGACCCCTTTCCCTAGGGTGCTTTAGGAGGAGCTGTCCCTGTTACACTTGGCTTAGGGGACCCAAGCTCCTGCAGCACTTTTCCTGGCACTCTACTCTTTACTGGCACAGATGTGGCTCCTGTGGCTTTAAACCAAGTAGGGCTCCTAGCTTCTGCTAAGGAAACCTAGACTCCTATTCCCTGGACTGTGGGGTGAAGGAGACTCTCACCTTGGTGGTGGTGGCAGCAGAACTTGGTGATACCAAGGCGCTCTTAGAGTCTTGTTTCTCTTTGCTTTACCTTATACCAGTCAGTCATGTTTGAGTTCTGAGCCCATCTCCTCCTCTGTCAGACTGGGCCTCGGCCTTGCAGGCAGCTTCCATGCTTAATTCTTCTGCACCACTTTCATATCTGCTAACCCTGGGCTTTGCTCACACTAAGGCTCCACTAATGTGTTTTGAATAAATAAGCCAAACACACTTAGCAAAATAAAAAAAAATAACACTTAATTAACTCTGTGCAGCTGTGAAATCAGCTTGTGTTGATATTGCTCATATAATTTCCCTTGGTGCACAAAAATATTTTCATGCCTAGACACATGGATGTAGCCTGCCAGGATGAAGCTGGGATGCTAAAGTTCTCTGACTCACATTGCATGCTGCAGGTAGGGGCTGCGGGATTTAGGCGAGGTTTGTTAACTGTATCATGCTCCCAAAAGGAACCATTGTGGCCCTGCCAGCAAGCACTTCAAGGGCCATTCAGAGAAGGCTTTAAGTGGTTTTGAAATTTAGTCTGTGGATTCTTTTCCTTTTGGGGAGTTGTCTTATAAAAAAATTCTTGAGAAATTCTTAAGATTTTCCATATAATTAGCTGAATTAAATATTTAGAGTATATTGCTATGATGTAAGCCGTTTACTCACATTTAGCATCTAATTTTACTGAACAATGCAATTTATGTGGTATCTGTCACTGAGGAATGCCAATGGCTTTGTAGCTTTTTTTTTTTTTTGTATAAAGGGCTGAAATTTTGATGCCTTAAAAGTCTGTGTCACCTTCATTGGAACACAGTGGTTCTGGCCCAGAACTCCTCCTCTAAGAGGACAGTTGGTCTCCATAATTCTCTAATTGTTGTCATCATCATAAATCCATGATACTGTGGAGAGTCCAGATGTGAATCTAGTCATACCTTGACATTCTTGGTGCTTATAATCTGTGGCATGCACCAGAAGCCCTCAAGGAGTACAGAAGGCAACAGCTCGGACTGTAGCACCTTCCCTGTCCTCTGGCGTAGCTTCCTTTGTGCAGCTGTACCCATCATTTAGTCAGCATCTTCTGAGGTGCTTGGCAGGAGTTCAGGGCTCAGCACCAGTGACCAGGCAAGAAACGTGCCGCAAAGATCCATTTCTTCTCTACCTGGTGGATGCACGGTGTAGAGTGTTGCGGAAGCTGGATAGAGATGATATAACAGCCTGAGTGGCACCTGCAACCAGTCACCAGCATATGTGCATGGCGGGCTGGGTGAGCTGTCACGTCATGCCGTAACAGCAACTCCTTTCTTTTTTACGCCATCACAAACTGACATGTGGAGTGAATGCCACAGATGCTCAGGCAGGAATTCTCCAGCCCTATTTTTTGTCAGTTATGTTTCACGTGGCATTTCACATCCACTCTATGGAGTGGCACCACTAAGTACCTGAGGAAGGGGACAAGAATGGCAGAGAGTGACACACAGCATGTGCGGTATACCATCCATGGTGTCCCTTAGTGGTCACCCAACATAACCCCACCCGCAGATGACTTGTCTGCAGCAATGGAACACGAGAGAGAACGGGATTTTCAGTCCTGTTCTGAATTTTTCCAAAGATCTGGTTGACCCGTGCTTTACTTGAGCTAGAGATCCTGGAAGCAAAAGTGCACATGGCCCTCACCTCAGAGAGCTCACCTCTTCAGAGATGCTAACTAAACGCACACAAAAAAGCAGCAAACAAAGAAGGCATGACTAAGTGTGAAAGTTTATGCAACAACTTGCCATGGCCATCCAGATGGTAGAAGAGGTCAAATGCCATGACCTTTCCAGCTCTGGGGTTGCCCTGACTGCGGTAATGGGCAATGAAACACAAGACAAATATGCAGAAAATCAGGGATCAAGTGGGCTATGTGTTCTGATGGAGACACACCAGAAACCCAGGAATCTCATCCTCTGAGGAGGTGGGTTCATTGTACACAAAAGAACTAGGAGGCAGGGTAGCCAATTGGTACTCGATGGTCTCAAGCTATAGTCACCAGGGAGGAGAAAACACTGATTGATAATTTCTGTACATGGTACCAACATCTGTAGCCTGGGGAAGGCCTTGTCATTCCCATGGGTCTGAGGCATTGGGTTCTTGACATGCTGTGCTCATGTTATACATCATGCATGCATGCATGCATACATCCATCCATACATACATACGTACATACATACATACATACATACTCAAGTCTTCATCTGATCCCTACAGACAAGGGAGAGTTGCAGGATGGGGTAGCTTTTAAAAGATGGCTTTTGAAAGCATGTGTGGGAGGGCAGTGAAGGCGAGCCTTGTGCTGGAGGCTTCACTCGGCCTCCTCTTTAGAATGTTGCGGCTCCGGCCACCATTGTATTTTCAAAGCTATTTGCTGCTGTGGAAAATCACCACTCAGTGCAATCAACAGTATCACAGTCTGACTTAAGCTTCAGTTCCATCCAAGACTGTGTGTATGGCACATTCATCCCGCATGACCAGACATTATCACCCCCGGTAACACATCCCCGTACATCAGGGAGCTTGTAAATAAATAAACTCTTACATTCCACATCAAGCCTCTGACAGAAACTTGTGGCTTGTACTGCAAGGTTAAAAATTCCCCAAGGGTACCCAGTGAGCTCGCTCGCTGAAACTGCTGCAGGAAAAGGGCACCAGCCATGAGCATGTGCCGTGGACTGCCTGAGCCCCTGCAAGGACTCTTAGGCCTGAAACTGGAACGTCTGAGGAGAAACAAAATGAAGAAGATGCTGCTGCTAAGTCCCAGCAACCTGCTCATCTAGATGAAGCGGGGCTCAGTTCATCTTGGTCTGCTGAGGCTGTGAGGAGCAAGAAGAGATCAGAGAGGAATCCCTCTTTAATCTGAATTCTAGATAACTGCTCCAGCAAGCAACCATCAAAGGTCAGCTCCATTTCTAGGATACCTCATGGTTTGTCATATTGCCTCATTGCTGCCAAGTCATGGTACTGTAAGGTGTCTGTGTGCCCTATTTCCTTTTTTTAAAAAAGATTTATTTTAAAAAGATTATTATGTATACAGTGCTCTGCCTGTATGTACATCTGCAGGCCAGAAGAGGGCATCAAATAACACTATAGATGGTTGTGAGCTGCCATGTGGGTGCTGGGAATTGAACCTGGAACCTCTGGAAGAGCAGTCAGTGCTCTTAACCTCTGAGCCATGTCTCCAGCCCCCTATTTCCTTTTAAGATGAGCAAAACAAATGTTAAGAGAAACTATCTTTATTCAGAGTCATGTGGTTAAGTATGCACTTCCCCATCTGACCAATGAGAGTCAGAGACCCCCATCTGCATAGCCATCTGCAAGATACTGCTTATTACGACTGAACATTTCCTGTGCCCGCGGCTTTCTGAAATGCATCGTGGTAAGCCACAGAAGGCAGTGATCTATAGTGTTAGAATCTATGAGGAGTGGAGCTGCAGACCTAAGGCCACGTTGCTTTGCGTAGGTAGAAAAACAGTTCCCTAGTGGAGTGTTCTAGTACCTCTTGAGTTGTGTGAGATGGAGGCTGATTTTTACTTTCATGTTTTTATTGGCTATGGGAGTCTTCCAATTAATTTGTCTGGTTTGAGGTTTTTATGTTGGAGGAGCTAAGAGAAATAAAGAAAAAAGTTTACCAAAACAGGTGTTTATTTTTGCTAAAGCGTTAATCTCCCTGAGCTGTCTTGGTGACCAAAATTTCTACCATTATCCATTTTTCACATGAAAACTATTTGAAAAGCTGGGCGCTCCTGGGAAACACCTCTAACCCACATCGCCGTGGCTTAGGAGCCCAGACTATCTGGCTCCTGCCCGGGGAGCTCTGAGTGGCACGGAGCCAGAAATGAGGTTGGCACTACAGAGGGAGCTGGGAGCTAGCCAGGACAGGTTGTCTCAGGTGAGACCTGAGAGACAGAGCATTTTAGGAGGCAGTGAAAGAAGGCAGGGACTCTGACATTTCTGAGGGCTGGTTCCCATGCCTGGAGGGAGCAAATTGGATAGGCAGAATGGTGGCTTCAAAGGGCCTTGCAGTCTCAGGCATCCTCTGATCAGACTGGAATGTTCTACCATGAACGGCAGAGGTTGGGCATTTAAAAACATCTTTTTTCTGGCTTCAGGTAACATCACAGTTTGGATTGGGACTGGAAGCATTCAGCAGCACATGTGTCAGGAGGAAACTGGGGGTAGAGACCAAGGATGTGGGAGGTGACAAGGTGGAGCCAACCTGTGCTGTCCCTGACCTAAAGAGGGCTTACTGACTTCACAGTACCTTGAATCACAATCTTCCATTTTGCTGGCACCAAAAGCATCGTGGGGAATCCACCCACGTTTAATGAGCTTACAAGTGGGCCAGGCACTGCAACCCTGTGTTACTTCATGGAGTCCTCACGCAACCCCAGATGTCTATACTGTTGCCACATCTGATTGCAAAACGAGGCTCAGAGGCCAGGGAAGGTGGGGAAACCTGCCGAGGTTACACGCGTGCTGAGGAGCAGTTTGTGTTGGTTGTGAAGGTGGAAATCTGACTCCAGGGCTGCTCCTGGCATGTTTTCAGTGTAACACCAGGGGATACGTGTGATTGCTTGGATGATATGTTTGTCTGGAATTATTAACGGATGACCAGAAAGAATCTGAGGGTCGTTCCAATTGTGATTTCAAACTGCATTCCATACTCTCTTCATACTGGTTTCTTTGCAGATGGCAGTCTGTGGGGAGAGGATGGTTGCAGAGCCGAGGGCAGGAGATGAGCAAAGCATGCCCCAAAGCCCCGCCCCCCTTCTGGGTCTGAAGTGAGATGTGGGCAAGGCCTTCAATGCACTGAGCGTTCCTCCAGTGTGAAAGTGGGTATAGGTGACGGGTCTTACAATCTAGTGCAGACTGTCCCCTAGTGCAGTCTGAAGGGACTCTTAGCACAAAGCCCCGTCAGTCATCTTTTATAGGTGGCAGAGGAAAGCCACTGATGTGCAGTACAATATGGCCCTGTCTAGCAGCACCAGCCTGGAGTTTCAGGCTGGCCAGGGTTCCTATCCTGCCTTCATTCCCCCTTTATTTATTCTTTATCTATGCACCATCTCTATCATCTGCATAGTCATACCTAGCTACCCTCTGTTTAACCTAATCTGCCTTCCATCTGCTGAGGAAAAGCTGACTTACACTCACAAAAGCACAACAGTCTGCAGTCTGCTACAGAAACGGAAAAGGGCAACACGTAACATACTAACGTTCTAAGATGGGTGAGGTGGGGGTTGGTGGAACCATACTTAATTACCCTTAGCAGGCTGCTAGGTGTGGGCCAGGTACTATTCCAGGATGGGCCTTAGATCCTGAGTGAGTTAGATGGAGCCAGTGGGGGAAATAGAGAGGGAGGAACATTGGAGTCAATTGGCAGTTAAACCTGTTCGTGAACTGCTTAATATCACGTCCCCCAGCATGCACCTGCTCAGTAAGCGACAGTGCTGTCCTTACTTGAGACCATTTGAGTACTTGCTCATTCAGCTTTAGGGCCAATGGTCTCTCTGAACTCTTGAGTGGTTTTCTGGGTCTCTCCAGCTTTTATGCTCATCTAAAGGAACAGCGCACTCTAACGACGTTCCTTGGCCCAGTGGTAGAAAGGCCAGCAGTCTCGGGCCACCGTTGATATCCACTGGCAGGCTGCACACTGCTTTCCTGAGGGAGGCAATGAAGCTTGGTGGTTTTCAGAGCCTCTAAAAACATTCATGGACCCTTCCAAGGATCTCATGACTTTTTTGAGGGTGTGACATGAGGAAGAGGAATACAAGAATTTCTTTTTTTTTTTTTTAAAGATTTATTTATGTATATGGGTGCTCTATTTGAATGTACCCCTACATGCCAGAAGAGGGCCATTAGATCATATTATGGATGGTTGTGAGCCACCATGTGGTTGTTGGTAGTTGAACTCAGGACCTCTGGAAGAGCAGATGGTACTCTTGACCTCTGAGCCATCTCTCCAGCCCCCTCAAGAATTTTTTAATAGTTAAGTGTTCAGTGCACAGGTTCCTTGCAGACAAAGATGTGCGGTGCCACAGTGGACTTCTATGCTCCTCTCTCGGTGGGGGTGTGCACCTTGACATATTACTATGATATTCAATATAGTTTCTAACTAAGCCTGGTTCTCTGCACCTGTTACCTCCTGGAGAAACAGTACTCAGTTCTCAGAACAGCACTTGAGAGAAACGTGAGCAAAGTGAAGCACACACAGGACAAGGTGGTGCAGCCCTACTGTGTTAAATGAAGCCAATGGCGGTGCAGCCCAACTGTGCTAAACAAAGCCAATGGCTGATTTGTCACTTGCAGTGAAAGGGCAGCAGTGTTAGTGGGGTTGCTTGCTGTGAGGTGGATGGATGATGAAGACTTTATACCGGCTTCTTTTTCATCCTTGGTGAGGTCAATGAGATGGCGCTGTGTGTACAGGTACTTGCTGCCAAGTCAGATAGCTGAGTTTAATCCCCAGGATCTACATGGGGGAGGGAGAGAACTCCAAAATTGTCAGCCCAAATTAAAAAAAAAAATGAACTTGATTCAGTGTGAGAATAAAACAGAGATGGAGGAAAACTGCCAGCGTCCCTTTTGGTCTCTGTGTGTGAAGATGCCTGTGTACTTCATAGCTTAGTTACTCTAACTCAATGGTTCTCAAACTGAAGGGTGTGACCCCTTTGCCCCTCCCCCCCAGGGGGTTCCAAAGACCCTTTCACCTCAGGTCACCTGCGGCCATTGGAAAAGCATATTTCATAAGAGTAGCAAAATTACCACTATGAAGTAGCAATGAAACTAATTTTATGGTTGGGGGGGGCATCACCACGATAAGAGGAACTGTACGCAAGGGTGGCAGCATTAGGAAGGTTGACAACCACTGCTCTAACTGAACAGAAATATTGAGGCATAGGGTATTGAAATCCTGGATTATTTCATTAAAAAATGAAAGGCCATGGGGCAGAAAAAATAATCTTTAAGCATATATATTATTAAATATCTAATACTTTAAAATTGAATTGCTTATGTACACATTGAACATTGCCAAGTACAAAATGCAAAGAATGACAGCCAAGGCAACTGCATAATGAGTGTGGTCAATAGAGAGTCTGTCCTGCTTTCTACACTCCCATCTTAGAAGGCAGTTGTGGTGTGTTCTCACAGGAGGATTTTTAGGTGCCTCTGTGTAGTTTCTTACGCCTCTGGGTTCTACAGACCCAACGGACTCCATGTATGACTCATTACAAAATACCCTTGGTCCTATGGCAAAAGCACCCAATAAACAGGAGTCAAATGGCATCTGAAAGGTGATGAGGGCATGTGGAAAATGATTAAGCAGGGACTCTAGGGATGAAATAGGACTGTAATTTTAAACACTTGACTCTGAAGGCCTGACTAAGCAGTCAGTGTGGTGAGTGGGACCTGCAGAAGGAGGGGACAGGAGCTATGTAGATGCCAGTGAAGAGATCCCCCGGCAGACCAGGAAAGCCCTGAGTCTGGAGTGTGTTTGGTAACTCTGAGACCCGGCCAGGACTCCAGTGTTGGTTGGAACCCAGTTAGTTGTCCCGAGGGTCAGAACAAATGAAGACTATATGCTGTAATTTTGTTTTTTATTGTGAGTGAACGAGGAAGCTGTTTGAAATACCATTTAGGCCAGTAGGCTTCTTTCGTGGTTCTGAGGAGAAACTGGTGCGGGAAAATGAGAGGATCCAGCCGGAGCAATGGTCCCGGAAGAAGAGCGTGATGGTGTTTGACAGTGGCCTGCAGATACGCATGGCTAGTGGATGCTGATGAGGGTTGAGCCACCTGGATCGTCTGGCTGGTTGTGCATGTACAGAAGATGCACCCGGAACAGGTCTAAGTTTCGGCCTGTGTACTGGACAGACAATTTGCTGATGATTAGATGGAAAGGCTATGGGAGGGACAGCATCTTCTTGGCTACTGTATCCTGGGATGCCAACTGGACCTCTAGGTGGGAAGCGCATTGGGAGAGGTCTGGATTGGAAATACAGTCAGGAGCTGGCTGCCACAGTTGGAGAAACGTAATTACTACAAATTCAGGAAGGATTCCAATTCTCTCTTAACCTAAGGGGTTATATGGAAACTATTTCTAATCACTAAGCATCCTGCCTGTTCATTGTCCATTGGCAAAGTTGAAGTTGAAATCATAGAGCAAAGAATCAAAGAGTATAGAGTAGATATATATAGGGTGGACTAGATTAAAGCTGAAGAAAGGCAAGGGTTGGCAAATGTCCAGAATTAGTACAAACTAAGGGATGAAATCCTCACAAGGTAACAATTATTGCCTCCAGTTTAGAGACCCAAAAGTGACTTCCAAAGAGACCAATGACTTTCCAAATCCAGTCAGTGAACTGAGGTGCTGGGCGCAGAAGCCAGGCCTTAGTAACTCCAGAGCCCAGCTGCCCTCTACCAAACAGCAGGCTAAGGGACAGCAATCACAGAAACTCCTAGAATAGGAGTTCACTCCTTTCTTTACAAAGTCAAGCTTCCCAGTGCAAGATCTAGTCCAAAGTAGTTTCTGTAAAGTGCGGCCTGGGTACTGTAACCAGAAATGCCCATCAGTTGAGGCCAATTCCATTAGTCCCAAAGAGAGGATGCTGTAAATCTCAGCACCAGGTTACCCGAGATCACAAATGAACAAAACACTAGTTCCAATTAATGAGGAGAGCATGGACAGGGAACCCAGCTCATCACCACACTGGTGTTAGGCCAGAAATCTTTTCAGTTAAGGGCACCATAGTAGCCAACACACAGAGTGTCCCAAAGTGAAGGGCTCAGGTTACCCCCACCTCTACCCTGCGCTATTTTCCTGCACGTAATGAAAAAGACCATGATGTTGGGTCATCTTCCTGAGAGGCACCTATGGACACGGTCAACCATGAGTCTGTTTATTTCCATTATCTTTCCTCCTAAGGAAAGTTCTCTCCCCGCTGTTTCCCTCCTTCCTGCCCTCCCCCTTTCTGTCTCTGTGTCTCTGTCCCTGTGTTTGTTTCTCTCTCTGTTTCTCTTTGGCTCTCATTCTCTCTCTCTCTCTCTCTCTCTCTCTCTCTCTCTCTCTCTCTCTCTCTCTCTCTCTCTCTCACTCTCTCTCTCTCTCACTCTCCCCCTGAGTCTTTAAATAAAATCACTGTTGGACTAGTTCAGAATCAAATGTCAGTGACATGGATATGGGCGATAAGAGAGCTCATTCAAGGGGAAATGGAAAATACTGCTTGGTCTGTTTATCTATCACACTGTAGAAGGGAAGGAAGGGACGGGGAGATACAAGTAAGATGGAGCAGTGTCCCTCGGCAGAGAGATGGGCAAGCCATGCCAACAGCTTTCCCCTCCCAGAACACCAAAGAAGCCTTTGTTACCTTCCCTGTATTTTGGCCTAAACAGGAAACATTTGATCCTAGTTTAAAGGCCGGAGAACTAAAGCAGTCTGTGAGAAGACCTGGCTGGCACACACATTTTGCCAGCCCAAGGGGGAGCAGACTGGCTCTGTGGGGGGCCTTCTCTGCACACTGCAGTCTGAGTTCTTTGCATTTGACCAGGCTCCTTTTGGCTCTGCAGCCTTGAGCCCTCTTTCCAGCACCCCTCACCAGCGGCTGAGAGAGACAGACACCAGAAGGCTCCTTCCTGTGAAAGGGTTGCCGGGAATGATAACCAGCTGGCACTGGAAAATATTTTTTTTTTGTCCCTTGACTTTCCTCTTCAGTGACACAGGAAACTCAGCTACAAAAGATAGCAAGCGAGACAAGGTTTGTCTTACAGGATGCCATGGCACAAAGCCACAGTGGACACAGAGGAGTAGGCACAGAGCCATTGACAAAAATGGTGGCATCTCTGTCTCATAAGGGCCGATCTCTTGATACCCTGGGGCGTGAACCTGTGCCACTGAGTGGCTTTCATACCAATAGTGCCAGCTGTGAACGAATGCAGGACCATCCAAAGTAAATTTGGATATTAATATTAATGTTAATTTTAATATAACTGATCAAAGCTATTTTTAGAAAAATGTTTTAGCAAATGCCCAGATACCCAGCAGCTAGAATAGTCACATGTGGGCTGACCTGTCACCCTGAGGAGACAGCTCCACAGAGGAGGAAAATGTTTAGTGTGTGCACCAGCCACACGCAGCAGAGCCAGCTTCCCAGAAGCCCTTGCAAGAGCCAGCCCCAACTCTTTCTTCAGAAGCTGAAGAAAGCAATTCATATCTATGACTTGGACTTAAGAGCCTTTAAGTTTCCAGGGGTTAAACACGGAGGAAAGAAAATGGAGATGCCAGCATTCAGAAATTACCATGTTCAGAGAGCGGGGCTAGGCCAACCACAGGAAGGGGTGGTCAGAAATGTCATCTCCTCTGGTAAAAGCCCAGAGAATGCCCAGACTGTATATGAGGTGGGTCTGGCCAGGACTTCCACATCTAGAAAAGAAGCCTTTGAGTGGCTCCTTTATTTTCCTGGGGCTGAAGCTGATGGGATAATTGTGTGTGGAAGCCATGGGTTTGATTGATGCTTGGACAGCAGGCTTTCACTGTCAGCCAGGAAGCCTTTAGCATGGCCCACTACAACAGTGCGCCAAGGAGACTCTGTGTGTGTGTTTGTGTGTGTGTGTGTGTGTGTGTGTGTGTGTGTGTGTGTGTGAATGTAGATTCGATGTCCAATTTAACAAAAAATGTAAAATTCAGTGTGAAGCCCACAGCTTCAGAACGGCTATCGGTATAGAAGCTCACTGAGGTGTGCCGACTTTGGGTCTGGTTAATTGCAGTGTGTGATGTTTTTTATTTGCAAGTTATTTTTTTATGATAAGGCTCATAATTTGTTGTTCATCTGAAATCTGAGTTTAACTAGGGAGAGTGCATTTTTTTTAAAAAAAATTTAAATCTGATATTGCTAGCTGGCAGAGGCTTCAGTTCTGCTGACCTGGAAATCTGAGCAGGAAATGACACTAAGCGTCTTTGATGCCAGGTGGCTTGGCCTCCGGGCGAACAAGGGCTGGTGGTGCTTCCAGCAGCCACTGAGCAAGCCGAGGGTTCGGGGTTCCTACTGCATGGGGTGAGGGGCTCAGATGGAAGAAACTATTTCTTTCACTTTGGAAAACCACAGGCTAATCATAGCTCTAACAGCAGTTTTGTTGTTCCGTTAGTGAATAGAAATGTCAGATAATCTGTTAGGTGTGGCCCAGTTCAAAGGTCACCCCACCTTCTATTTTTGGGTTTTTCATCCCCCCATAATATAATATAATATAATATAATATAATATATATATATATATATATATATATATATATATATATATACTGTTCATATATTATCTCCAGAGTACCCTCACCCTATGCAAGCATGTTCTTTCTACATGGGAACAGCTTGAAGCAGTCATGTAACAACACCTACTGGTCCCACAAGTTTGCACAAAACATGGTTTAATTATGATTTGCTTTCTTTTAATAAACTGTCACTATTGCTAAGACAATATGTGTGTTTAATTATCAGTGTTGATAAGAAATGTCTGGAATTTCATTCTAGGAGAATCAAATACATGTTACAAAGCTCTTATAATAAGAGCAGAAGATTTGTGTGGTAGGAATAGAAACACTGACTCAGGTACCGTTTTTCTTGGCCGTTCTAAAAGCCATGAGTTCTGCTCGCCTTTTCTTCATTGGTCATGCTAGACAGGCTTAGGTCTGCATAGGATGGAAAGCAAAGGGAGACACAACTATGGCGTCAACAACACAAGAATCCTTTCCACAAGTCACCTTCCATCCTTGAGAAGCCAGCTGGCTTCATGAAGAGCCTTGTTGGGAGAACTCAGCGTCCCAGGCAACAGCCTCAGAGCACTTCTCAAGTACAGTTGAAGTTGTTTAAACGCCACCTTCCAGAGTCTTCCAGCCTTCCAGCGTCTACTATGAAGAGTCAAAGAACTATCTGGGCACTCAGAAATGTGATCATTACTGTTAGTTTTGTTTAAACTACTGACTACTGTTGAATCTCCTAATCTTTGTCCACTACCAATTTTGCTCTGGGCTTTGCCATTGTGCAAGTGCAGAACATTCCATTCCATTCCACATTCACTCCAGGTCAGGTGCTAAGCTGGGGCTCAGGATCCCAGAGAGCAAAAGTCCCCCTTCCCCCTGCTCCACAGCCTGTTTTCTAGTCAGTCTTCTTCCCATTCCTAACTAGGAAACCCAAAACTTCATTGTTTCCTTCAACCTCCCCCCCCCCCCCCCCCGCCCTTTCCTCAAGTTACAGAGAAGTGGGAGCCTAGTATTTATTCCTTACAATAGTTGCCAAGTGTATGCCATGCCCATGTCACCTCCCACAGAACCCGCCCTCTTCTTCCTCCCATTGGCTTGTCCTTATTCCTGCCCTTTCTCCCATCCTGCTCCAGAAGCTTTGCTCCCCGCCTCCCCCCCCACCTTCCCCTCCCCCCCCACTACAAACGTGCAAATCTCTTCCTTTCTGCAAGCTAAATTTCTCTGTGGCTTCTAGTTCTATTGTTGAGGGAGGGAGGGAGGGCGGGATTGGAAGGAGACCAGGGAGGGGGCTGCAATTGGGATGTAAGATGAATAAAACATATAGGGTTTTATTACTTGCATGAATATAAACATAATAGGGATTGTTTTAAAATGCGAAATAAAAGCTTTTTAGATGCAAGGCAAACAAACAAACAAACAAACAAAAAACCCACCAGAAAAACAAAACAAAAAACAAAACAAAAAACCAAACCCCTGGGCACCTACTGTTGTGCCAGTACCACCTAAGGTGCAGAGGGACCAAGGCAGTCCCAGCATCCTTGTAGCTTACAGTCTACTTGGAGAGGTGGTTTTCAAACAAATTAAGTTGGAGACAGACGCACAGTTAGGAATGAAGCTGCTTTTGAAGGAGAAGGGAAAAGGGGGATGTTGACTCTAACTGGCCACAGACAAGAAGTTTCTAAGAGGAGGAGACAGACGTTCAAGTTGATAAAATAACCTCTTCTTAATCCCTTATATGGCTTGGAGTTTCTGCCGTGTGCTGCTTCCAAGCCCCTTGCTCTAAACTCTAGGCTCTTGCAACTCATTTCTTGGTTTATCGTCTTCAGCTCGCTGGCCTCGTTCCTGGCCTCTTCATTGGTGCTGCTTGTGGCTTTGCCATTAGCTTCTTGTTTCACTCATGTCCTCTCCAGGCAGTCTCAAACCACCCATAGCTTCGGCTTCCCCCAGGTGCCGAGCCCTCCTTCCCAGCGCTTGTCCTTTCCCAGGTGACTCCTCTAAGCCTTTGGCCTTTATCCAGCGGCCCTTCTGGCAGTTCCACGTGGGTTTCCACCAATCAGCTGAAGTCCAGAGTGTACCAGACTCTATCTGCCTCTTCCTACTCCACAGCACAGTGACTGAAGCTTCCTGTCTTAGCTTAGAACAAGGGACCAACCAGATTCCACTCTTTCCCACTCTGCGTCCCCACTCATGTACATGGCATTTTAAGGAGACTGCTGAGTGTGGTGGGTGCCGTGTTCTGAAGATCTTGGCCCCTCTACTTAGACCTCTAGATCCACTGCTCATCTGGACAGCCCGACCCAGGACTGGTAGCCCAAGGCTTCCACTTGCTGTCCTCTTAGTCGCACTCCTCCCTCTTCTGCCAGCTCTCTAGTCCACTGTCACGATGACGGAGTTAAGGAGTTAACATTTACACGTGCTGTGCTTAGAATCCTCCAGTGCCTTCAGTTTAGATCTTGCTCAGGTCTGGCCAAGTGAGCCGCTTACCCAGTCTTCCCTTGGCCTGCGCCTTGAGGCATGAAGATATGCCTAATCTGAGCCTTTTACACCCCCACCCACCCCCACCCACCCCCACCCAGGCATCTGTAAGCTCAGGTTCCTTTGCTCATGGGGCAGGAGGGCTACTGTGCCCTTGCACAGCCAGGGCAGCTCTTGAGGGCATCTCTTCATGTCTCTCATCCTCAGGGCTGGGGTTCTTGCTTCTGTCTGTACTCCAAATGCTAGTTAGATCTCAGTGAAATTCCCCCACCGGCTGCAGTGCTCCGACTTGCTTTCTTCTCCGGCTGCTCTGACTTGCCCAGCATCAGTTCCCTAACCACTCAGGGCCATCGCTGGCATCCTCTCCTCTTCCCTTGCATTTCCTAGCCATCCTCCCATTTTGACACCAAGTAAAGGAAGTCATCTCTACACACCAAGACATGCATCTTGCTTGCCACTTTCAACATGCTTTGTACTTCCATGGCAGGAGACTCCAGAAGCAGCTCGGTCATAGTATTAACCAGAGTTGTGTACTAATTCTTCTCTCAGTGACCACTGCTCTGATCTCCACTATAATGTGTGAAGTTAAATCATTAAACCAGTATCACTGAAGTGGACACTGAGGCTTAGCCAGGTTACATTGCATGTCTTGGGTCACAACAGCAGGAAGGGCAGGCCATCTAATGGCTGGGACATAGTCTTTTCAACTGCTTGCTGCGTTAGAGTCACCTATCCATGTAAAATGTATGCTTGCTTCTCTTTTTGACTATTGCAATACATAAACAAAACGCTAGAAAGCCAGGCATGGTGGTGTACATCTTTAGTCCTCGACTGGAAAGCAGAGGCAGGCAGATCTTTGGGAGTTTCAGGCCAACCTGGTTTACATAGCAAGTTCCAGGCCAGCTAGGGCTGAAAGGAAAAAAAAAAAAAAAAAAAAAAAGAAGAAGAAAAGGAAGGAAATAAATCCAGAAATCTATTTCTTAGGTAATCATTTATTAATTGGGAAAGCAAGATGCCGTTAGTACTAAACTTTAAAGAAAATGTCTGAAGCAGCATTATAGGTAAACAATGATCCTACTAGATTTAAACTCTCATTTTTTTTTAGTATAAGCATTTGTGATAATATGTGTTTATAGTAGTTTTAAAATTGAAAGCTCAAGTACAAAACTTCTTTTAAGGAATTGGTGGGTTTTTGTTTGTTTTGTTTTGTTTGGCTTGGTCTGGTTTAGGTTCTTTGTTACAGTTCCTTCCAGGGAAGGAAGGATCTTTACCATTGTGATGTAGAAGGTTAAGGTCACAGATTCTTAGGTAGTTAAAATAACAAACTCATGCCTAGTAGCAATGCCTAAGTAGCAAGTACAAGGCTTATTTACGCTCAGTGATACTAAAATCATGTTCTTTTCCTAAAATCATTTTCTAATGTTTGCATTAAGATGGGACTTTTGCTGAGGCTGAGGGTCCTGGAAGGCTTGCCATCGCTACTGCCTGTTGCAAGGTTGACTGTGGCATAGGAAACAGATGCAGGTAAAGGACAGAAAGCCCTTTGAGACAGGGCAGGAGAAAGTGCTGACAACAGGCAGACACTGAAAGAGATTTCAGCTGGCGTCTCCATAAAGTGGATTCAAAACAGGATCTCCAAAAGGAAGGTGGCGAGAACCAGCAGCACTCACTCATCCCAGGCAGAATCGCATGGCTCTTTGTAATAGTCTGTAGGGTGTTTCATACAGAGAGCACACGGGCTGACGCAGCTGTCCGGAGCCCAGCAGCTGTCGTCAGGATATCTGGTAAATAACCTCAGCAATGAGGTGCCATTTCCTAACTGTTCAGCAAGAATAAGACAGGATTGCACAGTGCCCACCACGCTAGTGTTTCCGTGCTTGGCAGCCTGGATTTGGGGCCAGTTTTGGAAAGGAAGAACCCAGTTTCCTTCTTTTTGGCTCATCACAAGCCTGCTGCTTCAAGCTTGTGCGTTTCTGCTTGGGTCGGTCCACTCCTACTTAATGGGTGGAAAAAGACCCAAAGCGTGGAGAAGTTAGGAGATTTACAGGGCTTTTAAGGGTGAGGCAATAATTAGGTGAAAAGCTCTCCTCTGGGAAGCTAGTTAATCTGCAGCGTGAAAATAGCTTTCTTTTTTTGTCACTCTTCCACAGTTTCTCTCCCAACCAATTTCTCCCTTAGACCTCATACCAACTCTGCAAAACAGGCACTAATAACCCATTCAGTAGGTAAGAAAACTGAGACTGAAGAAGATTGAGTAACTTGACTGTCCCCTGGAGAAGTGGTCCCATTAGGAACAGCCTCGGGGCACAGACGCTCTTCATCTGCGTGTATGTCAACACCATCCACACTCGTCACCACTCTGATCAGGGGTCCAGCCTAAATTCCAAGAACTTCCCAAGGGGCCTGCTAGACAGTGGTGTCAACACGCAGTTCTGTCCCTTATGACAAGGGCAGAGGTAGGTTTTGTTGTTTTGAACACGATTACATTCACTAGCCTTTTAACTTCATCCATCACACGTTAGACCTTTGGTAAAAGTACTGGTTAATAATATATTTGTATCCTTGTGTGTTTTACCCCTTTAAAATAGACACCAGTGTTTCTGGATTAGGAGCTCTTTGTGCAGAGCTGATGCTCTACTCTGCCCCCCCCCCCGCTTCCCCCCTTCCCCCCCCCTCAGGTGTAATTCACCCTTGCCTCTGTTCTAAGCCACCCTGTCCCATTCTCACACCCCTCCCCCCACCTGCTCTGTGCTCTGTGACCTTCAGCAGGTGGAGATAAAGGGAGCCGCTTTTCATCGCTCCCCATTGATTTCTTCAAGGGGAACCACAAAGCTGCTTTGAAGTGCACGGGGGAGCTTGAGTCGGGGTGGGGGGGGGGATAAAACGGGAGGATAGAGTGGATTTGAAACAGTTAATCTCTGTCATCAAGACGTAGATGTTTATTGGAAAACCTAAGGCGGCCAGATTTTTATCAGGCCTTGTAAGAAGAGCATGTTTTAAGTTCGGAATCTTGGGCTCGGGCTGGTTGGTGGTAGTTTGAGAGGAACTTTGGTTAACCATCAGTTTAGCATGCACGCCGGCAGCAAGCATGTGCTGCAGAACCACAGCTGCACGCAGGAAGCCTTCCCTTGGATTTTTGCTGCAGGGTATGGCCAAGCACATGCATTGTAAGAGTGATTATCTGGGGTGTCTGCATTTCTTGTTTAGAACGTGGTCAGACAGTTTGATGCTTTACAGTTTGTCATAAATTGTAAGCATATGTGAATGCTATTTTTCCATTTACAAAATGCTTTCGATGAGTTTTCACATGTACCAGGAAATGGGCTGGATAAACACCATCAATCACTTCTGGGCTATGAGGACCCCTGCAGACTGCCTGGGGACACTGAGGAGAGCCGAGCACCTCAGTGGTCAATAGATGAATCCAGACTCCGTGGGTGTCTTCCTCTCCCTGCAGGCATCTCTCTTTGAAGCATGCACTGTCTGTCTTTCCAAGGGTGACAGTTTTCACCTTAGTCTAATCTCATTGGGACCCTGAAGCGCATTCCTTATGGCAAGGTGTTGGAAGGATCAGTTCTAACGGGAAGCCTGGAGCCCTCGTCCTGCATCGAGGGCTGTAACAGCGTTCCACCATTCCAGAGGGCTTTTGGGTACCTAGTGCCCTGAAATGAAAGATCCTTGAGGAAGCTCAGCCCTTCTCTCAGGTATGAGGGCTAAGCAAATGCCAGCCAACAGAAATCCCAGATCAGGGTCCATCCTCATTTCAGCCTCCCTAGATCTGGGTGAACAGAAGCCACACATGCAATCTAGGGGCTGTGGCCTCAGGAGTGAACCTGAATTTGCAGATGATCCCAGAGAGTAATACAGGTGTCAAGACTTGGAGCCAAGATGGGTCAGGAGGAGGGTCCCTTTTACATTTTTCTATTTTCACACCCCTCAAATAATATGTATGAGATATGTTTAATTTAGCCTTTTGTTCAGATCTTTAAAATTCTTTTTTGTTTTAGGTGGCAATAAAGTATACCTCCAGTGTTAATTACATGGTTATAAAAATTCAACCAGGTTTATAATAAATGCCTAGTGGCCTCCCTTTTCATTTTTGTAAAGAAAAGTTCAGCTAATAAGAGCACTAAATAGATGTCTCAGTGGACAAAGATACTCCTCGCTGCCAAGCCTGACAACTTGAGTTGGATCCCTGGGACCTAAGGTGCCCTCTGACATCCACATGCCCACGGTGACACATTTGCTGCCAACCCCCATACAATAAATTAATGTAATTTAAAAAGGGGCTAAATTATTACATCAATTAATACCCTCATTAATTCATTCCTTTTTGATTGTACAGAATTTGGCTGGCAATTAACTTTAATGTGCATTTTGATATTGTTTCACTTAATCAAGAGGAACAAATTTAAATCCATTTCAGAAGGTCATGTGCATGATTATTTATAGAAAGCAGCTTCTGCGTGAAGCTGGCGCTGTCTGATGGGATGGCTTCAGTTGCTTACTAAGTCAGATGGAACCGTCAGAGTGGCTACTCAGATAAGACAACAGGTCCAGATTTGTCATGAGATAAATGGGCTTACCCAAACCACCTTCTTTATAGATCATTTACATACACTTGAGTTTTACAAGTAAATACATTTGGAAATGTCCATTGGTTTTGTAAAGTGTTAACTACCAAATAGGAGCTTCCAAATTTTTTGTCTTTGGAAGGTCATGACAAATACTTGCATATAAATTTCAGTCTGAACTAGTTCTGTCCCTCTGTCACCTGGGATGCTGTGCGGCCACATCTGCTTGGAATTCTTATTAATGAATTTAAAGGAAAAGAGGGAGGGACATTTGATATTTTCCTGACTACTCTGAAAGAACTCCTCTTGTGCCACTTTTTTTTTTAAAATTTACTCACATTACATGCTAATTGTAGTCCCTCTCCTTGGGCGCCTCCCCCCTTCCCTCCTGGCCCCCCATCCCCTTCCCTTAGTCCTCAGAGAGGGGGAGCCCTTCTCCCCTACCGACTGACCCCAGCCTATCAAGTCTCATCAGGCCTGCCTGCATACTTTTCCTCTGTGGCCTGGCAAGGCAGTCTGCCAGGGGGAAAGTGATCAAAGTTGTGCCACTGATTTGTGTCTGCCTGAATGACATAAATCCTGAGACTGGATCATGGGCAGGACAGAAAGAATGATTAAGGGCCAACTTTGGTTCTGGACCGACTGCTTCTTCCGTTGACAGTTCTCTGGGCAATGCTGTCTTAAGGTTGAAGCCAGAGGCCCTGGGAACAGCAAATCTCCTCTTAGACTGGCATATCAGTTACATTCCACACATGTGTTTTGTTTTACACATTTCTACTTTAATTATGTACACAGGGAGCGACATGGGTACCCTTCTCTCCGGTGATGAGTGACATTTCCATGTCAGAGTGAGGAGTCAGATCAAGTTTCAGTGCTTCAATTTGTACCCAACACAATATATAACATTGATACTGGGCCTAAGTTGATCTGAAAGAAATATATAGTGGATTGAAATGGTGTCATTTCCTTTTTCTGCAAGTATATGGTGAACACAAGCTAGGCTAGGATCTAGGGAGGCAGAACAACTTTTGATACACTCTTATGAGCTCCATCATGATCCTTTCATTGCTTTCAACAGTGACGTTTGGGCTCACATAATCTTTTAAATTCCCTTCTGTTTTTACTTCATGATTTAGAATTTATAGATGATATGGTTGAGATCAATGGTGTGCTGGTAACTGTTACTGAGTAGTTCTCGAAAAACAAGAAAGCCCCAGGTTGTGACAGATGTCCATCTCCATGGTATGAATCCACATGACGTGGCTGATTATGGGCTCCAGTGTGAGATGAATCCACATGACGTGGCTGATTATGGGCTCCAGTGTGAGATTCCCTAGCAAGGGAGCTGGGAGAGACTGGCACAGGTATCTTCAGCTACCAGTACCCAGTGCCAGGACAATGGAGAACTTAAGTTACTGTTATTCTTCCCCAAGGGACTGAGATGTATGTTGATATAATGGAGAAAAACAGGCAAAAGGATATTCAGATTTAACAAGAACATTGTCACTTTTGCATCATTAGTTTTGGATTTTATATGGTGGTCACTCTAATTTGATTCTTAAAAGGCTAGTAGTCTATACTCTGTCTTTTTAAAGAAAGCTATATCCATATAGTAATATTTTCAAATGCTGACTCCTTTATGTGTCAGAAGCAATATTTAGAACCTGACCTAATGCTTTAAATGCATTTGTTGTAGTTCCAACACCAGTTTTAAGCCAAGATAGGGCAATGTCTTAATTCCACCACCCAGAAGATTAATGTGCACGTTCTAGAAATCTGGCAGCACAGTGCCTGGCACTCAGCCATGCTGTTTGTTGAAAAGGTGCATATTAGAACAGAACAGGATTATTAAAATGCTATAGATAGTGTCAGCTAAAAAAAAATGCTGTCTGAAAGGGATGAGAAATTAAGCAGTTAATCCAGGAGGAGACGTTAGGCCTGACTGTCACAGTAGGAGCTACTGTGGTCTACTAACAGAACCCAACATTTGATAAGGTCCAATATCATAAGGCTTTAGCAAGGAAGATACTTAGGAACATAAAAAAATTTAACTTTACACAGTTCACCACATGCGCTATTTCGAAAATATGTAACAAACCTGCATTATACACAATCTGAAGGTGGTGGATGACCAACTGCATATGCTTTGCAATGTCAAGCAGGAGACAGGCAAAGGTTACGACTTTCCCCCACAAATCCCAAGTGCTCGTAAAGGACACTTGGTCTTCAGATTGAATACCCAAACAGAAATATGTAAGTATCCTCTTGTTTCTCCTCTACACTCAGATTTATCAAGAAAAGTGACAAGTTTGAGTACTGATAGGTGACTTCAGAGGCAGCATACATAGCTGTGGGATTGCTGCTCGCGACAGACAGAAGCACACAGACACCCCTGTGGTAGCAATGCAGTAGTCTCCTAGGCTTAGTGAGTTCCAGTGCACGAGACAACTGTAGAAGCTCCTCTGCAGATGTTGGAGAACACCCAGTACAAATGTCCAAAGAGGTGTCATTTTATCATTATTTGGGAGAAGAAAAGAGATAGGTCATAGAGAGGTTGGGAACTGTCATCCCTGTTCTAAAGCCATCTGTATACCCTGGCTCATCTCCCCACTCGGAGAATCTCAATGTCAACTCCTTTTCTAGCTTCTCTCTTTGGCGGACAGTTCTTTCTAATCAGTGCATGGAGAAAAATTCTATGAGGTTGTCACTTTATAACATCTTAACATGAACTTCCTTCCAGGTTATGCTTTGTGTCCTTGTGTGAGGGCCACACCTCCATTACTGTCTTCTCCATTGGTACCTGCTATGCCACGGACCTCTTAGTGCTCCCTCTGGTTCTTTTGTATTGATTTTTTTTTTCTGTATAAAAATGCATCTTCTTTATTTTGCATACTTTTGATTTCAGTATAAAATAAAACAAAATAGCAAGCTCCCAACCTTGCTATTCTTTGGGAGGGAGGCACAATGGCAAGCTAGATGAGATACTCTAGACAGGAGCAGAGACAGGTGGGTCAGGGCCAGGCAAGGATGTGGGGGACCACAGGAGAACTATGCAGAGGACATAGGCTTCCCAGGGAGTCTCTAATCCACTTTTTCCATGCAAGAGGCATCCTCATCACCCTCAAGTAGGAGGAGGAGGAACAGGAGCACTGGGCTCCTTTGCTGTCATTGCATCTTCAGCAATGCCCAGGCCTAGTTTGATCATGTAGTAGATGCAATTGGAGTGGGCTTGGGGATCTTTAAGTAAAAACCAAGAAGAGAACACAGCAGTTTCAAACAGCAGCACCACCAGGTCCTTGATATTTTTGTCATTTTTGTTTGCCTCAGCCTCTGCTACAGGGTCTCCACCATGGATTACCCCATTATAGAGCTGTCTTAAAGTTCCAGTGTCTTTACGATCTACTCCACTGCTCTTTTTTTGAGGTGAAGGATCACCTTGGTATCCTGGCCAATAGGCTCACCATGGTGTGAATGAACTCTGAAGGAGCCGCCAGCAGAGGACACCCAGAGATACTGCTCATCATCCTTGTGCTTGTGATCACAACTAGATAGGCCAAATAGAATCCAACATCAAACTGCCCAACCATGGAGATGTCACATCAGCCTAGAGAGCTGCCAGGAATGCTTCTGTGCCAGACTTAGCAGTGGTTCCTAAATTATTTATGAGGTCAGCCTGGTATGTGCCAATGTATGGGTCCTCCAAAGTCAGCATGCGCTCCTGAGGGTTGGGGATGATGTCAATTTCCAGCTTTAACACTGTCTTACTTGGGTCTGTGAGGTTTTCATAGTGAATCTTGTCCAATGCATAAGAAGCATTATAGAGCAATTCTTGTAAGAAAATTTCCTTGTTTGCATAGAAAGTATTGATGATGAGGGATAAGAGACGAGAAATTTCTGCCTGAAAGGCAAAGGTCTTGGCCTGTTCGTCAGGCATCTTGACAGGAAAGACAAGTAGTAGTACAGAGAAGGGTGGGACCAGACCGCATCTGACTTGCATGCCAAGCCTAGGCTGCACCTGGGTGACTCAAGAGCTTGTTTTCATTTCTGACCAAGGCATTTCTTTTGTCAACCTTAAAGATTAGATATTTATATATTAAAAATATGATGTCATATCTGTGTTTTGGAAAATGGATGGAACTCATTTAGCTCACCATGTTGGAGGTTATTGGTTATAACTTATCAAATTATTAAATTTTAGAGCTGAGTAGAACCTCATAGCTTTACTTAGGGAAACTCCCCCATGGATGTGCCTAGAGGTATGTCTCCCAGATGAGTGTGGATCCTGGCAAGTTTACAGTAGTAGCCATCACATGCCCTGAGTGTTATAATTGAGAATAGTAAATATTACTCAAAATTATGTTAAAACATTTCCCCATCTCCCAGAACAAGCCTAAATACGTCATGTTTTAGGAAAAATTACACAAAAGATCCTGATAGAGGTGGGCTACTGCTTTCTTCTTACAGTTCTCTTGTCAACACTCACGTCTTCATCCGCTCCCAAGTCAAACCTAGACCACTCCATTCCCCTTTCCTTGACCTCATCAGGAAGACAAAGGCTAGGCCCGGAACAACTCTACCAAGTCAACTGTCTGGGTTGCAGTGTTACTATGGAGACAGTTAAACCACCCACACCTGGAGAAAACCATCAACAAGGTACACATGGGTCACAAACTGGTGTTAGAGAATCTTGATCACTTTTTCTAATCTTGTTTATTTGTCTTTATGAACTATGTAAGGATCACAAAATGATAGTTATTGGTCACATTGGTATTTTACATGGTAGATATTCTAAAGATACTTGGTGAATGACCAAGTATAATTTAATTGACCTGGATATCTTCATGCAAAATTTACATTAGGTCCCTTTCTTCCCTCAGGCAAACATTAAATCAAAGATCAGGTAGAGGTTAATAGAAAAATGGCTTTAAATAAATACAAGATTCTGGTTTTGGTTGATGAAAGTTTTCTGGTATTAGACACTTACTAGTAACTACCGTACAACTTTACAAATATAATGAAAAACCACTGAATCGCATACAATAAAAAGGTAATTTTTATGGTTTTCAAAGTATATTTTGATTAAAGGTAGACGGAAGCTGAGGATGTGGATGTGGCTCAGTGTGTACAGTGTACCGCCTTTCAAGTATGAGGATCTGAGTTCAGATCCCCAGAATCCAACTAACTAGCTGGGCATGATGGTGGTGTGTCTGTGATCCTAGTGCTGGGGTTGGGTACAGGAGGACCCCAGAGCTCGCTGGCTGACTGGGGAGTGAATCGAGTCACAGCCACAAACAAAAGTAGCAACAAATGTAGGGAATAAGTAGATAACGCCACATGTACAGGTACCTGCCCTCACACACTCACAAAATTAAAAACAGACGTAAATAAAAACTGCAACAGTGACAGAATGAACTCACAGCCCAGGAACTTGAGGTTCTTGTGCAAATGTTCAGAGCAAAAAGTTTTCACACCTAAGAATAGAAGTTATGGAACATTTTTAAACAAAATTGAAACTAGTCAAAGGGCATATTTCACTAATTACATGACACATTCCCATTTCAAGACTCTGAAAAAAAATGTCCTTACAAATGATGAAATGTCTTAGTTTTTCTGATTCTATATTTGTGGTATATGCAGTTCTGCTCTCTCAGATTCGGTAAAGCTCAGGACTTAATTGTTCAAATAATGTGGCAGGGACAGAGGCTGCTGGCTGGCTCTCAGTACATACTTTCTTCCTCCCACACCCTAGTCAGGGGTTCTGAGCTGGGGCAGTGGCTCCTAGCCAGAGGCTGTAATCTCACTTTCCTTGTCATTCCCTGGGTGCCGACATGCACACAGGCTGGCCACTGCAGCGGTGACAGCAGCAGAAGGAACGTGCCAGCGTCCCGTCTGCGTCTCTGAAGGGAAAGAAACACCTTGTCTTCCCTTTCCCCATTCATGTTTCTTCCTTAGTTCCCTCTTTTTCTGCCTTCCATCTTGCCTTCCCTCTTTCATTTCTTTCCTCCCAGATTTAAGACAGAATGATGGCGACTGAAGAACTTTTTTTTTTACACTGAAAATATTTTTTTCATTCAACATATTCTGACCAGTTTCCCTTACCTTATTCTTTCCAAGATCTTCCCCACCCTTCCAACTCCATGCCTTCTTTTTTCTTTATTTAGAATAAAAAACTAGAAAACAAATCAAGCAAAAATAGCACAAAGAAATACACAAATACACACACACAGAAATGAAACCAATAAAAACACAAAATCAGAAACAATAACAAAAAAGAAAAGAGAAGGTTAAGAAATTACACAAGCAAAGCAATATCAGACAAAACCACACTTGCATTCGTGTGGTGTTGGCCATCAACTGCTGGCCACGGGCTGGACCTTTAGGGTGCATACATCCCCAGTGAGACTCCTTTAAGGAAACTGATTTCCTTTGTGAATGCAGCGAGCTTCTGGTTAGGGAAGGGGCTGTGTCCATTTCCCATCTCAGCGCTGGGGTATCACCTGGCTGGGACTGGGTGTGCTGCCACAGTCTAGGGAGGGTTTTTTTTTTTCCACAAGAAGAAAACTTGTATGGTAAAGCAATAGAAGATGCCGACTTGGTATCATTGTAAAGGTAAGACAGTGGTCTCTGCCTGTGTAGGCTTGAATGTATTAGACCAGAAAAGCTGTTGGAGTCATTCTTTTGAGTTTCCTGCTACAGGAAGTGGACAGATATGCTACCAAATATGGCTGGCTTCTGAAATCCCCTTCTTTGAGAGTGCTGCTACCACTTTTCACAATGGACACACACCCCTTGTTTGTGAGTTATCAAAGGCCACATTCACTGGGAATAGCTTTCTAATTTCTGCTGTCATGAAGAGGCAGTGAAATATATCATATTTTCTAAACACCTTTGGTAGGACAGTCTGCTCAGTGCAAGAGACAGCAGCTTTCTCAGAGCACCTTGAATTCTTTTTTTTTTTTTAAGATTTATTTATTTATTATTATGCATACACTGTTCTGCCTCCATGTACACCTGCAGGCCAGAAGAGGGCATCAGATCACATTATAGATGGTTGTGAGCCACCATGTGGTTGCTGGGAATTGAACTTAGGACCTTTGGAAGAGCAGGCAGTGCTCTTAACCACTAAGCCATAAATATGCCCTGTCAGCTGAATTCCTCTGGCCTATATGGCAGTGTAGAAAAAATTACGTAAGATTTCACTATTAAGACAATTATTTTAGCAATACATGAATAGTTAAGTTTCTTGCCTAGATAGGTGAACATTTGAGTAACAAGATTTACAAAGTATCTCATGACAAAACTTTGCAATCCTGTAGTCTGGATGTCCATTTGTGTCTCAATGCCTCAGAGGGCGATGCCACTCTGGCTTGTCAGCCATGCACTTTGTCCTTTATATCTGGGGAGATGGGACAGTAAGGAGTCCTGTTGGCTTGATCTTATTAATGCCACCATCCAGAATGCAGACTCTTGGATATTTCATCTTCACAAGGTGAGCTGCAAACTGGAAAGAGAGGTCAGTGTTACAGAAATCATCCCAAATTTCTTCAACATCCTTTATTTTTTAAAATTAGGGGGGGAGAGACAAAGGAATTTTTATAGCAATAGTTTCTATTGTCACTTTTAAAAAATATAATTTATCCATCTCTTAATATAAACTAAATCACCTATTTGTTGCAAAAACAAAAACAACACAACAACAACAATAAAAACAAACTAAAAACCTTTGTTATGGGATAAACATGTCTCTTTATTCTCTTGTGTGCTTTAGCAGGAATCCACTGTAAGTGATTTTAATGCAGTGTAAAGGTTGGAGACAGAATAAGCTCTTCCTAGTTGGTTAGCCTCTGTCCCAGGGACTTAGCGCTATTCCTTCTCTGTTGTTACTGTGTCATGTTCCATGGCAGTTAAAGCAGTCCCCAAATCTATTCTGAACACGTTTTGATATTATGGTAAAATTATCACAACAACCCTGTGTAGTATGTCTCATGGAATGCCACACTCTAGTTATAGCATGTTTCTGAAGCAGCCAAATTAACACATTGAGATCATCAACTTGAAATACATAAGGTCTCATCCAGGAGACCTTTGAGATGCCTGGCATACAGGGCTCTGTAAAAGCTATGCAGACACAGACTTACGCCAGAAATAGCCTCTCCAGGGTCCGCACTGCCTTTCCTGAGCAAGGAGACGCTGGCCTCTTTTCCTGTCACGGACTTAAGCTGCTTTTCCTGTGTACTATTCTCTCTGTTAGGGTTGCTTTTATCATTCTAAGACTCCTACATGATCTTAGAGCCTGAGCTGTTGGTGTTCTGTTCAGGAATTTGTCTCCTGTGCCAATGAGTTCTAGGGTCTTACCCACTTCTTCTTCTAACAGATTTAGTGTGTCTAGTTTTATGTTGAGGTCTTTAATCCACTTGGACTTTAGTTTTGTGCAGGGTGATAAATATGGATCTGTTTGCATTTTTTTACATGTAAACATCCAGTTGGACCAGCATCATTTGTTGAAGATGCTTTCTTTTTTCCATTGTATCATTTTGGCTTCTTTGTCAAAAATCAAATGGCCATATGTGTGTGGGTGTATATCTGGGTCCTCAGGTGATTCCATTGGTCAACTGGCCTATTTCTATACCAGTACCATGCTGTTTTTATTACTGTTGTTCTATAGTACAGCTTAAGATATGGGATGGAGAGTCTTCCGGTAGATCTTTTATTGTATAGGATTGATTTAGCTATCCTGGGTGTTTTGTTTTTCCATATGAAGTTTAGGATTGATCTTTCCAATTCTGTAAAATATTGTATGGGTATTTTGATAAGGATTGCATTAAATCTGTAGATTGCTTTTGGTAGGATGGCAATTTTTACTATGTTGATTCTCCCAATCCATGAGCATGGGAGATCTTTCCATTTTCTTATATCCTCTTCAATTTCTTTCGGTAGAGACTTGAAGTTGTTTTCATAAAGGACTTTCACTTGCTTGGTTAGATTTATACCCAGATATTTTATGTTGTTTGAGGCTATTGTGAAGGAAGTGGTTTCCCTAATTTCTTTCTCTGCCCTTAAGTCAATTTGTACATTTTGGAAGCTGCTAACCCACTCTGCTGGTTCACTCAGGAATTTAAGTTTTATTCCTTCTCAAGTCTCTGATGGGCATTGAAGACAAGATAGTATAGTTTTATAACCAAGCTTGGTTAGGGGACAAGATCGTTTTAGATCAAGATAAAGAGGCTAAGCTATTAGAGTTGAGATACGATAAATATTGAATCTCATTCTGAAATTTAGACCCAACAAGACAGGAAAGACACTTCAAATGAGACGAATGCAGATGGCCAAGTCCCTATGAATGTAACATGTATAGAACTCATTATTCTCATGATTGTCACATGGTTCTCCCTGCTGTAGTTTGTTTTATACATGTGTAATAAAATAAAAGTCTAAAAAAGATTCCTACATGAGCCCCGTCTTTGGTCTTATCACGTTGATCTAAATTACTCATTTTAAGAGCTTCCTTTACCAAGCTATAACCTTCTGAACAACTGAGAACTAACTTAGTTCTAATTTTTTAAAAAATCTCTAGTATCTAATACATGACCAGGAGTCACATATATTTGCTAAGTGGCTTTCCTTTGGCTCCACAACTAGAATTCTGCCTTTATTTCTTCCTCCTGGTAGGGTCCCCTTTTTTCTCCTTGGCAGCTGTAGCCTACACCCCTTTCTCATTACTCCATGACACCTCAACCTTAAGAACTTTAGCCAAGATGGTTAGTGTCTGTTTACAGGGCTATTCTTGTGAGTATTTGAAGTTTAGCAGTTAGGTCTGGGCACCGTGGTCTAAAGATAGGAAGTAAACTGCCAGCGGGTAGTCCGGCCAGGGTAAGCTCATGGCCTCAGTCCCAGGGACTGTGTTTTGCTGACCTGGGGCTCAAAGATGGACACTTTAGAAGACACCTCCCCTATGGTACATGAGCCCACAAAGACACACAAAATAAACAGATAGATATAAAAGATATTTTAAAAAAGCAAACCTCTCTAAGTGTAAGGCAGGTGGTCCAGGGATAATTGTACAAAATACTGTCTTGCAGAAGGATGAAGGTGTCAGTGTGCAGGCAGAGCATATGTTACTGGCCTGTGATCACAGCATGCTCACAGCAATGCAGATAAATGGATGTCACTATTGCTGACCACGCCTCTTTCTCCACTAGCCTCTGCAGTCCCCCAAGAGTCATTGTGGCCACTTATGGTTCAAATCCAGATGGGAATCTTGAGTCATAGGTGTTGGGGAAACTGGGCTACTGCGTGCTGAAAGGTGTCAGGAGGCCGCAGGGAGCTCGTCTTCCCCCAGCCCTTCTTGCTCACTGGTCTTTAAAGCCTAGTCTTCAGGAACAGTGGCGCCAGATTCATCTACCTGGATGTACAGGCAGCACTGTCCCATACCGTATGATTACTGACACAGCTGCATTTTCCCACATGCAGGAATACAATTACCACAGAGGCTGGAAATCCTAGATAAACACAGCATTACCAAATGGGCCTTGTGGGTAAGCACACAGCTCTCAGCACTTTAAAAAAACACCTTGGAAATAAGAACATGAGTAGAGAGGGACTATTGCACATTTAACTAATCTCTTAACTGATATGGTAAAGCTGGGTAAAGTTCCTATTGTACATGGACATAACAACTAGGTTGCTGTAAAGCTGGGAAACTGGAATGAAAATGGGCAAAGGGGCAATCTGAAACAACCAGCTGTCTGCTAAGCGGGTGGTCTGAAGAGGGAGGCAGAATGGGGCACCAGGAGATAGAAATGTTCAGATTGCCTTGACAGGATGCAAGCTACATTTCGAGGGGGAGGGAGAGAGGGAGAGGGGAAAAGAGAAAAAGCAAGTAAGCAGCTGTAAGATTGGGAGTTGTGCTCTGATTCTTTGTGGTACCAATTATCTGTGTTTGATGCTGGTCCTGCAGCAGAACCATGGCTACATCTTTCCCGCTCCAGCCTCCTCTTTTCCAGCTGCTCATTTAATTTGTTTGTTTATCAATCATACATATCAACCCTGAGCATCTAGTCAGGATTAGACACTGTTCCAGGCTTGAGGTGTTTATGTGTAGATGAAATGGTAATCAGACAATTAACTCAAAGCAGTATGCGATTACAAAAGCAGTTGTTCAGGGCACTTAAAAGTTTCTGAATTTAGCAGGTGTTGGGGAGCCGTTTTACTCCCCTCCCACTCCATTACTTTTCCGTTACTGACTCCTAAAGTGAGTATGAATTCAAATTTGATGGTTTAAGTTGGTACACTGACCAGGCAATATTTTGGTGATAGCTTGATAGGTTAGAGAGGAAAGAAATGGCTTTGAATATGAGGGATGTGGCTTTCAGTGAGACAAAAAGTCAAATCACACATGGAGATCTATAGCGGGACAGGGAGTACCACACACACATAGGCATACACTGGCTCTATCTCCCCCTCGTCATGGGCAGACTTTCAGCAGTCTCAACAAATGTTGGAGGGATTGGGCATTGGGGAAAGGTCCAGAGACTGTAATTTCACTCAGAGATGAAAACAGCAACACTGCAAAGCCAGCAAAGGGAGGCCATGGTCCACAATCCCTTTATACTCTGCACAGGCAGCTGAGAAAAGTACAGGACATCCCAGGAATTCCCAGGAGTGCTATAAATCAGCATCTTCACATGTTTTCTGCTGCTGTGACAGAATATCACAGATGACGTAATTTATGATGAAAGCTTATTTTAAACAGTTCTGGAACAGGGTAAGTTCAATACTGAGTAGCCACAGCAGGTGAAGGCCCCTCATGCATCTTAACATGGCAGAAGGTCAAGTGAGCACACAAGACTTCCATTCAAGCATGATAACCAACCCAAATTTGGCCCACTCTCTCATGAGAGTAGTATGCTGGATCTAATTTTAAAGTAGCAAGTGAATTTCAACACAAATTTGGCAAGGATGTTGAAACCATAGCTAATAAAAGATGCTAATTCTTCAATAAAAAAGGTGAGAAAGTTTATAAGAAAAGTCACTACAATAATCTAGCCCCATCTATTTCATAGAAAACTATTCTAATGGTGTCTGTGAACTTTGAAATCCTTAATATGGTATACATTAGGGTTACAACAAACTTTTAAGTGTTGTTTCTGGTTTTGAACAACCTATTTTTGGGATCAGGAATTTCATAGCATAAGAGTATGTATTAAATAGTTTTTAAGTGGTTTGTGTTACATAGTCACAGGACTAACTATAATGAATTAAATCTATGTATTCTGTGCTTTAACTTCCTGTTGTCTGTAGTTGCTATCTTCATTTCTTCCCATTATTTCTCTTTTCCTTTTCAATAAGAAACATGTTAAAACTTATAAGAACAGACCTGAATGGTAACATGAGCCCACAGCTCAGCTTAATGATCAACTTGCAGGGAATTTATTTATTACTCCCGTATAATTTTGGTTTTTTTGATACAGGGTTACTCCCATATAATCTTTCATCCTTTTATTTCTTTGATACAAATTCTGGACACTATGACATTTAATAGTGACATAATAACTTAAATTATTTAGTGTTAGGCTTATATATAATACCAGTGGCATCACACTTACAAAATAACAATGTCTGGGCTTGGAGGTTCCCTCTGTGAGAGGCCAGCTTGGGCTTCAGACGGGTTATCTTTAAAAAAGAAGAAAACGGCCTCCTCCCTAGTCTGCCTCTAACCACACATCCATATATTCCTCAATACTTGTTGACATGAATCATTTGAATTGGGATCCAAACAAGGCCCACACAATGTGAAAGCTGCCCTTTCAATATCCGTTACTTCTAGGTTTCTTCTGCCTTTCCATTTTTATTTATGAGGCCTAGTCTCTCAAATAAGTTTTTTTCTGTTACTCCTCCCAAATACTCTTACAAGGCTAGTAATAAGTTATACATTGTCAAGCCCAATCATTAGAACTACCTCATTTGGAATCCCACTTGTCTCCTCATCAGTGCCATCGCACACCGACTATGCCTTTCCCTTTCACAAAACTTTCCTTCATTAATCTTTCTCGTCCGTTCTTGTCTGATTCCAGCTGTCCCCTTTGTCCCCTTTGGTGGTCTTGCTGTACATTTTCTCTGCCACGTGGCTTTCTTTCTGATATGTATTCATCAGCTAAGTGATTTCATTTAGTTTCATAGATTAACGCTCATCTATCCACTGGTGACCATACTGTCTCTTTCCTAAGCTATAAGCTCATTTGTCTGTCTGTCGGTCCTAGACTTACTGTCTACTCACACTTAATGGTTTCAAGTGAGAACACTGGTTTCTAGATACTCCTACCTCATCTTCCTTCCTGAAGCCTTCTTCATCTCAGGGAATGGCAACTCACTCCTCCATGTAGTTAGGCAATAAAGCTGATCCATTCCTATTCTCCCTCTCTCTACCCCCCACCCCTTACACACACACACACACACACACACACACACACACACACACACACACATACACACACACACACACACAGGTTTTAACTCTTAAAACATATCCAGAATGTGATCCTTCCTTATCCCTTACTATAGTCTACACTGAAGTAGCCAAGTGACCTCTTATTTGACCCCTAGGCACAGCCATTCAACTCTTAACAGGTCTTTCCTGCTTCTATCCCTGCCTCCCATGGTCTAATTCCCATACAATGTGAGTGAGTCCTTTTTCCCCCAAGATTGTTTTCATTGCACTGTTCTACACCAATTCCAGAACCAAATAGTTTCCCTCCTCTTTCTTTCCCTAATTACTTTTCTAAATAGAAGAATTTATATTTACAACATTCAACAATTATATAGTTCATATTAAAAAAGCAGACAAATGAGATATAAGGTAGTGCTTAGTGAAAGCCTAGATGCACCTATAACCTAGGCCCACACCCGGTGAATCTTATTAGTCACTAGATCATGTATCCTTTTGTCAATCAGAGTATAAATACATATATATAAATATAAAAAATAACATACATGTATAAATTTACATATTTTTTCAACAGGTTCAAAGACCTCACAGTGCATTCTAGATAAAAAATGTTTCTTTTATGAATTAATTTTACTTAAAAGTTTACGATACTAACAGGTTTTTTTTATGATAGTACTCTATAGAGCCCTAAGTTATTGCTCAACAATAGTATTATACCATCAAAGAAGTCCCACTAGTCTTGTCTGAAGAGGACAAAAATCTAAAAAGTAAATATGATAGTGAAGTTATTTGAAATAGTTCTTATTCCTAAGAAAACGTATACTGGCTCATGTTAGAGAATAGCATTTTTGATAACATTCCACCATCTAATAACACTGTCAGCAGGCCCAAGGAGTCTTCTGGCATATTTCCCTTTGATCTGTGTATTTGGGAAGCAAATTTCAGTAATAATCATTTATCATCTTTTGTATACACTAGATAACTGACAATGGTAAGCTCACATGTGTGCCAGCCCTGGTCATATTACATGGGTGTTGGCTATGCTCTGAAAAGAATGTATATGATAAAAACTCAAAATTCAAAACATTTAGGGCTGTGATGGCTCTCAGCCAAGTTCCAACCTCTGCGGGTCAGGCAAGAGGGCTCCTGTGCTTAGCGCTTGTGCAGCCACGCACATTCCTGTGGCAAGGAGTGATGAAGTGGTGGGAGGGGAGGGGGTGGGTAGAGTTAGGAGCTGACCACACCTTAAACAGAGTACTTCTAGTAAACATGGTAAGCAAAACGGTCAAAGTCTGGACTACGGGTTATAGATGAAAGGCTCTGAGGAGAGGTAGCTTCTTAATAGCAGAAGGCAGTTTTCAGTTCCCAGGTCTAATGGAGTAAGTCACTGGCCAGCATTCCGCAAACCAGAATTATGTAGGGGAGTTTTCACTGTTATCCTAACTTTTATACAGTGTTCAACATGTTCAAGCTGCACTAATATTTATAACTTTCCTTCTCATCTGATATAAATCCACAGACTAAAATATTCAATGATAAGCATGGCATGGAAAAGTCAGAAGTCCAGGGCTAACCACGTAAGGCAAATAGGTTAAGAAAGTAGGAAGGGATTACCTGGAACTGACAAAGGAGATTTACTTCCCGTTCTTTATCTAAAGGTTTGAAAATAACTATAAAGATGTATTACATTTTCTAAAAATATAAGATCCTTAGAAATTATGTTAAAATATATGAATTTGAAGAACTAAGTAGCAATTATTTTGGATCACAGAGGTTTCTGTATGCTCGGTTGACTTTAAGTGATTTAGAATGATTTATTCTTTTGAACACACAGGTGTAGTAGTATAATCTAAAGACAGGTAGGAAGAGCTTGGGCAAAGAAGAGAGAGTGTACTAATAAGGGAACAGTGCAACGGTCTAGGATGGTATTATGTATGTATGTATGTATGTATGTATCTATCTATCTATCTATCTATTTTTTTTTAGACAAAGTTTCTCTGTGTAGCCCTGGCTGTCTCTGTAGACCCAAGCTCAGACATGTGGCTGCTTCTCCCTCCCAAGTGCTGTGATTAAAGGTGCATACTAGTCACTGACCAGTGTAAATCTCTATTTCTATGTCCTCCTCCTCAATATTCTGTAATAACAGACTGTGTACAATTATTGGACTTTCCCTGTTTACTGATTAGCAGTTGGTGGTGTGAACCTGGGAGAGTAGGGGCCTAAAAATGAGGCAGACTAAAGTCTCATGCAATAGCCAATGTTACTCAGAGCATCAAGCAGTTTATACTCTGAAGGTTGAGTCAACTGCATAAAATATACAATCACAAACACAAGCCACACATGGCAAAGCATGCTTTCCATAGAAGCATATAAATAGCAATAGCTAAAGCAAGCTGGAGGAGCTGGAGGAGCACAAAAACACACTCCAAGAACAGTCCTGCATTTTGAAGAAACTGAGGTCACAATATCCTGGTCTTGTTTTCTCACAAGCACTCAGGATTCTCACATTCTTTGATTGTGTTCCAACATTTCCATAACATAGAATAATTTTCCTCATAGCTAAACAGCAAGTGTTGTTATTTTGTCTACGTTTCCATGTTTTCTTAAGGACATTTAAGTTGAGTAGAATCCATGTTGGAGTTTTCATTTGCTTCTGGTCAGTTTTCTGGTCTGACACCCATTACTGTCTCTAGAGTTACAACCCCACGGCATTAGCACCACAACTCGACAGTACTTTACTAGGTTGTCAGGTTGTCCTCCGGGAAAGATGGGTGCACTATGATGCTTGTCAGGAGACTTGTGAGACTCAGGGAGAGAGGAGGGTGTGCGAGTAAATGGTTGTTATGGGTACTGAAGAAGAAATTTCCTTTGACAACTGTCTGATCATGTCCAAATGAAAAAATTCCTCTGAGCAATTTTGTTAAGGACACAAGACCTATTTAAAACATTTGGTAATTTTAGCACCATACAAACAGTAGACTATATTAACTATTGCTATATCAGATGTACATTAGTCTGGGGTGAATTCAGTTTCACAGGAGATATCTTTATGCTTTAAAAAAAATTATTTCATCTTTTATTGTGTATGTGCTGTGTGTGTGTGTATGCATCAGGTTCTCTTTATGTCCAGGGATTTGGGGCTGCATTTTAGCAACTGAAGATAGAGTTTTACAAAATATAATTATCATTTCAATGCACAAAAGTGAGACTTGGCTGTGATTTTCATTTTAAATATGATTTGCACACAATCATCCTTGCACCACTGGATGAGTTCCACACAGCCTATGCTCTTTAGGATACTGTGTTTCTACTTCCTTACTTCAGGAATTTAAAACATTCTTTTTTTTCAAAAAATATTTTATTAATTTATTCATATTAGATCTCAATTGTTATCCCATCCCTTGTATCCTCCCATCCCTCCCTCCCTCCTGATTTTCCCCTTACTCTCCTTCCCTATGACTGTAACTGAGGGGGACCTCCTCCCCTGAGGAAGGAGAGCAGGCTACCAAAAAATTATTTCTTAATTTCATTAACCCATTAGTTATTCAAAAACAAGTTAGCTCACATGCATTTGTAGTTCATAAAGTTTTTTCTATTATTTTTAATGTTTTGAATTGTGAACAGAAAATATATGTGATATTTCACTTTTTAAAATTTTGTTGAAAACCATCTGTTGCTTATTACATACTCTGTTGGAGACTGTTCCATGTTGGAGTAAGAGGAATGTATACTGGGCAGCTGTTTGATGGACTGTTCTGCAGAACTCTTAAGCCCATTTGGTCTAGGGTACAACTTAATTCAGTTGATCATTTCTTTATTTTGTGCTATGATACTGGGGACCATACTTACATACATACATAAGAGTTCTAGAGTTGGCTCCTTTATCACCCAATGACGGTGCCTGTTTCTTCAGAATGATCTGTAGAGGAATGGGCTAGGATCACCTCATCAGTCTATGGCCACACCAGCTGAGCACAGTGGATCTTGTCTGAGCTCTGAAGCTGGGAAGGCTGGGCTAGTCAGTACCTGTTTCTTTCCTTCTTTTGATTTTTTTTTTTTTTGAGACAGGGTTTCTCTGTGTAGCCCTGGCTGTTCTGGACTCACTTTGCACACCAGGCTGACGTCGAACTCACAATGATCTGCCTGCCTCTGCCTCCTGGGTGCTGGGATTAAAGGCATGCACCACCATGCCTGGGTTTGTCAGCACCTGCTTTGTTGTGATGCTAAACTGCAGAACATTTATGGTACCCACATACAGATGTAGAGAGCACTATTATTGGGTTACTCAAAAAACTTTACATATCTTTTTAAAACATTTAAATCAGGGTAAAAATGCTATTTTCACTTTGTAATTAAGCAAACGGTGACTTGACGAGGACAAATACTTGCCCAAATTAACACAGCTAGTAAGAAACTCAACCTGGCATCAAAGCTAGGCTTACACTTGACACATACTTTAACGCATATCCTATGACAGCTGGGGTCCTACCATGACCTTAGCATGAACTGAGGTGCTTATCATTACAGAGGAGTAGGGGTGGAGGAACACTGTGCTGAGCAAGGCTAACCAAGGCTAGCAGGAGCAGATTTGTTACCACTCCTGGAGACAAAGGAGGCAGGGGTCATGCGACAACTGTGGTGAGAAACCTTCCAAGAGAGAATTACTATTTTCAGTAGAGTGACACAGCTAACCTGAGATCATTTTCGAAAAAGAACTAGGAAAACAAATATCCTACTTCCTTTCCAACCCATAACTTATCAGAGTTTCTCACTGGGTGAACCATGAGGGCTTAGAATTCACAGGCATTTTCCTTTGTGGACTGTGAAGAAGGGTGGAGAATTGATCTGCAGTGGGCAGTGGGGTGAGGAGAAAATAGTTAGCACAAGGCAGGCACGCAGTGGAGTTGCAATGCCACAAACTGACACACATTTGATTCAGTGGGCAAGGGGGAGGCATCTCTACTGCTGCACCGATCTGCGCAGAAGAGGAAAATAAGAAACAGATAGGTGTCTGAAGTTGTCTTTGACTTTTGATGAGAAGCATTATTAAAGATAGATCTTTATCTCAATTTAAAACTACCACAAAGGAGCTACTGTACTGGACTGAAGCATTCGTTGCTGCGCATATAATTTGTTTACTCATTATTGAGTGTAAGTGAGGCAGCAGGAAGGGTGTAAATAGAAATCTATAGTACCTGGATGGTTCGTTACTGCTATATATCCTAGACAGCATGTGAGAATTCAATCTTCTATAGTTCCTTCATATTTTGTACTTACATTTATTGGCTTGTGCATAACAGATTTTTAAACTGATGGCTTGATCAATAAAATAACCTCTGTATTGACAGATCTGTCTTACCTGTATGGCAAAGTTAGATAAATTACATAGATTAATATAATTATAATGTTTGGAAGCATTTGACAATTTAAAGAGTTTTCAACCTAGAGGGTCCTCTTCTTAGACACTTTCTTTCAAGTGGTGAAAGTTTTATGACAATAAAGCCACAATCTGGTACAGTTTATTTCAGGTTTTGGTTTCCTGCACTGGGATGAACTACTGTGCTGTGTGGATAGTCAGATTAAGCTTGTTTTAAAAGCCTGGACACATGGTAGCATTCAGACTCACAAGCTTCATGAGCTGAGGGGAAGGCAGCACTTACAGACTGATGCAGATTGACGTTCTGACTGGCTCTGGACAGGCACATTAGGTAAACTGAATCCAAGTTTTTCTCATGTTTGAAATGAGTAGACTGAATCTATCCCTTGTCTTAGCTACTTTTCCTGTTGCTGAGGTTAAAAAACCAAAACCAAAAAACCAAGTAAACAAACAAACCCAAAACAAAACCAAAAACCTTGCCAAAAAGCAATGAAGAATGAATGGTTTTTATTTTGGCTCACAGTGTCAGACATGACATAGTCTGTCACATCACGGTGGCCGGAGCTGGCCATATTTTGTCTGCAGTCAGGACACAGCAGTGAATGCAGGATGCTCAGGTTCCTTTGTCCACTTACACAATCCAGGAATGGCACCACCCAGGGGTGGGTAGGCATTACCACGTCAATGCAGACAATACAACCCCCCAGTCATGTCTAGAGGCCAATCTAGATGAACTCTAGCTATCACACTGCCTTCCAGAGCAGCCACTAGGAACAAAATGAGATGGACATGCCCTGAGCACACAGCAGCTCTCACACGAGGACTAGTCCAGAATTTGCACTGTTGTCACTACTGGGATTCCTTTTCTAAGGAATGTTACTGTGTGCTCCTGGACTCTCAGCAGTGGTGTGGATGTAAGGAATGGTAGGGCACTACAGACTTATGTAGCAGCATCATAAAACGGCATCTTATACCAAGACACTACCACTACATGGCTGTAATCTTATGTTGTCACTGACTTGGGATTGTGGATTTAAGTGACTACCTACTTACTATATTTACTTTCTTGAAAAGGGTGCATTTAGATATTCTGTTATACATTATATATTTCCACAATTTATATGAAAAGGTGTGATTTATGGCATACTCTTCAGCATAATTAGTGAGGATTCAAAGTCAAGGCTAGCCTTCATTTAGTTAAAAAGTAAGTACAGTTCTTAGCCTTGTACTTCTAAAACAATTTTTAGATATTTTAAGTATTTTTGTGTGTTCATTCACTTATTGTGTGTGTGTGTGTGTGTGTGTGTGTGTGTGTGTGTGTGTAGCATAAAAATGCACGTGGAAGTCAGAGAACAACTGTGGAAGTTGTTTTCCTCTGCCCACAATGTGGGCCCGAGATTGGACTCAGCTTGACAGACTTGGAGAAAGTGTCCTAACCTACTGAGCCATCTGGCCCACCAAGTTTTGGATACTTAAAATAGCTTAGTAACAAGCTTCTTCATGTTTTCATGTGGCTACATTTTTTAATAGGTGAATTGTTATAAAATTTTTAACTCAATCTTTATATAATACTAGCTATTAAAATTTTTAAAATTTATTCACTTTACATGCTGATCACAGCCCCTCCCGTCCTCTCCCCTCAGTTCCCCTAACCCATACACCCCTTCCCTGATTCTCCCGTCTCCATCTCAGAGAGGGGAGCAGTCCCCCATGGGTACCAGCCCACTGTGGCACATTAGGTGGCCGCAGGGCTAGGTGCATCCTCTCCTACTAAGGCCAGACAAGGCAGTCCAGTTGGGAAAATGGGACCTAATGGCAGGCATCAGAGTCAGAGAGGCCCCCATCCCCACTCCAGTTGCTGGGGGACCCACATGAAGACCAAGCTACACATCTGTTACATATGTGCAGGGGGCCTAGGACAGTCCGTGTCACTACATTTTTAATAACCATATTTATAGTTATCCCTGTTATAGAGATGTTAAGGAAATTGGGTGGGAAATACTTTAACCTCCATTCCTAATTTTCTGAGTGAGGAAAATGTCCCTACACATTGTTCACTCTTCATTGGTCTCTTTATTCATTCTGCCCCAGCACCATGGGATTCATTTGCTTGGTAAATCTGGGAAAGTCCATGTCTTCCCCCAAGGAGCTAGTAACTGATACTTTCTCACTGGAGGGAAAGGGCTTGCACGGGATGGGTTCTGTATCAGCTCAACAGATATGTTCTGTGCTTCGTTTGTAACCCTGCTGGCTCTCACATGTGAGTCTCATATCTCACCCCCCTCTTCTTTTCTCTTTCTTTTCTTCTCATATTCTTTCTTTCTTTCTTGGTGGCCATTTTGGCCATCACATCTACTTTTTATTTTTCAATTTGCTTAGAATTTTCAATTTGCTTAGAGAGTTCCTCTCTCAATTTGGAGAGGGACTCCAACTTCTTGTTTCATAATGTGACACTGACATCTGACCCTTGAGTTTCTAGGTAAAGAGATCTCCCAAGTCCAGCAGGTGCCACCAGGTGGCTTCAGAGCCTGTACTCCAACCCTGATGGTCTGCCAGGAGAATTCCAGCCTGTGTATTTGAAATTTCAAAAGGCACCTAGAAAAGAAATCTCCTAAAAACCTATGCTGCTCTATTTATCTTTCATTATAGTAAAATAACAGATGGCTAACTTAAGAAAGGAGGCTTAATTAGCTTATAATTGCTTACAGTCAGTTCCCACTGTGGATGGCAGCACTGTATGTAGAGGAAGAGAGCATATCTTGCTTTCAGAACACAGTGACTAGTTCCCCCATTCCCTTACAGAGGAAAACCTCCACTGACCACAGGGCTTCCGCTAGGACCCACCTCGTACAGTTCCCACCTTTCTGAATCATCCACCTTATGACTACGCTCCTAACACACAGACTTTTGATAAACAACAGCAGCAGCAGCTGCCGTTTGGGTTTTCCTAAGCCTCCTACTATTCATCTTGATGCTGAAAACTGGAGGTGGGTGAGTATGTTTTATGGAAGAAGGCTTCCATAAGAGGCAAGACCTGCTAGGTAAGAATACAGACAGATCCATACAGCTGGGTTTCTCTGTGACTGACTCTGAAGAAACACATTTTTGACAACCTGGACAGTAGGCAGAGAAAGTTCAGCACACGTGCAGGACAATCTCTGAGTACACTTACCTCTGCTGTGTGCTTTGCCACGTGCCCCACGACCACAATGACCTTCCCCTTGAAGCTCTGGAGCATGGTGGTGTAAGGGCCCTGGCTGAGGTCTCCCTCTGCTGTGAAGGCTGCGCTGAAGGGGATGTTGATGCTGCCTGCAATGTGACCTCGAAGAAAGCTGACAGGCAGTTTAAGGAAAACGTATTATTCTTTTTTCTTTTCAACAACAACAACAACAACAACAACAAAACCCCCATAATTTTAATGGGTTAATATAGGTGAGCTATACATTTAGATTAGAATGGTTTCTAAGTACTTCTTCAAAAATCAATTCTCAGTCCTAAAGATAGTCATGCTTCCAAACGCGAACAACTAATAGACCAAACGGGGGCAGAGTTGACATCCTTAGTGCTGACATTAATCTTGGCTGTATTCATTTACCAGTCCTCAGAATGTTGTTTGTCTTTCCCATTGAATGTAGTAAGCTCACCAGATAGCACAGAGGGCAGCTGTTTCTTCTTGCAAGCCAAAGTGTCAAGCCTTCTAAGCCCGTGTCACGGGGGTGCCTCTCACCTCCCTGGTCCCTCGTTCTTTTCTTTGTTTAAAATCATCTTGACTGTTTAAGAAACCTCGTTTCTAGATGACAGTACTAAATATTTCCATGTTCACCCAAGTATTTTATCTAAACAAAGTAAGACCCTCTAAGGAGGAAGAAAATTAAATTTGAAAATGAAGCAGAAAAGAGAAAGGAATAATAGCTTGAGATGTAATTATCAGTGGAAACTGTGAGAGTGACCAGTGAAGCCATGGGCCTGTGTGCTGCCAGGTTCACCAGCACAGCCAGGGGTAGTTTAAAGTCCACTGTCTCAGGGCAAACTTGATGCTGAAAAATACTGTCAAAGCAGATGCTAAGTCAAACTCCACTTAGAATGGTTAGAGGTCATCAGCAGCTGGAATCTGTTCTGCTGCAGGTTACTGTGTTCAGCAAGCTCAGCTGACATGTCCATTATTCTGATTTTATATCCCCCCAGAAGGGGCCATGTCTTATGTTTCTTATACTTTAGAAGAATTCTGATGGTTTAATTGACTGTTACTGTTAGTTTAGGAAATAGACATCCATTAACATACTATATTTAGGAATGACATAAGATCTTAAATATATATGCTTTATGAAGTAATTAACGTATAATTGGATGAATAAAAATAGAACTCTGGCAATTAAAAAAGATATAGTTACACATAGAAAACTGTAAAAGAGATGTGTGAGACACTGTAATAGATTGCACCTGCTTGGGAGGCCAGGGAGGGTTTATACTGGCAAAGTGATGGCAAGGTTAAATTCCGAAGAATAAAGAAGTCTCAGACAAAGGAACAGGATGGAGGTGTGACTGGGTGGAGGGGGCAGAAAGCTTAGGGGGGCTTCTGCAGTTACAGCGGGACAACATATGCCCTACATGCAGCAGAGTTTAAGTGTGAGATAGAAAAGTTATGTTTGCATTCAAAACTTCTCACCACAGAGGGAAAACGTCCTAATTGCATGTTAAAACAATAGTTGTCCATGGACTTAGTGTGCGGGCTCACCAGCTCTTCTGCTGTTTCCTCTCCCCTGCTCCTCATCAGGCTCCCACTTTCTAGAACAGATGGGTAGCAGGAGGAAGATAACAGTTAACATTAATAATAAAAGAAATAATCAAATACATTCTGAAAAAATGATGAGATCAAATGCACACTGCAATTGCAGTGGGATTGTTTAGAGAATTCTAGAGTAGGGAAACTTTATAAACACAGGTTGTATATTTATAGATTAGTGTTTAGGGGTGCACCACTACACCTGGCTAGCATTAATTTCTCAAACATAATTACTCAATAGTTTTAATGGTAATCTTCACGAACAATGAGGATTTAAGTATAAGAACCATGGAAATACTTGAAAATATTTAAGCAATTTTGTTTTGAGTAAAGAAAGTGACACTTATCATACGAACTAGGAGTCCAGCTGCTCATTTCTTCTCAGCAAGCTGCCAGGGAAGTTCGGTTCCTCAGCGAGTACTTCTGGTCTGTGAACACCTTTACTGTTAGCAGGTTCAGAGCAGCAAAGGCAATGCAAATCTATCTTAGCCAGGGCCTGGGATGGGCGTGTCCTTACAGCCCACCTGTTCCTTTTTTCCTGCTGGAACATCCTCAAACCCTTGGAGAAAGCGTGGGCCTTGGCCATGGTGCTCCTATGAGACAACCCTCCCTCACCATGCTATGGCTGGCAGAGAAGAGGGTATGGAGGGTAGTGCTAGGTGCCTGATGCAAACCAGGCCAATAGTGTTTTCTCTCTCAAAAATGAAAAAAAGTAATGCTTAGATGTGTTGAGTTTTTTAATATAAAATCGCATTTGAATACCTCTATATTGAATGGTAACCACATAACAGAAAATCAGAACTACTCAAAGTTAAATTATGTAAATATTTGGTTTTAAAAGTGGTTTGCATATATTCAATATAATTATCTAAAATCAAAGATAGATGTGAATGACTTTTACATGCTATTACTATGTACGTTTAAAGAAGATTTGTCTATATTGCTTTTTAGTCACTAAAAGTATGTTATAAACTTGTTATTTTTCCAGAATTTTTTGTTAGTTATGCTTTATGGTTTGATTTTTTAAAATGGAGATTAGGTGTCAAAATGTTTTGCCAAATATGATGAAAAGGTTTTAGAGAGGAGGAAAGTTCTGTCCAAACCCCCAAATACTTCACATCTTTCTTCTCATTGTACTCTGGGAGACAAAACACAATCAGCAGGGTCTCAGAGCACAGCTCCCTCATGTAGTGCGGCCCTGGAAACCATCTAGAACACTCTTCCCAGAAGTCTGTCAAGAGGCAGAGCCTGAGTAAGCACAGATGTCTGGACACACAGCTGTCAAGCCTCTTCATCTTCCACCCATAGCTGCATTACTGGCAGCCGGGCTGAGTTATAGGTCAGTGCATTTTCAACAGGCAGTCTCTTTTGTTTCAGTATGTTTGACAATGATGAAAACAATTTTGGTTACTTAAGGACCTTTTTGTCCTTGGTAATTATGTTTCATTGCTCACAACACAAATCCTTATATGGCTGGCGGTGAGATGAAGCAGAGCTTCTGGACACCATAGCGGTGTGATCACATCATACCATAAAGGTAAAACCTGTTGAGTCACTTAAAACCTGAGCATCTTAGCTTGCTGCTGTTGCTGCTGCTGCTGCTGCTGCTGTTTCTGGAGGAAGGGCTTACTCAGCTTACAGTTCAGTCTACCATGATATAAAGTCAAGGCAAAAGAGGATCAGGAAACAGGTTGGGATGAACATGGGATGAACATTCCTGCTCGGCTGATGGACCCATGCCCACGGAATGGTACCGCCCACTTTTAGTGTCCTTAGTGTGCTGCTTTCCCCTCAATTAGCCTCCTCAAGGTAATCCCACACAGGCATGCCCAGGGACCCATCTCCTAGGTGAGCCTGGAGCTTTGTTTCCTAGGTGATTCTGGATGAGCTGACAATGAACACCATTACACTGAACATATTTTGTATTTGTGAAGACAAAAATACAAAAATATACTTAAATATGTATTTTTAAGTAGAGTAAGGAGAAGGCAGTATCTGATATTTGAGGACTTTAGGTTACCAAAGTTAACTGAGATTATTCTCTGCCAAATCTGGCAAGGAGAAGAAAACGTATGGCGAGTGTGGTGAGATGAACTCTTTATGCTTCCTGGTTTTGGAGATGAACATACAGCATACACATTTCTGGATGTACTTAGGAAATAAATGACAGGTATTGTTTTCCTAAGAAAGCATTTAACTTAACATTACAGGTCAGCAAACTCACAGATGTAGAGTACATGATTGCCACATTCAGGTTACAGTGAGTGTGTCACCTACAGCCAGGCTATAGTGAGTGTGTCACCCACAGCCAAGCTATAATGAGTGTGTCACCCACAGCCAGGTTACAGTGAATGTGTGACCCATAGCCAAGCTATAATGAGTGTGTCACCCATAGTCAGGTTACAGTGACTATGTCACCCACAGCCAGGTTACAGTGACTATGTCACCCACAGCCAGCCAGGCTACAGTGAATGTGTCACCCACAGCCAGCCAGGCTACAGTGAATGTGTCACCCACAGCCAGCCAGGCTACAGTAAGTGTGTTGTCACCCACAGCCAGCTAGGCTACAGTGAGTGTGTCACCCACAGCCAGGTTATAGTGAGTGTGTCACCCACAGCCAGGTTACAGTGAATGTGTCACCCACAGCCAGCCAGGCTACAGTGAGTGTGTTACCCCACAGCCAGCCAGGCTACAGTGTGTCACCCAAAGCCAGCCAGGCTACAGTGAATGTGTCACCCACAGCCAGCCAGGCTACAGTGAGCATGTCACCCACAGCCAGCCAGGCTACAGTGAGTGTGTCACTCACAGCCAGCCAGGCTACAGTTAGTGTGTTACCCGACAGCCAGGCAACAGTGAGCATGTCACCCTGCAGCCTGGTATTATTCTGTTAAGTTGCTTCTTGTCAGGTACTGGGTCACAGCAAGGAGGAGTGTAGATATAACAGTCTATGCACCAATATAGGAAAGCAGTTGACGAGTATAGAAAAAGGGCGTCCTGAGCACAACGCAGTTAGATCATATAGGTAAGCTACGTGAGTGCACGTATCCCATGTGTTTATTTCTGAAATATTAACTCCTTTAACATGCATGGTCAAAGTTCAACTCAGAAGCCATCTCCTAGTTTTCTGAGTCCTGGTAGAAGATAGCACTTTGCTGATCACTATACGCAGGAACAGTCAGCCTCTTTACCAGCCCACAGCAACCTCAGCAGCTATGAGATCTACGTCTCTTTGTGCTAACTAGTGTACATAATGTAACAACAGCACCTTAAACCCATTTGAAGGCTGTACTTATGCTAATAGCCAAGAGAGGAAGTAGTACTAAGCCCACGGTTTCTCCAAGTATCGAGTAGCATTAGTAAAATTAAAAATGTTCAGGTAACATTTTCCTTACAACTCTGTTATTTGAGTTGGTATCAGCGGTAGCTGTTGTCCACCTCCGTGGTGGCTGCCACTAACATCTTCCACTCCAGTGCAGCTCATCCTCCCATCTTTATGCCTGCAACAGTCTGCCAGGACACCAGTCACACTGAGCTCAGAGTACTACAGCAGCAGCTTTCTAAAACTTTTGCCTTCTCCCCACCCCTGAGAAACCCATTTTATTTACAATCTTTTCAAGCTAAAATTTTATAAACAAACATTCCTGCTGAAAAATCTTCCATGCCCAGACCTCTCTCAGTTTGGCCCTCATGAACCATGACCTAGTAGCTCCTATTCTAAATGATACCATTTGGCTGCCTTTCTGCCTGGTTCATGTAATTTTTCTCTGCCAAAACTATTTATTTAGACAGGGCCTCTACGCCTGTGTCCTCCTTGGGCCAGCTTCCCGAGTGCTGAGGCTACAGGTACGCACTGCTGGTTCCTTTGTTTGTCTGTGCTTGTACAGTTCTCCTGGGAAGTTTGTTGCCCACAATAAGCATCTGTATATTGCTCATGACAGCAATTTGATCTTGAACTAAACAGACTGAGTATGACTTGAATTAAAATTCTAGACAGCTTATAAGAAGGGCACGTATTTCTGCCTTGAATCTCCTACAATGCTTAATACAGCATGCACACACAATGAAGTCTATTTACTAAGTAGTTAGGTTCTGAACTGTGCCAAGCCTAGAATAGCCAGTGTCAGCAGCAAATATATAAGTGCCTCTGCTGCAGCCAGGGCCAACACTGCACAGAGCTCTTTCCTCAGGGCACACTTGGTTGAAAAGTGTGAGAGCAAAGCTTATTTCTCCAAATAGTCTCCAGCGTGGGTACTTACCTAGGGTGCCAGTAAAACTGTTTTATTAAGAAAAAGTTCACGACCTCACTCTGTATGACAGCAAATACAAACTGAATCTGAGGAATCCCATCTTTCTAGCTTCACCTGCACCATTAACCATGCCCCACACAACCTCCACGCGTCCTCAGCATCAGCAGCACCACCAGCATCATCATCTTTGTTTTGCAGTACTGGGGTCAGATCGCTAGGCCTTTCTGTACAGCTCTCTAGTAGCTTCCCTGAAATACAAAGCTGAATGCTCTATTCCTCTAATTGAACTTCTCCCAGGAAGTCTACTCTTATCTCATTTCTAACCTTCATCTATTTCAACAATGGTCACTCATTTTGTTGTAATCTCTCAAATGTGTCCTTAACCTCTCTTGACCTTTTTCTCTATGGATTGTACTCTCACTCTCAATGCTTTCTATATCTTTGCCCACCACATCTACTTGTACTGTAAGTAACCACCTTCTGGCTCAGGTACCCCTTCTTGTATTTCTATGATGTGTGGGTATGACTCATCACAGTGTGATGAAATTATCTATTTAAAACTTTTGTTCTAACTATATGACTGGAGAACAGGGCTCTGGTTTGACCTTATCCCTGTTGCCTAGTGAATGCTTTTAACAGGACAACTGGTTTGGATCTAGGACTAAAACAGAAAATGGCGTCAACTCTGGTGTAACTCTAACCACTATTAATCTAAGAAGTGGAGATATTCCTCAGCAGTAGCTACCGTACACACATTAAGGAAGATCCATTCAGACATGAGACTCCAAATGGTGGGAATTTTAACTTAGATAGGTCAAATACAAACTTACATCGGATGAACAAAATCCTGCAGAACCTCTTTATGACTTCCTCTGATCACAGGTATCTCTATAGTACTTTGAAGATAGTTCCAGAAATAAAAAAAGTACTCTTTACTAAGCATGAGGATGGTGTAATAATGGAAATAGGTGGCGTTGGTCTTAAAATAAGTGTGAGCCTGCAGCTGTATTTCCTACTTTTCCTTTCCTCCTCCTTTCTGTCCATCTTTCCCTTCCTCCTTTCTCCCCATTTCTCCCCTAAGAGCTTTAGAAAAAGCTGTAGAACTCAGCCTTACTTGAAGCAAATGAGATTAACATCCTTCAAAGTATTTCTGTTTATAGATAACATCAGTTGGACCCACATTTGCATGACTAAGACCACCTTTAATACAAACTCCAGGAAATCTGAAACTCTAAATATTTATAGCTAGCAAAACAAGTGGGCTAGGTATTACCTTTGAAACCATTAACATTACTCATAAAGTTTATGAGTACCATACAAGAAATGTCTCTATTGCCTTACTCCAAATTTCCCATGATATACTGAAAAAGCTTTACCTAGTAACATTTCATGTTTCTTATAGAAACAGACAGAAGTAAACTATGATTTCAGCAAAAACGTTGCCGTTTCCCTGCCTATTGATCCTGGCACTGATGTTGGGGCTTTAGGAGGTATTTCTAGGTCTTGGACTGTGTTTTAGTGGCAGGTGTGTGCAGGCTGACTGTCAGCTTCTTTGTCTGCACTCCCTACTGCTTCACTTCGCTATGCCCAGGCACAGGAAGGAGGCAGCTGATGGCTTGTTAACCCACTTCTCTTTACCTGTAACCAAAACAGGTTACAACAGACTGCAGCATCTACAGAATCCCAGGCAGCAGCGAACTGTCTGGGAAGGCAGCTCCTTAAGTGTACTGGCACAAAGTTCATTTGCTTAAGATTGAGAGTTCCTCCCTCCCTTCTCAAACAAGTGTCTCAATATTTTACATAGGTTAAAAAGATGGGAAATGCAAATCAAAACAACGCTGAGATTCCATCTTACACCCATCAGAATGGCTAAGATCAAAAATTCAAGCGACACCACATGCTGGCGAGGATGTGGGGAGAGAGGAACACTCCTTCATTGCTGGTGGGAATGCAAACTAGTACAACCACTTTGGAAATCTATCTGGTGCTATCTCAGAAAAATGGGAATAGGGCTTCCTCAGGACCCAGCTATTCCACTCCTTGGAATATACCCAGAAGATGCTCCAGCACACAGCAAGAAAATTTGCTCAACCATGTTCATAGCAGCCCTATTCATAATAGCCAGAACATGGAAACAGCCTAAGTGTCCCTCAGTAGAAGAATGGATAAAGAAACTGTGGTACATATACACTATGGAATACTATTCAGCTATTAAAAACAAGGAATTCCCAAAATTTGTGGATAAATGGATTGAGCTAGAAATGATCATAATGAGTGAGTTAACTCAGAAGCAGAAAGACTCAAATGGTATATATTCACTTATATCTGCATATTAGCCCAACGGGCATGTCCCACGAAAGCCTTCACTTACCAGGAAACAGAGACAGAGGAGAGGACATTCTAGTGGGACTCTAGATGTGAGATTCATGAGAGAAAGGCAAAGTAGAAGGACCCAGAGGGTCCTAGGAGCCTACAAGTAGAACATTATGATAGGCAGATTTGGGCACAGGGGTCCCACTCAAACTAGGCACCAGACAAGGACAATACAGGCGGTAAACCTTAAACCCCTACCCAGATCTAGACAATGGACAGAACACTCTCCACAGTAAAGTGGAGAGTGGGATATTACGTTCTCACACACTCTGGTGCCACACCTCTGACCATGTCCCCTGGATGGGGAGACCTGATGGCACTCAGAGGAAGGACAGCAGGTTACCAAGAAGAGACTTGATACCCTATGATCATATAGAGGGGGAGGTAATCCCCCTCAGGAACTGTCATAGGGGAGGGGAATAAGGGGAAAATGGGAGGGAGGGAAGAATGGGAGGATACAAGGGACAGGATAACCATTGAGATGTAACAAGAATAAATTAATAATAAAAAAAATGGAAAAAAAAAAAAGAAATTTATTGTCCCTGAAACACAAATGAGGAAAAATTTCACCCATATGGAGATATAAGACTTATTTTACACAGTCCCTCATTTAATTGGCTTTGTAAACAAAGCACAGAGTAGACATGATGGGTCCCAGCACTGGGGAAGCTAGAGGCCATTTTAGTTCTGGGCCAGTCTGGTGCTATACAGTAAGTAACAGGCTAAACAACCATATAATTGGCAGCTGGTAGAGTCCACCTCAAGCTAATAAACCTTATGCTATTTGCCAGGTCCCTATAGTCTTTGCATGGGCTATTAAGCATACGCAAAAGTGAGATGAGTCAGTTATTACAAATTAATGCCCAAATGTGATATGTATTGATTCTCAAGTTATGTATCCATTCAGAAGTCATCCACATTCCTTCAAATCCTAGAGGCTACTGCCAGGACCAACATGTATACTGTAAGATCTGCAGATACGCAACGTATCAAGCCAACAGGGTAATCTGCAATCATGGATTCAGAAATTGGTATTTGTTGTGGGGGGGGAGTGAGGGCATGTTAATAGATCCTAAACCATATTGTAGATTTCTATCACATTATTTTTGGTAGCACCAGTAATTTTTTATTTCCTGACTCTATCTTTTATTTTGCTGGTCTCCTTGGTGGGTTCAAAATGCCAAGGATGTTGATACACTCAGGTCTTTGTCTTTGCTCTTTCTTCTGCTTAGACTGTTCCCCACTAGGCTGGGTCTGATGGTGCACACCTTTATTTTCAGCAATTGGTAGGAAGGGGCAGACGGCTCTCTAAGGGGGAGGCCAGCTTGGACTACAGAGCGAATTCAGGACAGTCAGGGTTACATAGTGAGACCGTATGTCCTTCCCTGCAAAGTTCTTGCCTTTTCACATCCAAGTACTCTAATAGGCCCTATTTGCTATGGCACTAATTGCTATGTTAAAACACTTTCTATCTTTTTAATTAAACTGCAAAGTGAAAGGAATTTGTCATTTTGTTTAAAAATAGCCCTCTCATGTCTCTTATACTGATTGGCACACAAAGACAGTACAATAATTGCTGAAGAACTGTTACATGAGGAACTGTGTTTAGTTTGAGATTCTCATGCCCTGCATTCTTCTGAGTACCAATTGCTTGCTGGCTTCATGGGCAGCCCAGTGAGATTGACTTTAGAATGTGAAGGGGCTCACACATGGCTGCCAACTGTCTCTAATGTTTTAACTTTGAAGGGCAAGTGAGGAACCAGTGGGCTATGGACCCTGCCACCCTGCTCTCTTCTCCTTCTATTGTGACCACTTTCTAAATGCTAAGCCTGGGGCTGGGCTATAAAACGTATAACCATCTTGCCTTACGCAGATTCTGTTCTTGTTGATAATGTTTTTTGCTTGTTTTTCTCATTTGCTCTTATTGTCTTTCCTATTCATTTGTTTTCAGTATAAGGTGTTTTAATGCTTTATATTCCAAGCAAATGTTACATTTTCTTTTAAAAATCCTGTACAACACTACAGAAAACTATATTTTACTAGCTCTATTAATGGTGATGAGATCAAAGGACTAAATTTGTGAATCTCTTCCTCACTGTGAAGACTCGCCCTGGCCTTTAATTACTTGCAAATAGGATTCAATATGAAGATTAGGAGTTCTATATTAGTTGTTTTGTAGTGTGAGGAAACAGACCACAACAAAGAACCTGCTTTCTAGTTTGATAAACAGTAGGTAGTTCAGACATGTCAACCAAAGGCTGCCTAAGACATCACTTCATCTTCATGGTATTCATGATACTTGCTAATACCCAGTGGGCCTGAGAACAGACTTTAGCTTATATTTTCTTTCAAAGAACTATGAACTGAAGGCGTCAACAATTCATATTTGAAGGCAGAAAAATATGTGAAAAAGTAAGAGGCCACAGAAAGGACATAGAAATGTGTGAGGAGGAGGAAGAAATCAGAGCTCTGTGACTCAAGGCCAGCCTGGTCTACCTGCAGGTCTATAAGGTAAGAGTCGGTTTCAAAGAACAAAACAAAACAAAACAAAACAAATAAAAAATTGAGTTATGGTTGAAATTGTCGGCTTTCAAATTCTACTGTAAGTAACCTGAATTATTCTGGATTGCTTTTCCAATTCTGGGAAAGCATGGCTTGAATTTCACTTAAAAATCTGAGACTGTGAGGGTCAATATCAGACCTAGGGAGAGTAGGGGTAGGAGGACAGAGGGCTTGCAGAGAGATGATTGGGCGGGGGCTTCTTTGTGACAACCTGGAGACATAGGACAGGGTAGGCTCCTGGGAGGATATGAGGGGGACACTAGCTGAGACTCCTAGAGACTGAAGAGGCCACCCTCTAACTAGACATGACTCCAACCCACCCACAAAAACTTCAACCCAAAACTTACCCTGCCTACAAGATGTGAAGGGAGAAAAATAAAGAAGAGATTGAGTAAATGTCCAACCAATGCCTGGCTCAACCTGAGACCCGCCCTGGGAGAGCACCAACCAGGACACTATTAACGATCCTCTGCTATGCTTGAAGAAGGGAGTCTAGCATAGATATCCTCTGAGAGGCTCCACCCAACAGCAGATGGAAACAGATGCATAAGTTCACACTGAAACACTGGGTGGAGTGCAGGGAGTCTTGTAGAAGAGGAGGGGGAAGAACAGACTCAGAGGGGACAGGAGCTCCATAAGAACAACAGAGCCAAGTGTCCAGGGCTGGAGGTGGGGATGGGGTGGAGACTGAAGCTCCAACAAAGGACCATGCATGGAGTGGACCTAGCGCCCCTACACAGATATAACCAATGGGCAGTTCGGTCCTTATATGGGTCCCATAGCAAGGGGAGTGGGGGCTGACATGGACTCTGTTGCCTGCTTTTCTGTCACTTCCCCCTGGTGGGCATACTCACCAGGCCACAGGGGAAGAGGATGAACTCAGTCCTGATGCAACTTGATAAGCTGGGGTGGGTGGGTGGGGCTCCCCTTCTCTGAGGAGGGGGGGTTGGGGAATGGAAATGGGTGGGGTGGGGGGAGGGTCGGACTGGGAGGAGAGGAGGGAGGGGGCTATGACTGGGGTGTAAAGTAAATAATTAATACAATAAATAAATTTTTTAAAAACTGAGACTAAACTATGCACATGAAAATACTCAGATTTTGGCATGTATGACTCCATCAGTCAGTGAGCCCTAATTTATTGCTTTTATACTTAGTGTATGCTATAAATGTGAAAATTTAAGTTATAAAAGTCTTCATTTATATTTCATACTCCCCTTCTCTTTTTCTTTTTTAAATAAAAATTCTGTTTAAGAAAGAACGTTCTGTTAAGAAAAAGTCTGTGGCTGGAGAGATGGCTCAAAAGTTAAGAGCACTGGCACCCTTCCTTCCAGCAGAGGGCACCCTTCCTTCCAGCAGAGGGCACCCTTCTAGGCCTAGGCTCAGCTCTCTGTACCTATGACAGCTCACCAGTGCCCATAACTCCTGTTCCACTTACATTGGGGTAAAATGCTCACACACAAAATGAAATAAATACTACAAAGCGTATGAGGGTTACAGAGACAGATCAGTAGTAGAGAACTTCTTAGTACAGTCAGCACCCTGGCTTTGGTCCCCAGCATTGCTTTTATAAAGAAGGATTCCGATGACCTCTAGAGCCACAATACACGTCAGAGAAACACTACACACACAGAGAGAATCTTTGAGCAGTGTTTGGAAAACATTTTGATACCTTTGGTTCTCAGTGTGCAAGGCCATGTTTGCATGCAGTTTCAGAGTTACTTAGCTATTCAAGGTCGGAGGCATCCTAGGAATGCCCACTGCTCTCATCACACACCCCGTATACAGGAAGGAAGACACAGCAGTAGGGCAGTGCCACCCTTTCAAACCACAAGGCAAGGATACTCCTCACTGTTCCGGATGTCGACCACCAGGAGCTTTGGTTTACTGGACTTGGCTTTCTTGGTGGGGGTTTTGAAGTGGCCTGTCACTGTGAGCTCACACAAATCGATCAGGTCCTCTGCTGAAATCCGAGGTGACACTTCTGATTTTAGGTCATTTAAAGGGATGGATTCTCTTGACTGAAAAAAAAAAAGGGAAAAGGAACAAAAATATTGATAATTTTTTGGAGACAAACTATAGGCAGTTAATACTTTCAATATAGCTCAAGAGAGAAGAGGACCAACTCATTTTGGCACTCTGTAGTGTAACTGTGCTCCTAACTAAGCAGACATCAGACTAGCAAACTAGGGCACTGGTCTCATCTTTGCTCCTGCTATATGGTATGTGGCTAGCTGAGACCAGTGATATTAGCAGTCATTTAGTATTAGTAGAGAGAAGTATCACAATCCCACAATAAACAATACGATGAATTCAGCCCAACAAAAATTAATTGAGTATCACTATTGGTTTTAAAAATTCATATAACAAGAATTTAAGATCTTCCAAGAGCTAAGAGTGTATCTCAATGGAAAAGCCTTTGCCCTGCATGCACAAGGCTCTACTATCAGTAAAACAACAAACAACAACAACAAAACCAGAAGAGCTTTCAAAACTTACTTGACCAACAGTTTAGAGATTGAAGAATTATTTATATGCTTAATTGTTATCAAAAATGAGCCTAATTATTATCTCATTTTCTCAATTTTATTCCGTAATTCTACTTGAGACCTGCAATTTAGTATTTCTAGGAAAAGAAATAAACCATACCAGTCATTCACCAGAAAAATTTGTTTTGAAAAAACTGTTCAATTGGCATTTGATATCAGCTTTCATGTCTGGGCCTTCTCTGAGCATGTTCTAAATTCTTTACTAGTAAACACGTGTTCACTTACCTCATTGAGCTTTTGAAAAGAAGTGGAAATGGCTAAGCTTTAGGGGTTTAATTTTTTAATATTGAGAATTAAACTACTTAAGCATTTTGAAATTAAAAGATTAAATAGCTTTAAAATCACCAGTCACACATCAGAGCCTTCCTATTCTTTTTTGTTAGACTGCAATCTTTGCAGGTGTTTCTTGCAGGCCTCATTTGCAGCTATGCACATTTTTGGAGATGAAATAAAGAGCTTTTGATTGGCCTAGTTCCGCCAGCAGTCACTTAGTGACGAATGTGGCATTTAGAACGGAAGTTCAGTTGCAGTGCAGGAGGTTCCCTGGCTGATGAGGAAGAGTATTTTATTTTATTGGAGTGTTCTCTCTGAAGAAAGAATGTCCTGTGCACATGACAGGTTTTTAGGAAAGAACACTGCTACGTATTGTTTTTTTTAAACTTTTTGTTGACTTCACATCATGCACTGCAATCCCACTCGTCTCCCTGGCCCTCCATATCAGCCTTCCCTCCTTGCAACCTCCCCCAAAACAAAACATGGCAAAGCTAACTTTCTAGCCTTCTCAGGATGTATGTAAAAAAAAAAAAAAAAAGATTTTAATATGATACACACAAGTGCCCTCTACAGATTAATTTTAGAAGTTAAAATAAATTAAGCTATTAGGGCAAATTACATTATTTTAAGAAGAAAATAATAACGTTATTACTATAAAATACATACGTTTTTAGTTTCCTAAGCAATTTTACTATTTATTATAAACTTTATCTGAGGAGGCAAACCAAAGCTTGCTCTGCACAGCCTCTGTCTTGCTGCACCAGCACCCTGTCTATTAGTTAGTACTTTTCCTCTGGGACTGGAGTTTCTTGTTCCTGGGCCTTTACGGTAAGTACAGAACAGGCCTACATGTTGACTAACGTATCATTTCAGCTCAAGAACCTAAATATAAAACTCATGTCAAGCTCAGGTTTTATCCCAAGAAAGTTCTGTCCGTTTCTTTAACAGTATATGAGCTTAAGAACACAGAGTAATTTGTTATTTGCTAATTTTAGATTTGAATTCTCAACAATTAAAATTTTTTCTCTTTGCTTAGTCTCCGTGTATGTGCTTTTGGGTACATTCATGTGTGGGTGTACATGGGCTCTTGTTTGCTTGCAGGTGTGTCTGCTTATGTGTGTTTAGAGGTCAACCTTAGGTGTCACTCCTCAGGGCCATTCAGTTTCTCTCACTGGGTTGGAGAGAGCTGAGTATGCGGGCTGGCTACTCGTGATTCTGCCACCTCAGAGCTGGGCCAGCAGGGCACACTCCCATGCCTGGCTTTGGAACTTCCCTCAGAGCTGGGCCAGCAGGGCACACTCCCATGCCTGGCTTTGGAACTTCCCTCAGAGCTGGGCCTGCAGGGCACACTCCCATGCCTGGCTTTGGAACTTCATCCTGGGGACTGAGTTTAGGTCCTCATGCTTGTACAGCAGCTACTGTATGAACTGGGGCATTTTCACAGCCCTTTCCTCCCTCCTGTAATATGCTACTGCTATGTTTCTCAGATTGACCTTGAACTTTTGATCCCCTTGCCTCCACAGGCTGAGATTAGGGGTGTTTATCACCATTTCCAGGAGATAGCAAGAGATAGTAACAATTCAACATGTAAATCTATCTGAGAAAAATTTTAAATCATATTTTTTGTTTACCTAGAGTCAGCATTTCTTTGGCAGATTACTGATGAAAATCCTATAGTAGTCCGAACCTTTGAAAGGGATGCCTGCATGGATTTACAGTCATTCCCGCCAAGCACCAAACATCTAAATGATGCCACTAGAAACATTTTGCTGTTTGTAAGCACAGCACTTTGACACCATGGGGAAGGCCTGGGCTGCTACTTCTAAGGCATGAGGTGTGTGTGTGTGTGTGTGTGTGTGTGTGTGTGTGTGTGTGTGTGTGTGTGTGTGTGTGTAACAAGAACAATTAAAGAAAAAGAGCACATGGATTTGAGAGAGCAAGGTGGATTCGTGGTAGGAGCTGGAGAGAGGAAAGGGAGAAATTATGTAAAACTATATTATAGCTTAAAAGTAAAAATTAGTTAATACAAATAACAAAACATGTTAAAAAAGCTTTCTACCCCTGCCCCATTTCAAGCTAACCTGAATAAAGCAGAACTTTGGTAAGGATCTTTTTTGAAATATACTTGCCCCACCTAGTTCCAGTCACAAGTATCTAATAAGTGTCTTGGGCTCCTAGTTCCTGCTCTGTGACGCTCATACTGCAGTCGGACTCTCTCAAATGAGTCTGTACACTGGTTTTTGTATTTTGTAAACTACTACAAAGTTGAGATGTAGTAGCTACTAAGGAAAAGTGAGTGAGTTAATAAAAAAGTGAATGAGAAGGAAGACGGGAAGACATATGAAAAAACGTAATAGTCAGGGGAAAATATGATGAACACATTTTGGCTTTAAGGTTATAAGCCTGAGACTGGGGAAAAGACAGCAGGTAAGGAGAAGGTGAATTCTGATTTAGACACATGACCCTGAGCTATACAGAGCACACCACACTGAAAATATTAAGAACATAGCAAGAGATAGAAATAGAGATTTGTGAGAAGTCACAGCTGGAGGATCATATTAGGTATCAGCATAGAACTGTAGTTAAATTAATAAAGAAAATAAACTAATTAAAAACAAAGAAAAATTGGCAAAACTTGATTTTGAAAGGCATAATTTTATACTTCTGAGACACACATTCTGAGTTAACACATTTTTAAAAATTTAGAAATAGAGTTCAAATGTCCTTAGAAAAATTTCAATCAGTTCTTGATTTTTTCCATATCACTACATTACTAAGTTGACTTAGAAGTGTATTTATGAAGGACAGCCTCTTGTAAAAGGTTCACACATCAACTGTCCTGTTCAGACTGTAAAAGAAAACCACTTTAAAAACATTGCTCTAAACAGTCCTACAATCTACAAAGACACTTTTCCTTACATTTAGAACAATATATTGCTCCAGCAGTACACTTTATCTTTCTTATTTTTAGAGGAATAGAGGTTACTAAGCAGCATCTGAACTGAGTTTGAAATAGCTGTTATGCTCTGGCGGCTGCATAACGCATTTTTCACCCTGGAGAGGTTTTGTTCCCCTGAATAGAGGAGAGAGAATGCACCTGAGTATGAAATACAGAGAGGAGAGACAGATTTTTTTTTCAGTGATTGAGGATTTTATGCTAAAAATTTCACAGATGTGCTCTATAAAAACTGAGTGTGGGCTAAATTTTTTTTCAAAGACAGTAATTTTCCCTTTGATTTACAGTGTCATCTTGGGGATATTTCATCCTTTGGGCCTCAATTTTATCATGAATACTTGAAGAAACAAGACTAAACGGGATTATTATTTATTTTAACTCTAGTATTCTGTGACTTCATTGCTGATAAGCAGCCATGCACTCCCAACTCCTGCTTCTTTCCTTGGACAAAAGTAAGAAACTGGTCTAGGGCTCTGATATTTGACGTTGTGCTTACAGAGATTCAGTGGTGATCACTGCAGCTCTACTCATAGCAGGACACACACAGACAAACAGACCAGTGAGAACGTAGTATCCGAAACCAATCATCAGTCGTACTCCCCCCAGTTCAAGCTGTTTTCTGTGAGGATGGACGAGATGGAGATGACAGTAAGTGAAGAACTTTAGTGTTAGTGATTTCTGCAGCCGAGACAGGGGTAGCTGACAGTGTGGGTGGGGTGGGTGCTGAGACAGGGGCAGGTGACAGTGTGGGTGGGGTGGGTGCTGAGACAGGGGCAGCTGACAGTGTGGGTGGGGTGGGTGCTACTTCTACTTGCTTGTGTAGAACTTTTTGGAATCATTTTCAAATAAAACCAGAACCTGATACATTTCTTACTGAAATGAGAAGGCGGAGCTTCTGACTTTCTAGAGGGTGCTACCTAGAGGAAAGTTTTCTGTCCTAGTCTACAGCTTGAAGACTAAAGTCAGTGTAGGAAGGCTTGATTCAAGATCGTCCATTAGAATAAGAGAAAGGTCCATGTATGTCCAGCAGTTCCAAGACTGCATCAACAAGTGCCACAAGCTTCATTCTGAACAAAGTTCTCCCTGTGTGAACTCAGGATATTTCCATTCATAGATGGAAGATACCACAGCCACAAGCCGCATAACTGCCTATTCTAACCCACACAAAATAGAAAAAGTCTCCTCAGCATCCTATAACTCAATGAGCATGGAGACCTGTGCCACAAACTCATATGTCACCTGTGTGTGCTCTAGGGACCTTAGAGTCTGGTGGAAGCATCAGCTATGACTCTAAAAGCAGTTAGCAGTGCAATTTAACCCAGCACCAATGGGGATTGCCCCATGGAACCTCAGGAACATATCCTTTGGGTTATTCAATGCAGAGTCCAAGGTTAGTATTACCCCAGAACTCAGCATGACCTGTGCTCTGGGATGACCCAGAGAACAGACAAAGTTCCGCTCTATGCTGTGTCCTAAGGAGTGGCTGCTGGTGTCAGAGGCCCAGGTACGTCATACACTTATCCTCAAGTTCCTGGAGAATACCTTCACACTCTAGATTAGGAACTATGGTAGCTGTTGCTAGAAACCTCGGCATTGCCTTTGCTTGCATTGAAGGACCTAGGGACAGTTCTCTTCATATTCTCAATCACCAACACTGTGTGGAAACAACCACAAGCCCTGGTGCCACCAGGTCAAACATGTGCAGGCAATGGCCAGGCTGCTTTGCTATGTCCACTGAAAACTCATGATAACGGTTGTGACTTACTGCATTTTTAGATGCTGTAGACACCAAAGCTGAAGAAATTGAGAGATGTGCTGCAGAGCTGCCTAAAACAAAGCTGATCTAGATCACATATAAACAAAACTGCCCCTACAAAGCTACTTCATAAAATAAAGCAAGCATTATACCAAAGTGTAGACATCAATGTAGGGAAACAGGCATCAAAGGAAATATAATGCCCATAAAGAAAAAAATTCCTTCAGAAAAAGATCTCAGAGGAAAAGGTAAGAGATACTTGAAAAAATTTAATGATTTTTAACTCAGTAACACACAAGACAAAACACATAAATAATACAAAGAAATGAGAAAAACAATTGAAGTTACAAATAAGAAATTCACCAAAGAGATAGAACTCGTACAACAAACAAACAAAAAGCATGGACCAATCCTGGAACTAAAAACCCTGAATAAAGTAAAACTATAAAAGCTTCCATGAAAGACTAGAGTTAACTCAGGTAAGAAAAGGAAGGAGACGCACTGATAACAATACCCAGTGATTCCTACATATCCAAAGTTATATGGATAACTATGCGTAAAAAAGTTCAAAAGATCAGCTGGAATCAACCAACATAAACCTTTCCTTCTTTCCTTGCTCCCTCGCTCCCTCTGTCCCCTTTCCTTTTATTTTCAGTATGTGTGGATGTGGACCCACCTTGTTTCAGACAGAGTCTCTGTTGTTTTTCACCAAGTGTACCAGGCTAGCTGGCTAGGGAGTCTCTTGGGCTCCCCTGTCTGCTTCCTCGTGTTTAAATCTTTCGCCCAACAGCAGTAGGACATACGCTTTCCCCACCACCCAACAGCAAGAGGACACACACTTTCCCCCTCTTATCAACACATGGAACAATCTTTAGGGTAGGTCATATGTTAGTCTACAAATCAAGTGTGATAGTCAGTTTTAATTGTCAACTTGACCGGATTAAGAAACATCTAGGGGATTAGTAGAACACATCTCTGGGTGTGTTTGTAAAGAATTTCCATTGAAAATTTGCTTATGAGGGTACTAACTGAGCTAATAGCAAGGCGAGGCTATATTATATAAATGCAGATTTATTGGGAGCAGTGGGGGGATGGAAGGAAAGAGAGAGGTGAGTGTGGAGAGAGAGGGAGAGGGCAGGAACAGAGGAGAGGGAGAGGAGGGGAGGGGAGGGAAGGGGGGAAGGGAAGGAGAGCGCAGGAAGGGGAAAAGGGTGCTTCAGGAACTCAAATGTCTGGATTATATAGTGAAGGGTCTCTGGGAGAGGGGAAGTAGGTGGGGACCTACCACTAACCTAAGAGATTGGTTGATGGATTCATAGTATTGGGATGTGATGAGGTCAGGAGGTTGGGGCCATTTAGAGGACGTGGGTCACAGTGTACTACTGGTCATTGAGGACAATATATTGCCCTGGCTCTTTTCTACACCCCTCTATACCTTGTAAACAGCTCCCTGGTATATACTTCCACTGTCATGAGCCTAAGCATATAGGTAAATAAACCAAAGATTGAATCCTCTAAAGCCATGACCCAAATAAATCTACTGTTAAGATGTCCTGTCAGGCATTTTTTTTTCACAGTAATGTAAAAAAAAATTCTAATACATCAAGTCTCAGTAATTTTTTTTGAAACACAGGCTTTTTTTTTTTTTAAAAAACAGGGTTTCTTTTTTCAGTCCAGGCTGTCCTGGAACTTGCTCTGTAGACCAGGCTGGCCTCCAACTCATAGGGAACAACCTGCCTCTGCCTCCCAAGTGCTTGGATTAAAGATGTGTGCTAGCCCATATTCAGGGGGAGGAGGTCCCCCACAGCCACAGTCATAGGGAAGGGGGATTGGGGTGAAAGTGGGAGGGAGGGAGGAATGGGAGGATGCATGGGATGGGATAGAAAATGAGATGTAATAGGAATTATTTTTAATTTTCAATTAAAAAAAAAAAGATGTGTGCTAGCTAAGTCCAAAAAATTTAAAAATTGAAATTATGTCATGTTCTTATCAGATAACAATGGAAGAGAAATAAAAATTGGCCATAGTAGAAAGTATACATGTGGATGGAATTCAGTAACATGCTCCTAAAAGGGCAATGGCTAACAGAAGAAATGAAAAAGGAAATATAAAAGGCTATAAGCCAATGAAAATGATTCCAATATACCAGCATCTATGAAGTCTGGCCAATGTGGCACTTACAGAGAACTATATAGTAATGCACAGGCAAATCAAAACAGAGGTGGTTCACACTACTCAGCAGCATACTTAAGAATCGGAAGAGGTGAGAGGAAAAAAAAAAAAAAAAAAAAAAAAAAAACCAAAGGAAACCAACCAACCAAAGGAAAAAAAAAAAAACCCACAAGTAGAGAAAGGACTGAGAACCAGAACAGAATATTTAAAAGTGAAATCAGTCAAAGCAGTTTGTTGCTGTTTGTAAGACAGGCCAGGTGACCTCGATCTCCATCTGCCACCATGCTGAGTGATGGCCACCATGCTGAGTGATGACCACCATGCCCAGTGAAAGAGCTGTGGTTTTTGAAGAGGTAAATGAGACAGACTAAACATTTGGCTAGATTGACAAAAAGTGAGAAGACTCAAAATCAGAGGTGAAAACAAGGGCTTCACACCACAGAAATGCAAAGAACTATGAGATGCCCCTATTAGAAATTATTTCTAAAAATGTGGAAGCCTAGAAGAAATGGATAAATTTCTCAATACATACTACTAAATGTGAATTGAAAGTAAGTGGAAATCTAAATAATGAGCAACAACACTGAAACAAAATATCCCATCTGAAAAAAACCTCAAGAAAACGATAGCTTTGTTGCTAATTACACAAAATACACAAAATATTTAAATGACTTATTTAAATTCCTCTTAAACTTCTCCTCTAATAGAAATGGGAAGAACTCTGCCGAACTTTTTTTTTTTGAGCCAGCATTACCTTAGCGTCAGAACCACACAAAGATCCCACACAAAGAACTACGTACATATACCCCTGATGACTATAAATACAAATGGTCTCCACAAAATAGTAGCAAAGAAAATCAGCATCCCATTTAAAGACCAAACACCAGGACCAAGTGAGACTCATCACAGGGATGGGGTAATGGTCTGAAATGCACAGATCGACCACTGTGACACAGTGCCTCCCAGAACAGGGACCAACTCAATAGATATAGAAGAGGTCCTCAGTAAGATTCAGTATCCTTTAAAATTGTCAGTCTGGCTTGGTGGTGCACATCTTGAACACCAGTACTCAGGAGGCAGAAGTAGGCAGGTCTCCAAGTTTGAGACAGCATGATCTACAAAGTGAGTTTCAGGCCAACCAGAGGTACATATTGAGACCTTGTCCCATAAACAAAATCAAACAACAAAAAAGCATAAGACTGTCAAGATATTAGGATGGAAAAGAATGTGTCTCAGAATAGTAAAGGTTACAGATGAAAAAACAGACAGCTTTTCCTATAAGATCCCAAAATACAAAAATATTCATTGAATTTTTCTCAAGCTAGAACTGTCTTTAAAAGATCACTTATCAAAAGAAAGAAATATAAATCATTAGCCCAAGGGGCATGTCCCACGAAAGCCTTCACTTACCAGGAAACTGAGACAGAGGGGAGGACATTCTATTGGGACTCTAGATAAGAGAAGCATGGGAGAAAGGCAAAGTAGAAGGATCCAGAGGGTCCTAGAAACCTACAAGTAGAAAATTATGATAGGCAGATTTGGGCCCAGGGGTCCCGCTCAAACTAAGGCACCAGCCAAGGACAATACAGGCCGTAAAACTTTAAACCCCTACCCAGATCTAGCCAATGGTCAGAACATTCTCCACAGTAGAGTGGAGAGGGGGATATGATTTTCTCACATACTCTGGTGCCTCACCTTTGACCATGACCCCTGGAGGGGGAGACCTGGTGGCACTCAGAGGAAGGACAGCAGGTTACCAAGAAGAGACTTGATACCCTATGAGCATATATAAGGGGAGGGTAATCCCCCTCAGGAACAGTCATAGGGGAGGGAAATAAGGGGAAAATGGGAGGGAGGGAAGAATGGGAGGATACAAGGGATGGGATAACCATTGAGATATAACAAGAATAAATTAATAAAAAAAGGAAAAAAAAAAGAAATATAAATCATAAAGGAATTGAAAAGGCTAAAAAGAGAAGACACTGAATGCTCATGACATCCCATGTTTATGGATCTTAAGGCTTATTATTGCTCAGATGACTCTGCTACTTCATTACTAAGTGCTATTCTCATCAAAATACTGACTTCCCCCAGAAATAGAAAATAGCCCTAATATTTACATGGAAGCAGTAAAGATCAAGATACGCTATAAAAATCTAGGAGGTAGGAGAAAGAGGCATCACAATACAATGTTTGACATCAAAACATATTACAAAGTTATTGTAACCAAACAATATGATATTGTTATGCTATATACACACATAAATGTGTATAAGTTAAAGTTAACTTACAATCATTTCGCTAAATAATTTTTAACAAAGGCACCAAGAATATCCAGTAGACTGAAGATGGTCTATTCAGTAAATGCTCAGTCTCACAATGATTAGGGAAAGCAAATCAAAAGCATGAGAAAGTGGTGGCACATGTCTGTATCCTCAGCACTGGTGAGGTAGGCAGGTAGGGTATGAGTTCAAGAGTACCTAGTGTGTATAAGAGTACATAGTGAAAGTCTATATACTCATTAAAAAAACAAAAAACAAACCACCAATCTCGATTAGAAAGGCTGTTATCAACACACACACACACACACATGCCTCGAAAAACCAAAAATAGCAAATGATAATACAAATGTGGAGAAAGGGTGGTGGGAATGTAAATTAGTTTAGACATTATGGAATACCATATAGTATTCCCTAGGAAACTGAAGATAATTATACTATAATGATACATTGATTTTATCACTGGAAATTCATACAAAGGAAAAACAATCTTTGTCCTAAGAAGATGCATGCACCCCTATGTTCACTGTAGTGCTGTTCACAGTAGCTAAGCTATGGACTCTAGCTAATGTTCTGAGTAGATGAGTCAGTAAAGAAAGAGTGTATATAAACACAACAAACCATGACTCAGGCAACAAGAATGAAGTCAGCCACGGAGAATCAGATCCCACATGTTGTCACTGCTGTAAACTGCTAAGTCTGTCACGAGAAATGGAATGGGGCTGTGGTCACTGGAGACTTGCAAGGGCATTAGAGTAAGTGAATCAAAAGTTCTGTAAAGTGATACTAAACCACAGCTGTGGAGGAAGAATTAGTTCTGGGTTCTCTATTACACAGAAGGGTAAGTATAGGTTCAAATGATGGCATATTTCAAAGTGACCAGAGAAGTATGAAATTCCAGCATATGGAGACGATTAGTGCTTGAAGGGATAGAAATTCTTATTACCCTGATTGTAGTATATATATTATTTATGTTATATATATAATATATATATTAAAGTATACTGCATAACATACTATATACACTGTCCCAATAAAGAAAAAACTCAATAAGCTATTTCATATGCACAAGTCTACCAAACAGAACAGAAATTCTAACTAATTAAAATGATCAGCTATAATATAATGGGTAAATTTCTACAGTACTTAGTTTAGATACAGTTTAACTTTAAAGATATTCATCTCTCCCATTTGGTATAATATAGCTTAAAATGTAATAATAATCTAAGACAAAGAAATCTTTGCTAAAAATTGCAGGCAATCTTTTTTTGTGATGAAATCTTTAAGACATTGTATTATCTATAAAATGTAAACATGCATTTAGATAAATATATCCCATTAATTTTGAAAAATTATTTTTTGCCAAATTATGTGTAAGTGTGCTCATATTTTAGTTATATTTAAAATAGCTACTCTATTTTAAAAGCAGACAGTAATTGGTTAAAATGTACAAGGCAGGACAGAAATCACATGATAACCTTCATCAGCAGATGCAGAAAAGATGTTTGACAAAATCTAACCTCCCTTTATGATGAAGACCTTCATCAAAAACTAGGGAGTAAACGAATACATTCAACACAATAAAGTCCATCTATTGCAAAGCTGAGTTCCTAAGAGCAAGCCAACGGGAGCAATCCAGTAAGCAGCATACCTTCATGACTTCTCTTTCAGCTCTTGCCTCCGAGTTCTTTTGATGGATTGTGATACGGAACTGTAAGAGAAATAAGCCCCTTCCTCCAGCACCCCACACAAACCAAAACAACCTGCACAGTACTGGCACAAAACCAGAATCATACACCGGTGGAATAGAATAAAGAACCAAGATTTAAATCCATGTATCTATTGCCACCTAGTTTTTGACCAAAAGTAAAAAACATACATTGGAGAAAAGGAAGCTTCTTCAACAAATTGTGCCGGGAAAACTGAACATGTACACATAGATGCAAAGTTACAGCCTGAAACACTGAAACGGCCATACGCATCTCAAGATACAGGCACAGGCAAGCTGCAGAGATGATTCGTGGAGACGGGTGGCTGCTGCCAAGCCTAACTCCTGACGATACCTGGGACTGATATGGTGGAAGGTATCAACTCTTGCAAGTTGTCCTCTAATCTCAGCATGTCTCACAAGGCACAAAACAAATACATGCAGTGAAAAAGTTATAAAGCTTTAAAACACTACATCTGACTTACAAGGAACTCTAAGAAACAAAAAGTTCTATTTTATTTTTTAAAAATTGCATATCAAAAATTGCCTATCAGTTGAGGCATCATATATGTAACATAATAATGATTTTAATTACTTCTTGGTATGGAAAAAAACTATAAAAGATAATGTACTTGAAAAATAACACAAACATGTGTATGAATCTAGTTTGCCATAAAGGGATATTTAAGTCAAAAAGAGTAATGTAGGTTGCTCAAGAAAATAAACATCTTGATACTAAATGATAATTTAATAGTTTAGACTGTTAGTTCTGCTTGCTTGTCCCTTGCTAAGTGCTCATTTTGTTTCATTCCTGTAGGACTTCTGAACCCTAACTCCTAAGTCTCCCCTCTGTCTCTCTCACACCCCCCACACACCCACACACATAACAATGTATGTAAACTTATTTTAGGTAAACTTTATTTATTTGGGCTTGAAAGACAGAGAACGCTCTCCTAGCAGGACTTCTTGCACAGGTGTGAACTGCAGGTGAAGCTCCAGTTTCACTTCTTATTATGGCCTCAGTCTGTGTTAGTATGTATACAAAACAGGCTAAAAAATAGCAAAATAAAAATTTTATACATAGCTTTAAATGTGATTTTTGACCTCATGTCACCAAAATTGTTTGTTTACTTTGCATATCTTATAGAAAGTGCTGAGGGGGCCCGAATAAATGGGACACTTATGGCCTGAAATCTGAAAATCATTAGAATTCCTGCATCCTGTGTGTAACTGTGTTTGTTGCTACCCTGTCTGTAGACGTGTGCCACAATCCATTTCTTTTTAAATGTCACAGAATGCCAGTGATTCATGAAATGACATCCCTGAACTTTGAGGTTGTGAAAGGAACATCTCTGTGTAAGACCCCAGATATTCATTAGCGAGCTGCAGTCAGGCTACTGTGCCCATCACTCTCCATGAAGAAAATGTATTCTGTAGAGCCGCTGGTGGAAAACACTGCTAGAGGATCTGTGTCAAATCAATACTGAATTAAATCAGGCTGCACAGGCACACTGTCACCACTGCAGCCTTGCCAGCAACTTCCTGTGGATATGCTAATTATGCTCTGTGGGAACAGCCCTGTTGCCCATGGAGAGATGTGCCCCTGGCTCACAGCAGCTCAGCTGCCACTCTGGACCAACCTCTTCCGATATTCTACCCGATATTATGTCAATTGTTATGGTCACCACCACCAAAAAAAAAAAAAACCCTCATGTTTTGTTTTCCATTAATAACTCTATTGTAATTCCTTTTCTATCACCCCTCGCCCTAATCTTCATCAACATAATGCATTCTGTAATCCTCCCGGCATGGTTTGTGTCTGACCATGGGCATATTTTCTATGCTCATTTTGCTGTTGCTTTTACAGGACGCAGCTCTCTCTCAGACAATCCTTCCATAAAGTGAGATCAGGAGAGTGGTGCTGACAAAAGATGAGTTAGGATGACAAGATTGAAGGGTTTCTAAGGCCTAGAGAAGAACCGTTTGATATGCCATTACAAATTCTGATTTCTCTAAGATTATTTCACAAAACAATAAAGTGTATGTTTTAAAAGACAGTGAAAAATACCAACTATTAATTTCTAGGTTTCAGATGGCTACAAGGGAACAACTAGATTTTTTTTTTTAATGAGAAATACATGAAGGCTCACTGGGAAAAGCACTGATGAACACACACCATTAACTTACAGTTCCTTGACCTGGACAGCAAGGCTTATTCTTAAGTTCTCTGGCTATAATATTTACTTAAACATCTCATTTCACAAAGGATTTGAGATAACTTTTAGTTCAACTTATAATCTAATACATGTTTTTATTTTTCAGCCCTTCCTAATACATTATTTCCATCGGCCAAAATAGTTTCTGGTGTACTGAATGAAGTGATATCCCAAGTCTGGAATTGATACTGGGAGAAAGGAAGTTTATATAAAATGATAAACATCTTGCTAACTCTAGGCTTGAGGAGCTCTGTTTTAAATAACAACTAGCTTCAGAAAATGAACAACACAGTTGCAAATGAGGCGCAACAGGCACTGCAGGTTTTCTTTGCCCTTGTCTGCACTGACACATCCATGTGTTTACCAAGGTACTGGGAACAGATACAGTCCACATTAATGTGAAATGAATCAGGTACCTAGCATATGCTCAATAAATATTTACTAAGTTAATAAAAATTATCCAAAATTCACCTTAATGATGAGAGGGAGAAAAGGAAGAGAATAGTCCCCTGTTAGACAAAACGTAAGGTGGACTAGGAGCCAGGTTGGAAGGAGCAGTGGGTACCAGAAAATAAAAAGAACAAGAATATTTTGCCAGGCAACCAGCTGCTTCTCCAGGCTCAGGCTGGACTGATCAACAAACCTCTTCTACAACTGGGCACGTACTTTCTCCACGACCACACTGGCCTTGCTTTCTGCATTTCACTCTAGGCAAACTAGACTAAAGGACTCCAACCTGAAACAATGTAAAAAGTGGTGCCAATGGGGATTTCAAAGAAGGGGTTCCTAGCAACTACAGTCAGGGCCTCCATCAGTGCCCCAACAGGGAAAAGTGGGAACTGAATGCAGACACTAATCAATCAGTGTGCTTTGGGCACCACACAGCCATCCATTCCTGACCCAGTGGGGCCTCAGGAACAGTGTGGCAGAGTTTTGCCGTGGTTATCCACAGCCCAAGAACAAGATCAAGGAAACCCGACATGCAAAGGGAGCTGAAAACCCACAGGGGAGGAAGAGCCCCTCTAAACATATGGAGCACATCTTCAACCAGGGCCAGAGGAAAAGGCAGGGGATCCATGAAAAAACAACACTGGCATGCAGACCAGCCATCTTATTTTCTACCTTCTCTGTCCCGCCCTCCTTCCCCACTGCAGCCATTGTCTTCTGCCGAAGAGTCCACTATCTTCTACCTCCACCCAGCGGCCTCTTCTCCACAGCTAAGTCTTATCTATACAGTACAGCAGGGCACAAAAGGAGGCCAACACTATCCCCCACTGTTAGTTTCTTTTTAAACGATTCTCTGTGTGTCTCTTTCTCTCTCTCATATCCATTCCTCTTATTGTTGCAGCTCCTGAAGTCCAGAGACTGACGTGGTTTATAATATCTGGGCACAATCCTGACTTCTCTTTACAAAGCTAATGCTAACCAAAGCTTCCACACATCTACCCTATTTTTTCTCCTGCCTCAATTATTCTCACTCCTTTACTTTTCACCTAACAACCCAACATTTATCGCTAGGCTTGCCATGGTTGCTCACCCTTTTCTTCCATTTCCCTCATACTAATGTAGCAGCACAGACAGTATCACTGGGGTCCAAACAAGTGTCTGTGTTCCAGTGACCTGCTACTCTGTTTAGTCAGAGTGGGCTAACTATGGGTAGTCACCCCATAGGGGCAGCCTGTGGACCACCTAGTCTACCTAGACAGAAATGTCATCACAACTGTACTACAATGCAATCTCTTCTGAACCTGTAAATGCATCCACTGAAAGAAGACAGGAAACCAGAATTAAAAGAACAGCAGCAACAAATCTTAAACAATAATCTAAGTAGATCCCAGAGCAAAAGAACAAAACACAACATGAAAAACCAAGAAAACTTGTCTCTTCTAAAAGCTGTCAACTATACACTCATGACCATTGATCAAAATGACTCAGACGATCTGACTCTATTGCCTGCCTTTAGATCACTTTCCCCAGCTGGGCTGCCTTGTCTGGCCTCTGCAGGAGAGGATGAACTTAGACCTGATGCAACTTGAGGTGCCAGGGTGAGTTGGTGCCCCTTGGGGGCCTCTCCTTCTCTGAGGAGGAGAGAGAAAGGGTGGGGGAGGGGAGGAGAGGGAGGGGGCTAGGCCAGGCTGAAAAGTGATTAAATAAATAAATGAAAAAATGACTTACACAAAACTCCATATGTATTCTAAAGAATGATTATAATTATGATAAGATAGTTCTGAGAACTCAAATATTTTCCAAGCAAATATAAACAGCTGAATGAAGCAATGAAGTCAATCTATAAAATGAACATGTAATTTAATAAAGAGATAGAAATATTGAAGAAAGCCCAAACTAAAATAATGATTGAAATTAAAAAACACAATGAGGCAAATAAAATGATCAGTGGAAACTGTCCCTGATACAATGGGTCATGTGGACAATAGAACATAAGGCTATGAGGACAAAATAAAGGAAACGGATCATTAATAAAGGCCAATCAAAAACTTTACAAATGTATGAATATAACATGGAAGAACCCTGAAACTCCATCAGTTACAGGTGTACAAGAAGAATTTCATGCAAAAAGTCATAGAAATAAGTTTTAATAAAACCATAGAAGAAAATTCCCTAAATCTAAGGGGACAGAGCCCTTCTAGATAAAAGAAGCACACAGGACACCAAACAGAACCAGAAAAGAAACTCCTGGCATTATATTACAGTTAAAGCACTAAATGAACACAAAAGAATACCTTGTAGAAAAAAAAGGTCAAGCCACAGACAAAGACAAGCCCATCTGAAAAACAACAGATGCTTCAATCTAAACCATGACTGATGTATTTCAAACATTGAATGATCACAATTGCCATCTCCCTCTAATATACCCAGCAAAACTGTCGTAATGGATGGTGGAAAAAACCACTTTTTTTTCAACTGTAAGAGCAGAGTATAGGAATTCATGACCATCAAGCTAGTCCTGTAGAGGGCTGTAGGGTTAGTACTACAGTAGAGAAAAAGATAAACACACTCAGGAGACTACAGAATACAAGAGGAAAAAAATAAATGATGCTATGACACTTATAAAACCACACAGTTAGAATCTAAACATTTTTATATTAAAATGGCAGCTTTTTATGTTAGACTTGGTAGCAAACCCTGTACTTGAATCTCCAATACTACCATTGGGTTATGTTTTGGTTTAAATGAAGCTTGGCAGCCTTATTCATAACAGCCAGAGCCTGGAAACAGCCTAAGTGTCTCTCAGTAGAAGAATGGATAAAGAAACTGTGGTACATTTACACTATGGAATACTACTCAGCTACTAAAAACAAGGAATTCCCGAAATTTGTGGACAAATGGATTGAACTAGAAATGATCATAATGAGTGAGTTAAGCCAAAAGCAGAAAGACTCAAATGGTATCTACTCACTTATATCTGGACACTGGCCCAAGGCATACATTACATGAAAGTCTTCACTTACCAGGAAAGTGGGACAGAGGGAGGACATCCTATTGGGACTCTAGGTGAGAGAAGCATAGGAGAATGGGGAAATAGAAGGATCCAGAGGGTCCTAGAAACCTACAAGTAGAACATTATGATGGGCAGATCTGGGCCCCGGGGTCCTGCTCAAACTATGGCACCAGCCAAGGACAATACATGCAGTAAACTTCAAACCCCTACCCAGATCTACCCAATGGACAGGACATTCTCCACAACTGAGTGGAGAGTGGGGTCTGACTTGCACACAAACTTTGGTGCCCCATATTTGACCACATCCCCTGGATGGAGAGGCCTGGTGGCAGTCAGAGGAAGGATAGCAGGCTACCAAGAAGAGACTTGATAACCTATGAGCATATACAGGGGGAGGAGGTTCCGCTCAGTCACAGTCTTAGGGGAGGGGAGTAAGGGGAAAATGGGAGGGAGGGAGGAATGGGAGGATACAAGGGATGGGATAACAATTTAGATGTAATATGAATAAGTTAATAAAATATATTTAAAAATAAATAAATAAATATTGTTACATAAAAAAAATGAAGCTTGGAACTTCTAAGCAATAGCTACGTATCCATTATATATGTTCTAACACTATTAACTTTCTGAAATTTGCATATTGCCCTTCTTACACTAAAGTAAATATTACATTCTATAGTGAAAATAGCAATCTGTTTCTAAATAAATCTTCATATGAAAACATTATCAGTAGTCACACTATGTCTTATACACTGAAATTTACATATGGCCTAAAATGGATTCTTTTTGAAGGAGAATCCTATATTGTGGATCAGTGGTGCTTGCACTCATTTAGTGTGTAGATGTATTTGAGGTAAGTGACTTTCAACACTGAAAAGTAGAGAGAGAATGGATAGTCATAAGATTCAAACCTTAAGACAGCATCAAAGACACAGAAACAAAGTACCCCGATGTCTCCCATAGCTGGGAGAGGCAGTCTCTTTTGCAGGAGAATGTAAAAGAATTCCATCATATTTTATCAGGGAAGATGCAGCAGTCCTAGCTGCTAGACACTTTTACCATCTTCAAAGACTTGCATTCCATAAACATAAACACATAAAATCTGTGTAGTATCCTGGATTTGGAAAAGGATCTCTGATATCATACATAGGATACATACGATGCTACAGTCAGGAGCCATCTTGAGATGTAAGCTAATGCCTGATTTTGAATTCAGGTAGGGCTGGAATTTTGATTTAGGGTGTTATAACCCCGTAAATATTCCCATCTTTGTGACCACAGAGACATTATTCTGCTCTGACTTAGAGGAAATGTACAGACACCTTCTGAACCCCACCTGGCCCAGATGGGAGAGTTTGATCCAAGCCAATGGGTGAGCTGCACCACAGGAGAACATGCCTGTGATATAGAGGGGACGGACGGTGTTACCGTCAAGAAACACTAGATTAAAGTACTCTGCTTCCAAGCCCAAGTTCTGGATAGCTCCCTGTGAGCTCAGGCCACTGGCAGGACCAAGCCAAGCACTCAGTTGTTCCCTGTTGTCCCAATCTCACTGCACTATGCTACAGTGGCTGTTACAGATACAGAGGAGAGGTGATCCTGTAGTTTCTACTGTTACCTAGTTTACAGGGCCTCAGCCAGCTATAGACCCAACCATAACCCTACAGCAGCAAGCACTACTGCTAAAGGAGAGAGAACCCTAGATCCAGTTGTCTCTCTAACCCTGAGTACACATGGAACTTTGTTCGTCACCACTCAAGACAAGACCCTTGACAAGTGCTGCTGCCAGCAAAGAGTGACACAATGGTTTCCATTTGCCACCTCTTCTATACAACTCCCATCCCTACACTTTGTCTAACAAGCCACAAAAGTTAGGAGTTGCTATGGGCATCACAGGGGTAGTGCTATGGGTTCTACCAATGATATCTGGACCTAAACCACTGCCTGACTGAAGGCCAAGTACTTTAGGACTCTCACTGCTGCTTGGGCTGCCAGTGTCAGAGGGCCTTGCTAGAAGCACAGCTAGAGCAGCAGGTCTTGAGGAGATTCTGGTGAGCAGATAGGGCCCACTCTTCCCACTCTATGCGTACTCCACACCTATGACTATCAGCATGGACCTGCTGGAGCTCTGTCCCTGCTTTTGTGTGGCTCATAAATAGTGGGTTTCTGAGTCCATCATGACCTGCACTGCACCCAGAGTCGCTGATCATAGACAAAGAAGCTACAGGGAAACTATTCTATGATGCCAACTTGGAAATGTAGCCAGACCCATATTCAAGCTGATCCATCTAACAAAATGAAATCCCAGAGCAGGAGCACAAGAAATGTGGAAACTCAAGGCAACACGCCACTACAGGCATGCAGCAAGAACTCTTCAATTACAGATTTCACACCTGTACAAATGAAATACACCATAAAGAATATTTTAAATGGTCGTTTAAAAGCTCAATGAAATAATATGAAAATAAATAAACTACTAAATGAAATTAGAAAAATAATTGGACTATCAATGAGAAATTCAGCAAAGGGAGATTTTGAAATTCTTGGAAATGAGGAGCTAAATAAGCCACTATTGTTAAAATCCCAGTAGTACACTAGATTATGTAGAAAAAAAAAGAATATTTGTGCTGAGTCCAGGTTTTATATCTGAGAAATATTCAAGACACCTCTCACCCCATACAAAGAATGAAACATGTATTTATGACTTTTATGATACCATTAAACAAACCAAAACACATTTTTAGAACACAGAAACGCAAAGAGAAGGAAGTTCATAGCAAGGGACAATTAGCTAATTAAATTAGAGTAGAATATTCTCCTACCTTTGGGAAATAGTGGTAACCATGTATAATAGAACACCAAACAGAAAAGATCTCCATATGGCATGTTATTTTCAAACTGTTAAAAGTTCAGAATTTAAAAGAAAAAAACCTCTAAAAATTGTAAAAGAAAGGCACCAACTCTTATTCAAAAGTCTCTCTATTACATGGGTTGGTTTCAAAGTCCCATCCCCAAATTGTACGCCAGGAGGGAATAGAAAGGCATATTCTAGTTCTAAAACAGAAACATAGTCATCAAGAATACCACACCCAGAAGGGATATCTTTAAGAACTGAAGGAGAAATAGAGTCTTTCTAAGAAAAATGAAACTGAGAAAATTGATGACTTCCTGATCAGTCTTACAAAAGATACTTAAGCCTACAAATGAAAGATGGCTACCATTGCTTCTTGGCATTTTGGCTAAGATCAGTGTAAAACAGGTACCACCATGAAAGGATATAGAACCATGAGAAGAAAAGATACACAAGAGAGAATTAAAAGATTCAAGCACTATCAGACCACAAGGATGAACAGGGAAGATAAAAGAAGGAAAAAAAGTAAATATTGATATTATTATCAATAATAATAAATAAAAGTGAGCTGAATTCTTTGGTTAAAGGACATGGACTAGTTGAATAGATTAAAAAAAAATAACATAAGCCCAACAACACATAGTCAAGAAATTTACATCACCTCTGTAGACACCTTGACGGGAAGGAAGGAGAAATGATATTCCAAGCAAACTGAAGCCTGAAGCAAGCTTCACACCAGGCAAAACAGACTTTAGGATAAAACGTTTAAGATGAGACAAAAATGGCCTTGTCCAGTGACCAAAAGATCAAGCTGGTGATGGACACCCCTAACCTGAACAGCAGAGTAAAGAGAGCTTTCAGGACGTAAGGAAACATTTCCCACCGTTCACCTGACAAAGGGCTGACAGCTAGGCCATGCAGAGAACACACACAGCAAAGAGAACAGGTGCAAAGCTAAATGTTCTGTCCACCTACTGATGTGGACAGTCTAATCAAATAATGTTTAGGTCAATATTTTACTCTTTTTTTTTTTTTTTTCCGAAACAGGGTTTCTCTGTGTAAACTTGGCTGTCCTGGACTCGCTTTGTAGACCAGGTTGGCCTTGAACTCACAGCAATCTGCCTGCCTCTGCCTCCTGAGTGCTGGGATTAAAGGCGTGAGCCACCAGGCTGCCATATTTTACTCTTGATACTATGCTAGCCAAAAGAAATCATATATTTGTGTTTTTCCTTGCATTTTACACTGAAGCCATCCATCATGTTTAAATGTACACAAGTGAATGTACATGTTGATGAACACCTAGGGAAACTGAAAAAAGTGAAATTGTGAGAAACTATGACTTGGACTACTATGTGAGATAGATTAATATATACACTTGAATTATTAAGGGCACAAAACTTTTTTCACTACTTCTATAATAGGAGCTTGTAAAATACACTGTGTTAATTGGCTTGTTTCAACTCTCAAGTGGGGATTAAAACACTTTAGGGAAGAAAATGTCCCTGAATACCTGCAAACTATAAAGCCTTGTGAGACTATATTTTTTCATTGTTTTGATTATAGAAAGTTTATTATTGAGATTAAATATTGTACATAGTGTTCATATTTAACTTTTAGAAGATATTCCGCCATAAAGTATGAAAATGTTCAGACAGCTCTAAACTCATTTAACCGACACCTAAAGCACTGCTTACTGGTTGAAGGCCATTCACGGAATGTTCTATTTTACCCACAACAATAATATGTGCCAGTGGTTACCATTATGTAATAAACCTTATTATTATTATTATTATTATAAATTTGGGCTACTACGTGGGTTCCTAATCAAGCTATTGTGAAACAACAATAATTCTTGTTTATTTACAGACTGAATTTAACTAAGTTTTAGTACTTATAAATAAATGAATCTGCTGATCAAATATGTCAAAGAAATTTAAAGAATTCTAAAGCTAATCACCATATTTTCCTACAAAGTATATTCAGTTTAAAAAAATCCACTTCAACCTAATGGCTAGGAGAGCACCTTTGGCTAATGCTCACTGTACAAGCTGAAGGGCCGAGTCCCATCAGAAGCATCTGGAGCTCAGCTCTGTGCTGTGCACCTGAACCCCAGCACTGGAGGCGTGGATGCAGGAGGGCAGCTAGCTTGGGCTCTAACTGGCAAGCTACAGCCCTACCAAAAATCTTGTCTTAAAAACAGGATAGAAGAACCCAGGGTTGACCTCCGATATCTTCAATTCACAACCCAAAATAAAAAGAAAATTCATTTCATCCTATTCATCAAAATTTCATACCCCTACTTACTGTTTTCTTCAGTTAGTAAACTATGACCTAAATTCTCAAGCAAACTTTTTTTGCTATTTAAGGAAAAACTGGATGGGAGAGATCTTGGCAGGAGATGAAATAATTCTTTTGGCAATTCTTTAGTGGCTTGAAAATCAGAATGGTATTAAAACTAAGAAGTAAAGGTCAAAGTGAAATTTTAAACTAAAATTACTAGGGTAAAACTGCCAGGAAGATTCCTTCTTTAGAAAAGCAGCCTACAAGTCTCTCCCCTGCCGTACTGTTTGTAAGTCGTCAGAGTACTGAAGCTGATATGGTGAAGACAATGGGACACCAGGGCATGGCCTCTGTCATGCAAACCATGGAGATTCAGAAGATTATTGTCACAAAGTTCTGTACAGCTTACATGTTGGAGATTTTAGCTCTTAATTACAAGCATGTAAAAATGATTGTTACTAGTTTAAATTCTTGGTATATATCAGATGCTAAGTTGGATACGTTGTATATTATTTCTAAAATGACTTTGCTAAGCATAAGTATTATAATGTGATAAGTTTGCTAATTTGACTGGACTAAGGAATATATAGAAGGGGCTGGAGAGATGGCTCAGAGGTTAAGAGCACTGTCTGTTCTTCCAAAGGTCCTGAGTTCAACTCCCAGCAACCACATGGTGGCTCACAGCCATCTGAGATCTGGTGCTCTCTTCCAGTGTGCAGGCATACATGCAGGCAGAGTACTGTATAAATAAATAAATCTTTAAGAAAAGAGCAATGTGAAGAGCAGTGAAGTCATTGCTGTGTGCTTATGACACTTCCAGAGATGAGTAGATGAAGAGCTTCCCGACTTAATGAATACATTGCCCCACTGGTGGGTTAACATGCTGGTATTACTGAGAGGTGGTAAGAGTAGCATCAGGGTCAAGTTAGAGGAAGTAAGTCTCTAGGGCTGTGTCCCTGGAGCTGTGTCTTGCCTGACGTCTTTCTGTACCCTCTTTTCCTGCTTTGTGTTCCAACATATGAACCACACACCCCGAGATAACAGATGTCACCTCTGAAACTGCATGCCAAAATAAATCTTCATTCTTTGAGTGTCTCTGTATTTTGTCACAAAAATAAGGTAAGTAATACATGTGCTTGCACTTATAAACAGGTACATGGAGAGACTAGATTGATTATTCAATGTTAAGTAACACATGTGTTTACACTTATATATAGGTTGTAGACATAAGATTATTGTGTAATTAAAATTCTAATTTCTGTGCCCCCCCATAATCTGGTTGAAATCCTTGTTCTGAGAATCTTCTGTCTCAATGTTGTGTGAATACTGCTTCTCAAATGTCCCCTGATATGCACATAAAACAGCTTAATGTCAATCTCTGAGCAGGGGAAAGAATAGGACTGGACTTCCTGCCAGCCAGGGGAGGAGGAGTCAAGAGAAGGAAGTCAGGGGAGTCAGCCAGGGGCAGATATTCAGGAGATATCAGGAGAGCAAGCGAGCACAGGAACAGGGAAAGCTACAAAGTGCAAGTATCTCTGGGATGTAAGCTGAGAGGAAACCAAATTAGTGTAGAGAGTTAAGAATAAATTAATAACTGCTCAGTTCTTGTTCTGTGAAGCTTGCTTAAATAATATAAGCAATTATTTGTGTGATAAGCAGGTTAAGAAAGAAGCTGGGAGCTGGGCTTAATCCCAGCACTGGGGAAGCAGAGGCAGGTGGATTGACGTGAGTTCGAGGCCAGCCTGGTCTACAAAGTGAGTATAGGACAGTCAACAGTACACAGAGAAACCCTGTCTCGAAAAACCAAAAAAAGAAAGAGAGGGGGGGGGGGAGGGAGAGAGGGAGAGAGGGAACAGGAACTGGGAAACAAACAGTTACTTAAAATAACCATAACAATAGGTAAGCAGAGAGACTATGAAATATTCAATGTTATATGACAAAAACCAAGCAGGGTCAAAATCTAAAGCCAACTCTCTAAAATAGCAAAGTAATTTTTTTTCTACCATAAAAGAATTTTTAAGAATCTGACACAAGCCGTGCATGGTAGTATAGGATTTTTATCTCAGCACCTGGGAGGTAGAGGCAGGAGGATCCCTGTGAGTTTAAAGTCAGCCTAGTCTGTATATCAGTTCTAGGCCAGCCAGGGAAACTTAGTGAGATCTCAACAACAACAAAAACAAAAAAAGACTGCACAACAGTTATGAACTAACTGAATTGTGATTACTCTAATTTTAATGAATATGCAGCATAGATATTTTTCTATCTACTTTCCTTTACATTAACATTTAAAGATGAACTTTAAACAACAGGAAAAAGGACCACATTTCATATTAAAAATATTTCATATAGGGGCTGTGGAGCTGGCTCAGTGGTGTGGAGCACCTGTTGCTTTCCCAGTTGACTGGATCTCAGTTCCCAGCATCCACATGGTGGCTCACAGCCATTCATAATTCGTGTTCCAGAGGGTCAGATACAATTGTCTGGCCTCTGGGGGCATGAGGCACATATGTGGTGACTATACATACAAGCAGGTAAAACATTCATACATAAAATAAATTTAAAATAACACACTAAATATTCACCTTTTATCCCAACAAATGGCAATTTTCCCCTTGGGAGGCCTATTCAAACTTTGGAAGACTAAAGAAAGTGTTTATTTTCTAGTGTAGGTTCTTATTCTTATCTCTTGAGAACCTTTAGTAACTTTTCATAACCTTCTTTGTATAAACCCATGGAGCTGTTGCTTCTTTCTCTCTCAGATTTCTGTCTGTTGTTAATAAATACACATTGGCTGGGAAATGGGAAAACATTGACACATACAACTAATTGGAACATTAAAAAAACCAAACCAGAAAATGTCAAGTAATAAAAATGTGTACTTGTGCAAAAATATACAGCTACAAACAATCTAGTTATGAAAACTATTGTTTAACATGTCAAAGGTTGAAATGTCTTTCCATTAGAGTATTTCTTTGTACACCTTAAAGTATACCTTATTAATTTACCTTGTTATCACTAAAGCAATGCATGCATATTAACTGAAAATCAATTTTATGAAAATAATTAGGGTAATAGAAAATTGGGATCTTTGGAACACTGAAGTTATAAGTAAAAGTTAGGTTGAACATATTTGTAAATTTTCTATTGAAAAGCATAGTGGCGGGGGAAGCTGGAGAGATGGCTCAGTGATTAAAAGCATGTACTGCTCTTCCAGAGGCCCTGAGTTCAGTTCCCAGCACCCACATCAGACAGTTTGCAACTGCTTGTACCTCAGCTCCAAGGGGATCTGACACTCTTGGCCTATAGGAGAACATGTATATACTTATACATTATATATATATATATTATATATACTTATACATCATATATATAAGGATATATATATATATTCTTAAAAAAGAAAAACATAGTTTTCTCAACATTATTTCCTTGGTTATGAACAAATAAGTTACTATTATATCAACAACTCAACGTAGTTTATTTAAAAACAATCTTCCTTTGCTTCTGTAATCCCATATAAGAAGTTGTCGTACTCCTAGCTAGTATTCTTATGTAGAAAATAAAACAAAATGTCACCGGGGTAATATGTCCAAACAGCCTACCACACTCTAACATCAAAGGAGACAGAGACCTCCTGAATTAGCCATGTGAACACAGTCATATACTAGGAAATAGTCACATTAAAAGGACGTGACAGCATTATGAACAATAACAATACGAGGACGTGCCAACAGTCTGTCTCTTCGGATTTAGGACTGTTGTCTGTTAATACATACGTACCAGGTCTGTCTTTGGAGGATCTGTACACTCAACAGAGAAGTATGGTGCTGAGCTTCGGACTCCGCTGCTCTCAGAAGTCGGCTTTGGAGGCTGAGCATACTGTCTGTATGTAGCACTTTTAGGAGTCCAACAAAACAGATTAACTGACTCTCGTACACAGCGTTCAATGTCAATTTCTAGGTAGAAAATAAGGAAATGGAAAATCTGTAGAATTTAGATTGCATTGTTAATATAAAATTTTTCCTACATTTGTATATTTATATGAATAAGATGAGAACTAAACAGAAAAGAATCAAACAAAAACAATGTAGATATTAATGAGCATATTAGTGATTGAAAGGTAGGGGATATTTGGTTTTGTTACATGCATATCTGTATTTAAATCTGTACATATCATTATGTGTGGGTTTTATTTGACATTATTTATGTATGCATTAACATTTTTGTGCATTTCAGTATATCATCTAGATACCATAAAATGTGTCTCTACATCCTATTGGGACTCAAGGTGAGAGAAGCATGGGAGAATGGGGAAATAGAAGGATCCAGAGGGTCCTAGAAACTTACAAGAAGAACATTATGATGGGTGGATCTGGGCCCAGGGGTCCTGCTCAAACTATGGCACCAGCCAAGGACAATACATGCAGTAAACTTCGAACCCCTACCCAGATCTACCCAATGGGCAGGACATTCTTCACAGTTGAGTGGAGAGTAGGGTCTGACTTTCACACAAACTCTGGTGCCCCATATTTGACCACGTCCCCTGGATGGGGAGGCCTGGTAGCACTCAGAGGAAGGATAGCAGGCTACCAAGAAGAGACTTGATACCCTATGAGCATATACAGGGGGAGGAAGTCCCCCTTAGTCACAGTGGTAGGGGAAGGGAGTAGGGAGAAATGGAAGGGAGGGAGGAATGGGAGAATACAAGGGATGGGATAATAATTGAGATGTAATATGAATAAATTAATAAAATATATTTTTAAAATGTGATCAATGTTTCCCCTTTGCAAAATGAAAGAGTATTGGCTGTAGCAACAGGTAGACAAGACTCAGACGCTGACCCACCACAGCTTCTAGTGAAATATACTAAAGGTTCCCCTGCTGTTTAGTAAATAAAACATATTTAGAGAAAAATGATCAAAACTCAACATAGGCATTCCCATCATTTATAATTTCTTGAGGTATTGAAGTTTCATATAGAGATCAAATGCACTCAATGATTTTTAGAAAGAAAAGTTTTCACAGATTTCCTTCTCTTTCTCAGCTTTGATGCAGAGGCAATGCATATATGTGGCCATTACTACTGCAAACTACTGTCTTTGGTTGGACTGTCGCCAGGAGGCCAACGATTCACATGAAGAATTAATCATTTCTATCTATGGAAGGTGGAACAAAGTAGTAGAAATTTCAGATGCCTGAGATGGAGTCTAGCACTGGCTAGCCCTTTCTTCATTCCTAATACCAGAATATGGAACTATTCTCACTTTATCCGCAGTTCCATCATGTTGGCTCAGATAAGCAATAGATTAAGCACATGTGTTTAAAATCCAACTGGCTAAGTTTTCTATTCTTTGAGAAGGGGGGGGGCAGGCATGAAATAGATTTGGTGGATGGTGTGTGGGTTACTGACCTGACTGGATGGAGACACCCCTAAAGTGAAAAAGCTCACTTCCGGCTGGAGCTGGTGGAAGGTGGCTGGCAGGGCTGGCAGGGCTGGAAGGGCAGTTAATCCCTGCCCCCTCCCTCGTTCTCTTTTGCTCTTTCCTTTGCTAAGTGTTCCTGTCAGTGATGGTGAACAACAAGCGCAAAGGCAGCAGAGTCCCGGAACCACAGACGCAAAGCCCCGAGTCTGTGAGCCGACACACAGCTGGCCTCTTTCGAAGCTGTTTGCCTCAAGTGTCTTGTTGTAGAGAAAGACTGCTAACAGTGCATGCCTCACAGATTTGGCATCATTTCTCATCATGTAGAGACTCTCTGAGAAGGGAAACAGCATTTACTGGGTCCCTGCTACCTGACATGGCTTTCTATTGTACATTCTTGGTCTATTTACTTTTCATAGTGATTTCAAAGTCAGGTCATACCTACTCCAGCCATTTGTGTTGGAAGAATGAGCTAAGACACTAGGAAGCAAAGCAACTGTTAAGTGTGTCACTCAGATAGGATGCCTGAGCTACCAAAGCATTATAGGTGCCCTGATTCACTTAGGTTTGGAATATAAACGGCAGTTCTGGAAAGATCAGACACTCAATTAGGCATTACTTTATTCACTCTTAGCAATTTTCTGCCAGTTTCACAGCTGGTCACTTCCACGGCCACGCAAAGAGGTCAGATTTTAGATGTCGTCACTCCACATGTTATTCCTGACATATAATTCAATAAAGAGTTAAGCATTTGAGACGTAAGTGAATTTGTTGGAATATAATGCCAATATGATGAAATGTGTTTTAAAAAATTTCCACCATTAGTGACCAGAAAACAAATACCAACTAGAAGAAAAATAAATTTACAAAAAAAATGTGAACAATTTATTTTAGAAAATTTTCAATGAAAATAGTTGAGATTAAATACTAATTAGCTAAAGAGAAGAAGTGGTCAGTTATATAAATTGTGTGTATTTAATACTATGTAGTCCCCACTGAAGAATTTCAGTCCACAGATTTTGTAGCTCCAGACTTCAAATCAATTTGACACATCTGTCATCCAGCAAAAGCCTCAAATCAAGTCAGTGATCCATATCAGTGGCACAGTTCCACCCGTCAGCGGCAAAGGAAAATGCCAGTCTCCATCGGATTCTGAACACTGCTCCAGCTCTGCCTAAGGTGAACAGTGAACCTGAAAGTCGGCAGAGGGCCCGCCTGCTTGCTGGGGTGGCAGATGTCCCATTCTCCACTCACCTAACTTATCCATCTCCAAATCTTCTCATAATTAAAAAACAACACAAACAAATTTTATAAACTCTAAGATGTGCAATTATTTCTGTAGAGCATTCTTTTACCCACAGCACTGGTATTTTTTTTTTTTTTAAATCTTACATTTGTAAATAAAACATGAATCCCATGTTAAGGTCTCTCAGGTTTAAATCAAGACTGAGAAGGGTTGTTTTTAATTTTTTCTCTCTGGTTTCTTCATCCTCACACATCAGTATCATATCTCTCAGAAAACTAAAATATTTTAATATGATAAAAGCCCATTCCATTTTTCTATGAGAGCAAAGTCAGGTTGAAAGAGCAGTGTCTCTTGAAGCAAAGCTATCTCCCTCGAAACCCTTGCTTCTTTTGTTTCAATGGAAATGAATTGCTTTTTAGATCTCTTGAATCCCTGCTTCCTGGACACTTTTTTTTTTTTTTTTTTTTTTGCTATTATGAAGACTTTTTTTTCCCTCTTTGCTATATTTAATTCTTTTCTTTTCTTTTTTCTTTTTTTATAAACAAGATAAGACATTCATTTCTTGATTTTCCACTACAGGTTGCTAGACCTCATATTTTCTTAATTTTCCACTACCTGTTGCTGGACCTACCTTCCTTTGCAGGAGCCTCCATAGAGAGAGTGCACAGAAGGCACCACTCCTTTACTTATTTATCTTGATTCCACCTGAGGATGGCTTCACTAAACACAGCACTGCAGGGTTGGACTGTCTTCCTTCTGAGTTAAATGGCTCCCCTGTCTTCTTTAAGAAGTCAGGTGAGATTTGAATGTGAGAAAATTTGTGTGTGAGTTACCTTTATGTGCTTTCAAAATATCTCACATTTCCTAAAGATATAATAAAATATCTACTTCACAGAGTAGAGGGTCTTATGTTAGAAAAATTTCAAAAGTATATAAACTTTAAAAATGATTTACAGTTGTTAGGGAAGAGAACCCCTATGTTTGCCAAGGTTTTTTAAACCCACCACAGGTTTTGAAAAGGAACATGGATGTTGCGTAAGTTTGGGTCTCAGCCTAAACACAATTTCTCCATGCAAATAGGACAGGGTCACCCAACTGCTCATTTAGTGAACTCTTATAGTACCTAAATTCCTCAGCACACCAAACAATGCCCCCTAACCAGTACTCTGTCAGTGTCACCAATGTTTGTCACCACCACCACTGCAGCACACCCAGCTCAACTATCTCCGCTAGTCACTTTATTTGCCTCTTACCTGCATTAGGGGAGCATGCAGCTTCACCTCTGTGTTGTCCTTGTGCTATTTTCTAAGTTCCAGTGTTTTTCACTATCCTGCACACAGCTGTAAGGTGTCTTGTTTATTTCTATGTCCCAAGTGCCAATGCATAGTGCAGTGTCCACCAGAGCATAAAGGTTGCTAAGCATGTGTTAATAAGGTAAGGGGTCACAGTCAGAGAGCAAGGTTTTCTCACAGCCAGTTCACACGCTTTGGAAGCTTTCCTCTTGAAAACACCGAAGCAAAGCTGTTGAGTTGTCTCAGTGCTAAGCATTACTGCATGTTTTCCAGACACAGTTCAACTCCTGCCTACATGCAGCATTTTTTATACTCCCTGTCTGTTGGTGCTGACACAAACAGAGTCCTTGCACTATTTGTCCCTTTTATACACTCTTCCTTGCATAAGTGGATCATGTCTATGGTCAACAACTTGAAGAAAACAACACCCTTTCAGGTTCTGAGCATCTAGGAGGAGGCAGAACGGCTTAATATTCAGGCCACTATATTCTCTTTAACTCGTTAGGCTGCTGTCAGTGGCAGCTGTTTACTGGGCCTAACCAACTACTGGCCACTTGCACTCCAAGTTTCCAATTATGCTGGTCATGTTATTACTAAATTAAACACCACCAAACCAAATAACCCAATAGAGAAATGGGGCGCAGAACTAAACAGAGAATTCTCAACAGAGGAATATCAAATGGCTGAGAAACACTTAAAGAAATGCTCAACCTCCTTAGTCATCAGAGAAATGCAAATCAAAACGACACTGAGATTCCATCTTACACCCATCAGAATGGCTAAGATCAATAACTCAACTGACACCTCATGCTGGCGAGGGTGTAGAGAAAGAGGAACACTCCTGCATTGCTGGTGGGAATGCAAACTAGTACAACCACTTTGGAAAGCTATCTGGTGCTTTCTCAGAAAAATGGGAATAGGGCTTCCTCAAGACCCAGCTATTCCACTCCTTGGAATATACCCAGAAGATGCACTACCACACAACAGGGACATATGCTCAACCATGTTCATAGCTGCCTTATTCATAATAGCCAGAACTTGGAAACAACCTACGTGTCCCTCAATAGAAGAATGGATAAAGAAACTGTGGTACATTTACACTATGGAATACTACTCAGCTATTAAAAACAAGGAATTTCCAAAATTTGTGGACAAATGGATTGAACTAGAAATTGTCATCATGAGTGAGTTCACACAGAAGCAAAAAGAGCTAAATGGTATATACTCACTTATATCGAGACACTAGCCCAAGGTGTACATCCCCATGAAAAACTGTACCTACCAGGATAGTGGGTAAGAGGGGAGGACATCCTATTGAGACTTTAGGTGTGAGAAGCCTGGGAGAATGAGGAAATAGAAGGATCCAGTGGGTCCTGGAAAACTACAGGCGAGTCTGGGCCCTGGGGTCCTCCGCAAACTATGGCAACAGCCAAGGAAAAAATAGGCAGTAAACCTCGAACCCCTACCCAGACTAGCCGATGGACAGGACATTCTCTACTGGTGAGTGGAGAAGGAGATCTAACTTTCACACAAACTCTGGTGCCCCATATTTGAACATGTCCCTTGGATGGAGATGCCTGGTGGCACTCAGAGGAAAGATAATAGGTCACCAAGGAGAGACCTGATACCCTATGAGCATATACAGGGGGAGGAGGTCCCCCTCAGACACAGACATAGGGGAGGGGAGGGGAGTAGGGAAGTGGGAGGAAGGAAGGAATGGGAGGATACATGGGATGGGCTAACAACTGAGATGTAATATGAATAAATTAATTTTAAAAAAAGAATCTTTAATAGTACTCGGATCCTCCCCATAGCTGCTCTTCACACCTAAAGCTTGCCTCGCTACCTCTCCTACACCACAAGCATGGCTACCCCTAACTTGTTTTCCACTTCTGCTTGGGCTAACGTGTACCAATCCACCCAAGCATTTAACATTCTGCCAGATTTTCAATTCCTTGAGGGAAGTTGAACCCTAGCTGAAAAGATCAGAGAACCAATGCAGGAGCCAGTTAAGTGACCTGCTCAAGTAAGGTGATTAGAATACATACAATTAAGATAACTCAAAGGTGTCAGTCACCTTTCAGTAATTACCCATGAGTGCTATGTGACAAATAGCAAAGAACAGGAACCAGCAACAAGACTAGTTATACACATAAACACATATGTCATCAGGTATGTGCACACTCTTTGCAGGAAGTCTGCAGTAGTGTGGAACGGATGGATATATACATAAATGCAACCTTGGCAATGTCTAAGATGAAAGAAGGTAGAATATTCTCATGATTTTGGCTCTAATTTACCCCCTTTTCAAATAGTCTGTGCATGGGTAATTACCGGCACAGTTTCCAATTCACCTATTGTTCCTGCTGCCTAATGCCTGCAACGAAGAGCTATATAATTAAAAAATGCAATATACAGTACTGATACATGGGCACTTAGACTGTGCTTCTACTCCCAATCTGTCTTAGTTTCCATGGAGGAAACCCCACAGGTGCTGCTAAATGGCAAGCATCACACCTCAGAAAGAACAAAGAGGCAGCCCAGCCGGGAAGACAGCACCAGGGCAGCTGCAGCTGGTTTCTCTCCTTAACACTTCATGGTGAATCAGAAACAAACCAAGAGCTTTTTATTTTTGTGTTCATATTTGCTCAGCACTTTGCAGGCAATTGGTAAGGAGTGAGATGGTTTTAATTCCTCAACACAATTCAGTATAGTCCCTTATATGAAAATAAGAACACTCTAGTTACTCCCTGCTGGCTTCCGATTTGAGGAGCAAGCTTCTAGGGACCCTGGCCGGACAGCCTTCTTCACCCAGCTTGCTTTACAAACTGCATTTGCTTAGCTCTGATTCAGCAGATCACTGCACTCTGAGGGCCACGTGGTTGAGGAGTTATTTTCCATTCTGTTGAAGACCACAGTTTAAACAGGCAGCACATCCGCGCACTTTCAATTTTTTTGTGCCCAGTATAAAGAGGTGCAGGGGCTAGGCGGAAAGGAGTTATGAAACAAACCCATGAATGCTGCCGTTTTTCTAAAATACCAATCTTATTCAGAAAATAAATAATACACATCACTTTAAAATATAAAAGTTTGGCCTTTAAATTCTTCCTTGTGGTATTGTCAGCAAGTGTGAGAAATTTCAGTTTCTGATTTTTTAAAAAAGATTCATTTTATGTTATATATATGAAGTTTTTTTGTGTGTGTATGTCTGTACACCATCTGCATGCTTGGTGCCGGCGGGAGTCAGAAGTGGGTGCTGGGCCCTTTGGGACTGGAGTTAAAGGTGGTTATGAGCTAAGAACCAACCCTGTTTTCTATAAGAGCAACAAGTGCTCTTAACAGCTAAGCCATTTCCCCAGCCCTAGTTTCTCATTTTTAAAGTATTTTTATGGTTAATTAGTTATAATACATAACATATACATTTTGAGTAATTTGAAAGCCAAAACACATATAAAAAGTCAATAGCAAAACCAATAAAAACCAATTTTATTAGTATTATGATGAAAAAATATAAGAACACTGAGATAAATTATCAGATAATTTTTGGACTGCTCATAGAATCTCACAAGGAGTTATACATAAGTATTTCTACCATGGTGAATGGCCTTCCTATAGGGCTTTGGACAACTTGGGACTTGATGTAAACTGGGGCATTACTTTAGTTTCCAAAACACAGAGCAATTTAATTTTCATTCTAACATTAAGAAGTGTTTCTTTTATTCACATTATGTGTCCCTGTACCAGCCCACCTGAGGAGACTTGAAGTTGATGGTGGGTGTCGTCCTCTACTGTGCTTCCTGCTCCTGAGTGAGGCCAGGTGCCAGGCAGAGCCCAGAGCTCATCAACTGCCGCTGGTCTGACTAGCCAGCCTGCTCAGGGTTCCACTGTCCCCGCCTCCTGAGTGCTGGAATCTCAAGTGGTTAGTATGTGGGCACAGCTTTTACATGGGCTCTGGGGATCTGAACTCTGGTCCTCATCCTTGTAGAGCAAGTACTTTACCCACTGAAATATCTCCCCAGCTCCCAGGTTTATGTTTCAAGAGCACTGCTTAGGTCAGTGTTATGAAAAAGTCTCTGGCTTCTTGGAGTCATGTCACAGCCCTGTTATCAGCTTTGTATTTCCCCAAATTATTTATGTTATCTTAGAAATGATATACTATTAAGATTTTTACATTTTCCAATTTTTCATAAATAATGAGGTAGTTGTACCCTCTTGCCCCCTTAACAAGGCTGAATATAAACTGAAATTTTGAAAAAAAAAAAAAAGACATTTTACTTCAGTGGCCACATGATCATGCCCCATGTCATGAAAAAACTTCTCAAATTAGCTACTTTCACATTTATGCCTAACAATTTTTTGCTCAAATTAATATAATATGCTATGTAAATGAATCCTTAAGTTAACATGTAATTTTTAGGAGTAAAAGAGAAGGGACACTGGTAAGACTCCATAGTTAGCCTCTTTTCTGCCCATCTCTTGTTAACTCTAAGACATTCACAGCGATAGACAGAGACATGCACAAATACCATGGAGTTACAAGAGGGAAATGTTAACTGACAGATTCGAAGCACGACGTTCAGAACTCTCACTGAGCAGTCACGAGGACAAGGTGCCCTCCCTAGGTCGTGGAGAACCATGAGAGCACTTCTGCTGAGGATGCTCGGCTCCCCTCCAGCTCAAGCTCTCGCAGGAGAAGGTAGAAGAGCAAGAATGCTCCACAGAATCAACATAGTATTCACATTTTTGTACCCAATATTACTTTAGGTACTAATTATTTTTATTTGTTTCAAAGACATAGAAAAGAAGATACCACTACAAATATTTTTAAAATATCCCCACCTGGCCCACAAAGGTGCTTTTCTGTCTGTACTTTCTATTTTCTTTTCTAGTCAGCATCCCCTTGGTTACACCTGTGAAAAACATTCTCAAGTCGTTGTCCTGTTTAGTACTTTCTTCTTACATTTTCCTCTTTTTATTTTGTACCTCTAAGTCACATAAAGTCCAAAGAGGCCACACATTAGCAGTCTATTATCTATAACCATTAATGTTTGGCTCAGATCTTACAGGGCTTAAACATTTATGGTATTGTTTACTTCCTGGAGTCTACGAGTATTATTAGAACCTGAGCTGTGCTCACTCACTAGAGTGCCTGCCTACCTTGTAGGGAACACTGAGCGCCATCCACAGCATCATATAGAGTAGTCATTGGAGGCCCAGACCTCTTTTACCAGCACTAGGGAGGAAGAGGCAGGAAGATGATCAGGAACTCAGTGTCATCTTTGGCTACATTTCTAGTTCCTGGCCAGTAGGAAAAAGTGAGACCTTGTCTTATAAAAAATATATCATTGTAACCTCATTTCATTTATATTTATTCCTAAATGAAATAATCTGTTAATTGAAAACTAAAAGCTTTTTGTTTGTGTAGTTGCAAATCCCTAAAAATCTTTTGAATCTTGGCATATAACTGCAGCAAGTCTATATTAACTTCACAATGGCTTTAGGGTGCCTATAATTATTTGATAGCACTGTTCATATATTATATACTAAACAATGGAAAAGTAATATTTGGGGGACTGGCTATCCCATCAATGGCTGTCCTAAGTCACAGCACTGATACCACGTCACCTTTTCATTGGCTAAATATTTTGTTTCTGATACTTCTTTTTCATAAATGAAAATATGTTTTAGCTAAAATGTGAAAATAGGTTTATGCTTTTGACCAAATTTATTTTTGTCTATTAATAGGAAGCCTTCTGTTCTCAGAGACTAGACTCCCTCAAACTCTGCATCACATAGGGTGAGAAGAGTAAAACTGAGAATTCAGATATCTTATCCTTCACCTCTAAATACGCTGCCTCCTCTCTGCTATCAGGGACTTTAATGCTTTGGAATCCTAAGCACAAATAAACTCTTCCTTAAGTGACCTTGTTCACGGTGTTTTCTCACAGCAACAGAAAAGCAATCCAGTTAAGCTGACCAATAGGGAAAGAAATGATAAAATACGATAGCACTCAGAGGAAGGACAGCAGGCTACCAAAAAGAGACTTGATACCCTATGAGCATATACAGGGGGAAGAGGTCCCCCTCAGTCACAGTCATAGGGAAGGGGAATAGGAGGAAAGTGGGAGGGAGGGAGGAATGGGAGGATACAAGGGAGAGGATAACAATTGAGATGTAATATGAATAAATTAATAAAATATTTAAAAAAATGATAAAATGTCTAAGATTTCTTTTTCTGAGGCTTAAAATGAGCAGGTAACATCTACTGAATGTTTGCTAGTCATAATCTTACACTTTCATGGTTTCAAAGTGAGAAACTAACCTTTCACCATGTGTAAAGTAAATCCAAAGTAGCCTTTTTAACACTACACTACATAAAGCTGTCATTTTTCCTGTATGGTATGTAGCAAGATAAAAATATGCCATTTGACTATAAAACTAAAAAATCAACTTGTTATCATGACGAACTTAATACTTATTCTATTGATAGTTATAACTGAAATTTATTTCTATTAGGCAATGACGTTGGGAGGATAGCAATTAATGAATATTGAGGAGTAATTAATAAGGAAGTCATTATTTCGCTTATCTGTGTTCTTTTCTTCTGTCTTTATAATGACACTTCATATCTGAATTAAGCATCACTACTAGTATCTAAATATAGCCTGCATGTTTTGATTACTAGCATCCACCAGTCTTTATGCTAGAACATGAGCTTAAGAAAAATCCAGTATGTGTCTATACGAGTCTGACCCATTTCCTGGCTGCTGCCAATCATGCTCCCCTGCCCTGACAGGCATGCCAGCAACTGTATGCATACACTCAACATCTATCTCACAGAAACAGACAAAAGCCAAAGGTTTGGAATTTTCTAAGTGGGGAGACTAAATAAAGCGTTAGAATTTCATTAAACTCATATGGATAAAAAAAACACCACCAGCTTTTTACATCAATACAGAGTTAAAATGCCTTCTCCTTCCATCTAAGCATTATTTGCTTTTGGGTGTCCAAGTTCTACCTTCTACAATAAAAAAATGATATATATGTAAAAAATGCTATAATCTGAAAAAGATAAACTAGCAAATAAAACACACATATAGTGCTTGCATTTCTTATATTTTTCTGTATCTTCATTTCATTCTTAAAAATCATTTTATTGTTTAAAATTTTTATGAATGTATGCATACTTGTGTGCATGGACATGTGTACACAGATGTGAATCCACAGTGCACTTGTGTAAACACAACTTGTGCCCTCGCTCTAGCACCACATGGGTCCTAGAGACAGAGCTTAGTCCATCAGGCTTGGCAGCAGACACTTTTAGGTGCTGAGTTATCTTCTGGCCTCCTTAAAGATATTTTTAAAGTATTTATATTTAAAATTTCCAGTCATAGCAAATATAAAGCAAGGTATCCAGTTTCAGCCAATGACTATTTGGGTAATACTTATACTAAAATATTTACTTTATTTGTTATTTGAAATTCAAGCTTAACAAGGATTAATGACAGCCTTTACTGCAATTTACACTGTAACAACATGCCATATAAAGGAAAACTTGGATCATATCAATGTAAAGTATTAGAAATTAGGGAGCAGGTTAATATTTTCTGATGTCAAGGCATGTAAGAAAATAGATCAAACCTTAACTCCTGCATCCATGTGTTCACACACACACATACACGCACGCACGCACGCATGCATGCACACACACACATTCATGCACGCACATGCATCGCACACAGTAGCTGAAAGCACTGAGTCCAAAGAGTTGTCCCCTGATCTCCGCACAAATGATGTACTCTGACATGTGTGTATGTGTGCACGTATGCTAAGAAGGTAAATAAAGAGTTGCTTTCCTGAGTATGCCATACTACATTCAATAATGAAAAGGAAAGCACTCGCAATCTACAACTCAACATAGACAAAGACCTCTAGCCACCTCTGTACCAAAACACACAAGATACTTTGGAAACTAGTGAAAATAGCAGGTACTAGCGTTTTCTGCAGACTTATGCTGATAATACTCTAATATGCAATATACTAAAAAACACAATTCACTTAAAATATCCATTAAAACTTTTCCTAAAGGAAAGCTTTAAATTTTTTGCAACAAGACAAACATTGCAACTAATAAATTTTAAAGTCAAATGCTAATTTCTTTATTCAAGCAGGATTAATAACCCCCTTTAAACAGCAGTCTCCTTTAGTATAGCCACTATTTCTTGTATGCATTTATTTCTCTTATTGTCTAAGAAACTAGCTGGATCTGAGAGTAAGCTGAGTCCTCTCTGCAGACTTCCCAGTTTCTTCCTATAGGGTCTCTAGGAAGAACTTCTTTCGTGCCTCTAATGATTCCAGTCTTTGCAGACATTCAGGTATGTTGTAATACATACTTTAAGAATTTATTTGAAACACACAAGATGGGCCCTCCCACCTCAGTCACTAAGTTAGAAAATGCCCAACAGGTATTTCCCCCACTGAGACTCCCACTTCTCTGACAATTCCAGCTTGAGTCAGGTTGCTATAACACTAGGCAGCACATGCGCTAATATGCTGTGATGTGAACACAGCTGCATCTCACTCTCAGATCATGCTTTTTCATTAGCATCAGCATCACACTACAAGTTTCCCAATTCACAGGTTGAAGATGATAGAGTCAAACTATGTATGCCTTGACTTCTAAGCCGGTGGGTGCTATAAAAGCTATCTGGAGGCAAGAAAAAATGCTCTTCTTAGTCATAAAACACAATGCCACTAAAATAATATAATCTTAAAGGTAACTTATTAATGAATTCTTATGGTAGTCACCTCCATTGAATTTTTAGAAAAAGCTAAGAGGGGAGATTGTTGCATTTATTTTATTAAGGCATATTATAATTGAATTAAAAAGTGAAAAGCATATAACAGTATTAACATTTTATTATTATTTATAATTGTTGTATATTTATAATTATTATAAGTATATAATTATAAGTAATATTGTTTATAATAATTAACTTATATTGCATTTGTTCTCTGCTGCTTTCAGTTCTTCATCTGTGCTGATTTAACACAATGGTCTATTGGCAGGAATATTGTCATTCTCAGAGTTAAATATGAGGAAACAGGTTCAGAGATTTTAAACTGCTTCTCTAAGGTTACATACCCAGCTGGCAATGGTAAACACCAGATACAAACCAGGTGATCTGGCTGCACATTCCAGTTTTAACCACTTGGCTACGAAACACTCTTTGTAGAAGCAGCTAAAACTGTTGACTTTCCTGTTCACAACTTACCACAGAATAAGTCCTCTACTATTATGGATAAGATCTGGAATAGTAAATTGACCTCACCAAAGTCTGTAGTTAATTTAATTTTCTTACTTATTTAAATTTAGTTGGATTTCACTGTAACACAACATATTTAGTAACTTGAAGTCAATGTTGATTATGGCCTTAAAATCAGAAGCACAATCTGGGCGTTGGTGGCATGCACCTTTAATCCCAGCACTTGGGAGGCAGAGGCAGGCAGATCACTGTGAGTTTGAGGCTAGCCTGGTCTACAAAGAAAGTCCAGGACAGCCAAGGCTACACAGAGAAATTCTGTCTCAAAACAAAATAGATTCTAAGCACAATATAGCTGGACTATCTCTCTTTTGCAGGTAGGATACAGTTTGTTTCCACAGTGTTCTACACTTGTATTGTCTAATACTCTTGAGTGTGTTAGTTTGTCTTGGTCTGCACTCACATTTTAGGTCTGTCCATGGCTACTTCCAAAGTTCTTCAAGCACAGTTGGGGAACTCAGTATGCTCAAAAAATGAAATCTTTTAAATCAACTTGAGAAAAATATTCCACCCACGTACAATATGCCTAAAACCCAAACATGGTCTACTTAAGGGACAGTTTGTACCAGAATCTTTTATGCTTCTTTAGAAAGGTTATGTGCTCCTTATTAGCTCTTCTCTCTAACAGGAATTACACACAATCACTAAATACGGAGGAGCCAGAGTAACAGCAGAGTGGGTCAGGGCACTTTGCATCAGTAGAAGCATCTGTTTTCAGGGTGAAGAGAGGGTTACCTTTTCAGCTGCTTAGTCCTAATAGATCTAAGTGCCACCCTTCTGACTTCAGAGGTCTGGAAGAATGGTCTGCGCATTGGTCACTAAGCTGCCTACAAGCCACTATCAGTTTTTTTTTTCACTAGTATTCATGGGAACACTTAAGCTTGGAAGAAAAACAACTAAGTTTACTTGATCTGAAAAGGCACAATCAGCATTTTCAACATACTTATGTTTATAACTGACCAAAAAATTCTTTTAATCCTAATCAATCATGCACTGTTTACTTTGGCAAGCTGGGGAATGACAAGAAAGCATCCGTGGGGCACAGACAGCTTCTGAGTTTGTGAAATTTGCTTCTTTGTTCCTATTCAGACTTCACCCCCCCACAAAAACATTGATTTTTCACCATCTATAAAAAACTGAAAATAAAACCCAGAACTATTATTTGTTAATATAATAAAGAACTTATTTTAAATAAATTTGGTAAGTTGGATGACATTTTAACTTGTGAAAAAGTGAGAAGGAAACGTTTTAAATTATTCCAAGGCATTTTTGTTATTATTTTTCCTCAAAGGATGAAGACCTTTAACAGAAAGATGGTAGAATAGAAAATATTCGCCAAATATAAGCAAAGGTAGGTGGCAGACTTCTTATTTCTCTTGAAAATGCTTAATAAAATATAATATCAAAGTATATGTGCCTTTTTTTTGGTGTTCAGCGACTTTATCTTGGAATGTTATATATGTGTTTACTATTATTACACACTCATGCCTCCCTGAAAACACAGAAGGCAGTAGTGGAAGCAGGAAAAGACAAAAACCCAGAAAATTGTGAGAGAAGGTTAAAAAATAATTATTTTTATTTTATGTTTATTAGTTTTTGCCTGCATGTATATATGTGTACCCCATGCGTGGTCGGAGCCCACAGAGACAGGGGGAGGGCAGTGGATTCTTTAGAACTCAATTACATTTGATTGTGAGACTCCATGTGAATGCTGGAAACCAAACCTGGGTCCTCTGCAAGAGCAGCAGTGATCTTAATGGCTGAATCTTCTTTTCATCCCAAAATTTATATCTTAAAAACATTTATTTTCTTCACAGAGTAACTTTCCACACTTTTTAGATACATTATATCTTAGGTAACCGCATAAAGTTTATCTTTTCAGCATCTACAATCAAACCATACTTGTTTTCTGTATTTCTGCATTGAAATATTCTCCCCAAGGGTTTCACACTTCTCCTTGTAAATACCTTACCCAGCTCGGTCACTATCTTATATCACATAGTATATTCCTATAGAGTTTGACTTGGAGTCCTATAAGGACAGTGTTTACCTCTCTTAAACTATCAAGTTGTTACCCAAGCAGCTGTGGCTAGGAGGGAGCAAAGTCCCATGTGAATTACCATCCTTGTATAAACGCATTCTCAAACACCTTCCTGAGTGGCCTTTATTTACTCTCCATCAGCTGAAGATAAATGGCTGAGTCCTAAGCAAAGGGTAAATATGTTACTCCACAGCCATGACCTTTCACCCTTCTGGTGGCAATACTGTGGTGGAAATGATGTACAGTGGCTTGTGTGACCCACAGTAGTTTCTGCATTCCTGGGCTAGCAAAAAGCACTGGTTATCCTGACAGTGAAAATAGGATTCAAGCAGAAGATGGAATGATTTTTCTCACATAAGACAACACATTATTTTACAGTCAAAATTGCATTCAGTGATTCCTTCATTTAGACACATACCTGGTAAGTCAGAGAACAGAAGGATGCATTCATTGAAGCCATTAGCCAAAAGCCGGTCCCTCAGCTGCTGGAGGATGGCTACTCCAATACAGAATGGGAAAGAGGAATTTCCAAGTAGTAGTGTATCCCACAGGTGGAAAATTTTGTGCAGTGGAAATACATCTATAGGAAGAATTTTTTTAAAAAGTGCTCTTAAACAAAACCCAAGCTAACAGCTGACATTACTGGACATACAATTGTTATTACTTCAAGGTCAAGGTTGTTATTTAAGAGCTAATGTGTTAAACTGCTGATAAAATGCTTGCCTGTATTTTTTTAAAAAAGATTGTGCGTATGTATGTGTGTGTGTGAGTGCGTGCGTGCGTGGTGTGTGTGTGTGTGTGTGTGTGTGTGTGTGTGTGTGTGTGTGTGCACGCGTGCGCGCACGTCTATGGATAACATCAGGCCTCCAGGACTTGAGTTACAAGTGGCTGTGAGTCATCCAATATGGGTGTTGGGAACCAAACTCTGGTTCATTCTCTACAAGAGCAGCAAGTTATCTTAACTGCTCAACCAACTCTCTAGCCCTGACTCTATTAATTTACAGCCACCTAAGGTACTTAATACCCTGCTATCATATTGGTCAGATAGAATATTTTCTGATTTCCATTTACAATTGGTATATTTTATACAGAATTTTCTCCAGAATTTTAGGAATATTATCTACATGTTTATATTTACAGATATACTTTAGAATTGCTTTATGTACATTAAGATAACATTTCCATTGTGTATCATAAACAATTGTTTTATTAAATTCCCACCAAAAATCTATTAATTAAAAAATATAACAATTTCATTAAATAGTACTGTGAATATCTTTCTAGGCAAAAGCACATAGACTATTTCAAATGTTATTCTACTCATTGTGTATACTGTATTCAAGCACGGCTGTCCATTTCCATTATATTCACACAGTAACTGATTAAATGGTTACATACTCATAAAATATGATTAATTTCTAGAGGATTCCAGTTTAGGAAATAAAACCCTGAGTTATTAGAGAACATCAGCTAGAATGCAAGCCAATTTAGTTGAAAACCATCCTCAGAGAGTTGATGTTAAATTCTCTTCTTAGAAAGAAGTTAAGCTGTGTATGACAAACTAGGTAACATTCTTTCCAGTATTTAAGGCCAGAACACTTGAATTTCCTGTCTATAAACTATATCATATTAGAATTTAATAAAGATGCATATTACACTTGCTTAAGATTCTTGTAAACTTAAAATTCTGAGGAAGAATGAAGCTGTGCTTTTGCTGACACTAAGGGAAGGGGGGTCTGCTCAAACTACTGCACCAACTAAGGACAATGCATGCAGTAAACCTAGACCCCCTATTCAGATCCAGCCAATGGACAGCGCATTCTCCACAGTTGTGTGGAGAGCAGAGAATGACTCTGACATGAACTCCGGTTCCCCCTATTTGACCACTTCCCCTTGGTGGGGGGGGGGGCCTGGTGGCACTCAGAGGAAGGGGAAGCAGACTACCAGAATGAGGCATGATAGGCTGTGATCATGCGGTGGGGGAGGAGTCCCCTTCTGTCACAGGCCTAGGGGAGGGGAATAGGGCGAAAGAGGGAGGGAGTGGGGAACGGGAAGAGACAAGTGAGGGGATAACAACTGGAATGTAATCTGAATAAATGATTCAAATGAAATTAAAAAAAAGAATGATACTTACGAGTAAACATGGTGAGAAACCAAGGGATGGCATAGAGCTGTGAGCACAGCAGCACAGGACACAGGTGTGGAGAGAGCACAAGGCACAGTTAGAGTAATCCCCAAAACGGAATGGCTTAAAAGTTCATTATTTTGTTCTATTCCACTGACTAAAATGTGGAAGAATGCGGGTAACTACAGTTATTATTACAATACATGATTATACAAAGATATCTAGCTTACAAATGTGGGTGAGCTTTTTGCCAGGAATTACTCAGAGTGTATCTTAACTTTATTAATGAGTATGCTCAAGATCATGGCCAAATCAAGTGCAGTAAGACAACATACATTTTAAGTGCATAGTTTATAGATATTAAAGGTCCTTGTGACAGTTTGTCTTTTGTGTTAAGTTGGCAGACTATAAGGATACTCTTCCAGGTGGAACTAACTTTTGAAAAGTGCTCAGTGGAGTGGACTGTCTTCCTAGCATGTGCAGGCATCATCCAGCTCACTGGAGCCCGCAGAGAGGGAGGGAAAGTGGAGGAAGAAGAGCGCCCCCTCTTTTTTGCCTATTTGCTGTGCTGAAACACTTCAGTTCATTCGATCCTGTTCTTAGACTGGGACTCTTAGTAACAAGCCTCAAAATTAAAATAATTTGGAAGTGAAAACAGGCTACAGTTAAAGACATATACTACCCACTTAGATAAACATTCTTTCAACACCTATCAATTATAAATTTATGAGATGAGCAGCATACTGTCTTGGCATTGTATACAAGAGAGTATGTATTCTGTCCAAAGGCCAGTCAAGAACTAAAAGTAAAAATGTACAGCTCATTAACATATAAAGTAAAACTATGAACACTGATTTCCATATCATCACTTGCCTAAGCAGACAAACAGATAATCCTTTCTAGCGATGTTGCAAATGTACAAAGGAAGCCCAGAGGATATTTGGCGTCATAGTAACAAGTACTCATTATACAAAGAAAGAAAATCTATCAAAGTATAAGCTATATACCTTAATTTAAATTTAAAAAGACGAGGCCAACTTCATCACAGCTTTTGACCTTTATTTTAAAGACATAAAATCAATTACATTACTTGCTACCATTTTGATGAGGGTCAATTGTTTGTCATTAAGAATCTTTGGCCACTCAACTGTTGACTTTCACACGAACTCTGGTGCCTCATATTTGACCATGTCCCCTGGAGGGGGAAATCTGGTGGCACTCAGAGGAAGGATAGCAGGTTACCAAGAAGAGACTTGATACCCTATGAGCATATACAGGGGGAGGTAATCCCCCTCAGTCACAGTCATAGGGGAGGGGAGTAAGGGGAAGATGGGAGGGAGGGAAGAATGGGAGGATACAAGGGATGGGATAACCATTGAGATGTAACAAGAATAAATTAATAAAAAATTAAAAAAAAAAAGAATCTTTGGCCAAAAACAAAAAAACAACAAAAAACCAAAACAAACAAAAAACAAACAAACAAACAAACAAACAAACAACCTTTGGCCAAATTGTATTAGAGCTACAATAATTCATTCTGAGCATTTTCATTAATTTACCCAATGTAAAATGTTTTGTATTGACTACAGATGAACCAGTTGTGTTACAAGAGATTTACATGCTTTGTGTCTATGAGGTACAACCACAGACGTACTGGTTAGGACATTAATAGCAAAAATGCAGAAGCTGATGGCCTCCTTTACCACAGTGGTAGCACTCTTGTGGGTAAAGGTTACCTCAGTCTTCACTCATTCAACAAACGCTGAACACTTAATACATTTAAGACTGTTAACAGACATATAGTCCAAGGCAGTGACCAAGTACGTCATAGTTCCAGTGGTCATCGGAGGCTTCCATGTTGCCAAATCTCTTTGCTAGTCTTTTACACCACTCAGTAAGGTTAGGCATTGTTCACCACTCCCACTTTATGAGAACTGATTGTTTTTTTTTTTAACTTGGCTTCAAGACAATATACTCATCTAGTTTTCTTCTTACTGTTCTTACTGAGGCTTACCCATGTTTTTTTTTTTTTTTCGTTTTCTTTTATTTCTTCTGTGTTTCTTTTCATCCTTCTAGCTTTTAAAAACATGGCTGTTACAGTTCAGTTCCCAGAAACTATTTTTTTTCTTTATTTTTCTTCAAATATGAATTGCAGTATGAAGACTGGCATATTTCAACTCTACTCCAAGGTCTCTCCATAAATTCCAAACTTACATTTCAAAATGTCTATTTATATTTATCGTCTGTCTGTCTGTCTATCTATCTATCTATCTATCTATCTATCTATCTATCTATCTATCTATCAGCCTTTCAATCATCTACCTTCTCTTGAGCTCTTGAGACATCCCCCTAACTCTGTACCTCCAAACTACATTTCTACATTAAGTCAAAAGTATCTTATCCATCCACTTGCTAAAAAGCATTTTTGCAGTTGTTCCTGATTCCTCTTTTCTTAAATACCATGTAACTGTCACCAGCAGTCTTGCTATTCTCCCTTCAAACATGCCTGTGAAAAGTGAAAACTTCTCACTACCTCTACTGCTAATATCTAGATTGAAGCCACCACCATCTCATGTACCACTTCTTCTAAAGCTATGAATAATCTACTAACTTCTGTCCTGGTCTGTTCTTGGATTTCAGCCAGCAAGGTATCAGAATGATCTACTTATGTTACATCAGGGGCTGCTATTCTGCTCAAAAGCGTCTTATTTCTGTGGTGCTAAAAGGAAGGCAGTGGTGATGATGTATCTCTAACACTCAAACTGCTCCCCCTCCCTTGTCCTGCCATGGGACCTCACGTTTGCTAACTGTGCTCCATTCCTTCAACATCTCTGCTATGTGCTTCCCACCCAGGCTAGAGCTAGCTATTGCTTGTTCTTTATCTCATTTTCTAAAGGAACGGATTCAAAAGTCACCTTTCCTGTAGCTTTTCTTGGGAACCTCATTTAAAAATTCATCTCTTCCTTCATTCAAACACTTAATAAGTATGTCCAAACTCCCTGTGTTTTTATTTCTTTAGAATTTACCAATATATACTGAATATATCACATTGTCTATTTACACATCTTTTTTCATGACATTTGTTTTATTATTTACTTATTTATTATGGCTTTTATTAGGAGGCATACATTATAAAAGATCTTTTATTTATTTACCTTTTATATTTTAATGTTTTTATTAAAAATTTTATGTTTTATTGCCAGGATGAATAATATGAGTGCCTAGAGGCCAGAGGGTGTAAGCTCCCCTGCAACTGGAGTCACACAGGATTGTGAGCCACCATGTGGGTGTTGGGAGGAGAACCTGGGTCCTCTGCAAAAGCTCTTAACTGCTGAGCTGCCTCTGCAGTCTCATTACTTACGTTTTTATTATATATTTCCACACAAACATGAGGAATTTTTCTTGTATTTACCCCCTTTAATGTATTCAGGAGATAGAATAATTCATACTATATAATAGGCATCCAAATATTTGCTTAAACAATGAAGGAAACACACAATGGAGATATCCAGAGTATAGAACCAAATGCTGCAGCGATTATGCTGTCCTGAGAAAGAAGTCTTCAAACAAGAATGAAGAATGAGGAAGGACTTAACCCTGAGTACATTGTCGGGAAGAATATTTCATATTAAGTGGCAGGAAGTACTGGAAACATCTTAAAATCTAGTTCTACACACACACACACACACACACACACACACACACACACACACTGATAAGTTACTTTTAAAGGGTTTAAATTAGTGAAGGAAGCTTGTCTAGTGATATTAGCAAAGTGATGATTCAGATTCAATGAACATCTTACAGACTCAGCGGCA